>NC_059428.1:153151143-153836143 GCF_021028975.2 Sphaerodactylus townsendi
CAAGGAATGCTGCTGTAAATTTCGTTGTGCGTGCACAATGACAATAAAATGCTTATGCTTTACCTTTCTGAGTGAGCTACAGAGACCAATAAACTGACTAGGTGTGAAACAGCTTCTTAGGCTCAGTAGCTGAGAAGAAAAAGGCTGACGTCAAATTGGATTTCTGTTCTCAAAACCCACATGGCTGCCATCTTGAAGCTGTGAAAATGAGCCCCAGAATCTAAACCAACAAGTGCAAAGTGTCAGAAGTGACAACGTATCTCATATATCTCAGTTTCAGCAATGACAGTCAGGTATTGCTTTCTGCACGTCCCTTAAGAATGTGTGGTGTTTTTCCTACTTTATTCAGTTTGTGTGTGTATAAAGTGTTGCCAAGTCACATGCAACTTATAGTGAGTCCTGGTGGAGTGTTCAAGGCAAGTGATTAAGCAGAGATGGTTTGCATTTCCCTTCTTCTGCGGATCCTTTTGTGGAGATTCTCCCTTCCCAGTATTGACCCAACTTACGGTAGCTTCTGAGAGCTGGCGAGGTCGGGATATACCGTGGGCGCAACAGTTATCGTGAAGAGACCTAGATTACTATTCCTGTCCAGCCCTGCCCACTGTGTGAATTTTTGTCAGTCAGGTAACTTAACTGCCTTACAGAGCAGTGAGGATACAGTGAAGGAGAGAAGGATTTTGTGAGCCATCCTGCGCTCCTTGGAGGAAGGGGTGAGATTAAAAATGGACTCCATAGATTGTATCCGGCTTTTTGCCTGCAGCTTGCACTGTTTGTAAAATGCAACATTTCATTTAAAAAAAAATGGAACACTTTTTCAGTTTAGAAAGGAAGAAGGCGCCTGAGCAGAGAGACAGGATAATGGACTGCAACGCAGAATTTTGAAATAATTTCAATCAAGTGTTTTAAAATTCAGGAAAACACGTTTTTAAAGGGAAGAGGGATGCTTTTTAAACCCCTGCCTTTCCCAAGAAGCTCAAGTCTATGTGCCTGCTTCCCCCCTCCTGCACTGTACTCTCACAATCTTCTCTGTGTTTCATCGCAAGGGGGATTTAAAACCCAAGTTTCTCCACTCCGAGTCCAATTCTCTAAACTCATGCCACACTGTGTCTCCTGAGGCCCTTGTGGTTTGAATGAATGCTCAGGCGAAAGCACTTGGAACGCTGCTTGCGTTTGGCCTGTGGTTGCATTGCAAGTAATTACCGGCAAGGGCAAGCGCAGACGACAAAAATATATTCTCAAGAATAACAGCAGAAATCACGTTAAGATGCCTCTAGACCTCTGTGTGGCAGAAGCCAAGACGGTTGGATAACATCCTCCCGAGTCGCTCTGCAGAAGTTCATCAAAGCACTTTCTGTCAAAATTCGGGCCGAGAAAGATCGAGAGCCAAGCCCCGCTGAACTGGATGCTAAGCAACCCAGAGACCATAGCAACAGTTTTAATGTCTCCATGCCACTCATTGATAAAAATTTGGGTTCCCGCAGTTTAGTACAAATCCTAAAAGGCACACTCAAAATGACAAGCGGGCGATATGATGAGACAACAATGATTCATTATTTGTCTACATAAGACAGAAGAAGCATGTGTAACACAAGCAGAGCAGAAATTATCAGGGAATAGAGAAGCCTTTTCCAGGAACCTTTTTCAAGTCCTTTTCAGGAACACCCAGTTCTATAGTTTGCAATGGCATAGCTGCTGTTTTAAACAGATGATCTTCCTAACATTATATCTTTATTGTACTGTATTATTATTATTATTAGAACCAAACCCAACTAGGAGTGGAGCGGGAGAACCAAGAATAATAATAATTTGGATTTGAACCCTGGCTTTCTCTTCTGTAAGGAGTCTCAAGTCTGTTTACAAACTCCTTTCCCTCCCTCTCACCACAACAGATTCCTTGTGAGGTAAGTGGGGCTGAGGGAGTTATGAGAGAACGATGACTAGCTCAAGGTCACCCAGTCGGCTTCTGCCTTCCTTGCAAGGCTGTCATACATATTCCACCTAGATAATATATTCAGTGCATTCTGAACCCTTGGAAATGCTTGCCATCATTCTCTGACCATATTGCTCAAATGTGTACGAGACTTCCAGTACAATCCTAAACAATGTCGTCCTTTTCTAAACCCACTGAATTTGATGGATTTATAGCTATCCCACCATCCATTTCTGCACCACGCTGGCAAGCTTCTTACAATTTGCTCTTCTCTCTGTCATCTGATCCTGCTTCATGGCTTGGGCAGGCACTTAGCAATCACGGAGCCATCTCCCAGGGCCCTCGACGGCTTCAGCTAATCACCTGTCTTTATTAAGCATACAGCAGAAATCAAAGGCACCCCCTTGGGGTTGTCTGCAGGTGTGCCTTGAAATGTTAAGGACAATGCGTACAAATCAGAATGCCTTTGTGCAAGACACCGGGAAGATGGCGGGGGGGGGGGGGCATTTTGTTAATTTGAGGCTGATGTTCTGTATGTCTGGTTGTCGTGGGCTTTCCGGGCTGTGTGGCCGTGGTCTGGTAGATCTGGACAACCTGGACGATTACTATGTCAGACTACACAGGGAGGCTATTGAAATCCACAAACACCAAGACAACTTCAACAAGAAGAAAGAGATTCTGAGAATTAACAAAACTTAGCTACCAGGACTTTAAAACACCAGAATCAAAGGCCAAAGGCATGCTAGGTCCATGGACAATTAACTCCACCCAGACACATGATTTGCATTCACTAATGCAGAGAGTGCAAATGCAAATACGAATGTAAATGGACTGAAAGCCCCACCTGTAATACAATGCAGTCAACCACACCTTTGCATAGGAAGTTCCACCCAAGCACTTACTGATTGGTTCCCCATCCTAGGACATGGGACAATATATACCCCACTAAAACATTCCCTTCCCACCGGACACAGAGAACACACTTCTCTCTGTGATACATCTCTGAAGATGCCAGCCACAGATGCAGGCGAAACGTTAGAAACAAGATCCACCAGACCACGGCCACACAGCCCGGAAAGCCCGCCACAACCAGTTGAGTCTGGCCGTGAAAGCCTTTGACAAAACATTCTGCATGTCTGTCCATTCAAAGACTCACTGGCATGTTTCAGAGTAGTGGGAAACTTGCCTGGAGGTCCTTGTTGGGACTCAGTGGTCTCCCTTAGCTCTGTTTTTAACAGGACGTGAGAACACTTCCCGTAGAATCTTTTTTGAATTCCCAGTGGGGTCGGGGTTCGATTCCTCTTGTGTGTGGGGGTGGGAGGAAGTGAAGGATTTTGCTGCTTGGAGGGGGAGAAGAGCGCACGCAGACCAAGGAAAATGCAGAAACGGAGTCTCCGACCCAGAGGCAACAAAACCTCCAGAGAAATCTCAGTGAATGTGTGTGTTTTTTTAAAAAACACACACATCTGTTTCGATTAACGAGCAGATGATGGGTTGGCGGCTATACTGGGGAATCACAAGATCTGCTGACTCTTCAGTCAACTCTTTAAAAAAAGCGTCCCACAGAATCAGACAGGCAACGGCAGAGCAGAATCTTTCCCATCTGTATCAGCCAGGATGCAGCTCTGCCTCGCTCAGGCGGGCAGTCATAACACCAGAATGGCATGTCTTTGGGCGGCTTCTGTAACTCGGGAAGGAGCAAGTGCGTCCAGGGGATCATATACATGAGCAGATTAGCATGACACCTGACTCAAAAGAAGCCAAGGCCCAGTGGCACATCTGGAAGGAGCGCTCCTCCGAGCCTGACATATCCAAACAGATGAGAGCATAATGCCTGTCAGCTGTTCAAGACTATCAGGAATCCCATCTGAATAGTGTATTTATGTGCTTGTTGTGTTAGCAAAGCCTCTTGTTGGGGATTTATACATCATCTGATGTCTAAACAGACAGAGATTTGAGCTGACAAACAGCCAGCCAATTTGCTGGGCTGAGTCGGGTGGGGGGTAGACTTTTGCAGAACATATGGCCGGGATCACTGATTTGTTGGCCCGGTATCCATCCTAGCATTTGCAGGAAACCTTTTTTTCGTGTGGCAGCAAATATATGGTCTGTATATTTGTTCGGTCTGCTTTGGAGTGCTATTTTTAATTGGGGGGAAAATAATATGAAAGGGAAAAGTCTGAGAGCTGAGACAGTTTTTACAGGAAGCAGAGAGGGTATGTCTTTTCTCTCACCATATCCTCCTCTCTTCCTTACCGACCAAGGTAGAACACAATGCTTGATATGATGTCATTGAATGGTTCATTTCCCTTCCCTGTGGCATGCCAATCAATTGTGGCAGGTGGAGAAAGGGAAGTACATTGCTTGGTGTTATTTGCATGTGTTATGACAAACAGGGAAGAAATAAACATGGCATGCAGTCTCTTCTCTGTCCTCAAAGGATCTCAAGGCAGCTTGTGCAATTCTCCCTGCCACAGTGTGTCCTTCCAACAACCCTGTGAGGAGATTAGGCTCAGAGAGAGAGAGAGAGAGAGAGAAACTTTTTCTCAAATTATATTTCAGCAGTTGTTAATCTGGCAATTACTGCTATTCTGAAATAATGTGATTTTTTTTCTTGTATTGCTTCATTAATTAAGCTGTTGTTCTTGCCATGGACACATTTAATGGAAGGCCCGCTTAATCTCCTCCTGCAAATAAACAGTTTCCAAACACAACACTATGTAGACCATCCCAGTTTTTTAAAAAAAGCACATTGCTTCTAAAACCAGGTTTGCAATCATTTTAAAACCGCCAGCCTGGTGAAGCTGATACGTTTTGCTTATGTACAGAACAGCATGAAGGTTTGATCCGGTTCTTCCTGGGTTATTATAAAAAGCCATGAATAATAGTGTCTCATTTCTTCGCATTGCCTGAGAAGGCCTGGGGAGGGAAAATGGAAATGAGAGTGACATAAGGGTATGATGACATGCGCTATAAAAGGAATGCGCAGTAACTATGAGCCTGTGGAGCCCTCTCATGCATACAGACAGGGTTTTCTTGATGTTGGTTGTGCAGACGGCTTGGGAAGGACTTAATATACATTCTGAGATCCATCTTCCATCTCTGGCACCAGCGGCTTTACATTCGTTGGGCACTCTGGATTACAGCCAGTTAAATTTTCAGAGTCCTCCTAAATGGAGTTACATCCTTCTAAAGCCGTTGAAATCAACTGGCTTAGCAGAGTGCAACTCTGTAATAAAACTCTGCTCTCTGACTTTTCTTCCTTTCATATTATTTCCCCTCAACCAATAATATTCTGTTAAGGATGGATTAAATATCACAGCACTTTGCAGCTTCGGTTGACACCCAGGGTGTCTTCTTCACTCTAGAAAGTGCGCCCATCCAGAGGTGAGCCAGATGCACTTCTGCCATGCCTCTGATCCCTGCAGAGTGGGTGCTTTGGGGAGTGGGGGGCTCGAACCTGTGCTGGACTCCCAGATCTGTTTAGGAAAGCAGCCGATAACAGCAAGATTGATCAGCCTGCAGATTCCGCCTGGCAAACCTCTTCCTGACTGCCCCCTGGCCGAGAAAATCTTGCTTGACCTGCTTGAGCGCTCCTTCAAAGAGCAGCTCTATCACCCAGAAACATCAGAGGACGCTTTTCACGGCTTTTGTCCCTTGAGCCATGAAAAGGGTCACCTGCTCAGTGTCTGAAGCAGTTCCAGCTGAAGCGAAAGGCAGTACAATGTGGGCAGCCCCTTCACGTGGGTGCATTCCAGAGCCATGTCCATCAGTCGCTGCAAGAAAACTAAGCAGAAATATCTTGCAGCCTCTGGAAGACCAGGGCGACATCCGTACAGTGAGAATTCTTCATTTTGCATCCACTGCCCTCTCAGAGAAGAAAGAGAAGCAATTGTATGGGAAACTTAGATAGTTCAGAGCTTGCCAGTGGAAAATGGGGAGGGTTGTGTCATCAGATGAGTCTTTGTGTTGTCTTTTGGGCTGAACACAGCCCTGCAATTTTATTTTGAGATACAGGGAAGCTGTGTTTAAGGTGCATTACACTCACATCGTAATATATGCATGCACTGATTTTTTTCTTAAAATAGCCCCCCTTTCCTCTAAAATTACACCCGCAAATGCACTGGTATCTGACAAGCTTTCCTTTCGCGTCAAGCAAATTACACCAGATTTCCTTCTGACCTTCAGCTCAAAGCCTTCCTCTTCCTTGACCTCTGGTTTGTGCCAGATGAATTAGACCCACCCTTTAAAAAATATCAAGGGCAGCCTGTGCCCCAAAGAACAAGTGTAAACACTCTTTAAGATTCAGGTGATATAAATAGCTCAAGCCAAACCCCCACCCAAAAACAATTATTGGATGGCACTGACAATTTCAACCTTGACGGGGGAATTGTTCCAGATTCAGAACTGATAAAAGGAACAGATCTCTCCAAGCTTTCAGAAAGCAGGTGCCACGGGAAGTCGTGGGCAGACATACAGAAACTATATACTAGGCATGAATGAGGCAAGGATACCCGTGACATTTTGCCAACAGGCTCCAGGGCTGCCTTATGGTAAAACCGCAGATCTAACAATGTCAGAACTGACTATGCCGACAAGCGGCGACTGTCCAGACTCCCAACGCAATATCTTTCACATCACCTGCTCTGTGATCCTTTAATTGACTACATTGCAACAGGTGGGTCGATAAAAACCAATACATTTAAATAACTCGAGTGTACTTATTAACTACGTCTGTCTTATTCTGTTTTCTTTCCACAGGTAATAGAGACTTCAAGCCAGAAATCAATAAACGTACATTCAAATGAATCTTCAATAAATATAATATTCATCCAGCATAAATGTTTATTATCGTATTTTCCCAGAAAAGAAAATTATTTTGTATCTTTGATACTGCAGTGAGCTATTGAACCACCGGTCTGTCTTATTCTGTTTTCTTTCCACAGGTAATAGAGACTTCAAGTCAGAAATCAATAAATGTACATTCAAATGAATCTTCAATAAATATAATATTCATCCAGCATAAATGTTTATTATTGTATTTTCTCAGAAAAGAAAATTATTTTGTATCTTTGTTATTGCAGTGAGCTACTGAACCACTGGTTTGTTGATCTACAGCTGTTTGGCGCAGAGTGGCATTTTCTACATATTCTGGTGCACCTGTCCC
The DNA here is from genome assembly GCF_021028975.2 of Sphaerodactylus townsendi. Classification (NCBI taxonomy): domain Eukaryota; kingdom Metazoa; phylum Chordata; class Lepidosauria; order Squamata; family Sphaerodactylidae; genus Sphaerodactylus; species Sphaerodactylus townsendi. The sequence continues at coordinate 153,158,241 of NC_059428.1, forward strand.
CCTTGACCTTATGGAGGTGCCTCCAGGTGGGGCCTGGATATTTCCTGGAGTGACAATTGCTCTCCAGACTTCAGAGATCAGTTCCCCTGGAGACAATGACTGCTCCGGTGGCGTAGTGGTGAAGAGCAGACACACTCTAATCTGGAAAACCAAATTTGATTCCCTGATCTGTCACTTGAGCTGTGGAGGCTTATCTGGGGAACTAGATTAGCTTGTGCACTCCAACACATGCCAGCTGGGTGACCTTGGGCTAGTCACAGTTCTCCTGAGCTCTCTTGGCCCCACCTACCTCACAGAGTGTTTGTTGTGAGTAGGGGAAGGGAAAGGAGATTGTAAGCCCCTTCTTCTTCCTCCTTCTTCTTTGAAGGGTGGACTCTGTGGCTTTGTATCCCACTGAGGTCTCTGTCCTCCATCCCCAAAGCTCAAGGAATTGCCCACCCCAAAGTTGATGGCCCTAGACCAGTGGTGGCAAACCTATGGCATTCCAGATGTTCATGGACTACAATTCCCATCAGCCACTGCTACCACGGCCCTGGACTGAACCAGGGACCTTTGGCATGCAAAGTAGATGTTCCATCTCTAAGCTACTGCCTTACGATTCCACTGAATTTCGATGTGGCACAATCTGCAATCCTAAAGACAATTTCTTGGCAGTAAGGCCTGTTGAATAACAGTGACCTTAGTTCTGATTAGTTATTTTAAACATGCTCCCGTCGAGATCAAATGCATCCACCCTCCACATGGAAATTTATTGTGCTGTTCTGAACAGACATACAGCCTTCTAAATCCATGGGCTTAGGGGGAATGTAACTTTGTTTAGGATTGCACTGTTAATCGCCTGGAGTGGCAGTTGTCACAGTCACTTTAGTACAGAGCTGTCTCAGGGACAGGTACCAAGAAGCAGAGATTCTCTCTCTTGCAGAGTGTGCCAATTAGTAGTTACCTTCTCAATGCATTCTGGAAGCTCCCATGACTATAGGAAAATTTTGGCTCTATCCTCACTGGGCAGAACATGTGCTAGTCATCCACGGCAAGCGCCTCCCATTACGGGATATCAAAACTTTGCTATGTCAGCAGTGGATTAAATTAGTCCAGGAACTGCAATCACACATAAATGCATGATGCCATTGGGACATAATGCTTTTTTTTTAATGACTTCGGGTGGAGTGCTGTAGCCACAGTTGCACATGAGTCAGTACTATTGACTGCAACCTGACTTACGTCAGAGTAACGAGGACCAAGATCCCAGCCTTATTGCATGGTTCTGGACAGTACAAGTTAAACTTGAAAGGTGCACAAACCATCGCATCTCATACATTGATGTGCTGCACTGCAACCAAATCACAGCTTATAATTCTAAAATAAGCATTGATACACGCAGTGCAATATACAGACCTAGGAATCTTAGCAAGGTCAGTGCTTGATTGATTGATTGATTGATTGATTGATTGTTCTATTGACTATCCTCCCCTTTCCCGGCAGAAGCCAGGCTCACGATGGCTAACAACACTCTGCACCAATGAGAAAGTTATAACTTAAAAATAAGTGATAGTCTGATCAGAAGAAGCGTGTTTGGCTTCTGAGGCTACATCGGTCTTCTGAGCAACAATTCCTCATTATGATTCAGGATGGCATGAATCCTGTGGCGTAAATGGCTTTAGAGGAATATGTATGAGATGAATAAGAAGTACCTACCAGTGCTTTTAAAAAGCTGAGAGGCCTTCTTCAAAACTCTTCCTTCCCTTATGGGTCCAATTTCCCACCCAGCAAATCTGGGGCTTCCAATTTGTGTGTTTTCTCTTTCGTATATCCTTGAAAAGAAACAAGAACAAGAACATGTATTCAAACACACAGCAAGGAAACAATAGCAATAAACTTTAGATGCTTTATCAGGGAAACTTTGCAGCAAATTTTAGAACAGTGATTCCTCAAAGGAGCATCAACAGGCCCCTTGTCTGCCTACCCACAGAGTTGTTTCCCACTACGCAGTGAGAGTCCAAAGGTCCCTGAATATAATGGGGGGGGGGAATTATCTTTGGGCTGCTTCCCTCCATTTGATTGATTACCAAACCACTGAAGTCGTTCCAGGGAGGCGTCTCAGCTGTATGCCCTTTGAATGGCTATACCTGAAGAGTTTCTTATGTCTCTAGGTTGGCAGTTTTACTCGGGGCTGTGCAGGTAGCAAATCTTTCCCCCCTTTTTTTAGGATGCTAAAGCCAACCTGCCTCTTGTGGCAACCGTTTTGTGATGGCTGTATCCAGCGGCAGACACTTTGCAGTTGGTCCCGCCCTAGGGCAATCCTTTTTTATTATTATTTATTATTTATTAAATTTAATAGACCGCCCAATCCCCGAAGGGCTCTTTACTGATGGTACCCACTGCTCTTTTCTCCAAACATTCGAAATGCCTGAGGGCTAAGCAAAGGTCATTTAAAAATCCTGTTCAGTTATACAGGACTTTGCCTCAGGTAAATATACAGCCTCGGAGTGTGAATGAGATGAATTGAAGTTATTTCACCTGCACATGATAAAAAGAAGTGACACAGAAATAAATAACAAGGTGCCAGAGCTTTCCAAAGTGGGAAATATGCCCAGAGGCGTTTTAATAAAGAAGGGAGTTGCCAGCAGTAATTCCCCGCTGAAAGGTTTCACAGCATTGGTAATTTTGAACAGTGCTGTTTTTGTTTTGTTTTAATTTGCAAACTCACACTGCAGATTTTGACATGTTTTGCTCTGGAAATTAGAATGGGGAGCGTGCACAACATGACCTAACCTGGGCTGTGTTGAGTCCCAAGAAAGGTATGTAAGGTGAAACTTAATGTACAGATGGGTGCATGAGAAGGGGAAGCAGAATCCACTTTTCTTTCTCCAGAAACAGACACACAGGTGGGGCCTGGGGATCCCCCGGAATTACAGTTTATCTCCAGACTGCAGAGACCATTTCCCCTGTCTGGAGATAAGAGATCCCCAGCCCCCCAAATAGTAATTGTACTATATATACTATACACTAGGGCATAATATTACAATTGTATAGGGTAAACACAGATTACTTTCTCAAGTATTGTAGCACTTTCCTCATTAAGAATCAAATTTCCAGATTGATATATTAGGATATAAGCCCATGGGCCAAGTTTTTCTAATACTAAACGTTTGACTTCTCAACCACAAGAGACACGAAAAAGGGAAATTGTGTTTGGGCCCCAAAGAATGAATGTTTCCCAGTTCTGTGCTCCAAACAGGTCACTATTTTTCCATCTACAAATATTCCCAAATCTGTCTGTTGTTTACCAGCACTCAAGTTCTACCCCCTCCTCTGTAACCTAGCTCCAGACCTGCACCCTACGTTGTTCTGACCCATGCTCTCTTAGACTCAAAGAACTTCTAGCTTGCACTTTTTTTTTTGATCCTGCAAACAACCATTACTGGAACTCTGACACATCAACATACGGGAAACAATTCCTCCTCATCATCCATAATCAGCAAACGCTAAAGCCATCTTAATTACATTTAGTGGCACAAGAACCAGCGGGACAAGCCCATGTTTACAGTGACATTAAGAACCATACATTCCCATTTATGCTCCTTGTTCACTCGAAGTATATTTTCGAGTGTGTTATTACTAAGGGTTCATTTGCTGAGGGCCTGTTCACACGCACAGTTACACCCATTCCACAAAAGGTATGATTTTAAATCAATTAAGGCAGACCGGAACAACAAGCTACACAGAAACTATTTGGGCTTCATCTTCCAAAGACTTCGGGGTTGTTGCCATGTTACACAAGCTGTACAAAGCAGCATAACTAGTGTGTCAGTGTCGGCTGAAGAGAGAAAAAATTGCTTTGGGGAGGGTCTCTTTTAGGCTCACTTGTTAGGACTGCGCAAGATACCAAACTGGGCAGAGTTACAACCATCAAGGATAAAATTAAAATTTAAGGCATTCTAATAAACATGTTGGGAAGAGGGACCAAACAAGATCTAGGTCTCTACATATTTAAGGGTTTCCCAGGTATGTAGAAAAATATTACTTGAAAATTAACAACAAGAAGGACAAAATATTCACCAGGAATAACAAAATACTCAGATTAGGTGAGGTCCAGCGCTTGCAAACAAATTATTGTGTTGAACCTTTCCACTGTAAAAGCAAGCAAAATATATTGCGGCATGCATGCCAGAGCCCAATCAATGCTTCAGTAAAACAACCAAAAGGTTATAGACTTCGCCTTCATTTAAATGCCATTGTATTTAGCTAGTCTTAATGTATAACTGATTATAATTAATTTGAAGAAGCTTCCATAGGGTTTCCAAACAGTGTCCGTGACCAGGCATGTTCAGTTCTACAGCTGAATTACATTATTTGCCTGCAGACAAATTTCTGAGCAATAAAATGCACCTGTATAAAGGTTGCCCAAGCTAGCAGGTCTTCTCTGATAACATCTCTCTGAACCGATCTGACTTGGATGCCAGTTTGGACACAGACTGGGAAGTACAAATGCTTGTAGAATCGCCTAGTCAAGTTGTAATGCAGACTAAAGGATGTTGCCAGAGTTCTTGGGTTTGTAAAAGAAAGTGTTAATAAGATCCTTGTTCCTTCTGGCTTATAAAAATCTGCTGGGTAAAGTCTGGGGACCTGCTTGCTAAAATGGTTTTTCGCATGACCCACTGAGGGAGATTGTTGCTAGCTCTTTACCAAAGACATGTCACTTGTGCAACAGTGACCCAGTTTTAAAACCATTGCATGAGGATGAATTGGAGACATACCTGCCTTTCCCCATATCCTTGGGGGGAACCCCACTGAAATTATAGCTTTACCAATAGCCCTGGAGAAAACTGGTCTCTTTCTTTAAACGAGGCTTAATATGTGGAAATACACAGATGAAGCTTTTCAATAGACCAACATTTATTACAATCAAAAGACTAGTCTAGGCACGGAGGTACAGAACATCACCAGACAAATAACAGCCATTATAGTAACAGGACATTTTTCTCCAGGGCTGTTGGCTATCCTAACTATCCCCACTGACTAAATACTAGGGAGGAGCTTTGGCCTGTACACCAGCTTACTGGCCTTCCAGACAAGCAAGTTGGCCGCTGTCCAACACAGGTTGCTCAGTTAGATGAATTGCTAGTCTGACCCAGTAGCGGACTTCTTAAGATTTTACAGGCCAGTATCTAATTGGCTATTTTCGAGGAAACTGATCAAACAGGTAAGGGCACTCGCAACTGCAGGTTTTCCTGAATAACACATTTGCCCTCAAACCATTTATTTCTGGCTTCAGGCCTAATTTTGGGATACTAAATTGCTTTGATAGGCAATTGTGATGTGCAGATGGCAGATGGCTAATCCCAGTGAATTTAAAGCTTTCCAAAAGTGCAAAGTTGCAGACTCCTCTTCAGTCAGTTGAATAATTTTAAAGGTTTGTAGGTGTGAGGGGCTGTTGTTGTGAATTTTTGGGGGGTAATTTCTTGCACCAATCAGGACAGAGTAGTTATCTCATGTATTTCAACATGAACTTGTGGCAAATAATAGGTGCATGCTTTCTTATATAAATCTCATCTGTTTTGTTAGGGCTTGTAGCTTCTGGGACCTTCTTAAACTCTCAAGGCAACTTCTTTTGCATTTGGACTCTTTAACATGGACCAGTGGAATACACTGCCTTGGAGGGTGGTGGAGACTTCTTCTTTGGAGATTTTTAAATAGAGGTTGGATGGCCATCTGTTAGGAGTGTTTCGACTGTGTGTTCCTGCATGGCAGGGGGTTGGACTGGATGGCTTTTGTGGTCTCTTCCAACTCCATGGTTCTATGACCAATTATTCAGTGCAGAATTTCTCTCCGTGGGGAGGAAAGACTTTGTGTCTTCTTCCTGCACAAATTTTCTCCAGAAATTAGGAACCAGGAGGTACCAAACCAGTCCCAGGGAAAGGTGCATGAGCCCTCAAAGGAAAGTTACAAAATCCTGCTAAGGACAGGAGCAGTTGCTGTGAGTAGGAAAGAGTACAGTATTCCAGATTGTAGTGCAAGAAACAGATGAACTGGGGACCAGTTAAAAGCAGGGACAGAAAGGATTAGGTACTTCATTGTTATTTTCTTACGTGTGGTTTTTTTCCCTGTGGTCTGTCAAGCCAAGGAGATATTTCTCTATGGCCAACGTTTACGGGAACTGCTGATTGTTTTGAAAGCTGCATGTTATTAACAACTGTTTGCACTTTTTTCATTTTTCTGTCAACTGTAATCCTTTAATCTTTTTAAAAACTCTGCTGGGATTTGCACATTGTTGGGCTTGGTTCCAAGCTGTCACCACCCCACACCGTGGAAGGGGAGGCTGCCCAGAGCACACAAAAGGAAGGGTTATAAGGAAATCTCTAAACCAGGTTGGTGGTGGATATTAACATTTGCAGTGGGTTAACAGAGACAAGTGGAAGAGAAGTGGAAGAAAGGGAGCGAGGGGGTTCAGATTTGTCCACTGCCTCAGAAGGGGTGTCTTGGTTGGATTTCTCTTACTATCCAAAAGCTCCGTTTGAGAGATAACCTCACAGTTGCTAGCACTAATGACCATCTGTTTAATATGATATGTGGCAGTGTTTAATTAACTAAGCTAGTAAAAGCAGTTCTCTCTGTTTTGGGGTGGTGATTGGTTGCTACAGCCTGGTGGTATGAATAAGGGAGAATGAGGTGAAGTTCACTGGAAAGGCTGCAAGATTATCGACGGTTAAGTTATGGTCATTCTCGACAGTGTGTAAAGAGCGTGGGGGTATTCTTGGACATAGTGACATTGATAGTTTGATCTTTCTAAGAGTGCTTTCCATCTTTCCACCTTTGGTATGTAGTTTGATGTTTTAATATGTTCTGAGAGTAGCGATAAAACGGCAACAAAGCTAGGAAAAGCTAAAGGCACCAGAGAAAGAGCCAACAGAGGATTGACTCTATAAGGGAGTGATGGTGAACCTTATTGAGACCGAGTGCCCAAATTGCAACCCAAAACCCACTTATTTATCGCAAAGTGCCAATGCGGCAATTTAACCTGAATACTGAGGTTTTAGTAAAGAACTTTAGTAAAGAACTTTAGTAAAAAATGGTTGGCTCCGAGGTGTATGTTATTCGGGAGTAAGCTTGGTGGTAGTTGGTGGCTTTGCTTTGAAGCAACTGTGCAACTCTTCCAATGGGTGAATCACGACCCTAGGAGGGTTTGCACAGAAGCAAGCCCCATTGCCAGCAACCGAGCTTAATCCCAGGTAAAGGATTGTGCTTTATTTCTTTGCATGAAAATCAGTGGGGTTTAACAGTACTTAACAGGGTTACCTACACTGCTTTCCCAAAACTAGGTCTTAGGTTTAATGCTAATAATTGAGCCCAACATCCCAGGCCAGCCTAGATGTGAGGAGGAGGCACGTGCCCACAGAGAGGGCTCTGAGTGCCACCTCTGGCACCCGTGCCATAGGTTCGCCACCACTGCTATAAGGGAAGCCAAATCTGGTTTTCTTCAGTGCACCCTTGATATCCCGACAGTAGCCTGGGAAGGTAATGTCTGTTTTAGCTCAAGTTCTCATTCTACTTTAGTGGTATAACATTTCCTAAATAGTCCACAAATGAAATGTTCTTCTTTTTTTCATTTTTGGGAGTCCCCACAAATATTGGGGGAAAAATTAAAATGTAGTTAACACACAGCTATTATCAAGCTGAAACTTATTTTATTGCATTGATAAGATAAAAAGCCTTACTGTTGGAAGATGAGGCGCATCTGGGCATTAGTCCATGTGTGGTTTCATTTTTCCCTTCAAGTTTTCCTTCATTCCAGGAGCTGTGGGAAGTATTTGATTTAGCTTCATGTCCTGTGGCTATCATTTTATAGGCACCAAAAATGCCCAAAAGCTCAAAAAGGTTGTGGACCCCTGGTATACATCGTTCGCTTCTCTACCATTTTACCTTCACAGAAGCATCTGAGAGAATGACACTGAATTACCTGTTAAATTCCACACTTCTACACTACAATCCTGTGGAGTGAGAAGAGCATGCCTATCACAAGAACACTCAGTGAGATTTGGGGTTTTTTCCCCAATGGGTACATCGTAACAGACATATAAGGTGGAATTAAATAGGACCTTAAAGACAACAGAGGCCTTGACACAAATGTCCTTTAAAAGGCTCAATGTATGGAAATGGTGAAGTGAAGCTTTTATTACATTAAACGCCTACAAAATCACATTAGGCCTACAAAAACCTCAGCACTTCTACTCTAGGCCAAGCAGCAACCTTTTCTGTCAGTCCCTATGCGTGAAGAATGGCCAAACAATCAGCTGTGGCAAACCTATGGCACTCCAGGTGTTCATGGACCACAATTGGCCATGCTGGCAGGGGCTGATGGGAATTGTAGTCCATGAACATCTGGAGTGCCATAGGTTCATCACCATATGTAGTGCATTTTAAAAAAATGTTTCCTAGGAACTTGGGCCCATGGATATATAATTGTTCTCCTTTTCTCCAAATCACAACCAACCCTCATCGGTTGCCATCTCCAGATGAAGGCAAGAGAGATCAGTTCCTCTGAAGAAAATGGTGGCTTTGGAAGGTAGACTCTGGGGAATTAGACCCCACCAAAGTCCTTCACCAGACTCTACCTGCAAAATCTACAGGAATGTCCTGATCTGAGTAGGTCACCCTAAAATTGAGGGTTGCCAACTCCAGGTGGAGAAATACCTGGGGATTTGGGGGTGAAGCTTGAGTAGGGTAGGATTTGCAGTGTGGCGGCACTTCCCACTCTCCTAAGCGACCATTTTCTCAGGTGAACTGATCTGTCACCTGGAGGCCATCTGTCATTTCAGAGTTCCGGCCACGATCTGGAAATTGGTAACCAGCCAATCTGAGGGAGGTCAGAGAGAATAGTGGGGTGAATTGATCTCTGTCCCCTGGGGGCCATCTATAAACACAGGGCAGTTCCAGCCACCAGCTGGAGGTTGGTAACCCAGCAGAGGCGGTCCTCCCATTGGGCAAAGTGGGCAGTTGCCCAGGGTGCCCCCTTGGGGTGGGCGCCAAAAATGCAGGTTTGTTTGTGGGATTTTTTTTGTATTTTCAGGGTTTTTTTCTGTTTTTGGCCTGCAGGGGGCACAGTTTTTATGCTAGTAACACCAACATTTCAGGGTTTTTCAGGAGACTCTCCTGATGATACCACCCAGGTTTGGTGAGGTTTGGTTCAGGGAGTCCAAAGTTATGGATTCCCAAAGGAAGTGCCCCATCCCCCATTGTTTCCAATGGGAGCTAATAGGAGATGGAGGCTACACCTTTGAGGGTCCATAACTTTGGACTCCCTGAACCAAACTTCACCAAACCTGGGTGGTATCATCAATAGAAACTCACAAAGAGTACTCTAGAGAATTCCTTTGGTGCTGCTATCTTAATAATTGCACCGATAGCAGGCACCCCCTAAATTTCCCCAGAATCTCCTTTTAAATCCACCCCTTCCTGCCACTGCTTGTTTTCTTTCTTTCTTTTATTCTCTCAATGCCTAATAAAGGTTGTTTGTTGTTTGTTGTTGTTATTATTATTATTATTATTATTAAATCCACTCCCTTCGGCATGGATTTAAAGGGAGAATCTGAGGTCCCCAGTTTAAATAACATTTTCTGAGTAGAAGGAGATGCTGTTTTCAGGGGTAGGGGAGGAATCCTACCCCAAAATAGCAGGCTCACTTTCAATCGATGTTAGCACAAATGGGGACCCCTGCGACTCCCTTTAAGAGTGCATTTGAAAGGAGGAATCTGCTGGGCTCCTAGTGTAAAACATCATTGAAAATGACATGCTGTTTGTAGGTGGATTCCAGCAAGTCACTCTGTTTTGAAGCTGACAATGAGGAGCCCAGATTCTCCTTTTCAAACTGACCTGTAAAGGAGAGAGAAAGAATCCCTGGGGTCCCCAGTTTAAATAACATTGAAAGTGATGCTGTTTCCCCCAATTGGGGGGACTGGATACAAAACCATAAAATGTTTTCATAGTAGTAATAAAACATTTTGAAAGCATTTTGAAAATGTTTTTTAAAAAATATTTCTGCCGTGTGGCATGGCCCATTGCTGTGTTCAGATTTGTGAGTTGGGACATGTTCTATAATGTGATGGTGACTTTGAAACGACCAGGTGGAAAAAAAATCATTGCTTGGTCACTGTGGGGCGGGCGGCTGCCCATGGGGGGGGGGGGGGCATCAAACGCAGGTTTTGCCCAGGGCTCCAGTTTGCCTTGGTACGCCCCTGTAACCCAGCCGTTCCCCTCTGTCATTTGTTCCCCTGTGAGGGAGGTCAGAGAATGGCGGGGTCAGCTTTCCGCTTCCCCTCGCAGGCTCTTTCCGGCCAAATGGCGCCCCCCCCCCCCATTCGCCCCCTCACCTTCCTCAACCTGATGGGGTCTCCAGCGCCCCCCCCCCCCCCGTTTCTCCAAAAGTCAGCCCCCTTCAGTCTCCTCAGCGGCGCTGACTCGCCCCTCACGATGGCGGCTTCGCCGTTTCCCGCCCAAACCGCCCGTGGGTCGCCATAGAGGCGGAGCGAGAAGGAGCCGAGAGGCCGGTCTGTCTCCGCGCGAGGGAGAGGGCGCCGCCGGGCTGAGGGGACGCGGCCTCGCCGGCCTTTGCCCCTCTTCGTGAGGCGCCCCATCGCAGGGTGGGAAGGGAGAGAAGCGGCGGGTTCGTGTTTGCAAAGCTTCCCTGAGGTAACAAGGGACGCTTTTCCCCGTCAGTGCCTTAAGGGAGGCCCGCCTCATCGGGGGGGGGGGCAGTCTGCGTATGCTCAAAGGCACGGTTGTCTTTCGCGTTATCAGCAGCAGGGGGTACTCTGCACATGCTCAAAGGCACGGCTGGCTTTCGCCTTTTCAGTGTGGGGGGGAGGCACTCTGCACATTCTCGCAGGCAAGCTTTCTTGATCCATGAATGGTTAGTTTGAGCATCACCCAGTGGGGGAAGGCGCTCGGCATTCGCTTTAAAGATTTAGCCTTAGCGAAAGGCCTCTGCACAAGCTCAGAGGGACGGTCCTGCTTGGTCTGGCCAGTGGCGAGTGCGGGAAGGCTTCCTGCCCATGCCCAAATGCAGGGCAGTCTTGAGCCTTACCACAACAGTGTACTCTGCACATGGTTAGAGGCATGATTGTCTTCTGTCTGATTGTCAGCGAGTGAGGAAGTATTCTCAAAGACATCGTCCTCATCATCTTAGTCTGATAAATGGCAAGGGGGAAGAAAGGTAATTTATGACATGCTCAGATGCATAGTCTGTACCAGTGGCAAAGGGAGGAAAGGGACTCTGCTTATGTTTGAAGGTATGGTTGTCTTTGACCCAATTCATAGAAAGGGGACATGTTGCACATGCTCAAAGGAAGGGCTGTCTTTAGCCTTACCACCAGCGTGTAGTGGAGGAACTCTGCTCATGCACAAAGGCACAGTCATCTTTATGATGATCGAAGGTGATTGCCCCCCCCGCCCATTCTGCACAAGTGGATTTTTTTCTAGATTGAAAGTATTGCAGGGTGAAGGATTCCTCAGGATTTGTGAAAGGCTTGTTGGTCAGGGGTTGACTTGGCATGCTCAGAAGCACTCTTCTGGTCCTAAAAGGGCAGTTGTGTTTATTTGTGGAGAAGAAAAAATAACACGGAGGCTTCTTGGGATGCTGTGAGTCACTGTGCAGTTGTTTTGTGATGGTGGTTTGGAAGACACTGCAAACAGTTTTTCCTCCAGCACAAATGTTTGATCTAGCTACATCAACCGGGTGTGTTTTTACAGGTTGTTTGCTTTAGACTTGCCTTAGAGCTGGTTTATGTTTTAAAAACTGTTTTTATTGCTGCCTGCCTTGAGTCTCGCATGTTAAAAAAAAAAACCCTCCACGCTTTTTTCTAGCATGAGCTTTTATGGACTAGAGCCGATTTCCTTAGCTGCTGTGAGTGAATCTTCATGATCATTCCGTGCTGGAGATTTGAAAACAAACAAGTGTCAGGATCAAGTGGCCATGAAATGCAGGAAGTGCAGAATGAAATGCAGTTATGTAAATTTCAAATGTCATCAGGAGCAATATAGAGTCTGCTCACTAGTTATGCTAAGTTATTTAACACCTGTATGCAGCCATAATAAGGTAAAAGTAATTAATCCTGTTTTGATGAACGGTGGGGGGAGTTAGTGTCAAAGTCTGACTGTGCAGTCCTAAGAATATTTTCCTGGGAGTAAGCAGTCCCAAGAATATTTTCCTGGGAGTCAGGACTACTTTCTGATGTATGTCTGGAGAAGTGTTGGAAGGCTAATTGGTGTTTTTCACTTGGCAGTCCTCTGCTCTGTATTGGATGGTTCAAAAGAAGACAGACAATTAAGGCTACTACAGTATGTCCCATTCCCCCATACTGTAGGCTGCTGGCTTTTCTCAGAGCTATGCCATTCCTCTCTCTGCTTCCACTTACTGCCTTGTTAAAATATAATGAACGCTGAAAAAAATCCCTTTTTCCTTTCCTGCAGAAGATGTCTGCTTCCCTCAGTCATGTGTTTTAAAAGTGAGGAAAATCATGACAAGCGAAAGCTATGTTGACAGATGAGCCAAAGTCTATGAAAGATCAACCTAGGTGAGGCTAGGGTGCTTCTTATAACACTTCTTATTTCTAAACGTCACAGTCGGTTGAGATTTCTCGGTGAAAATGTGGTTTTTTTTCTTTTTTGCAGTTTACTTTTTCTGCGTAAAGAAGATCTGGAGTCAGCGGCTTCTTCCCCAGCACTGCCACCCTTCGTCCACCACAGCGTACCTGGTTACGATCATTGCATACTGCTTCCGTGGGCTCTGGCCTAAGCCATTTGGATGACATACAGTATGTGTATTTCCTCCTATTTCCATGGTGTGTGTGACCTGCTGTGCTTTGCAGGAGCTGTCCCTATGGAGGTGTGGCAGACAAATAATTCTCTTGATCTGTCAGAAACCTCTTTTTCATCTTGCAACCACAGCATTCAGTACAGTTTTACCAACGAGGTCTGCTCTTTGTCTGCCTCTTCATCTCCACACCAAAATCAAGCCCCAAGTCCTGATAACGCTGTGTGTGTGCAGACACTCCCCCACCCCCCGACCCTTAGCACTTTGTGATTGGATCCCTTCTTTTGAGTTCTTGAGAGAAGGCAAGCTTCCTTCTTTCTTATACAAATAATCAGTGAGGAACATCTCGTCCGGAGCCTGTGGAACAAGTGAGCAAGACTCACTGGTTTAATGAGGAACAGGGAGAGAGGCATAGGCAGAATTTTACCAACTGTATTTGGAGAGCGACTGTATGCATATGTTTGGAAGGGAGAAGTGGAAAGCTCTAGAATAGCAGGCATTTCCTAACACCACTGTTGTGCCTCAAATGGAATGTAGATTTCCTGGTTTCTTATCCAGAAGCAGATTTTGGTGGGTACTGTACTTCCTTTCTTCCTTGTTATTTCTGTGCTTTTTCAACTGTGTTTTTTTTGTTAACGGTTGCAGTTTATCCATTGTAAAACATCTGTGCTCTACGAGGTAGATCTTTTCCTCTTACATTAGAAATTGCTAACTGGGTAACAAAACAGTGATGAAGTAGGATGACTTAATGCTCTTGTAATGCTCTTCTGCTGTTTCGGTGCTGACAGAATCTGTTTAGATAATGCCTGTGCTGTTATTTGAGCCAGAGCTGTAGCGTACTCTGTAGCACTCCAACAGGGCAATGTATATGTGTGATGTTTTTTGGGGAGAAGAATATCCGACAATTTCAATTTGACTTCTCTGCATAACTCGTTGATATACTGTTCTGTGAGTTATACCTCTTCAAAGCTTTATTCTTGCAAACTCGCTTTAAGAAAGGTTTTAGCTGTCCATTTAAACAAAGCTAAATGAGAAATTACTTGGTTGTCCTAGGCAACGGGTTGACTAGTGTTTGCAGTGTGTTCTTCTTGCGTGTTGGGTTAGTTCTGTGATAGTGCTTTAAAAATCATCTTCCCTGCAAAGTACCAGGAGAAGATTCTATAATATTTGCTTTACTGAGTTGATTTGTTTAGCCTGGTTGCATAAGGCTCTCCTGCAAGAATAGAAGGGACTATTTTATACTTATGGGATGACAGATAATATTTCCTTGCTTGAATTTTAATGTGTTCTTTCTTCTATTTCACACAAATGTAGGTTCTTTGAGTTAACATATACTTCTAGAACTTTTTAGTTCTTGTGGAACTCTGTTTTTTTTTAAAAGCAGGGACATATGTTGAATACTTTGAGGTGGCGTCTCTGCAGCTGTACTGTAAAGATGAAATATTGCCCTAGTCTAAATAAAGAAACTTTCTAAATGTCTATTTTGCCCTTGATCAATCTCTGTATAGATTTCTACTTTTAAAAGGAGCTATTATTATAATTAGGGAGAGTTCTTTCTCTCTTTGGTATTTAATGCAGTGCTGAAGTTAGAGAGCTAAGTTTCAAATGTCTGGGATTCAGCACACTGATGTAGGGTGAGTTTCATTTGGAAACCTGCTGTCAGGTATGTTTCACATGTCAACTTTTTGACATGCTCATGTGGTTACCCACCAAGTAGCCACTGTGCTTAATCCAGAGTTTTTTGGTCTGCTTAATAATTGCTTTGATATTGGAGAAGCATGTAGCCATAATTTTGGCTGGTTCTTTCACATTAATATATAAAATTCCTCACCTGTATTGTTTCTGACCATGTACCACTGTCCTTTTTGCCTGTTTTTCCTTTCTCCTTTTCTTTCTCCTTTGACATCTATCTTTGGTTTCCTTCTTTCTCCTTGACTACTTTATTTCCCAAGCTTCCTGACTGGCTTCCTCTCTTGTGAAGTCCCTAACTTTTGCTTTCTTATACCCATAGTCCTGCACACACATGGTGCTGTCTCTTGAGTTGGTATAGCATAGCTCTATGACAACCACAGACCTGCATAGGCTCATGTAGTATCAGGGCAAGTGATTCTGCTGTGTGCAAAGTTACACCATCTTGAATGCACTGAAGACTTAAAGTTGTGTAACTTTGCTTAGGATAACATGGTCAGTCACTGCTGGGGGCTTTTCTTCCAGCATCATCAATCTCTTATTGCACTATAATACTAATGATATAGTATTTCATTGTGTTTTAACTGCTACGTTAAGCAGCAGTGGCGTAGGAGGTTAAGAGCTCATGTATCTAATCTGGAGGAACCGGGTTTGATTCCCAGCTCTGCTGCCTGAGCTGTGGAGGCTTATCTGGGGAATTCAGACTAGCCTGTACACTCCCACACACGCCAGCTGGGTGACCTTGGGCTAGTCACAGCTTCTCGGAGCTCTCTCAGCCCCACCTACCTCACAGGGTGTTTGTTGTGAGGGGGGAAGGGCTAGGAGATTGTCAGCCCCTTTGAGTCTCCTGCAGGAGAGAAAGGGGGGATATAAATCCAAACTCTTCTTCTTCTTCTTCTTCTTCTTCTTCTTCTTCTACGTCTCATTCCTGTGATCCGTATCTGCTACCTTAGCCTAATTCCATGGCACAGTTGTGTCCTCTGCTGTTTATACTTGTATCCGTTTTGGAAAAGAATGCCAAATGATTTCAGTCAACAAATTAAGTTTTGGGCGCTCTTAGTGCGTGAGAATACTAAAAAGGAAAGGTTTTAGTTCAGTTTCTGTTTGCCAATATGTAGCTGGGTTTTAGGACAAGAATTGAGAACGTTGTTTGGATATAGTTCTGAAATTGTTATTAACTCCATTTTTACCCACCTTTGTGCCTAATGGGGACTCAAAGTGGTTTGCATTTATTCTGCACTTCTCCATTTTATCCTCACAGTGACCTGTGCAGTAGGTTAGGCTAAGAGTTGGTTCAGCTTCACCTATCAAGCTTCCACGGCAGAACCGGTCTCCGAGATCCCGGTCCAACAGGATAGTATCTTGGGGGCAACTGTGTTTGCCTGCAGTAGAAGAGAATGTTTGAGTCCAGCTCTGACAAAGGATGTGTTGAGTCTCAAAAGCTTACACCCTAGAAATCTTGCTGGCGTTCAGTCTGCGGCTGGTCTGGACGCTTGATTCTCTAACCTCTGAATAGACTGGTAACCATAAACTGGTAACATTTGAGCAAGACTTCAGGCTTGTCGCCAGCTGTTGCTGCACAATTAGCATAAAGGGTGTTCTTGGAAAGAACGGGCCCAAGAAAGGTTGTATCTAACTGAGTTACAATGACCCGGCACTTTTCACTGCTTCTGCAAAGAGCAAAGAAACATGGTCTTTCTCTTCGTTATTAAATGTCAGCTAGTCACTTCCCAGAATCTGGAAACCTAAATCCTGCATACTTTTGTGTGGTGCTGAAGATGTTTCACGTGCATGTGAAGAATTTGCTAGGATAAAAGATATAAAGAGGAGAAATTTAGACAAGATTGATTTTGAGGCCAATGGATGGGAAAATGTAGGGAAACAGAATTATGTGGTTAACTGTTCTTTTCAGATGTAAGCTTGTATGTGCAGGTTGTAAAATGCAAAGATAACTAGAGCAGGATTTCTAAAAAAAAATTCACCTAGGACTTCTTCCATACACTGTTGTTCTAACAAGTCTGTGAGAATTTATCATGGGACCCCTATACATAGGGTCACAAAGGTCCTTTTTTAAAAACCGACCTGTGTTCCTTTGCAGCAATTTAATGTAGCCATTAGCATGTGATGCTTATCGCCATACTGTGAAAAGCTTTACTTGCATTTTTAATTAGAACTTCAGTAGTCCTTTCACGTATGTCTTGTAAATAAAATTTGTGGTCTGCTTCATGAATGCAGGAGATACTCCTTACTGTAGCGGTAGTGCTATTGTGATTTCCAGTGGCAGATCACAATAGCTTCACGAGTAGGTGGCCAGACTGCCAGGGCTGAGTGTTGAGGACCATACAGCGCAAGGAATAAGTGGGCGACGGCCACAGAGGTGAAACAGAAGGATGAATCCTCAACAAGGAAGCATGCGACATCAGAAATCAGTGTGATGCGACTTTAAAAATGCAGCGTGAAAACAGATTGCAGTTCTTTTTAGAAAAAAAAAGATACATGGAAGGTTTGCAAACATCATTATAGATGTTTATTTTTACTCCTTGGGCCCTAAACTGAATATTCTCTAACAGAGAGCGGAGCTACAAATAAAAATAGATATGTATCTCAACAATCTTGGCTTGCCGAAGTAGAGCTTCTAAAAGATTATGGGCGCAGCTGATGGGTGCATTGGTTGTTAATGAGGCTTCAAGCAAAGAATAAAACAGTTAGGATATTTTCCTAGTTATGCTGGAAATTCTATGTTAGAAGGGAGAACTGTCTTTAGTTATAGGATGCAAATGTATGGTAAGTTCCATGAGAATATGTCCCAGCTCTTAGTACTGGGGCTGGGGTTAAAAAAGGGAAGGTGCTGTTTGGCTGTATCTGCCCAGTGACAGCCCCTGCCTTCTTTCTGTTGCATTCCCAGTGGTAGTAGAATATCCACATGGTTCATTCATGCTTTCAAAATTTCTTTCGAATATGTTTAGTTTGGTGAAGAGAAGGTGAAGAGGTGACATGATACCCATGTTTAGATATTTGAAGGGATGCCATGTGGGTGAGAGAGCAAGCTTGTTTTCTGCTGCTCCAGAGACTCGGACCAGGAGTCATGGGTTCAAGGTAGAGGAAAAGAGATTCTACCTAAACATCAGAAAAAAATTCCTGACAGTAAGGGCTGTTCGAAAGTGGAATGGACTACCTTGGAGTATGGTGGTGTT
This sequence comes from Sphaerodactylus townsendi, assembly GCF_021028975.2. Classification (NCBI taxonomy): domain Eukaryota; kingdom Metazoa; phylum Chordata; class Lepidosauria; order Squamata; family Sphaerodactylidae; genus Sphaerodactylus; species Sphaerodactylus townsendi. The sequence goes on from NC_059428.1 coordinate 153,175,932, forward strand.
ACCTTCTTTGGAGGTTTTTAAACAGAGGCTGGATGACCACCTGTCAGGAGTGCTTTGATTATGTGTTCCTGCATTGCAGGGGTTTGGACTTGATTGCCCTTGAGGTCTTTTCCAAATCTATGATTCTATGAAGTGGCCATGAATTAAAATAAAGTGTATGCAATATGGATTCTCTTAAAAAACTCCTCTCCAGTTTAGACATGCAGCTAGTTCAGAACTTCAGCGCGCAACCAATCTTTACTTGCCTCCCTTTGCTTCATCTTGCTGTCATAAATTGCCTCGCGTACACTACTAGACTCCTAAGCAGAGCCACCACCATGTAGTAGTTAGGGTGATGGGGTATGATCTGGGAAACCCAGGTTTGAATCCCTTCTGCTGTGGAAACTTGCTAGTGACCATGGGCCAGTCATACACTCTTGGCTTTAACCCTGGCAAGTATTTGGATGGGAGATCTCTAGGGAAAGTAGGGTTGTGACACAGAGGCAGGCAATGGCAAACCACCTCTGAATATCTCTTGCCTTGAAAATCCAATGGGTTGTCACAAGTTGGCTGCGAGGAAGATTTGTGGGCAGTGGTATAGAGTAGGGGAGGAGTTCAGTAGTCAAACAGAGGAGGAGTCCAGTAGCACCTCCTCGCAAAATGTATTCCAAAATAAGCTTTCCTGTGTCAGAACTCACTCCGTGAGATGCCTGACTCGTGAAGGCTTGTGATAGAATTCATTTCCTTAGTCTTTAAGGTGGTAATGGAGCCCTGTTTTCTTCTGCAGCAACAGACGAACGCAGCTACTCCTCTGGAGTTAAAAAAAACACCACACCCTCCCCTTAAATCATAGCCTCCATGGCTACATTGTGTTTCTTTTGTAGAAATGGAGAAAAGGCAATGACATGTAATGTGTACTTCTGGCTTTACTTTTTTTACTTGTCAACAAGCAAGGATTGTCCACTTTCAGTGGTAAGGCAGAGATTTCATTTTTTGGTTCAAAGGGTGTTCTCTTCTTTAGGTCATCCGTGTTCTTCCTGTATTATGGGGCCGTCTGTTACTCTTTTTGTCTCCCAAGTGTATTTTGGGGACTTATTTGTAATCCTTGTTTAAAATAAATCTTTTATTCTGCAGTTGTATAGGTACCTGGGTATAAGTTCTGTTCCATACTGAGGGATTCTTTAGCCTGATTCTCTGTAGTATTTGGTGTGCTAAAAACCCACTGATTTTCAATTAACTTTTACTTGCAACCAGCAAGTAAATAGCACATGGCTACTCAGATCCTATTAACTGTTATTGTAAAATACATTGTTGATTGCACTGTGGAAGCAACAGTAGTAGTACATGAATTACTTTTGTCAAATTGGCTTTGTAGCCAAGATTTACTTCCTTAGATTATATATGGACAATTCTTGCTTCTATCATGGATGATAGTGTCGTTCCACCCCACCCCAAATTCTTTTTATTTTTCCTTGAGTTGACTTGCTTGTTGTTTTACACTGCCTGTAAAGTCACACTCCATAGTGCATAGCTTCTACAGCACATTTGTAACAATCCAAGCGATGAATTGTTTGTATTCATTTAAGTTGCCTCCCTAGGCACAAAGTTTGCATCTTCCAAAATATTGTCAGGCATTAAGCAGAACTCAATTTGTGTGTCTTTTAGAGTGGGAGTAATAATTTTTGTACATTCGGAGTTACCTGAATGTGACTTTCATTCCGTAGCTGTCTGCATTTGGTTTCCTTTGCTGAATATTTGCAACTCTGTTGGCAAGGTGGTAGCAAATTAACTCGTCTGGGCACCAGGGTTCAGTCTTGTAGTATAAGCTGAGAATACCTAATTTTAAAGTGCCTTTCTTTCACTACTTGGGGATAAGTTCAAGCAGGAATGAGCCCTGATGCATGCCTCTCAGAAGTTAACCCCTGTCAAGTAGCTACACTAGGCTGATATGAAAATTGAAGGAAATATCTTTTATTCAAGGATGCACCATTAGTTCCTTCCTTTCTGGAGAACATAAAACAGCCATGAATTGACACATTTAATCGTTCCTCTTATGTCATTCAGTGTCACTTCTTGCCAGTCCTCCTTCTGTTTTTTAAACTGGATTTGCTTTCTTGTTGGGCAAATGTAAGATCAGAAGAACCATCTGGAAACTTGGGAGGAGTAGATTTTTTTTCCCAACTGAAACTTGTGAAACCATCTTTGCTGTGGCATGGCCTGTGGCTGGAATTGCTTTGGAACAGTTCTCAGATTAGAGATCTGAGTGTTTCAAGAACAAGAGTTCAGAGAGTCTCTGGATATTTTAAGAACACTCATTAGGTTGAGCTGTTCCAGTGTTCACTTGCCCTCCTGTTAAATGAAAGTTCTCTGTCATCCTGAGTAAATCCAACTGCTTCTGCCCCTAAATTCAGTGAAAACTGATGTAATGTATATAGAAACATCAGCTGAGAACTGGAGTCCCAGTTTAAATGTTGCATTCACTGAGAGTTTCTCTCTTGACCTCAGCATCCTTCCTCCCTGTGGATACTGGAATTAAAATGCAGGTGCATCTCAGGTTTTATTGTAAGAGACTGATGGGTTTACCTATGTAAAACCTTTGTAACAATCCAAGCCCTGTATACGTAACAAGTATCATTGCTAACCCTTGTCCTAAAGTTATTTAACAAAGCAGTAGCTAGGGATTGATATGTAAAATGTTTTTTTTTTAATTTGCAGGTCACATCTGGCTATATCTTCAGGTGGCAGAATGAAATTGCAGAATCGAGTTTGGTAGCGAACATCAGAAGTGGCCTGGAAAAAAAATCTACCCAGCTGCTCTTTCTTTCAAAAAAGTCCTGTAAGTTGTAAGATCTCCCAAAGTGGTTTCTTGCATTGCTTTGTTTGTGTTGCCAAGCGGAGTGTGTTTTGAAGGGCCTGACTATGTATTAATGCTACATCTGTGATTGGCTCTTCTAACCTCTTTTACTATGAGAGCAGCCAGAAATTGTGGCGATAACTCCCCGTTCCCAATGCTGTATGCCCAGCAGTGGCATAGTGGTTAAGAGCAGGTGCACTCTAATCTGGAGAAACTGGGTTTGATTCCCTGCTCTGCCACTTGAGCTGGGGAATTCAGATTAGCTTGTACACTCCAACACACGCCACCTGGGTGACCTTGGGCTAGTCACAGCTCTACGGAGCTCTCTCAACCCCACCTACCTCACAGGGTGTTTGTTGTGGGGGGCAGGAAGGGCAAGGAGATTGTAAGCCCCTTTGAGTCTCCTACACGAGAGAAAGGGGGGATATAATCCAACTCTACTTCTCCTCCTCCTCCTCCTCTAGGGGCACTTTTAAAAATCAGGGGACTGCCCATTGCCATAACCCTGGTCTTGACTGGTGTTCTATAGCTCCTTTAAAGGAGATCTGATAGAAGGGAGACAGGGACCAGTGGTTAGAGAACATACCCAACATTCAGATGTCCTGGTTTCAGTCCCTGTGGCTTTTTGTTAATGAATCTTTGGTAGCAGATTTTTCAGAAAGACCTTTCTGTACCTGGTACCCTAGACAACTGCTACCAGTCAGAAATCAACAGTCCTGGCCTTAGATGGTCATGTCCCATTCAGTGTAAGGCATCTGTGTGTGTTCATTTGTCCAATCACAAATCTTCTCTTTAGCCTTAATACAACGCTCCATTTCATTTATTCAGTGGGGGCTGACAACCACTGTCATATTCTACTGCTTTGGTTTATTGGCCTTTCAGTCAACTTCATAGCTGACATCCAGTTGCTGCATCTTCTTTGGGAATATACTACACAGCATGTTGATGTTATGAATCATTAAGAGTAGAAAAATTGACTGCTAGTATTTTATTTATTTATTATTTATGGGTTTTTTATACCGCTCTATCCCCGAAGGGCTCTGAGCGGTGTACAACATAATTTTGTCTACACAGTGTACAATAACCCATATAAACAACCCCATTAAAATTAGATTAAAACACAGCGATAAAATTAACAAAGATGACGTCTCGCAATACCCCAATTAAAACCCTCCCAGAGGGGGGAAGCAAAACAAAAAGTAGGTCCCATAGATGATCATGGGAACTCCGAACCGGAAGAATAAAAAGGGGCACTCTCAGCAACTGAACACTCTAAAAAGTCTCCCATGAACAATCTCAGTCTTTACAGGTCTCCCCAAGGGATCTCACCAAGGACCTGTGAGGGCCCGGACAGCTGGAGGGAGAGTGTTCCACCAGGCAGGGGCCAGGGCTGAGAAGGTCCTGGCCCGAGTGGAGGCCAGTCGCATCATTGAGGGGCCAGGAACCACCAGCACTTCTAGAAGGGTGACTACTTCTAGAAGCAGTAGTCACCCTTCTTAAAGGGATGGAAGAGGATTCAGAATAGTACATTTACTTATTTATTAGATTTGTTATCCCGCCCTTCCCCAAAGAGCTCAGGGTGGCTATACAACAAGAAAACACAATTAAAACAACAATAAAACCTTTAAAATATTATAAAAGCACAGCTACAATATAACTACAGCTAAAACATCTAAAGCAAGCAAGATGGCAACTTAGATATCCTCTGGGAGGCCCATGAAGGTGGATATCAGCCCAACTGGCCTCCTGGAGAAGCCTGTTTTCTAGTTGCTATTATAGGTTTGGTTGTATAATCAACAACTATAGTTAGTTATTGGGGAAAACGAACCTCATTTTAAATCGTGAGGTGGGAGCAACCATTGTGAAATGGGATGTGGGAAAGGAGTGGCAAGTCATGCATGAACCTGCCCACCCAGGTCCTGGAGGCTTCCTATCAAAGGCTAGTTACCCCCTCAAACCCAGTGCTCCTTTCCTTAAATGTCTAATGCCATATGTGTCCAGGAAAGGAGAGAGGAGGCAACTGAAGGAAGCTGTAGGGATTTGGAGTTGTTGCCTAGTAACAGATCCTCCAGAAGCTATTGCCACTGTATTAAAACTTCTTGGTTGTATGCAGCTTTAAGGCAGGGGTCTCCAACCGATGGCCCTCCAGATGTTCATGGACTACAACTCCCATCAGCCCCTGCCATCGTGGCCCACTAGGTTTCTGATCATTAGCCACCTTCATTGCTGCAAACAGCAGTGAGAAATATCACCATTTTAAAGGGGGAATCTTTTTCACTATTAAGCTGAATGTATGATGAGGTTTTTTTTTAATTTGCAGAAATTGTGAGGCCATGTTAACCTCCCAGGAGGGATTGTGGCTCAGCGGTAGGGCATCTATTTGTCATGCAGAAGGTCCCAGGTTCAATCTTTACTATCTCCATCTAAAAGGATCAGGTGATAAAGTGATGCGGAAGACCTCAGCCTGAGACCCAAAGAGCCCTTGCCATTCTAAACAGACGATCATGACCTTGATGGACCAGTGGTCTCATTCACAATGAGGCTTCTTCATCACACGTGTGTTTATGTACTTACAGGCATAGAGGCTACTTCCCTATAACACACTGTTCCATTGCAGGAATATTTCCACAAGCCACTCCTGTGGGTAAGATTGATGGCAATGCCAACTCTCAGATCCGATGGGGATATGTTAAGAATCTGGTTGCATCCTTTGATCAGCAGTTGTGAGGTGTTTAGGGCTATATTGATCCCTATGCAAGTGATTTGCTGATGTTCTTCTGAAAGTGAAAACATGTCTTGATGAAGAAACCTTGGGCCTTGTTTACACATGCCAAAATGGGGAAGAGGTCTTTGCACCACCTTGGACTACAGAGGATGAAATTCCAGTATTGAATATTCCTTTACCTTAAAAAAACACCCACCTTGATGTAGAAACAGTGCAGCAGGGGAAAAGCTTTTACCCCCCCTCCCCCCTCGCTTACGCCTCTGGTTTTCTGTTTGCAGAAAGCTTTTAACATGGGGGAGCATTCTGAAACATAACCCTCCTTCACCTGCCCACGTAAATCAGCCTTCCTATATCTGTATTTAGTTAAGAACTGCCAATTTTGAAAGGGAAAGCATGTAACCATCCCGGAACTGCTCTTATTACTGTGTGTGATTCACATTGTCTTTTTGTGGCAAGGTTCAAAGCTATTAGTTGCAGTATTCTTTCCCCACATCCCTAATATTTTTCTTATCATTTTCAAGACGTGTCCTTCTCAGTGTTCTCCTGAAACAAGCATGCTGCAGTCTGGGACAAACCCCAGTAGAACAGAACATACATTTGTGATTTATACCTCGGTTTTAAAACGGAGAAAGCTGCTTTTATGGAGGACAGTGAGCGCAGATTGACATAATAACAAATGTTTGTTCTTCGGCTGAACTAGCCTTGAGCTCTCTCTCTCTCTTCCACACACACACATATATACACACAAATCCAATATGGACGTATTTGTATTTTCTGAAACGAATGCCTTGTAGTCTGGCTGCATTGATTGCTGTGCCCGAGAAGGAGAAGAACTTAGTGGGAACATGACTCCAAGCCTTCTGATTGGCTGGTTTAAGTTCATGGTGGATAGCCTGCCTCCAGCGAATGCTTCACAGTGTTAGGACATTCTGAACCAGCATTACCTTCAGCACCTGTGCCAAGTTGTCTAAATATGGCCTTTAATCACGTAGCTCTCCCTTCTTTGGTGTTGTAGTAATCTCGGGGATGACCGTGCTGATCTTTTGTCCACGTAAGGTTGCTTGGATGTTGAGAAACCAAGTGCTGAACATATCTTTTAAAAATAAGAAGCGGGTTACAATTTATTTGACCAATGTATAGCTACGCGTTTCTAGAGCGTACCGTGTTATTTCCCCCCCTCCATCATGCAGTGTGATATTTTACACTGTGGGTGAAGGAGCTGTGTGGTTTGGATGCTTTTCAGCCTGGAGCACTTTTTCTTCTGGGCACGATCTGTGTCAGCATCCTTGGAGATGGTGAGGCAGTTCCTGGGGCCCAGGGCTTTCAAGTGGATCCAACTGCTTCCAACCTGTGCACGATAATGATGGTCCTCACAGCTGTGGTGGCAGCATCTCCAGCCACATACACTGTCAATCAAAGGGCATGCAGGCAGTGTGGGCCCCAAAAAGACTGATGAGCAGGAGAAAAATACACAGGAAAGTTGCGGAATGCCTCAATGAAGGTGGAAAGAGAAGTGCAAGCAGGTACACCTGTAGGTGAAACTGCTCTACCAGGCATATAGTTGAGGGAGCAGCAATGATCTACAGTAAATCAAATGTCCAGCTTGGACCTTGTGGGGGTTTCCCTCCTACATTATGCCCTATTAGATCATCTAGTCTTTTTGCAGATTCCATACTAACCCGGTTAGCCGGTGTACCCTTGCTCCCAGTGCTTGAAATGGCACCTGTATTTAGGACGCGAGTGCTATTCGAGCCTGCTGCTTTTTTAGCACCATCTATTATACTGATTTGATTTAGTTTTAATCAATGTATTTATTTAGTGTATTTCAAATTGTTGTTATCTGCCCTGAGCTTTGCAGGCTATAAATATCAATATAAACAAAATAAATCTATTCAGCCCCAGGGGAACTCATAACCTGGAACAAGCTTTGCTTCTGGGCTACACCGCATGTTATAAACAAAATGTCTCATTCTCCCCTCCCTGTTTCAGGTAAGATCTACTTTGAGAGGATGGATTTGGAATACTGAAATAATGGCAGGAAGGGAGTGCTTAACCTTTCCTTTATCTCCTGCTGTGTTCCAAGTATATATTTACTCTTGTAGGCATGCGCTGTAGATCCCTGTGGGCAGAAGTAGCCAAAGGGCTGTTGAAAATCTGACTAGTAAATTTTGTTTCATATTCATTTTTTTTAAAAAAACCTCCTCTCCTATTTCTGCATTGTAGGACAGATGTTTAAACCATAGAGGGAAAGCTCTCGTGAAACGTGGCCTCTTTTAATGTGGTACTGCGGAACTATTGTACAGGACAATCTATTATTTGACAAGCAGAAACATGGATAACATGGAGCTTTCCTTATATTTAGGATAGGGTTGCCAGATTTCCCCCCCCCCCCCCCATGCCACAGGCAGGGGATGTGGGGGTTAATGTTGCCAAATCCAGGTGGAAAATTCCTGGAGATTTGGGGATGTAGCCTGAGGAGAACTTCAATGGGATAGAATGCGAAGACTTTGGAGTCCACCCTCCAAAGCACCCATTTTCTCCATGGGAATTGATCTCCCATTGTCCTGAGATGAGCTGTAACTCCGTGGTGTCCCCAGGTTCCAACTAAAGACTGGCATCCCTAATTCAGACTATGTGGAAGGATGCTCAGCTGACTTTCATAGCTTGGCGTGTGCACTGGCATGGGTTCTGCCTTAGCCAACGTTCCATAGTGTTTATTTCACATTGTAATCCTTTTGCAGTGTGAAGATGTTTCCCATTCTATCAATAGAGACCTCTTGGATAGTGTTAGTTGCCATACCTATAAGAAGGTTAATGAAATCAAAGTTAGTTTGATATTATTTTGTTCTGTTTTCTGCCCCATTTTGGGGATCTGTTGACTCTTCCTCCTTCAGCTTTTGAGATAAGGGTTTTGGCTACTTTCTTCTTTTGCTACGTAAAGTAGCAAAGGATTGAATCAGGAGATCCTGCAATTAATGGAACATGGAAATTTCCGAGACCCCCTAGAAAGAAGTTTAATCTTCCCAGAGTCAGGGGCAATGCAATTCTTAGGTAATTGAAATATCCCTGGTCAGTTGCTCTTTTCTCCCTGTGTTGAATGGAATAGGTGAAGGACCATATATGCCTATAGGTTTCTTCCAATCTCTCTGTCAACTCTAGGAAAATCCTGAGAAGACAGTAGGGCCAAAGGGCCCCTGGGTTGTATTGTACATGTGACCACCTGGAGCACATATTTTATATAATAAACATATTGATTATATGATCCGTTGTGGGTTATGACGTTGCTCTACAAAGCAATATGGCAGCAGATTTTTCAAGCAGGCTGTTGTAGTTGTTTTATGACTGAATAAAATTGTGGCTGAACGGTGGTTAAGAAATGACAGAAATATTGGCTAGAGGCAAATTAAGGCTGTGAATGGAGTGAACAAACTGGCTGAAGTTGCTCTGGAATGTACAAATGTTTAAAAGGCATATAGCCAAGCAGTATTCCCCTCCTGGACATTGGAACCCTACTTGCAGGAAGGAAAGAGAAATGTCCGTCAAGAAAAATAAATGTGTGCACGCATAGATTATTTCCTTATCTTCTACCCTGCATCCCTGGCTGTACTCTCTGGGTGGCCAGCTGCTTCTTTTTTTGTTATGCCTTTATAAGACTGCACATGTTGTATCCTCTCCAAATAGGATGTGTTCTGTTTGAGACTTATTTAATGAGGGCAGGTTTCAAAGTTGTTTGTTTAGCTCTGGTGGATACCACGGTGATTGCTTTGCACAAAGCCCGTGCCTTTGGGACGTGAGCATAGCAGATGCATGCCTCTCCGTACTGGATATGTAATTTTTCCCACTTTCCAGTCTTACAGCTGACCACGTCCTTGTGGGGTATCTACCGGAAAGAGTGGCTGCTTCCTTTCAAAACAGACTTGACAAACAGCAAAATATTCGCAGGCTGCCAAAAAATAAAACATGTGCAGCATGACCAGATCCAAGGCACACACGCATGCAACCACAGGGATTTTATTTTGCTTGAACATGATCTATTTAATACTGCATTTATGTCAGGAAATCTCTGTGGGTGGAGAGAAAGGCTGAGCAGTAGCAGCCATCTCAGGGCAGTATTCTACGGGCTCACTTAAATTGTCCCTAGAGCAAAGAATGTAGCTGGATTTCTTGGCTGGTTTTTTGAATCTGTGTGCTTTAAAAAAAATACTGAATATTGATATAAGAAATAAGTGATTTAAATATGGCAGTGTACCTGCGTTATTGCATTCTAGTTGTTATATGCTGAAGGGAGTCTTCAGTCCGTTCTGCTGGGCCAGGTGAAGACATCTAACTGGAGGTTTAAAAGGAGTGGTCAGTAGCCCTCTATCATTAAAGACCTACTCCTACCCACAGGGATCCACAATGCCTGTCTGCAAGAGTAAAGACTACGTCAAAATTCAGAGCACTTTCAGAATTTTTATGATACTGCTTATTTAGCCAACCTGCCTTGAGCAATGTCACACTAGAGACAATAAAAATAGGAATACAGATAAAAAATTTAAATAGCCAACCAGTTCCCACACTCGAGGTTCTTTGAATTTGTTTATGTGGGCAAAAAATTTGGTTATAGCCAGTGTGATTCCTAAATTGATGGCTTCCAAGAGTTTTTTAACCTTGGCCTTTTCTGCATGAAAAGCTAACTTCCGATTTTCCTAGTGGTCAAATTTTGTGTAGCACCCCCCTTCCAAAGAATCATTTGCCAGCCAAATTAGAGCTGCTGTGATACATTTATTTATTTAAATACATTTCAACCCACCCTATACCTGAAGGTCTCAGGGTAGGTTACAACATACATGATCATTACTGTGGCAGTCCCATGTCAGTTTCCTCATGTGACAGCCACTCTCCTTGTCAGTTTCATTCACTCATAACTGTAGACACTGTGTATCTTAAGATTTCATTATTAATTCAAGATGAAAATTACAAAGCGGATGCAAACATCCTGGCTGGAGTCTGTGCCTTAATGATACGTTGCTAATGCGATATGACAAAGAGATTTTAAAAATTCCTTTCAAAACTGGAGGATGAGGCAGAGGAGCAAATGGGTGAAGGAGAGGTTTGGTGACCACATGAGGGCATGGATAAGAACCAGGTGTTTGGGGATGCAGAGAAATAAAGACTGTTTCAATATAATCATGTGCTCAAGGGAAGCATCGTGGTAAAAGTACTCAGGAAAACAATGGAGGGGAAACGTTTCTGGAACCAAACAGGAAAAATGTGTGAAATTAAAAGAAAAAGTGTAGCATTTGAGAGCAAGTTATGTTGTAAACAACTTCTTGCATGGAAAAGGCCCTTCGTTGAGGTTGACAGCTCTGCATTATCACATAAAAGGACAGTAATTCATATATCTCTACTACAAAAAGGTACCACGTTCGAGTAAGCAATTCCCCAAAGTTTCAGTTTGTCCAGAAGCACAGTCACAAAGTAGTTCAGAATATGCAATCTTTTGCATTTGACCTTGCATTACTTGAGAGGGGATAGAGTTTAATCTTGCAAGCATATATGCTTCCCCTTTATTTGCCACTCATACTTTGTTGGGAGATTAGATTTAGAAACACTATCACCTTAGATTTCAGCCCTTCTGCATTACAATATTCTGAGAAGGCCCTCAACAGTTTTTTGGATGCTCACAGGAGATTTAACTAACAGGAGTTCATCCTCTGAATATATTAACATGGGCCGTTTCCATACGGTGGCGGAAGCAGCTGGAATTCGCTTCATGCCGACCCGAAGACGCTAAGGACCGTCCGCGTAGACGGTCCCGGGAAGACCGAGCAGCCGGCGCCGAGGAGCGCCGGCGCCATGCATTTCCGGCTTGTCCCTGGGCCTCCAGCGTGTCGCCGAGGCCTGGGGACACGCCCCCCTGGACCTGCGCGCCTGCTCGAGCGGCGCAGGGCAGGGGAGCGTCGTCCCCAAACCTCAGCGATAACCCGGAAAACCAGGGACAAGGTTCGTCTGCCGAGTCGGGGAGGCGCCGTGAAACGCTTTGCCGTTAAGCAGCATACGGCTTCAAAGTATTCCAAAAAGACAGCTTCTTAACGTTCACCGAATACGCTGGCTGCAGGCCAACCCGGAAGGCGGCCGAGGCGGCGCGGCTGCGCTGCAGCTGCGCCGCCCGTGCGAATGGCAGCCTGGAGACGGCGTTTTTACCGTCTCCAGGCCGTCATTTTCCGCCCGTGCGGAAACGGCCATTGATATTGTGGTATAAGCCAGCGTAGGAGAATGGAATTTTGGGTTTCTCAAAAAGGAAGCCATTTCTTTTATATGCACATTAAACAATATAGGATCTTGCCGGACCCCTCCGTAAAGGGCAGAATTGGACAAATGGCCTTCCAAACTAAAGTGAACTCAACCCAAAGAGGAATCATATAGCATCTCGATTAACCTTAACAATCTTGGGTCAGTTGAAGATTTCCATAATTTGTCCCACAATCAGTCCCTTGGAATTGAATCAAAAGCTGCCTGGAAATCCACGAAGGCCACATATAAATTGCTTTTAGGAATTGATGTGTATTTCCTGGCTATAGAGTATAAAACTAAGCCCTGATCTATTATAGTGACAAAGCCTGCTTTTCTAGGACCTAGCATCTTTTCAGATATCACCTGATCCAATAATTTATGTTACAGTGAAGAGGCATGTAGTCTTCCTAATTAAACCAGGAGACCAATTTGGCAATAATTAGATGGATTCACCCTATTGTCCTTTTTATGGATAGGGACTATAATTGCCTGTCTCCACACCCTTGGGATTTTGCCAGTTTCATTTGTCACTGAAAAAAATTGGCCCCAGAATAAGGCTCCACCAATCTATATTATGCTGGTGCAGTTCAGTGGGAATCATGTATGGGCCAAGAACTTTCCCAGTTTTCATTTTACTAAGAAGTTTTTAAAATATCTTCAGGTGAGATCTTAAGCGAAGTGGGTAATCGTGGGGACTTTCTTCCAAATCACTAGGGGCTACAAGTTAAAAAGAGTGATTAGAGAAGAGGGACGTTATTTTAGTACTAATAGCTGATGTTACCAGTGACCAACATTCCTTTGGTTCTTTAAGCAGTGATCAAGGAATTCCACCCTTCTAGAACTGCCTTACATTTTTTAGTCCTCACCATGCCCCTATAATTATATTTTCGATTTACAAGGACCTGCCGGTCATAGTACACATGGAACTATGAGAGCCCGTATAAGGAAGCCCATTGGCATAAGTGAACTTATGCTACTTAATGTTACTGATAACTGACATGTTGATTAATAATCCATAGTTTATTTAGCTGAAACTGTGGTTGTTGTGACCTCTTTTCTTAGCAAATGGCACACACAACATCTGCTTCTACACATTGGTTGTAAATATACACAGGAACACTGGGTGTTATCATTGTAGCTCACTTGTGTAAAAACTGAGTGTGGTTCCCCCTCGCATTTCTCTTTCTCTGAAGCATCTTAAGAAGTCTTCAGTTTGAGTCCCACAGGTCGGTTTGCTCGCCATTTCCATTTACATATTGGGTACCAATAGATCCTAACGGGATGATTTAATTTTCTTGTGCAAAGAGCCCTATTTGGCTTTGTACTAAGCCTAATTTGACTCAGTCTAGAGAGGCATAAGTTGCAAGCCCCTGCTACAGAGCATTCCCAGCAGGCAATCTGGACTAGTAAGACAGGTGAAGGGACTGCTGCACGGCAGGAAGCAAGGCTAGGAAAAAAAATCTTTTGTAGTCAAGGAATCAAAGCAGGGACAAGGAGAATTGAGGAATGGAATCGGTGGCATGTGAAAGTGCTTTGTATCAGCCAAGTCTGCTGACAGGAAAATGAAATTATATTGGGACAGGAAAGAGCAGGGACCAGTAACAGTGGGGAGGGTGGAGCAGGCCAAGGAATTGTAAAATTGCTTGTAATCAAAAAAGCTTTTGTGACTCAAAAGAGCAGGACTCGAGCACAGCTTCCTGCATGCTTGTGGTTCAAGTGGATGATGATTCTGACAGGAGTCTGCTAACTGATGGTTTGAAAGGGCTTTAGGAAATTAAACAAGGCACTAAGATCCCAAAACACGCCTGCCAAATAACACTTGTGTAATATCCATAAGCAAATGAATCTGAAAGATGGTGGCATTAGTCATAATTCATTGTTAACCTACCAGCATTGCAGCTTAGTGGTATGCCAAAAGGGTTCTGTCTTCTATATAAAGAGAACAACAATAACAAAAATCAATAAAGCTAAATCTCCTGGGTCCGATTTAATATGAGATAAGGCTTTTCCCTGACACAAATATCTTGCTTGAAATAATCTTTAAACAATACCAACGGGGAATGCAGCTAAGAGAAAAGAGGACCTGTGCAACATAGTAGTTACTGTGTTGGAATGGGCTAAGGCAGTGGTGGCGAACCTTTGGCACTCCAGATGTTATGGACTATAATTCCCATCAGCCCCTGCCAGCATGGCCAATTGGCCATGCTGGCAGGGGCTGATGGAAATTGTAGTCCATAACATCTGGAGTGCCAAAGGTTCGCCACCACGGGGCTAAGGGGATCCAGGTTCAAATTTCCCACATAGCTGTGACACTTACTCGGTGACCTATGGCTGGCCACCATGTCTCTGTTTAACCCTGTGGGTCCTCAGTCTTTGGGATCCTTCATAGGTGTCAAACTCGCGGACCTCCAGATGTTATGGACTACAGTTCCCATCATCCCTAGCAGCATTAGAATTGCAGCATTGCACATGTCGAATCATGCACCATCCACCAGAGGTCCCCAGACTTTTTGAGCCCGTGGTCTCTTTTGGAACTCTTAACACAGGATGACGGGCGCGACCACCACATGGCTTCCATGGGAGGTGGAGCCAATCAGACTAGCTGCCCCAGGGAGCCACACCCACAAAGAAAGCTCAAGTTCAGGGGACAGGATGCGTAATTTAAAATAACACACAGGGAAGGAGGAGTGAGAGGGAGAGTAAAACTAGCACTGATATCTGGGATTTATGATGTTGCTTATCGTTGTTTGAAATGTTGTGACGTTATGTCAGTTATGCTTTGATTCGTTTGCCATCTGGTATTATGATTATTGCTGTTGTTATGTATGTGTATTGCTGTTGTTATGTACTTATTATTGTGTTATTATTGCTGTTGTTATGTTATGTACTATGTTTGATGTATATTATGTTGTACACCGCCCTGAGCCTTTCGGGGGAGGCCGGTATATAAATTACAGTACCAATACCAACACCAACACCAACATTTGAAACATTATTCTAATCAATGCATCCAATCAAACAAACTCCCAGATTAGAAGTGTTTAAAAACTCTGCTCCTTAATTAAAAGCCTGGGTGAACAGAAATGTTTGGGTTTGGTGCATGAAAAAGTAATGTAGGCACCAGGCAATCCTCGAGGGACAGGGCATTCATGTGAGGTGCCGCCACTTTAAACACCCCGTCTCTGGTTGCCAGATGTCTTACCTGCTTCTGCTGACCATAAAACCAAGGGCTAAGAAATATTTGTAACCAAGTAAGTCTGGTCAATTGGTTCCCCACCCTGGGACATGGACAATATATACCCCAAACATTTCCTTCTCTCTGGACACAGTGTGTAACAGACTCCCCTCTGTGATACACCTCTGAAGATGCCAGCCACAGATGCAGGCGAAACGTTAGGAACAAGATCCACCAGACCACAGCCCCACAGCCCGGAAAACCCACCACAACCAATAAGTCTGGTTGAGGCTACGGATTTATTTATTTCTTCCTGCCCCTCCTCTGACCCACAAGTCTTGAGTAGTATCAATCAATTAAAATAGGAATCAGATGAAAAAAGGAAAAATTAATATCAGAGACAGCAGGCTGTCCCATATTAGAGAAGATGCCTTGTCACTGGCAGCTTGAACTTTCATGGCCTGAGCAAAGGATTTTGTTAATGAAAAAGTATTTACTGGTCTAGAATCCATTAAAAATTAGCAACAAACATTTATAGAGAACACTCATTTCATTGGCACATAAGTGGTTTGACCCATTTTTCGCTAGCTTCCTATACCATGGATTGTCACATAGACCATGCTCCACAGTTTCTGTGATTCCCTACCCTATAACCACAATATTGATCTGTATATGTTATTTTCAGCCTTTAGAGATCAGTACCACATTTAAAATGTTTAAAATAAATGATAATTGATTGCAATCATGCTCTGTTCACATCAAGCTTTGATTGTGAAGATATTTACATAGAAATATATTTTCCCCCTATCTTCTAATAGGTGAGGGACATTTCCCCTTTCTTATAATTGGAGGCACACTTCACTCAAATAATTTATTTCTGAAATTTGTGAAAGTACAACTTACTGTACTAATAATTGAGAAGAGGGCAGAAATGGTGAAGGCAAAGGACAGTGATGATGTGAATGTTCATTAAGCTGTGGTCAGAAATGGTTATCAAAAAGTGCTAGAAGGGATACAATGAGGAATTATGGAACCGAAGAATACAAAGGCATGTAAACAAAGGAATATGGGGATGGGTTAACTGGATAGTGGAACATTTGGGGTGGGAACAATGGGGTTCCCTATGATTTGGAAAGGGGAGGAAAGTTTTGAGATTAGCCACTATGAGACTTTTCTGGAACTGATGTGCTTTTATGAAAGTATTTAAAGCTGGGAATTCACATCTGAGAAGTCTAGGCCTGCCAGATATTTGAAAGGCCCTGTAAAATCATTCATCCTTCCAGCTTAACTCATAGAATCATAAAATCATAGAAACATAAAGTTGGAAGAGACCCCAAGGGCCATCAATTCCAACCTCCTGCAATACAGGACCAAATGATTCTGTCGCTCTTAATTGTTTTAGTGAGAGCAGCTTGTATAGATATACCAGGTGTTGTTTAATCTTGCTTGTAGCTACATAGTATATTGTCCAGAAACAGACTCTTGTTGCTAACTGACAATTTTTACTTTGCCCTGGTATTGTTAACAATAATTGGGTTCAGATTGGGATCTTCCAAAATAGCTACAAGAAAACACTTAATGTAATAAATGGCCACAGAAACTCAGTTTATCAGCATTTGGCAGTGCAGTCCTAAGTAGAGGTACATTCTTGTCAGCCCAAAAGACTTAAGAGGGTGCCACTTCTGAGGATTGCCCCATGCGAAGTTGTGCATGGTGGTATTGAGAGCCAGCATGGTGTAGTGGTTAAGAGCAGGTGGATTCTAGAGAACCGGGTTTGACTCCCCCACTCCTCTACCTGAGTGGCAGAGGCTTATCTGGTGAACCAGATGTGTTTCCAGACTCCTACATTCCTGCTGGGTGACCTTGACCTAGTCACAGTTCTCTCTGAACTCTCTCGGCCCTCCTGTCCCAGCCCCAACAAGATGTCTGTTGTAGGGTGAGGAAGGGAAAGGAGCTTGTAAACCACCTTGAGTTCCCTTACAGGAGAGAAAGGTGGGGGATTTATCCAAACTCTTCTTCTATTGACTGCACTTGGTTTGCTTAGTCTTGTGGTTGTCTGACTGTCTTGTAGCTGGCTCTGGATTTGAATTGCTTGCTGTGTTGAATAGAAGGCAGTGAAGCATGAGGCTGTGAGAGGTTCTAGGTAAAGAATGGGGAATGTCAGGGTGAGCTAGTCAGCCACTGCTAGATAGCCAGGAACATTGTCCGTTGTTTAAGAGACTGCAGATAGTTGTGGTAAGGGGCATCGGAAGGGTGTGTGTTGGTTGGAAAAGCCTCGGACATCATGCGCCCCGCGCCCCTCCCCCCCCCCCGCCTTTCACGAAAGGCTTGGAAATAAGAAGTCCCTTAAAAGGCCGTGAATGTTGGGCTGTTTCTGCTAGCTCGTGTTCTGACTTCTGTGCCTTTAGGGTGACTGCAGTTGCCTGCCAAGGCTTCTGCCCCCTTCCAAAAGAAAAGCTGGGACTGAGCATGAGAGTTGGCAACCCAGCGATTCCTGACAAGGAAGCTCTTTCATATATTCCAGGCTTTCTTTTTCCATTGGGTTTCTTCCACAGTTGCCCTCCCCCCTTCCTGATTTTCTCGTTTCCCTTTATCCGCAGAATCAGTCGAATTTTAAACACGAGCCTAATACGCTTTCCTGTTTTTTATTTTTACATTCTCTGTACCCTGGCGATATGTCACCTCGTCTTTCCCAGAATAATTCCCTCTTGCAGATGCTTCCTGCTTGAGGGTTTGGGGGAAGGGGACAGGAGGCGGGTTAGAGGAGCGGAAGCTGCGTAAAGAACTACTGTTCAGCGCCTGGAAGAGATTATGTCAAGAGGGACACTTTATAATGTGTTTTTCCTTATTCATGTGAAATGAAAATTAATTCTAATTAAGTGCAAGTTAACCTCTGCCCCTGTTGCAAATGAATGGGATGTGCGATTAACTTACCTTGCGGTGCTGGAGGTTCCTTAAAAATCACTTTGAAGTAAATTGTCACCATGTTATGTGGCTTGAATCCTTAATCTGCCTATTCACTTCTCGGCACCGCATTCGCAGGCAACCGGCATCTGTAAAATGCTGCTTTTATTCCCCAAATTGGAACATGCCTGCTCATCCTCAAAAAAAAAAGATATTAGATGCAAACATGGGAGGTATTTAGAAGAAAATAGGGTACCTGTTTATTAGTAGCCTCGCTTTATCTCAACATTTCACATGCAGTGTGAATCTGGAAATTTTATCAGCATACTCAAGGCAACGGGAGGTTTGGTTTGCTAGATAATCCGTGGTATGAGCATTGTGGCTGCCTGCAAGTATATCTTTAATCTAAGACCTTGATTAAGCTGCTGTGCTCTTTGCAGTGTGATGGCAGCCTCTGAGACGGAGACATGAACAAATGCACATAAGCTCACGAAAGAGCTCAAAGGATCAGCTTTCTGGGCTGTGAGCTGCGCACAGAAGTATATTGGCGACAACCTTAGCTCTCGCAAAGGCAATAATTTTTATGAGTTGAAAGCAGTCAGAGAGCTTTTGTCTCCCTTGGTGTCTGTGTATCTCTTTGGCTGCCTCTGGGCAAATAGGTTTCTCAAACTTCTGGAACAATGTAGAAAATCTGTTTACTGGAGGTGAAGGGAAATGAATGTATACATCACAAACAGCAGTTGTTCTGTCTGGTGTGTGTGGGGGAGCATTGCCTTTCTCCATACGAACATAAGAAAGAACCTGCTGGAGCAGACCAGAGTCCATCTAGTCCAGCACTCTGCTACTTGCAGTGGTCCACCAGGTGCCTTTGGGAGCTCACATGCAGGATGTGAAAGCAATGGCCTTCTGCTGCTGCTGCTCCTGAGCCCCTGGTCTGCTAAGGCATTTGCAATCTCAGATCAAGGAGGATCAAGATGGGTAGCCATAGATCAACTTCTTCTCCATAGATCTGCCCAAGCCCCTTTGAAAGCTATCCAGGTTAGTGGCCATCACCACCTCCTGTGGCAGCATATTCCAAACATCAATCACGTGTTGTGTGAAGAAATGTTTCCTTTTATTAGTCCTAATTCTTTCCCCCAGCATTTTCAATGCATGCTCCCTGGTTCTTGTATTGTGAGAAAGAGAGAAAAATTTCTCTTCTGTTATTATTTTCTACCCCATGCATAATTGTATAGACTTCCTCTCCAAACTAAAGAGTCCCAAATGCTGCAGCCTCTCCTCATAAGGAAGGTGCTCCATCTTCAAAGAAATTCTGAACTATTGTTCTCAAGCTACCAGTTGACCCTTAATTAGGATCCTCATGTAGTCCCTGGTGTTCAATCTTGTAACTAACTTATTCTAGGTGGGGCAGGAGACTGAGAATCGGGTTGCCTACCTATTTCAATCAGCGCATTTGGGACATTTCATACTTTCCCTCTTGTGTCGACTGCCTGTATTCGTGACAGTCAAACAGCAGTTTTAAAAATTTGGCATTGTTTATTTATTTGCTGTATTTTTATAGTGCTTCTTTCTCTTGTTGCTCAAAAGCGCTTTACAATAAGATCAGACTAATTAAAAATCCACCGGAACTGGTCTTGATATATTAAAACAACAGTGGCGTAGTGGTTAAGAGCAGGTAATGTCTGAGGCACCTCCAACGTGATGTCCGAGGCCCTTCCGACAAGGAGCAGCAGTGGCGTAGTGGGCCCAGGGGCCCAGGCCAGCCTAGATATGGGGGGATTCCCCCCCCACATGATGAACTCTGTGTGCTTGTGCCCGCAGAGAGGTATCTGAGTGCCACCTCGGGCACCTGTGCCATAGGTTCACCACCACTGGCTTAGATCATGTTGACATTTTAGGTGAGGATTGAGAGATTTTGTTCTGTGGCTTAAGGCCTGCCTATATAAATACTTTTATTTATTTATTTATTTATTTATTTATTTATTTATTTATTTATTTATTTATTTATTTATTTATTTATGGGATTTCTATACCGCCCAATCCCCAAAGGGCTCTCATTTTCAAAATGGCAGCCCCCAGTTTTAGCCTTCCTAGATGTGATGGGGTAGCCACGCTGTTTGTTCATGCATCTATTTTACCTCCATGCATGGATTACTTTTGCTACTGAGAAAAGGGGGGGCAACAGTTCAGCTTCCTTTAGAGAGCCAGCGTTGTGTAGTGGTTAAGAACAGGTGCACTCTAATTTGAAGAACCGGGTTTGATTCCCTGCTCTGCCACTTCAGCTATGGAGGCTTATCTGGTGAACCAGATTAGCTTGTGTACTCCAACACATGCCAGCTGGGTGACCTTGGGCTAGTTGCAGTTCTTCCGAGCTCTCTCAGCCCCACCCACCTCACAGGGTGTTTGTTGTGAGGGGGGAAGGGCAAGGAGATTGTAAGCCCCTTTGAGTCTCCTACAGGAAAGAAAGGGGGGATACAAATCCAAACTACTACTACTACTACTACTACTACTACTACTACTACTACTACTACTTCTTCTTCTTCTTCTTCTTCTTCTTCTTCTTCTTCTTCTTCTTCTTCTTCTTCTTCTTCTTCTTCTTCTTCTTCTTCTTCTTCTTCTTCTTCTTCTTCTTCTTCTTCACTTGAGACTTCTTTTAAAATGAAACCTTGTCAGCTTTATATGGAAACAGGGCTCACAAGTAAATGAAAACATGTGGCTGTTTTGTCATGACTAGCTGATTCCAATCTAAAGCGCTGTGTGTGTATTAATTTCTTTTCCGTTTCATCTGATCCTAGAGTCATACAAAAAAGCACTTGGAAGATGTCAGCATCAGTAAACTCCTTTACTTTCTTCCCACAGGTGACAATTTCAAAGGGATTCAAAGTTAAATACTGTTTTTCAAAAAAGTGACGTCTGTGATAAAATGTTTGTGAATGCATGGCACAAAGAAACAACACAGTTTAAGATTTTATTTCTGGTGTTCGATATAATTTTTTTTGTCTTTGTGGCTTTCTAGTGCTTATTAGAGATGTGCACGTGAGTCTCGATGATATCTTTGTTGTTTTCATTCTTAAGATCTTTGCAGTGGTAGCCAAGAATCTCCCACAGGGTTTCTTTTCAGTTCAATTGTGTGTGTATATATGTGCATTTAAACTGAGGAAATGACACGAGTAAGCTCGATTTTGGAGTGCAGGTTGGTAGAAGCTCTAAGCTCAGTTTGAAGTCCTTGTTATGACTCTGTTTTTGGGTTGTGTATCAACACTGAACCTTTGATAAGAAGAAGAAGAGTTGAATTTATATCCCCCCTTTCTCTCCTGTAAGGAGACTCAAAGGGGCTTACAAACTCCTTTCCCTTCCACTCCCCACAACAAACACCCTGTGAGGTAGGTGGGGCTGAGAGAGCTCCGAGGAACTGAGGCTCGCCCAAGGTCACCCAGCTGGCATGTGTTGGAGTACACAAGCTAATCTGGTTCCCCAGATAAACCTCCACAGCTCAAGTGGCAGAGTGGGGAATCAAACCTGGTTCTCCAGATTAGCATGCACCTGCTCTTAACCACTACACCACTGCTAGTGTGGAAGGTTTTTTGTCAGCTCAGCTGGCATCATGGTTTTCTGTGAAACCATGCTCAACATTGTATTGTCGAAGGCTTTCATGGCCGGATTCAACTGGTTCTGGTGGGTTTTCTGGGCTGTGTGGCTGTGGTCTGGTGGATCTTGTTCCTAACGTTTCGCCTGCATCTGTGGCTGGCATCTTCAGAGGTGTATCACAGAGGGAAGTCTGTAGTGTGTAACAACATTATCCCTTGAGACAGACCAGCTGGCACCATTCAGTGTTCAAAGTTATGGCTCTGGGATGAGGTTCTCCTAAGCTGATGCTGCAATCGTGCTGCTTTTGTATGTCGTAGCTAAAGGTTGTTAGCTCTGCAGAACAATTCTCATATCCAAAGTACAAAGCTCAAGAGCATAGCATTTGTGGCTCTCAAGTGTGGTACTGGCTTTGCCTGAAAGAAAATCGACCTGTGTTTTATTGAAGGATAAAGTGGAGATCAATTCTGTTGAGAGAGCCAGCGAGGCATTGTGGTTAAGAGCAGAAGGACTCTAATCTGGAAAACTGGGTTCAATCCCCTGCTTTTACATGTATTAGGTGACCTTGGGCCAGTTACAGTTCTTGCAGAACTCTCTCTGGCCACGCTGATGCAGACAATGGCAAACCACCTCCCAATGACCTACAGCGTCATCGTAAATCAGTGTTGACGTGATGGCACATGCACGCACATAGAGTTCTGTTTAACATGAGTGTTTGTATGCAAATCAAGGGCCTCCACAGTCCTTAACAACAGCCTTCCTGTGTGTTTCCCTAACAATAGACCCCATTGTTTCATTGCTGGGTATGTGAGACATCTCCTGCTTCTCTCACAGGAAACTTCAAACATGTGTTCGCTTTGATCCCTGCCCTATATTGGCCACCCATGACCAAAACTGGCCGTTAAATCTGCTTAGACCAGAACGTTGATTATGAGGTGGGGAATGGTTTGGGGAGCAAGGGACAGCATTTCACGATGGTTACACCCCTGCTAGTGGAAGGCAGTGCACAAGCCTCAGGATGGACAAAACCAGATGTTTTCTGTCCTCTTCAAACGTAAACAAAACAGAGCAGAACAGATAACACATTTTTTTTCCAGGTCAGTGAGGCAGCCTATTCCTTATTACAATGGCTGACAAATAGACCCCTGATGGAAGGAGAGAGATTGTCAGGCATTCTTATTTTTCAGCGCAGGTTATGTTTTCATTAATGTTCCATTATTTTCAGGGTACACAACAAAGTGGTCTGAAAAATACTCACATGTGAAGGGGGAGAAAACAAATCAGAGTGGTCTTTACAATTGGGCAGTACTGGGCTTAATCGAGAGCTCTTCCTTTATGCCTTCCATGAACAACAGATTCATTATAGTGTATGTACAGTCTTTATGACTGAGAAAAAAAGGGAGCGTCTTCATTCACCTGTCTTCAGGTCTTTCCAATTGACTGTATTTTTTACCAGTTCCATCTCTCCCCCCACCCGCAGTTATTACATCTGCGTAACCCTTTCACTTATCTTCATAAATGTGAAAGACTGTATACCTCTTATACAGGTTTAGAGTACAAATGTGAATGCAGTAACTTACCCAAGTGGGCCAGCTTTCCACAACTGCTAGTTATCTCTGATTTCTTTAAGTACTTGCCCTTTTAAAATGCGATTCAAGGTGCAGGTGATATAAACTCTGTTGAATCTGGGTGTATACATGCGCGGCGAAATTACGTGTTCTGGTTTGCACTGGGTGCTACCTTATCCACCATGATGACTGATGTGACAACTCAAATTCATCTTTACCAGTGAAGGCAGAGTGCTTTATGGGTTACTACAGCATAGCTTACAGGTGCCCCCCATAATCACATAATTACGATGAAATACCAAGGGTGGTCGTAGTCCACCTTCCTCAGTCTTACCAATGTTCTTCCTGTGAAGATACTCTTTTTCTTGATGCTGTCAAATCTCTAGTATTAGTAGTATGTTGCAAATGGGATGCCTGCGCCTCTGTCCTTGAGTCCTCTCTGATTTTGGCAAAGATATTTAACCAGCCAAACTAAAATTTGGGCTATTTGTCAGTAGTTTGGATTCAGTGTGTCCTTGATTAGAACCCCTGCTCAGAGTTTAAAAGGAGCACGTTTTGCAAACAGCTAAACAGCAGTGTATGAGGAAGCAGTTTAAACCCTTTAGGGAGAAATTATTGTCCCCCAGACTATTTCCTGCCTTTAGAATGTTTGCTGCTATCTCATCTGAACAATTAACTTCAGGCCCAAAGGGCACGTGTGTATTCACATATGTATTGAAGGCTGGAGAATGTTCCCAGCCTTCTTAATTTCCTTGGAGATCTGTTTAGCTACTGAAAATATTCACAGCATTTTAAAGGCTTCTTTCTAGATACCAAAAATCGGAATGGGGGTTATTTGTCTCCACTTGCATGTGTGTCTGTATGTGGTGGGAGAATATTTGAGTCTGCTTTGGGAATCCTATATTGGGTGGAAGGGAAGCATAAAAGTGCTTTAAATAAATTTCTGGAACACATCCAGAGTCTTATTTCCCTCAGTTTTACAGGTCTGTGGCTAATGACAGTTGTACTGCATAGTATGTTTCTCTGTACGGTAACAGTATAAAAAGAAATGGACTTTATGTTTACTGGGTGTATCCTGGTGCAGAAATTCATTATGCTGGGTGCCACAAGGGTAGGATGGCCGGTTCTTCATGCTGTGACCACAGTAGACTCTGTGATTATTGTCACGTGTATCCTGAGTCTGAGTCCCTCAAGAAGAGCTAAAGGGAAGGTCTGCATGTTTTACTGGTGCTGGTGTGTAGGGGAAATATAACTGGTAATACATCTCTTCAACTGTCCTCATGTGATTTCTTAGGAATGGAAGAACATTGTCTTAGAAAACTGCAAAGTTAGATAGTATTACAAGAGCCTTTATTGGCATAGTTATAATACATCCTCCCCAAAGAAAACAATAACAAAGAATCTCTTAATATCAGAGTGGCCCTATAAAATTAGAAAGAACAGAGCTGTCCTTTAACGTGTGTGATTTCTAGTCAAAACTTGGCCACCAATTCACAAACTACAAGATCAGAATTATTTATACGAACCTCTCAATTGTATTGCATCCATCCCTGGCTGAAGATGATGGAATGGGAGTGTCATTCTTGCTCTCTGCAATGCTAGCTTTCAGTATCCAGGTGCAGAGAATAATGTGCATAACACTCTACTGCTGTTGCCATTCTAGGCTGTCATAGGTTCTCTTTTCAGTATCTTCCTCAAGCGCTGAACCTTTGTTTAGTGGGCTCTTGAAGGAATTACAGCTTGACGAGGCCTAATGTTTTGGCCCTTGAAAATTTGGTCCATAGAGGCATATGCCTGGAAAATTTGCACAACTAGCTTAAAAAGGAGAGGTGTGACATGCCAGGGATGATGGAGTCGTCCTTTTCTCCATAAAGGCAAGATGAACTCTTCAGTATGGAAGAAACTAACTTGAACTTGTGTCTGTCTCCACATTCCAGAGGTGCAGCTGTGTTAGTCTGCTGCAGCAAAAATAGTCTTGTGGCACCTAGAAGATGAACAAAGCTTTATTCCAACAGGAGCTTTTACATGAGAGTCCATGTCTTCAGATGTCTTCAGGGACCCAGTGCTCAGGTGGATTCTAATCTGGAGTACCTAGTTTGATTCCCCACCTCTCCACCTGAGTGGCAGTGGTTTATCTGGTGTACCAGATGTGTTTCCGCACTTCTACATTCCTGCTGGGTGATCTTGGGCTAGTCACAGTTCTCTCGGAACTCTCTCAGCCCCACTTACCTCACAAGGTGTCTGTTGTGAGGAGAGGAAGGGAAAGGAGCTTGTAAGCCACCTTGAGTCTCCTTACAGGAGAGAAAGGTGGGATATAAATCCAAACTCTTCTTCTCTTCATATTTCTTCATGGCTCTCATCCTTGGAAGCCTTTACATTTGCATACGAGAGGCTCTGTCCTTATATGCTGTTTTGTCTTTTGACACTAAAGATGAACTTGGTTAAACATCAGGATTAGTGGAGATTTCTGAGAGGTTTGGCTTTGTGGGTGCTGTATGAGGGGGAGTTGACAGTTTGGGGATTTGCAAGCTGTGATCCTAGCACATTTGTCTTCAGAAATACCATGGAATGGAGCAGGAAGCTCTTTAAAGGAATGCATTTTCTTGTGACATTGCCAGCTTGCAGCCCAATTTTCGTGCTGCAGACTGCCAAAGTTGGCAGGAAAAATCGTGATTGACTATGTGTCTCCAGATGAATGCAGACAGCATAAGAGTGCTAAGCACTAGGATATTTTTTGCTCTTTGACTAAGGCAGTAAGCTTATTCAGTGGATGGTTTCGAGCCAAGAGCACCTCTAGCAGTGTTTTGGGATCTACAGTGAACTACCGGTGCCCTGGTCTGTGTGCCTGAATGAATAGAAATGCGTTTTGTAAAATTTCTACTTATTACACTTCTTTTTCCACTGTAAACATCTTACCAAGTCCATCAAAACCTTAAACAAGAGTGTGTCACCAGATATGGAAAACAAAACAGTTGCCCACAGACTGGAAATGGTCAATTTACATGCCAGCTCCAAAGAAAGCAGATGTTAGACTGCAGCAATTACTGTCCCATTGCATTAATTTGTGAGGTGAGTAAAATGATGCCCAAAATCTTAAAATAAAATTTGTTACCATTAATGGGATGAGAAATAGCAGATGATGAAACCGGATTTAGAAAAGGAAGAGGCACTGGAGGTTATATTGCAAATTTACTATGGTTACTGGAGCATACAGGAGAATTTCAGAAGAAAATCAACTTGCTTCGTACATTACAGCAAAATTTTTGACTGTGTGGATTATAAAAAGCTATGGTTGGGTTTTTAAGGAAATGTGCAACCTATACTCTGGATATGAGACTACTGTTAGGACAGAACATGGATTAACAGAATTGTGAGAATGAACAATAACAGTTTGAGATATGCTAATGACGCCACATTGTTGGCAGAAGATAGCGAAGACTTCAAATGACTGGTGGAAGTTAAAGCGAAAAGTGCCAAAGTAGTACAGCTGCACATCAAGAAGACAAAAGTAATCATTGCTGAGGAATTACTCAACTTAAAAGTGCACAATGATGAAATTGGAATTGTTCAAGACTTTCTATTCCTTGGCTCCATCATCAACCAAAAGAAATCATCAATCATCAAGAAATCAGAAGGAGATTGACACTAGGAAGGGCAGCAATGAAGGAGCTAGAAAAGATTCTTCAACCAAGATCAAGTTAATTTGTGCCACAGCATTCCTTGTTAGTGTGAAAGTTGGACAACGAAGAAAGTTGGCAGGAAAAAAGCAGATTAATTGGAAACGTGATGTTGGAAGAGAGCATTACAGATGTCGTAGACTGCATAACGGATAAGGGAAGATCACATCCTCTAGCCATGCTAGGAGAGCTTAATCTTCCCAGGACAAAGGAGAGTTCTTGTCTTCCTGGGGAGGACAAAAGGGAATATTACACTTAAGTATCTGCATAGTTAATCTAATGGTTTGCACACTTGGCTTGATGGGTGGACACAGGGCTTCCCCAACCCATCGGGAGTCAGTCTAGTAATGTTACTATTTTCTGATAATGTTTGTGGAATTATACAGGCTGTTTATTTCACGTATAGTCCCCCTTTTGTCACAGAGACTCAAGGCGGATTAAAGATTAACTGTGCTAATCAAATGTATTTTTTGCAGACAGTGGAAATCAGTGTGAGCAAGTCATTTTGAGGGCATTTTGGATGCTGCCAGTGCCTTGATTCGTGTCCTGTTGCTTTTTGATCAGGTTTTTTTTTAATGTTCCCAGAAGATTATGATGGTGGTTTGTAGTTTAATTGTACCCTTACAGCTTTCCCTTTATGAACATTCTTCATTTTCCTCTTGGTCCCTGTGCCTCCATTCTTGTATTCTAATTGCTCTGGCCTTTCTGTAAAGGATAAAAACAGAAAATGGCGCTTCGCCACGCATGGCGTAGTGGTTTGGCGCAGTTGCATCTGCTAATTACACGCACCAGAGTCCCATCTCCGAGGGTCAGAGATCCTGGCAGCTGGCTCATGGTCAACTCAGCCATCCATCCATTCCTTGGTCGGTAAATGAGTACCTAGCACATAGCTAGGGGGTAAAGAATAGCTGGGGAAAGCAATGGCAAACTACCCCACAAAAGTGGCTTGCCTATGAAATCACTGCTTGCAGCGGTACCCCAGGGTAAGACACGACTGAAGGGGAAACTTTACCTTTCTTAAACTGAAAAGTTCATGTGCTCATTTGCTAGCGCCTTCAGCAACGTCAAGAGAAATTCACAGTGTGGTTTCCTGCATATGCAGATGTTCTGGATGACAGCCATCGGATGAAGATGGTTCTGATCCAGGATGAGATTTCCACGTTGCAGGCAAAAACCGAGAGATCTGTTCCATTCAAGAATTCCTCGCATGAAGCAGAAAGAAATAACTCTTGTTTTTAGAAGACAAGGGCAGAGAGCAAGCGTCATGCTAGGAGAGGAAATTGCATCTCTGAAGTCCAGGCTCCCCCTCCCCCCCTCCTTTGCAGTCTTCGGGAGACTCATGCTTTGCTTGCTGACACATTTGTAGACAAAGAGTTTCTTGATGCTTTTTTTCTTTTTAATCCTCTGCCTGTGGGCCAGTGGACGAACACTCATTGACATGCTGGAAGCTTCAAGCTAACGAAGGCCTTTCCCCCCTTCCATGTTGGCAGAACACTGAAATCGAAACCGCGGGACAAAGCCCGGGCCGCGATTCATTTTTTTCCTCGGCCTATTTGGTTAAAATGCGGAACGAATTGCTTCATGCGTCGTTAAACGCCCACCTTCCCACATGTGTAGTTTTGGGCTGTGTTTTATTTACTTAGATGCTATGGAGCGCGTTCTGTGGGGAGGAGCTGCAGCTCCGTAACGGGATATCTGCTTGGCGCGCAGGAGATTCCAGGTTAAATCCCTGGCATCTCCAGTTAAAAGACTAGATAGTCGATGGGATGAAACAGCTCTTATCTGAGAACCTGGACAGCGGCTGCCAGTCTGAGTAGGCAGGACGGACCTTTATAGACCAACGGTCTGAATCAGTATTAAGCAGCTTCCTGCGTTCATAGAACATAAAATCATATATTTTATTAAAGGTCTATGAGCCAGTGGTGGTTCCCTGCAGCCCTCTCCTTTCCAGCGTGATGTAGTGGTTAAGAGTATACGCGCAATTCAGTCTGGAGTATCGGGCCTGATTCTCCGCTTCGCTACTTGAGCCTGTGGAGGCTTAATATCCGTAAAACTAGATTAGTTTGTGCACTCCAGCACAGGCCAGCTAGTGACCTTGGGCTAGCCACAAGGCTCTTCGGAGCTCTTTCAACCCCACCAAATTTCGCGGCGTCTAAGCTGCAGCGGGGAAGGTACATATTGTAAGCCCCTTTGAGTTTCCTTACAGGAGTGAAAGGGAGATATAAATCCAAACTCCTCTTCTTTTTTCTTTTTTTCCGGTCAATTATTGTGTAGCAAATGAGATCTGAAATGCAAGTAGCAGCCAAAGTGACAGGTTAGCTTGAGCAGGTCAAGAAATTCAGGCCAGCATTTTTAATATAGTGACATCAGCCTGATATGGAAGAAGGCATTGGCGTTCCGGAGTCATTCCTTGGCTTTGTGTATTTAGACTACCTTGGACTGACCAGCGTTCGGGTTCAGAGTTCTTTCGATCTTGCCATGTGAATTTCAGTCCTGGCAGGCAGGCATTGCTTTTTTCTTTAAAAAGGCACATCTGACCAGCCGGTAGACAATTCCCATACTCGATAACAACTTTACAGAGCTGACCTTGTTCAGTGGGTCATTTCAGGTGTTCGGAATGTCTGATATATAAACAGCCTTTAGCTGGCAAGTAGTATGCATTGCAGTCCTTTGCAAATTGTGGCAACTGCCATATTGTGTATGTCATTGCACTTGCAGCTTGCCTAAAGTATTGTGACTGGGTTGGACCTGTGGCAGCAAGGAGGCGACAATACTGACCGGCCACCCTTCATTTGATTTGCCGGCCATTTCATTTTCCTTCATTTCATTTGTGATGGGGGTAGAAGCTAGGCTTGTACCCTGGTTGAGAGGTTTGCTTGGGGGTTTTCTCTCTGAAACAGAAAATAAGAATGTTGTGAACCGGCTAGTTTGTATATAGAATATAAAGCAAGAGTGGCTATTTTACATACTCCTATTTTCCTTGCAGTACTTGTCCCACCGACATTTATTTCTTGACTAAATGATTTAAAAGCAGCATCCAGTAAGGATGAATTCCGCTAGTGAGATGGTAAATAAAATCTCCCTGGCAGAATTATCAGTCTTGGACACATTGACTAGACTATGCAGAACTTGGCAGGGGAAGTGTCCTATAGCAAGAAACTCCTGTGGCTATGGTTATGGTTGTAGATTGGAGATCTAAACTATTTGTCTCTGTGTTCCCCAGTGGAAGCTACTGGCCATCTGTGATGATGGAGAATGTAGCTGAAAAAGGCAGAAAAGGTTCTTCGATGCATTACAGTGATGGAAAAGGAAACAGAATTCTTGCAAAACAGTGTATTTTTCCTTTCACGTTCTTTCAGCTAGTTCTTCCCTCTTCTTGTGTGAATCACAGCCTGCCATTTCACATCTGTTCACCATCTAGAACTCTGTCTGGATCTGTTTCAGCCTGCAGCGTTCAAAGTTGTGGATGGCATGCATGGAGCGGCACAAGCAATTTATTTATTTGTTTTCTGCATCCCGCTCTGCTGAACCACACCTGGCAAGATAGCCGTGGTGTGACATTTCTGCAATGTATTGGAGATGCTGATTCACGTGGCACCACTGACAAGCGCAAGACATGTGGGGATTTGACTGTCTTTGTCTGAATTGCAGAGCAGTGATGAGAAGAAGCAGACTAAAAGAGTGACTGTTGTGGAAATGTGCTGTCTTAGTTGGTATTGGCCCTTCACTGTATCACCTATCTCTCTTCATTAAGCCAGCCAGGAGGAAAAGTAGAAGAGGAAGAGGAAGAAGAGGAGGAGTTTGGATTTATATCCCCCCTTTCTCTCCTGTAAGGAGACTCAAAGGGGCTTACAATCTCCTTTCCCTCCCCTCCCCCCCACAACAAACATCCTGTGAAGTGGGTAGGGCTGAGAGAGCTCCGAAGAACTGTGACCAGCCCAAGGTCACCCAGCTGGCGTGTGTTGGAGTGCACAAGCTAGTGCACAAGTAGCTGCTTGGACAAGCAGTGTTTCTTTTTTTGGTAAAGGTCCCAAATTGAAATCTACAGATCAGGCATGTGATTGGATGGAAACATTCTTCTCCAGCTTTTCCCCCTCCCTAGCCACAGCTATTTAAAGCAGAAGTTCCATGGTTCTCTGCCCTGGGGCATCTCAGAAGAAAGAAATGATCCAGCAATGTTTGTACAATACAGTTTGCTTTGACTGATCAAAGGCTCTTGCGTAACAAAACAAAAACACTGGAGCTTTCAAGGATTTCTAAAATGTCATATTTTGTTGTTAATTATTTTCTTATCTGCTAATTCATTCTGTGTTAGTTGCCTCGGGTACCGTACTGGCAACATGCAAGAGTGAGAAATCTTGGAAATGATAAAGAAGTTATATGAAAAATTAAACAGAACAAGGATAAAACATTAGTTTCAAAGACCTGTGAACACATAAAGAAACTCTCACATTGTGATACCTTGAGACATTTAAAATTCCATAAACTTAAAGCAGCTGCCAGATGCAGTACCCAAGGGTACTGTGGAAGATTTCAGATCAGTGGCTTATTATGCATAGGCTAGTATTGGCCCACAAGCCAGTTTGAGCTTTCTCCAAAAGGGCCATCTTGGACGGTGATCAATGCACAAGGATGAGGGAGCTGAAAATCCATTCTCTTTGTATCAGCTATTACAGCTTCTTGAAGGGTTAAACCCCAGAATTTTCTCAACAAGGTCTGACCTTTGGAAAGCCCCTCTTGTCAGTGTGAGAACTGTACAGATTTTTTAATAATAGCTACTGTAACGTTCATGTCTTCCTTGTGGGATTATGGAGTGAGGAGCCTGGTATACGCCACGCTGGATAACCTCGATGCTTGCTTAACCAAATCTGACCTCCGGAAAGTGACTAAAGATAGTTCTCAGATGTGGAGGAGGAGGATGGTCAGCGTATATGACTGTCTTCTATAAGAGCTGTATACTGTGCCAGAGAGAGCTGTTTCCATGCTTCTGTCTTTTCTAATTTTGTAACATCCAGCCTGATGAAGTCCTGGTGGGCTTGAAAGATTGTGCAGTGTTTTGTGCTAATTTGGTCAGTCCATTAAAAGGTATTGCATGGATTTTGTTATTGGGGATGTCGTGTAGACCAATTTGGCTGTGCAACTTTTTTTCCCCCCTGATGGTCAGGTTTAGATGGACAGATCTATTTAATTTGTAATTGTTTAAATGTGGCTTTTTACATCAAGCAATTTATGCACTCCTGCTTTTGGACTATTGAAAGCATCAATGGGAAACTTGATTTAAAAGCAGGAGCATATTTTGATGGCTTGGGTTGTCATACTGTCAGTCCTACTGATGGATTCTTGTTCGTAGGAACCACAAACCACTCTCTGGCGCCCCCTCCCCCCACTCAAATTTATGTGGCTTTTAAAATGGATTCCAAAGTAGGATATTGCCCCTCAACCCTAACCCAATCCGTAGTTATGCACCTGTATCGTCTTTGTATCCTGCCTTTTCTCCAAATAGCTCAGGCAAGGCAACATGGTTCTTCATTCCTCTGTTCTGTCCTTCCAGCAATTTTGTGAGGCAGGCTGGCCCGAGTGTACTTCGAGTGAGTAAGTGGGTTTTGTGGCAGACTTGGGGAGCAGTGTGTGGCCTGTACTTACGCGACTCAAAACTATAATTAAAACTGGTGTGGAAAGGGTGGCGGAAATTGGAAGATAAGAGAGGAAGGGACTACGGGAAAGGGAATGTGTGATCTCTGCTTTCACAGTTAAGAGGCGAGAGTGTTCAGTTTGTACTGCTCCACTGTAGTAGTTGTGTGAATGAGTGCTGGATTATTGGCATTCAGAGTGGTAAGAAGCAGCAGTGGCGTAGTGGTTAAGAGCAGGTGCATTCTAATCTGGAGGAACTGGGTTTGATTCCCCGCTCTGCCGCTTGAGCTGTGGAGGCTTATCTGGGGAATTCAGATTAGCCTGTGCACTCCCACACACGCTGGCTGGGTGACCTTGGGCTAGTCACAGCTTTTTGGAGCTCTCTCAACCCCACCCACCTCACAGGGTGTTTATTGTGAGGGGGGAGGGAAAGGAGATTGTAAGGCCCTTTGAGTCTCCTTACAGGAGAGAAAGCGGGGACATAAATCCAAACTCTTCTTCTTCTTCTTTTGGATTGGCAGAGGGAGAGCAAGGTGAGCGAGCTTCTTGCAATCTCTGAAGAGCAATAATACCGTTCAGTTTTTCTGCAGCGCTTTTCTCTTAGGGTTGCGGAATTGGAAATGAAAGAGAATTTAAAAACTGCAAGAAATTAAAGAAGCCAAACGGGGACATAGATGTGAATACAAATGTTATTGGGCTTTTTCTGTTCCCTGATTTTGGGAGTGGGGGGAAAGAAATTGATTTTTTTTCATGTAAAGCGGTCATTAAGACAAGTTTTTATTTTTTTTAAAAAACTACATATACCCGGGTATGGATGATATTGGCATCTGTTGGAAATATTTTCCTTTTCCCCAGGAGTATTTAGTTTCGTAAGACCAGTGCTAATAGCATTTCAGTTCTGTTCACAATACAGAATATTCCTTCTATATTTTCTGCAGTTTTGTTCAAAAATATACATTTTGTTTTCTCGGTTGGACTATGCCAGGATCAGCAGGTACGTGCAGTTGTCTGATAAAGGTAACGGTAGTCCTCCATATAAGCATGGGATCATTCTTGACTCATGGAGTAACATCACATCACAACATTTACCAGGCAGACTCTGTTGACAGGATGGTTTTCCATTGCCTTCCCCAGTCGTGTGCACTGTTCTTGCAGGGCTCCTTAGTTGTCTGTTACCCTTATTTATTTTAGGGGGAAAAGTGTGTATTATATGTATACTGACCAACAAGACCCTTGCTTTTCTCTCCCCTCATTAGAGATCAGAAGGACATAGTGACTTCTGTTTAATAGTAATCAGCCTCCAGTAGCTGATTCCACCTTCACAATCTTGTTCCCGTGTTGTGCAGAGGGTCAGCTGTAGTGCCTCAGTTGAAAGCTCTGCATGGGAGGTCCGTTTCAGGTAGCCGGCTCAAGGCTGTCTCATCTTCCCATCTTTTTGAGTGCAGTACCCACCTTGCTGGGGGGAAAGTGTAGATGACTGGGGAAGGCAATAGCAAACCAACCCATATACAGAGTCCGCCTAGTAAATGTCAGGATGAGGTTCGTAACGATCTGGTCCCATGGGTCTGTAACGATCTGGCGCTTGCCAAGAGGTCTACATTTACCTTTTAACCTAAAGCAAGATGTATCTTCCTTCACAAAATAATTGCTCTAGAGCAGCGGTTCCCAACCAGGGTTCTGTGATACCCTGGGGTGCCGTGAGCATATCCCGGGGTACTGCGGCAATGCTACCGGCCCCCCTCACTTTTGCGGTGTCTCTCGCTGACACCAGCAAGGATATGAAACTGGCCCAGGGGGCAGGGCCTGCCGCAAGGTCAGTATCCACTTCCCACCCTCTGTGCTTCTCTTCACCCTGGGAGGGGAAGGTGGGGGGTGACAAGCAGGGGAACTGGGAGGGGAAGGTGGGGGGAGGATGGCAGGGGTACCGTGAGATATGGAGAATGAGGTCAAGGGTACCGTGATGTCGAAAAGGTTGGAAAACACTGCTCTAGAGTATGTGTATCCAGGACTCTTCTGGGCCTGTGCAGTTTTACAGTTATCCCAACCAGTACTAAAATGTCACCAGCTGGCAGCTGTATTAGTCAGAAGGAACAACATAAGCCAGGAGTCCATTGATACTTTAAGGACTCACTCAGTGTTTGCCAGCATAGGTTTCTGAGAGCCACAGCTCACTTCATCAAATGAAGATCCAATTTCTATTGAAGCACCCTGTCCCATTCCATTATTAATTAAAGTGAACTTATTTTATGTTTCCAGTGTGACTGTCTTGAATTTGCAACCCCTGATTTGGCTGCCCAATTATAAAAGGGGACTTAATGTTTTTGATGAAATTGAACGTGGTCGTGTAAGTTTTTAGCTACGAATGGAGAACTTACTGTGAGTTGATTGTTCTTGGGCCTCATGGTGCTTATATCTTTTCTCCCAAACGTCTGTAAAAATGACACGTTGAATTCATGGAGCATCTCTGTTTAGTGCACAAGCCTCTTTGGGTGTTATAAATCAAGCTTCCCGGCATAGACTGAAAATCCTATGTGGATGGCTTTAATGGTTCATTGAAAGTGAGAGCCTTGGATTCATCAACTCTGATTTGAATGCTGAAGCATGTTAGCGGTGGTCCAAGTGCAGGGACCACAGAACTAGCAAGGTGTTTGGCACAGTTTGTGTTGCCCTTCACACATTGAACGGAAGAGAGAAGATATTGGCCTCCCCATGTCCCTTGATGGAAAGTGTCCAATATAATTTGTTTAAACGCTCCTTTCTCTCACTTCCCATTTGAAGCGATGGATGATTAAAAATAGCAGGAGCACTCAAGGAACGTGTCTGATTAGAGGGAAGTCTGTTTTTCTGGTACATTGAGATTTTCACTTTGTGAACCCCAGTGTACCCGAACTACCATTTCTTCTTCGTGAAGAACATTTGCAGAGGTACTTGAGCCTAGAGCACGTTCATCCTGATACTTTGTAAACAGGTTTTGTATATGAAAACGGAAGTGCAGCTTTCCTTGCAGAGGTTCAGTTGTGCTGTGCCTGGAGCATCTGTTTCTTGGTTGCTTGGTTTTGTTTAGACGTTTGTTAAAAACCTTTGGTTCATTTCTCAGCTCTCTTTATTCCCTCACAGCTCCTCAGCTGCACAGCTGCACCTCTCTCTTCTTCACAAAGACTATTTATTCCGCCTATATTGTTGAAATGCTTGCCAGACTTCATCAGATGTGGGACACACATCTTTCCAAACAGCTCGTGTATTTTCTTCCTGAGGGACATAGGGCATTATATCTTTAATTCAGAAAGTCTGTGGGAGCAGGCTCTGATTTCCGTGTTCATTCTCTTTGCTCCCTCAGCATCAATACTGCTGTGTTTACAGAATTTATTATCCAAAATAGTAGGAGCTAGTAATAGTCTATTCCTCTGGGTGCCATATTGGCATAGGGTAGATTCTGAAACGTAGTGTTCAGGTATTCATCCAAACAGTTTTATAGATGTTAGTACCATCAAGTCATAACTGACCAGTGTGGTGTAGTGGTTAAGAGCAGGTGGATTCTAATCTGGAGAACTGGGTTTGATTCCCCACTCCTCCACCTGAGTGGCATAGGCTGATCTAGTGAACCAGATGTGTTTCCGCACTCCTACATTCCTGCTGGGTGACCTTGGCCTAGTCACAGTTCTTTGGAACTCTCTTAGCCCCACCCACCTCACAAGGTGTCTGTTGCGGGGAGAGGAAGGGAAAGGAGCTTGTAAGCCACCTTGAGTCTCCTTACAGGAGAGAAAGGTGGGGTATAAATCCAAATCCTTCTTCCTCTTCTTCTGGGGACCCCAGCAAGGGGTTTCACAGGTGAGTGAGATGCAGAAGTGGGGTGCCAGTGCCTTCCTCCATAGCATCTTCCTTGGGGGTTGCCCATCCAAATACCAACCCCACTTAGCTTCCAAGATCTGATGCGATTGGGCCACACCATGCTTCCTTCTCTCCAAGCACTAGTGTAACTGTGGGTAAACTACAAACAGATAAAGACACATGAACACAGATACATGATTTTTGTGATTTACAGAGTTGTCAGCCTGCCATATCTTCCTGTGACTTTTAACACCACTCACTAATTTGTGATGGCTTCAAAGGTGAATTTGAGAAGCACTTTCAAAGGTGTCCAAACCGTCCAAACCGTGTGACTTAGTTTGTGAGCTTTGTATACAAGAAGTGTAGAGCACCTCATTCCGAATGCAGCCTCTTGAGCCCATATTATTGTTTTGCGAAGAGCAATGATCTTCTTGTATCCAGACCACAGTTTGATCATGCGCATGAACAAGCAGAGTGTGGAGAAAGATCTTCATTCGTAAATGTCAATCTCCATTGGCTTAATCTGCATTTTTTCTGCCTTGGTCTTTTCAGTTCTTGACAGCAATGAGTGCACAGAGGTGCCCAAAATATGGATTTATTACTTCGCTTCTTCTCTTGTCACCCTTCCAGCTCCCTTTTCTCTCTCGGCAAGAGAGTAAGTGATTTGGTAGAAAAGCATCATTCATTTTTCATGTTCAGCTAGCAGTGCAGCTGTTGACTATACTGGCAGTTTCCTTGACAAAATTTCACTGACAAAAAGCTGTTAAAGGGAAAATTTGGAGAGCTTAAAACCAGTGGTGACTTCTTTCTGTTCCTGCCCTTCTTAGACCTCTGCTACAGAGCTAAAGCTTCTTGTAGCTTTGTCAAGCATTACTGTTTCTTCCCTTTCCTACTGCATTTTTAAACTTGCCCTTCCCTATACAGACATAGCGATTTGTCCCAGTAAGGGATCCATTTTGATGACTTTCCATGTAGCACAGTGCAGAACGTCGCTCATTCCCATGTGTAACCCATTCATGCCTCCCTCAATAATAAGGATTTTTTTTTAAAAGAGCAGCCTTGCAAATAACTTCACAAGTCTTACTGGTCTACCTGAAAACAAAAAGTGTGTGTTGAGGGCTGACTTTCAATAGATTGCAGCGAGGGAGCTTCTCTGCCACGTACAAAACCCCGACCCAGAATCAGGTCGTCTATGAATGATGTAGCACCGGGTTCCCCACGAGCGTGCGGTGCGCCACGGGCAAGAGGTGGCCCCCTTCCGACTGTGCTCCGCTCCTGAGATGGACAGCTCTCTGCACTGGGCCCTGGGGCGGGCTCGGCTATCCGAGGCCAACCCGGGGCTCCTCAGCACTGTGGTATGTTACGCTTTGGGTGGGGGAATTCTGACTTAGAGACATTCAGTCACAATCCCATAGATGGTAGTTTTGCCCCATTGGCTCCTCAGCCAAGCGCATACTCCAAATGCCTGAAGACAATGTCTGTTTTTAGTTCAGTCACATACCTGTTCACTAGAGTAAACTGTTCATGGCTGAGATTTGGAAATGAAGAGTGAGAGTGGCGTAGAGTGGCTATTTATATGAGACCCATTGAAAAATTCCCGCTTCATCACAAAGCTTTACTTGGTGACCTTGGGCTATGTGTTATGTTCTCTTCATACAGGAGATGAACTATGTCTTTGTTGAATCTCTTGGACATATGTGTGGCTTTTGATACCATCCCTCTTTTCTGGTCTGCCTGTCTGGGCTTGGACTGGAAGGCACCATTTTGCAGTGTTAAGTTTTAGAAAGTGGTGCTGGGGGGGGGCTGCTGTTCAGCCCATTGGCCTGTGGGTCCCACAGTGTGTCAGCCACTTCTCTGTGCTGTGAACTCCAACATTATCCAGGAATAAAGATGTCAACCATTCTAATGGAATAGCATTTCTACTGAAGGAAAAGGTTTGTCGTTTGGCCAGGACATGGAAGCTTTATGTTTCGTAATGGCAGCATTCTTTTAAATTTATTTAAGTTTCATGAAGTTAAAAGCAGCAATGATGCACGGAGCTGCCACTTTTGTTTGGGAATGCCAGAGTACAGACATTATCAAGGTACCGGCTTTTGAAGGGCTAATATTGGTCTCTGAAGCACTTCTGTAATTAAAGCTCTTGCGCCGGTAATTACATTGTGAGGATCTGACTTAAGAAACCTAATGAATCAAAGGAATCTGACAGTTCAGAGACTATCCTGGGTAATTAGTCTCAATGCTTTTTTTTAACAAAAAAAATCTTTTTAAAAGTCCTGGTCTTTTATGATATCTTTTTTTAGAGGGTGTATGTGCTTACTGTATTGTAATTTTATAAACCACAGATTTGTGATCTGTGGTGTTTTTTTAAATCTGTTTTTTCTTTAAAATTTAAAAAATACAGGCTATCACCTAATTTTCCAAACCTGTTCGCAGTTCAATCGTTACTGAGTGGAAGCTTAAGCCACGTTTCATACATATATTTTGCTTCCTTTGCAGCCTGTGAAATTACCCCTCCTGTTTTATTGTTAATTTCGGGCACAGGCCAGGGTGAAATTTTGATTTCTTTTTCGTTCACAAGATCCGAAAAGAAGAAACCAACTGACCAAAATTGTTTTGACCAGTTAAGTAGTCAACCCTAAACATGGGTTCACGCCACCAACTATATAAGCTCTACTTGCTTTATTTTGTAAAACTGGTGTGCTTTTTTTGCTTTGTTTTGTTTCTGAGGCGCAATGTGGAATCTTTGCCAGTGCAACTATTCAAATGCTGCTGAATCATTGTTTTCAACACCAACTGTAAGGAGAGTGGGAGTTCAGCACAAAGCCAGAAGACACAAGTAGTGCAACCGTTCAGAAGGAGAGAAGTGGTGATCTCAACTCTTAACAACCAGCCAATTAATCTTCCTTAACATTGTACGAGAGATCGTGTAGAAATGAAGCTCCCCAGATCGCAAAGGAACTGTTTATTCATTAGCGTTCCGAGGTGACCAGCATTCTGAACGGCCACCTAAATCAATAAGACTTAATTGAACAGACAGGCAGGGAGAAGCCTTTGCTGCCAGATTGCCTGGACTCTCTTTACAAGATGAGATTCCAAACAATTATTTATTATTGGAACAAGCTGTCGTGGGAAACCTTGACAGTCCCTGTTCAGATCATTAGAATCTTGGTTTCATCCTGAGCAGAAGAATACCTAGACAAACGAAAGCTACTGCATATGATTAAGTTCTTTGAGAAGGCTCTACAAATCTGCATCTCCCCTACACAAACTGGCTTCTTAGCAATTTTATGTTCTATATACAATACCGCATGCTGAGACAAAACTCCCGACTCCGTGAGGCCTGTTCTCCGGGACTGTCACCTTTATGATGAATTGAGGTACATAAGAACATAAGAACAAGCCAGCTGGATCAGACCAAAGTCCATCTAGTCCAGCTCTCTGCTACTCGCAGTGGCCCACCAGGTGCCTTGGGGAGCTCACATGTAGGATGTGAACGCAATGGCCTTCTGCGGCTGTTGCTCCCGATCACCTGGTCTGTTGAGGCATTTGCAATCTCAGATCAAGGAGGATCAAGATTGGTAGCCATAAATCGACTTCTCCATAAATCTGTCCAAGCCCCTTTTAAAGCTGTCCAGGTTAGTGGCCATCACCACCTCCTATGGCAGCATATTCCAAACACCAATCACACGTTGCGTGAAGAAGTGTTTCCTTTTATTAGTTCTAATTCTTCCCCTCAGCATTTTCAATGGATGCCCCCTGGTTCTAGTATTGTGAGAAAGAGAGAAAAATTTCTCTCCTGTCAACATTTTCTACGCCATGCATAATTTTGTAGACTTCAATCATATCCCCCCTCAGACTCCTCCTCCCCAAACTAAAGAGTCCCAAACGCTGCAGCCTCTCCTTATAGGGAAGGTGCTCCAGTTCCTCAATCATCCTTGTTGCCCTTCTCTGCACTTTTTCTATCTCCTCAATATCGTTTTTGAGATGCGGCGACCAGAACTGGACACAGTACTCCAAGTGCGGTCGCACCACTGCTTTATATAAGGGCATGACAATCTTTGCAGTTTTATTATCAATTCCTTTTCTAATGATCCCCAGCATAGAGTTTGCCTTTTTCACAGCTGCCATGCATTGAGTTGACATTCCCATAGAACTATCAACTAAGACGCCTAAGTCCCTATCAACTAAGACGCCTAAACAGATTAATAAAACCTATAATCGTTTCCAAGGAAAATTTAAGCCGAGTCAAATTGTGAAGTTCTACGTATCTGAAGATAG
Source organism: Sphaerodactylus townsendi (assembly GCF_021028975.2). Taxonomy (NCBI): domain Eukaryota; kingdom Metazoa; phylum Chordata; class Lepidosauria; order Squamata; family Sphaerodactylidae; genus Sphaerodactylus; species Sphaerodactylus townsendi. Next base: position 153,216,412 of record NC_059428.1, read on the forward strand.
GAAGACAGGACTACACACTAAGAGCCAGCGTGGTGTAGTGGTTAAGAGCAGGTGCACTCTAATCTGGAGAACTGGGTTGATTCCCTGCTCTGCCACTTGAGCTGTGGAGGCTTATCTGGTGAGCCAGATTAGCTTGTGCACTCCAACATATGCCAGCTGGGTAGCCTTGGGCTAGTCACAATTATTTGGAGTTCTCTCAGCCCCAACTACCTCAAATGGTGTTTGTTGTGGCGGGGGAGAAGGGAAAGGAGATTGTAAGCCCCTTTGAGTCTCCTTATAGGAGAGAAAGGGGGGATATAAATCCAAACTCCTCCTCCTCCTCCTCCTCCTCCTCCTCCTCCTCCTCCTCCTCCTCCTCCTCCTCCTCCTCCTCCTCTTCTTTGGGAACAACAAAAATGAGAAAAGCATTTTCAACTTTGTTTTCAGGCAACTTAAACTTGGGTGGATTGAATAGATTCTTTCTCTTCCTGGAGAAAAAAGGAGATCATTAAGGAAGGCTTGCGCTGTTTATAAACCTTCTGCCAACTATTCTCTCTGTCTTCCCTCTAGCAATGTTTCTGGAAGGCTAACCAACACCAAGTTGTGATGCAAGGCCTTCCCTCCATCCTCAACAAAAATAGAGGCACCGTGGGCATCCACGTGCCTTTCCAAACCCAGATCCCCTCCGCTGTGCACAGGCAGCTTTTGACAGATGCTTTCTGACAGCCTCTGAATGGTGGAAGGAGTCAGGAACAGGACAAGATGCTTAATAAGAAAATGGGCCGAAAATGAAGCTTCTCTGCCGATTTCCAAAGAGCACAGCTAGGCTGCCTCACATAATACATCACAGACACGTGGTCCCAAGCAGGATAGTAAAGATTCTGCTGCTGCCATCTGAGGACAGAGCATGTTGGTTGACTCTCTTTACAGAAGGTTTCTGGCGCCTAAGGAAGGCTCTCAAATGCATTTTGTTTTATTCAATTTTTGGCCCTCCCAAACAAATTTCACGTTTGCAGCCTTAAGCATCTTGTAAATAACTTCTCACAACTTTTTTTCCCCCAGACAGATGTACAAATTCCCAACTACTTTCATAGTTCTGGTCACTAAAAGCTTTGCTAAGGAACTGGAGCTGCCTTTCAAAACGAAGCTCTCCGCTCGCCTCTGTGATCATCTACCCACCACTGCATTAAGGAACTGTAGCTGCCTAAATGGCATAAGGCACGATCGGTCAATCAAAAATCTTTTATTGGCATAAGTGAAACACTGTACATAGAGAACAAAATATAACGTTTGCGTCAAATCTGTTGGAGTTGATATAAACGCTCATAAAACAGCGTCCGGATTGGGATGTATAATTGTCCTTCGCTTTGCGACTGACGCTAAAAATGTAGCTACAACTAAAATGACATCTGAGTCCCAGTCAGACATTGAAAAAAAATTGCTCTTTGTCATAGTTTGTTAATTTTTGTTTGTGCAGGTTGCTAGAGTTGTCCAAGTTAAAGAGTTCACTATCTCCCCAGGGTTTCTAGATATTAAATCTTTGACTGCGGGAATTGTTTTATGGAAAACAGCTCAGAAAGTTTGAGGGGGAAACTGAAATGTATGCTATGTTCCATCACAGGCAAACATGCTTTGTTACTTTAAGAACACAGAGAGGTCTCCTCAGAAATCTGTTTAGGCGTATTCGATGGAGCTTAGGAAAATGCCCTTAGGATTGTCCTGGAAATATGGTACTTCCACCCAACTGTACTGTATATGTACTGTTTATGAAATTCAGAGGCACAAATGTCCCTTTCATTAAAACAGCAATTGAAAATATACTCGGAGATAGAACTACAAACTGCTGTACCCTAAGATACAAAATCATATCTTTGTTTTTCCATTGGGGAAAATAAAATAAAATAGAAGTTGAAAAAGAAACCATCAACTTTGTAATGTGCAAAAAGAGATTTGATTATCTGTCTTGAAAGCAGTATGCAAGCCACAGTGCTTGTATATTCTCCATTTCAACTCGAGGACATCTGGAATTTCCCACTGACCAATCTGGGGAGCAGGATCAAACTTTTGCTTCCATGACGTCTTGGATCATGCCCCTTCTTCCCCAGTTGTCCAACATCGAGGCGTGAGAGACTTGCTCGTATTCTAGTCAAACGTCTTAGCAATATTATTGTATTCTAGTCAAACTTAGCAATATTATCTTCACTAGCATTATAAACATTGAATCTTGAATATGATGCTTAGAGCAATCTTGAGTTGGTGTACTAGTACAACTTTAAAACCCTCCTCTGGGATAAAAAACAAGAATACTTTTTTTGGAATATGTCTGACCTCCCCACCCTGTGCATTCACGAGCCTTCTGCATTTATTGTTGAACATGTCACTTCTTGGTTTCAAGAAACAATCAGTAATACTGGGGAGTGGGGAGATAAAGGAAGTAAATCACTGTCTGTTCTGTTTGGCCCTTGTGCCAATATCAGCTACTCTGGCTAATTGCAAGCAGCTTTCTAGAATAGGATATCCAGTCTTACAAACAACATTGGATGTTGCTTAGAAGACCATCAAATGTGTGCTGGAAATCTCATGTGAGATGGGTTCATCTAATATGTTTGATCCCTCTGTGGAAAACTGACTGAAAAGTGTCTTCTTACAGAAGTAGAGAGGAATGTAATGGAAATACCATACTTGCTCATGTAAATACACCTATGTCTGAACAAAGAGTCATCTGAGAGGAAGTATTCTGAATAATATATTTTCTTTTTCCTCTAAGCTCTGTTATTAGTATCACAAATATATTCAATATCAGGTAAATATTGAGTCCATGTGTGAGAAGAAGCTAGTGCGTTCATATAAAGGGATATAAATATTCCACTATCTTGAAATATTCCACATATCGTACATCAGGAAGTGGATCAGGTGATCAGATGTACCTATAAATTCAAGGATTATCAGTTAGTGTTAGCCCAACTGCATATACCATGCAGCAATCATTTTACCCCTCCTTCAGATCAGAGAATCCCTGCGATTTCTGGAAGCTCTTAAAGTTCAGGGAAAGCAAAGGAGATCACCATGCTTTCTTTGGGTTTTCCACTCCTCTCCACCTTCCCTGCCCACACCACAGCAGTTGCTCCCATTCTTTGGGCTACCATTTCAGAATGATCAGGAGGGCTTTTTTAACTCCCAGCAAACTCTTATTCCACCAGCTTTTCCCCTAAGCCAGGATCCACCTCCACCCAGCATGAGCAGCGAGGTCAGCAGACTCATGTCGGGATAGCCCAGAGGAGACAGAGTCAGGCTTCCAGCCTGTGCTGCACTTCCTGGCCAGAGTATGGTTCTGGTGGATGTAATCAGAGAGTCCCTGCAATTTCTGGAAGCTCTTAAAGTGTGACTTCTTCTCCCCTTCTCAGGGAAAGCGAAGGAGATCACCACGCGTTAAGCTTTCTTTGGGTTTTCCACTCCTGTCCACCTTCTCTGATGTTCAGGCACCTGTACCAGGTCACGCTGGCTCATAAAAGGGGAAATTTTGTGCCTGTGGTGACTGTTTTGTGTAGGTTTTGGTTGGGATGCAAACAGGATTCTGGGCCCAGTTAAGCCTTGACTAGAGAGGTCCCTGATACTGCTTTCTCTAAGCCCATTTAAACTGAGCTGGGAGGGAAATCTTGCTGGATCAGCTGGTCCACCAGGCATTAACTTAGTGTTACTAGCTCCAGTTCTCCAAGGCTGGCCAGGACCACGGCCAGAGGTCTAGAAACACTTAAGGGAACCTGACAGGCCTGGACAGCAGAGTCATGGCCAAGTTTCCCAACAGCAGCAATTGGCAGACGATTTTTAGGAGCAAGGAGGAGACAATTTTAATTGCATCTGGGAACTTTGCAGCTGCTTCTGGGTGCATTCCATAAATGGGTTCTGCTGTGGCTCATCTGACGTAAGACGGCTGGTGGCCATTTTAACGGTTTAGTGAGAAGGTTACAGCCTTAGATCACATATATCCTTCCAGTAATGTAGGATCTCTGCGTCTGTATGCCCATGACAGGTCCCCAGGATATATTGCAGTTCCTCACCTCTGAGCTGCGGTAACAGTTCACCCACATAGGGAAGGAGCGTGCAGGCAGCCGGGCAAGCAAATCCCGAGAAGCTTCCGCTATTCCGATTTATCTGATAGTGCAGAGGTTGCTGAGAGGAAAAATGTATTCCCAAATTGGTCTCATAACCATCTTTTCCTTTCTCCATCTCTCATGACCCTACCCCTTGTGAATCTGCATTAACTCTTTCTCCTCCCGCTTTGCATTGCTCAGTAGCGTTGATTTCTTCTGCATCAGGTAACAGTCGTGTCAGCCCTCTCAAGGTGTCTGTGGACCTCGACAGTGTCGTCTGCATCGGGAAAGAGCCACATTACAGGGTTTAGTGTGGAGGAAAGTGTCATCTCCCCCCCCCCGCCCCCTGCAATTCTCTGCATGTCCTCTGTGCCACCCCTTTAACTGCTTCTTTCCCTGTTGTGCACACTTAGGTTCTCTGTTTCCACAGCCTCACTTGGAGTATTAGATTTCTCAGGATGGCAGCCCTGCTACAAGGGGCAGAAGGGGTGCCGCGGAGCACGAGACGGAATGCACATGTGAGAGGACCGAGAACGCCAACAATGCTGTGTCCTTAATCTATCTCTCAGCGAGTGAATTGATTTTTTTTTAAAACGAGAGAGAAATCCATGCGCCCTCATGAATCTGGGGAAGGGGATGGAGGGATGGCTGTCTGGATGTAAGCCACAAAGGTGAATGTGGAGAGGGGGGGGGGTCTCAAGGCTGCAGCATCCTCTCATGAAATGTTAATGGGAACAAGAAGGTGTTGTGGAAGGTTTCCTACCTGCCGCCAGGCAGCTGAAAGGGGAAGCAAAAGAGATTCATTCAGTGACTGCAGGGAGCTGCCGCCGCCGCCGCCGTCGCTACAACAGAACCTTCTAAAGACGTTCGGCTGAAACAAGCCAGCAGGTGCCTTATGCACATACATTGATTGAGCTGTTGTTTTGTTTTTATTGTGGCTGTTGGTCCTCTTTCACTGTTTTTTCCCCTTTTGCCATTCGTGCTCCCCTTGTGTCTTTCTGATCTGTTGCACTTGACGTTCAGGCATCTGTACCGGGTCACGCTGGCTCGTGAAAGGGGGAATTTGGTGCCTGCGGTGACTGTTTTGGGATGCAAACAGGTTCTGTAGTTTGTGGATGCTTAGAAGAGCCTTGCTCCTGGGAACGAAGATACGGCAAGCAGCAATAATACCTGTAAAATTTCTGTTTGAATATGCCAAGGAGATTTTGAGGCAAATTGTAAATTATCTCTCCATTTCCCTTTGCATCCCTCATGCTGAATTTGGAAGCAGACGCTTGTCATTTCAGTCAACGTTCAACGCTTTGTGAGAGAGGAGAATCCAAATAATAGTGAATGAAGGACTGAGCAGGAAATCCAGTTTTAGAAAATGAATTAGTTTGCCAGAAGATACGTGACAGGTTTGCGGTATTGACGGCTCCTCAGGGAGATGGCTTTGGGCAGAAAAAGAGCAATCGTGGTCTTCTTTCTAATAGGCAGAAGGCTGGAAAGATGCCAGAGCGGTGGGTTAAGCTGTTTATTTCAGTTTGTTTGCTTCTGTCCCTGTGTAAAAACTCATTAGATGTTTTATTCGTTTGGGTTTTCTTGTGTTCAAATGGACTGAACGGCAGTATCTAAATGCTCCTTAGGGTTCAAGTGAGTTTATGAAAGTCCCCCTCTCCCACTGATTAATGTCTTTTCCTGCCACCTCCTCCAGCAAGGCTGTCAGACAGAGGATGAACCTGTATATGCCTGACTTGAGGCTTATGAAAGGGAGAAGGATTTCCTACTGGGCAGAATCTCCCACCAGTTGGTGTTGGTGCCTTTCCTAGTTTTGGAGCAGAGGGTCAGATGACAGATTATTGTGAGTGATATCCTAATTAATTAGTTTTAATTTTTAGGACAGTTGATGGTCCTGCTTGCGAGGGAGGGAGGGATGGTGAAAGGGGGGAGGGAAGGTTTATGGACATTTAATTAGGAGCCCATGAATTGAGTTATCAATATGTGTTTCTGCCAGTTCTAAGATCAGAGACAGACCCAGATTTTTCAATGTGCATTTTCACACATGGGTTTTTCCTATTCTCTTTTGACTGAGACGAAAAACAGTTAGACTGGACATCTCACATTTAACGACAGGCAGCTTTGGAAGCTAGCATCCCTCCATTTCTGATGTGGTGGCATGTCTTTTTGAAATCTGTTCTTCACAGCAGGAACTGTGAAACACATCCTGTCAGAATTTATTTTCCTAGAGGAGATTATTTCCTTTTCCCTGCACCAACTGTAATAAAAAGTAGAAGCAGCAACCATATTGCTGGCCTCATTTGTTTGCTTTTAAAAATGCCTAAGCTATGTTTTTCTTCTGTGACTGTGAAAAAAATTAGAGCATGGCTTTCTATCCCTGTCTAAACTGCTCCTTGCTTTTTGTTTTCTCTTTCTCCAATTCTCCTAGCACTCCTGCCCAGCCCAGCCAACGTTGGTGGGATCTCTTGAGTAAATCAAACATACTAACACTAGCATGTGAACACGTGTGTAGGTGGGTGCACGCGTATGTACGTGCCGAAGGTCGTACTGCAGTGGTGCCATGTCGTCTTTTGGGAAGCTTACAGAGTACTTCAGCCTAAGGAAATCAAGGAATGAATTCCGATCAGAACGACGGAGTAGCAGGCGAAGTGGCAGCTACTGCTGTAGTATCACCGAATGCAGGTAGTGGGAAAACGTTCCTCCTCTAACCTCATGTGTGTTCATAGTTGGGATGTTTTAGGAGTCTGCTTTCTTACACCTGAACTAGGGAAAGATAACAGACTTGATAAATAGGACCTCTGGGTTGGTTTTGCTTAGTAGTGTATCCAAGCACTGAGACTTTACTTATTTGTCATTTGAAATATGTTCAGTGGTTCTGTGCAAGGTCCTGTTACACCTGGATTAATAATATTTCCTCTTGGTGTGCCTTGTACACATTTTATAGAGTCAGTTTTCCTAATTACATTAAAATCACAGGAAGAAACACCAGATTTGCCAAACTTTGACAGCAATAGAAGGAAGATGAGATACTTGGGTTAAAGCCCCCTGTGAGGATGGGAAATCCCCTACACCCAGGCTCATTGCCTGCTGCAGCTCCAAATGACTTCAAGAGAAAGAAAAAGCAACCTCAAATGCTTAGTGAAAGTTCATACATGAAGATACAAATCATAGCTCTAAGAATCACTAGAAACTCTGTGGTTTTACCATAGAGTTTCAGGTGATTCCTAGAGCTTACTTCTGAGGTCACCCTACAATCTGTGGAAACTCTGGTTTTATCATAGAGTTTCTGGCAATTCCTGGAACATCTCTTAGTCACTTCCTATATGAACCTTCTGGCAAATACATGAGAATGCATTTACTTTTATTTTTCCTTCTGCAACACTGTGCTCCTCCATAACCTTCATCCCCTGACAACTCTACACACATCCTGTGTGTCAGATCCTGAACACTCACATTGCTAGGCCGACTAGGCTATTTCAGCAATGAAATTTCTTCTGATAGTGCTTCTTTTGTTATACTGGGACAAAAAAGTAAAGGTTGCTTTCCTTTTGAACTATAAAAGACATTTGAACCGTAGCCTCCATAGATTGTGAAGAACCACATTTGCCATCCCCATGACTGTACACCGCCCTGAATAATAATACATAACTTTAATGTAACTCTTTTAATTATTAGAGTTCCTGTGAGCATGTGCCACTACCACCAAACCTTAGTCAGCCCTTGTGCATCCGGAGCGAATGGAAGGGCTTCCAAATCAGAATCAGGATTACAAGAGTGTGCAGTCTTTTATGTTCCCTGGGACTCTTCAGTGGGATGGAACGAAATAAGTGAAAGTCCCCTTCAAGTTCTACTTCACGTCCGCAGGGGAAGCATGACAAGTTTTCTGTTGGCAAGAAATTTTGTTTTATGAGTTGAACAGTGGTAGGCCCCTTCCCACCATCTCATTCAACTCAAAACAATCTTGCCTCCTACACAGAACCTCCTCATCTATAGAACATTGATATAATTGTAATGGACGGGGTTTTATAGCCTCGTTTTATCTTGGGCACATAATAATGTGAAGTTGTCCCAATTTCTAAATAGCGTGCCTACTTCCCTGAAACATGGGGTGCCGTTGGGACCTCTGGGTTGGTTTTCAGAAGAGCCGCAGGTGCCAAGTCAAGAGCCAAAATGAATGCAGCCATTCTAGAAGCAGTTGTCCCGTTTTCAAAATCGCTGCAAGATGTTGATCTAGATTGGGCATGCAGTGTGGCAGCCCCAAGAGACCCTCATCACTACCCACGCCTTTTCAAGTGCTGGAATGACCGGTTAGCCATCATAGTCCTATGCGCAGTCCCACAACGGGGGCTGTCCATTCGCAGGCTCCCATGTGGGCCCGCATGGAAGACTGCTTGCTGAACAACAGTTACAAAAAAGTGCAGCACTGTTTTTTCTGCACCTAAAAAGGCATGTGTGTGTGTGGCGGGGGGATAAGAGTTCCTGGGGCCACCATGCCATGTGTCTGATCCGGATCAAGGTCCCACACCAGTTTTTAAACGACTACAGCTGCTTCTAAAATAGTGGTGGCAGTCGCAGGATGAACCTGTGGCTTCTGTCACGTTTAGTTTGGCTCAAAGAACCTCATGTGGCTCCCAAGCTACTGAGTATCACAGTCTTAAACAGTCCCTTGTTTGGTTGAAGATCAACTACTGATATTCTGGAAGTTAACCTGGAAGCTGTCCATTCTTGGGTGGCTGAATTTGGTATCCTACGAAGGAGACATATTTGAATAATCACGTACTCAAATGAAATGTGAGCACTGTTTGTTTTTTTCTTCAGTGAACCTTTGTGAAACTTTTTTTTTTGCTGGGCTCAGCTTGACCTTAGTCTGTCAAACCTTTCTTTGTATGTTCAAGGCTGGAAGCATGTCTTTCATCATCAGTGCCTGGGGAAATGGCCTGCGACTCTTGAAATCTGGATCGGCTGCTTTGCAATTATTGGCTGCTTGGTATTGTCCCTGTTTGGAATGGCTTTTTAAAAAATAAAGGAGAGCCCAATTGGGTTTGGACCACTGCTGGGGGGAGTGGGGGAGAAAACTCCCCTCTGAAACTGTTCTCCTGCATGCAGTGGCGTTCCTGCCTAGGGACAGGGGGTACCCTCTGTCCCCAGAGCCATTTGTTAGTCATTGATGGGGGGGGCACCAACATTTCAGAATTAGTTTATTGTGTTTTTTAAAGTTTTAAAAAAGTGTTTTCACGTTTCGGCCTACAGGGGGCGCATTTTTAAGGCTAGCGGCACCAAAATTTCAGGGTACCATCCAGAGACTGTCCTGATTATACTACCCAAATTTGGTGATGTTTGGTTCAGGGGAAGCAAAGTTATGGACCCCCCCCAAAGGGGTGCCCATCCCCATTGTTTTTTAATGGGAGCCAGCTAACCTGAGATGGGGCTACCCATTTGAGGGACCCTTAACTTTGGTCCCCCAGACATAACTCACCAAACTTAGTGGCATCATAAGAATAGTTAACAGACAGTATCCTGAAAATCTGGTGCCACTAGCTTTAAAAATACATCCCTTCCAGGCACCCCAAGAAATTTGTCTAAGATTCTTTGTTTTGCAGTGACTTTGCTGCATTGTAGCCAATGGGGAATTTCTGAGTGTGGGCAGGCTGCACATTTTTTGAAGATAGAGGCACCAGACTTTCAGGGTGGCTCAGGAGGGCTACTCCTGGTAATAGCATCCAGGTTTGGAGACCTTTGCTTCTGGGGTTCAATTTTATGGAGCCCCTAAAGGCTTATTTTGTTTCCCAGCTCCTGCATGAAAGCCTGTGGGCTCTGCGTTCTCTCAGAACTCTCTCAACTCCCCACTCAGAAGTAAAGCTCACCAAGCTTGGATGCTATTAGACCTCTTGGAGCCATCTTGTGAAGTCTGGTGTGCCTCTACTCAAGCATCCCAACATACACTCAGACATTCAGAGAATCTCCAGGCTCTTCAGCAAGTTCTGTGGTGGGAAAATTACTTTTCCCACCATAGACTTCAGACTTTCTGTTATGCCAGATGGCTCTGTGGTGAGTTTCAACAGGAGGCACTGTGGTAGGGATCTTGCTCTGGGTGGAGGCATTTCCTGTAGCTGCTGGTGTGAGTCTAGAAGGAACCAGCCAAATTTGCTAAAATATTGTGGAAGAGAGAAAAAATGCGTAGCCACCGAGTTGAAAGGTGAACCTGATACCCACAGAATTAGGCCATCATAGGCAAACTTATAGGATGGCTGGTTCCTTTCAGGAGACTCACACAAGCAGCCCTGCAGGGGGCCTTGAGTAATAGCATCCAAGCTTGGTGAGCTTTGCTTTTGGGGTGGAGTGGGGCACTTTGAGAGTTCTGAGAGAACTCAGCCAGCAGGCATGTGCAGAACGGGGAAACAAAATAAGCCTTTTAGGGACCCATAAATTGGACCCTCAGGCAAAGGTCTCTAAGCCTGGATACTGTGCAGGAGGCTTCCTGGAACCTGAAGATCTGGTGCCTCTATCTTCAAAAATGTGCAGCCTGCTTCAGAAATTCCTCATTGAAGTCACTTTTAACAAAACAAGAATCTTGGGCAAATTTCTTGGGTTCCTGGAAGGGATGTATTTTTTTAAAGCTAGTGACACAAAATTTCCGGGTATCATCTGTTAACTATTCTTATGATGCCACCCAAGTTTTGTGAAAGTTAGGTTCAGGAGGGACCAAAGTTATGGTCCCTCAGGTAGCCCATCTCAGAGTTGCTCCCAGTGAAAACAATGGGATGGGGGCATTCCATTTAGGCATCCTAACTTCCCCTGAACCAAACATGTAAACTTCGAGTAATCATCAGGAACAGTCTCTGAATGATACCCTGAATCATGGTGCCTCCCAATACAAAATGCAGCTCCTGCAGGCTAAAAAACACCAAAATACTCCCCAAAAGCCCAAATACCTTGCATTCGCATTTGTTCATATTTGGGCGGGACATGAAATCAGACAATTTTGTCAGAAGGTGCCCAAGTTGCCCAATTCCAGCCCGAATCTGCTATTTGTTTCATCTGAATCTCCAACCCTCAAAGTAATGCTGTTTCAGGTGGGGGAGAATCACCCCAAGCAGCATCAATTTCAATTTTGTTTTAACAGGAGACCCCAGATTCTCCCTTTGGGTAGATTTAAAGAAGAATCTGAGGCTCCCTAGTTTAAACACCATTAGAAGAAATGATGCTGTTTGAGGTGGATATCCACTAAGAGGAATGTTTGAGAGATGATGCTGACATTTGTTTGCTAAATGTTTTGCTGGGGGGGGGGTGATTTGGCAGAGATTTACATGCTTAATACCCACTTGCACTGGCTTGGAGCTGTTTCTCAGGCTAACAACCTACCTCATAGAGGGTTGTTGTGATTAGAAATTAGGAAAGAGTTGGTGGGAGCCATGTATGTTTGCTGGGAGTGAGAGGCATTTTGTGAGCTGGTACAAAAAATCATTGTTTGGTCATGGTGGGGGGGGGGGGGGGGGCGCCAAACTCAGGTTTTGTCCCCGGGCGCCAGTTTGCCTAGGTACGCCCCTGCCTGCATGGAAACAGTGCTTGGGAGGTGGGGGGATTATTTTGCTGTTTCTGCAGCTCCATGTTCACAAAATACTCTGTCTGGGTATCCCAGTACTGTTTGGACTCTCCTTATAAAAGCCATTCCCTGGACACAACCAGCAAGTGTCAGTCCTTAGAAATTAATGTTGGCATTCAGTGTCACAAATAATTTAAAAACTGGTGTCATGCTTTTCACCCTGGTAAGCTGGATGTGGAGTGGATTTTCGGGAGGAGGAAGGTCTGATTTTTGTAATTACGGCAAAAATCAAACCTGTTAATGGGGATTTTGTTTGATCCGAGAAAAGCAAGCCATGTTGAAAATTTGGCATACTTTTCATCATTTGGAAATATTTCTGTTGTCCTATTTCATCCCCTTCACCTCGTATGTAAAGAAATACTGAGAACCTATAATACTCATTATAGACAATGGAAAGCTATAGTTTCTAAAATAAAATATTAGACCATTGCTGGCAACCTGAGCAATTGCAAGTCTGGTTTTAGGCACTTGTTTTTTAGGCATTTGCTGCCTGTTTTAAAATGCTTGCTGGGTAACATTTATCTGAGAGAAGTAGATCCATGCTACTTCAGAGTCCTATTTACCAATAGTATGAGATTGGTTCAGTGGTGTAGTGGTTAAGAGCGGTGGACTCTAATCTGGAGAATTGGGTTTGATTCCCCACTCCTCCATATGAGTAGGGAACTCTTATGTGTCTAAATGGATTTGTTTCCCCACTCCTGCACATAGAATCATAGAGTTGGAAGAGACCCCAAGGGCCATCAAGTCCAACTTGCTGCCATGCAAGAACACACAATCAAAGCAATCCTGACATATGTTCATCCAGCCTCTGTTTAAAAACCTCCAAAGAAGGAGACTCCACCACTCTCCGAGGAAGTTATTTCATCTGTCAAGCAGCCCTGACAGTCAGGAAGTTCTTCCTCATGTTTAGGTAGAATCTCTTTTCCTGCTGAAAAGCCTGCTGGGTGATTTTGGGCCAGTTGCAGTTCTCTCAAAACTCTCTCAGCCCTCCTACCCACATGGTGTCTAATGTGGTGAGAGAATGGGAAAGGAGTATGCAAGTCGCTTTGAGACTCCTTCACAGTAAAGAAAGGCAGGGTATAAATCCAAACTCTTCTTCTTGTACTTTGGTACATATGGGGGACTTATTTAGAGTTTTATAGTAAGGGTATTGCTACAGACGTGATTTTTGTCCTCACTTACTTGCCTCTGAATCTTCAGAGATGCCCCTGATACTGGCTGTATATTGTGCTGCCCTATATGGACACAGCCATTCTTTCTGGAGCCCAATACATTTAATAGATGAAGGGTTGTCCATCATAGGATGATCAGAAAGAGGTGGTGGCTTTATAATACATGGAATCACTTTATTGAAAAGATGCTGATCAGAGGCAAGAGGAGAAGCCCAATAAGGCTTCCTGGGGAAAGCAGCAGGAGAAACGGAATCTTAGGCAGGCAGCAGCTCATTGGGCCTAGGGCCTGGCACTCCTTATAGGCCCACCCCCAGGACAGCGGGAGTGGGTAAGGTGAGTTGTCCTACCCCCTGGCAGCCCTTTAAAAGGAGCACCTGGGAGAGCCAGGGAGGAAAGGCCAGACTTTACCTAAGGCCACCTGGGAGTGGTAACTGGCAGGAGAGGCTGCTGTAAACCCCCCCCTCCCCCCCCGCTGACTTCTAATGTTCCTCTCCCATTGTAAGCCCTTTTAAAGGAACCCTGGAGGCAGAGATAGCCCTGGACTCCAGTCCGACCCTGGAGTCTGACATCTGCTTTCCACTGCACTAAAGTGGATCCCCAGCTAGCTTCCTTTATTTTTCCAGGGCACAAGGGAACCTCTTACAGACATACTTGCACTTGTTTTGATCTTCATTGATCCAGGGCTCAAACTGCTTCTTTGCCTCCCCTGGGCTTTCAGGCCTTTCCCTAGGGGAGTTTTCTATTCTGTTCCCAAAAGTGTAGCAGGGCTTACCTGGCAGTCACGAAGTCGTGAAGTGATTGCAAACACAGTTTCCCCAAATGTTTCTATGCTTTTAATCCCATTGTTTGGACCTTTTAAAAAACTTGTTTTAAAGGGTTATTTTTTTGGTTTGGAAATATCAATCAAATGAGAACTCCTTCAGAAGCTTTTGGGTCAGTTGTCTTTTACTACTTTGTGTGTGCGTGTGGAACACACACACACACACACACACACACACACACACACACACACACACACACACACACACACACACACACACACACACACACACACACACACGTGCGCACATAAAAATGTTAATGGATCTCCCAACCAAAAATGTTCTTTTTTTAGCACCAGAGAGATGGAGTCAAGGGAGGAAGTGACATTTAGGTTTGATTGCTTGATTGAACTGCTTAGACGCTGCATATTAAACTGCAAGAATCTGTAACTTTGGTCTTTCAAGCTTATCCTTTTAAGTCAAAACCACCCATCCACCCCACCCCCCAGCTCCTTTTAGATCATTCAATTCAATTAAGTCGCCATCTGATTTTGGGTGTTTTTATGTTTTTTATCCAGTTATTTATGATGGTTGTTTTATGCTTTTATTGGAACTGCTTTTTATATTGTTGCTGCCGCCTTCGGGGGAGGGTGGGATAGAAGTTTAAATAATACAGAAATAAAATAAAATAAAATTTGTCAAGTGGGAAGACATTTTGAGATGGGATGGGATGGATTACACTGGGATGCTCATCCTTTCAAAGGTTCCTAGATTCAACTCAGTTTTCAATGACGTTCTGTGCTGGACAAGTTTTTAAAGCTTATCTATTTACTTCATTTATGCCCCACCTTCCCCACCCCCCAATTGGGACCCAAAGTGGTGTATGTCGCCCTTGGTATTTTCCCCGTAACGTGCTGTGACTGGCTCAAGATTACCCAGCAAGCTTGTATGGCGGAGGGAAGATTCAAACCAGTCCAGCAATCTAACCAGCACGCCACACTGATTAAGCAAAGGGCAATGCGGAAAGCTCTGTTACTTAAACGCTATCAGAAATGCCATGGCTGACATTTGTTCCTGCTGTTACTTGGCTGCTGGAAGTCAGTGTCCACCCTTCATCATCCCAGTGAAAGTTATTTTGTCTTCAGAACATAGCAACTCATCTGTATGATTTCTCAGCCTTCCCAGTGATTTATTAAAGTAAATGTAACATTAAATGTAACAATAAATGTAACATTAAACATCCTAGCAGTAAAACCACCCCGATATGCATACTATGCAATATTAAAAACCTCAGCCTGAGAGAAGATCCTCTCAACTAGGTGCATAACATGGTTAAAAGTCTTGGATCTTCACTCTTGCTTTGGAAATCAGTTCCAGAAGGCATGGAAAATGCTCTTAAGGTTACCCGCTTTGCCCTGACTTGTCAGAAAGGAGGGCTGGTTTAGGAGGCTTTGTTCCTGGACCTAAGCTTGGTGTGCTTAAAGGGAGAGATGGTCCTCTAGAAACATGGGTCCCAGTCCAAGAAGCACTCCAGAGGCTCCAGGAAGCTCACTCAATATCCCAGGTTATCACTCTTTGAAACTTGCAGAAGCTCTAAACCATCAGAGTGCTGCCAGAGAGACTCTTACAAGATGCTTTAGAAGTAGAATAGAGTGGCTGATGGTCCCGAAAGCCTTTGTCTAGCTGATGAGAAAGATCATCCACCAGGGGTCATCTTGGTGCCATATCTAGCCCTGAAGGTGGCAGATTGCAAGGGGTAAAGGACAGAGATGTCATTTAGAAATTCCTGAAGTTGTTTTGCCACCACATGCCCCAAGAAAGAGAGATTTTTTTAAAGTGCTCTAAAATTGGTATCTCTAGAACATTGTTTTGGGATCCTTCAAGAAAATGAATACTTATAAAGCACTGTATGTGGTACTACCCTTTTATTAAATCATTTCGCTAAGGTGCATACTTGCAAAGAACTTGAACATTTTCTGCAGTGCTGGAATATTTCCGTTTGAGGGCAACTGTAGTAAAAGTATTCGTTCCTTCCAACGACGAGTGATGCTTTTTGGTAAACGCAATCTGCAAACCACCAGAGTGACATGTAATTGGCTTTAAACACTTGGCATCTTTAAATCCTTTGGCTAAGATTTTTTAAAGCTGGATCAGCGGTATACTCTAATCTGGAGAACCGGGTTCGCTTCCCCACTCCTCCCCATGAAGTCTGCTGGGTGACCTTGTCCAGTCACAGTTCTCTCTGAACTCTCTCAGCCCACATGGAGGCAGGCAATAGCAAACCACCTCCGAACATCTCTTGCCTTAAAAACCCTATTGGGGTCTCCATAACTCGTCTGCAGTCAGTGGCATTTTGCGCATACATCTATTGCAGACCGTTATTTATCAAATACTAAAGTTGCACTTAAATTTTCTTCTGGATGGTGAATGTAGCTTGTATCTCAGCATTTATCTTGAAGATTTAATAGTAATGTGGCTGCTGTTGCTGTGTTGCCAGATTGTTAGAACAAAAAACTATATTGGCCTTAAGGATTCAAATGAAATATATGCATGACATGGGAAAAACTTAGATCCTATTTCAGCAAAAATAATGTCTCGACTTGGGAGTCACTGTTGCTAGAAAGAATATTGGATGCTTAGCTCACCCACTGCCTTTGCTGCTGAGTCACAGTTTGGGTGGGTGGAAAGTTGCCACTGCGCTGGTTTCGTGTGCGGGTAAATGGAAGGAAACAATTTCAGAGTTGGAATGTAAATATTAAGAGCTCTATTGGAAGTTGTGGCTGAAAGATAACTTTCCTAAAATGTCACAGCTTTGTGAAGAACAAAGTAGATGAGGAGGTTTTCCTCCATAAGGGAAGGCCACCCTTAGCATGCTGTAAAGTGTTGTGGTGTGATTGAAATTCAAATCCAGTAGTACCTTAGAGACCAACACAGTTTTCCAGGGTGTAAGCTTTTGGAAGTCAAACATCATTGGCTCATGAAACTTCACACTCTGGAAAATGTTGTTGAAGTTCTACTGGATTCTAATTTTGTTCTGCTACGCTACTACCTACCTGTAATTATTCTGGTATAAACTTGTATATGTCCTATCTATTGGTAACAACTGTGCTGCTATAGCATGCTGCAACTTCTGAGTTGTCTTTGCAGCATGAAAGACTTAACACTGGTTTTAAACGTCACGAGCTACCACGTTCAAGATGTGGGTTGAAGCGTGTAGCTCTGTATGACATACAGTCTAGTGCAGGGGTCTGCAACCTGCGGCTCTCCAGATGTTCATGGACTACAAATCCCATCAGTCCCTATGGTGGCAGGGGCTGATGGGAATTGTAGTCCATGAACATCTGGAGAGCTGCAGGTTGCAGACCCCTGGTCTAGTGCAATTGTGTAGATTTCTGCACTGTCTCTTTTTTATGCCTGTTAGATATTCTTCCATCTGTGTTGCGGAGTTCAGTTGATATGAATGTGATACAGTTCATGTGTCAGTAGGAAAGTGGGGCATAGGACTGGAGTTTTCAGATTAGGAATGAATACATTTGATGCTGTTGAGCGGTTCTGTGAAAGAAAAGGGAAGAATTTTGGTTTTTTCCCTTGGGGGGTTCCTCCTGCCAAGAATGAAGAGACTCAATTCAGATGAGGGATACTGTTAAATCATTGCTGCATTTCAGATGGTCCTCAGCAACTTTCAGGGAGGGGCAGTATAGACAGAAGAACCAATAGTATGTATCACTGAGTTTTGGAAGTGAGTTTTGGCCTGCAGCTTCACTGTGCACCCAGATTCTCATGAAGATGAACTATGTGACTGCTTTAGCACTCAGCTCATCATGTACTCTATGGGGATTTGGATAAAGCATAGAGCAGCCAGACATCAATTTTGCTGCTGATTGACGGCTCATCCTTTGCCCAGAAAAAGACTGTTCACCCCAGCACTCAGGGGCCATGTGAACTGGCCCTGAACTAAAAAACAAAATATTATCTATTTAGATTATGGGATGATATTTTATGGGGTGATATTTTGGGAGGATCTAGCCCAGGGGTAGGGAACCTTTAACACTCAAAGAGCCATTTGGACCCGTTTTCCACGGGAAAAGAAAACACTTGGAGCCGCAAATAATTTTTGATATTTAAAATGAAGATAACACTATATATATAGGGGTTTTTTTAACCTTTTACTCCGCTCATTCTGAGAAGCGCATGGATGCGCCCGCCCTGCTGCCTGCAGGGCGGGCAAGGATGAAGCCGGTGGCTCGGCCTCACCGGCCGCCGGGAAAACACCCGCCCCACTCCAACAGGGCGGGCGAGAGGGGAAGCCCACGGTGCGGCCCAGCCGACCATGGGCAGTTGGTGCGCCTGCCCTGCTGCCTGCAGGGTGGGCAAGGATGGGGCTGGCGGCTCAGCTCGTGGAGCCACAGTGCAAGAGCAGAAGAGCCGCATGCGGCTCTCGAGCCGCAGATTCCCTACCCCTGATCTAGCCTGAATGTAACAAAGGGTTCCCCTGTGTGCAGATTTCGGTTAACCAGAGGAGAAACCAAATTAGGTTGAATATGGTACGTGCCTCTTTAAGTTTAGTGAATTAGAAATATCTATCCCTTTCAGGTTGCAATTATTTCTGGACCACCTCCTTTGAGGGTCCCCCTTTCAATCCCCATGTTCATTAGTCTTCCAAGAACATATGCTTTATTGCATGTCTTGGACATCTCACAACTGCACACCTGCTTTCTTGTCCTGTCACAAATCCTTATTCCTTGCTGCATCTAATTTTTTTTAAAAAATGTAACGATCAGGTATTCCTTTGGTGGTGTGATGATTTAAGTTAACTTTCAGACCATCTATTACCACCAAAAAAGGTTTTAAAAAAACAGTATGAATAGGACATTCGTGTGTAATCCTCTCCCTAGCAGGTTCGTGCCTGCTATATCTGGCTTGGATTCATGTATTGATTTGTGCTGCTTTTTCAAGTATGTTCAGACATGGCAGGACGTAAAGGAGTCAACCGCCCTGTAAACTCCCTCTTGCATCTGTCAACAAACGGCAACTGGTTAGCTGGGCAGCTCTAGGGTAACATTTAGTCCCTTGCCTTGATAACTTGCTGATGATACTAGTCGAATATTTTCCTCCTGGAAAACGAGATGATGGCTGGGTTGGTCGACCTGCATTTTTCATCATTAAGTGGCTGTCAAAACAAGGAAGTAGGACAAATCTGTATGTTAGATCTGTGCCAAAGTGGCAATAAACACATGGAAGACAGTTACTAGAGAAATAGTTTTCAGGCAGGGTAGTGATTTGTTTGGCAAAGACTTCCTGTTAAGAGATAACGTTCCCAAAGAGCAACATGATCTTGGCTTTTATAAATTATCATATTCTGTCCCTAGCTAGAGGACAGATTGTACCTGTTTTCTTATTCATCCCTCGTAGCTAAAGATTTTTGTATGTCTTCCTACTGTGAAGCAATTTATAAGTAGTAGAGCTTGTGTCTCCACCCCACTACGAACAGGTTAAAGAACAGAGCATTAATTGAAGATTCTGATTCTCATTCACTCTGTGACTGACTTGCTTATGTTAATGAGTTGCTAGAATCCTCTGCCTTCCATGTGATTGATAAACTGACATTCCAGATATCAGTTAAATTATTTTAAATTATTATTTGCCTCTTTCAGAAAGCCTGTGAAATTAGAGGGGCAATGGCTCTGGCAAGATTGCTTTTGGGAGCTAGAGGCAGATGTGTGTCTGTGCAGCACCCTTTTAAAAGAACTGATGCTTACAAATGTTCTATAGTAACACAAGTGCAATCCGTAGTTTTGTGGCAAACCTGTTGATCCACTCCATCTTTAGGGCTGCCAACCTCCAGGTGGCACCTGGAGACCTCCTTCTGTTACAGTTGATCTCCAGGCAACCAGAATCAGTTTCCCTGGAGAGAAAGGGGGGGGGGGATAAATCCAAACTCTTCTTCTACCTCACAAGGTGGCTGTTGCCATGCCATAGAGGGCAAGGGGGGAAGGTGATTGTAACTGCTTTTCCACTCCTTTTGATACAGAAAAGCAGGGCATAAAAACTGCTACTACTGCTACTGCCGCCGCCGCCGCCGCTGCTGCTGCTACTACTACGATTTCATCTTCATCATCATCGAAGGCCCACATAGGAGGCCTTGTAGATTTGACTGAAAAGTAGGCTAACTGGCTCTACGTATATGCCCTGATTTTATTGTTATGCACAGAAACACACCAAGTATTAAACATAGCATATCTTTTTCAAGAAGCATGAATAAGAATATGTTCTGTGTGAGGATCTCAAGAGGCTGTTGTGTAATTTACCAGTTCCTTGCGGAACCTCGAGAATCCCCCCATATTTTTTTTTGGTCAAATCCCTGATCTTTGTGCAAGCAAACATGGAACTCTGGTAGCAGTGTGGGCTGGCTGGCAAGAAAACAGCTGTTAAATGTTCCACTAGGAGTTTATGAATTTTGAGATTCTCATTAACTGTGTTATGCAATAAATGTAAAACGTTCCAGAGATACCCTAGTGGCATCTACAGTATTTGCATAAGTGATAAGAGAATTGAATGCTCCTACAGTGTAAGTAAACTCGGTAGATACATCTCTCCCGCACCCAATATATACTTCCAAAGCAGTACTTGGATGTTTCTGGAAACAAAATGTGCTATATTTGTTTTGTTGTATACAGCTATTCCTGTGGAGCTTTTTGCCTTTGCACCTTTCATGATTCCTGTTCTCCCTCTGAGCTGGAGGACATCTTTGGGTAATTCCCACCATTAACCTGGGAGGCAGGAACTGGATCTTCTGTTTCCTGTATCCTGTGGAAGTTACCCAGAATCCCCCAGTTCTGTTTTGTTCCTGCCTCAGAGGAGAACAGAAGCTTGTTGCCTGCACTACGTAGATATTTTCTATTGTTTCTGTTCTTTTGGCTTCTTTAATTTATGTCAACCCCACCATATCATTTTCTGATTTCACCACTTGTGTACAATCCAGAAAAAAAGACTAAGAACATTCACTGCAATTCAGCATCTCCTGCAGATAGAAGCAACAGAGGCTATTCTTGAATCACTTTATACGTCTCAAACATTTTTGAATAAAGACTCCAGTCCATTGCCAACTGTACAGTTAAATGAATTGTTGAAATTGGTCGATCTGGCCGAGGCGTACCTACACGTCCTGATACTTCAGAGTCATCGACGGTTCCTGAGGTCTTGCGTGAACGATCGCCACTTCCAATACAAGGCAATGTCATTTAATCTCTGCCTGGCTCCCCATGTTTCTTAAAGCTACTTACAAATCTGGTAGTTCTCCTTTGGGCACAGGGCATCAACATCCATCCATATATTAGATAATCTTTTGATTCAGTCTCAGTCATCCAACAAGCATGATTTCAAAATGGCGCCGCGGCGGAGCTCGGCAGCGGGGCTCCGCTAAACAAACAAACTTTCTAAGCCTTTTACAACTGCGAAGTGTGAAGACCTCCTCCTAAATCAGTCTGGGAGAGAACTCTCTACCCATCTTGGCATTTTACAACTGTGAAGTATTTTACAACTGCGAAGCCTTTAAGCCTTTTACAACGGCATTTTACAACTGCGAAGCATTTTATAATTGCGAAGCCTTTATGCCTTTTACAACTACAACTTCTGAAGTGTAGAAGACCTCCTCGGCTAAATCAGTCTGGGAGAGAACTTTCTACCCACCTACCGGCATTGGTGGCTGCTTGTCCAGGTCAGGAACGACTGGCAGATAAGAACGACTAGACGGATGTGTGCTGGAGCAGCGGCATGTGCGGGGCTTGAGGTTTCTTGTGTTTTTCATCGCTCGCCTTCCTTGCCTTGCACTTTTGTGTCTCCCCTGCTGTGGTGGATACATCGACCTATCCAGCTGATCTCCCCACCCCGGAGGCTGGACTGTGCCCAGAAGAGCAGCCTGGAGGCGAAGTTGCCATGGGGTGCGGTGGCAGAGATCTCTTCTGAACTCCCTCCATTTTGCGACTTTCGGTTAGAGTGGGCTGTGCCGGGATTGTGGTGGCCCCCATTTGGAAAACCGGAGCATGCGGAGACTGAGTTGGATCTCCACCGTGAGGAAGCGTGCGTTACGGCCCCGGCTTCCAGCGCTCCGGTGAACTGGGGAGCTTGGAAGAGAGGACACTGGAGGAGCTTCGAAGCGGCAGTGGCAGCGCCTTGCATTTTCTGAGCCGACCGGGGTAACATCGACGGGAGCTGGGCGGTGACAGACTTTTTCCAACACAGGCAGCGATATCTCGCCACAAGCTTAAGCTTAAACGACCACGGACCATTTACAGAGTGTCAGTATTTCACCAGGTTGTAAGCGTATCGGGCGGTGAGAAGAGCTGGGCAACACGCTGTATGCTATAAGGGAGCAAATTCGATATATAGAGCACTCTGCTAGAGACGCCTTACAAGGAAGAGGTAGCTGGTGGCAGGAGCCTCCCTGGTTGACTTGCCCGGCATTGTTGGTCTTCTAGGATTTTCTCCGAATTCCTAGATCAGAATATCTCGCGAGCAGTGGGCTTGGATGGATCGTGGACCCCCACTTTGTGCGTAGCCCTTGGTTCGTACATTGCAATAGCGACATTTTATGCCTACTGTCTCGGCCAATACAACAACGCTGCATTACTGTCTCTCCAGTAAAGAACTTTGTGTGATATCTATTCAGTCTGTCTCAGTAAAGAGCGCACTTAAGAATCTGGTGTGGCAGCAGTTTTCTTCGCATGACCATCTAGCGCCAGCTACTGTCCTCCTGGTGCCTGATTTCTGGTGTGGCTTATAACTTTGTGTAGATAGCATTAGGATAGGAATGTTTAGCTGTTTATAAGACCGCATTGTGTATAAATCCAGTTAAGTTTTTCTGTGACTAAGATTAATACCATATTGTTAGTTGTAGTTTTGGGCCCTTTCTCTCAGCCTCTGTAGGCTAGGTATTAGTTGAGTTAGTTGGTATTAAGTGAGACTGGACCCATTTTTTGTGGGAGTTTGGTCGGGCTGCCCAGAGGGAGGGAGATTAGTAAGGAAATGGGGCGCCTGCTTTGGGACTGTGGGAATCCCGGTGGTAATGGGGCGGGGTAAATATAGCGGTGAGGCGGTGGCCAGATTATATAGAAATGGACGGACGAGATATGGGGACAATGCTTTCGTTAAGCCGCTTCTGGACCTCGACTCGGACTCTATCTCGGCGCAGGATGGCAGGGGTTCAGGAATACTCCGGCCAGTCCTCCACAATGTGTGTTGATAAATGCCAGGTCCATTAATAATAAAACACGCTATACTGCGAAAGATTTTCTGGGAGGCCAGCAGATGGACAGCTGGCTTGTGTCACCGAGACCTGGAGTCGCGCCTAGAAGGTGAGACTGTCGCCTTTGGCGAAGTCAGCGTGCCCCCAGGTTTCGCCGTGCCTCCACCGGTCGCGAACCCGGGGCGGGGGGGGGGTGGGAATTGGCAATGTTCATCCGTGATTCTATCCCCTTCAGGGCTGCCTCCCAGTCCCGGAGATCTCTGGCATGGGTATAAATGGTAATGGTTTTGAGTGGTTGGCCTTGGAGAGGTTGGCTGTTCTCCTGGTGTACCGATTAAGCAGCCTAGCGCACCGGGAGACAGCCTGCTGCGGCTGCTGGAGGTGGTGGCAGACTGGGCATTGCGATTTGCCCTAGACTTATAGTCTTGGGCTTAACTTCAATGTCCATGTCGACACGCGCCGTCGTGTGCAGCTTTGCTGCGGACCTAGTGTGTCATCCATGGCGACGACTGGAGCGCCTCTCCTTAGTAAATTCCTGGCCCCACCCATGAAGCCGGTCACAGGCTAGATTTGGTCTTCGGGCTGGGGATTGATATGGTCGTGTCCTCTATCGAGATAGAGTGCCATGGTCCGACCATTGCAGCCCTGTGAGGGGTTCCGGGTGGACCTGCCACAACATCTCCCGTCTACAGAAGCTGACCAGGGCTGATTTATGCCCGCCAGCGGAGACTCCCATGGATCCACTTTGGCTTCCTGAATGCTCTGCGGGATCCTGCCCCTGCCGGCACACTTTCGATGAGCAGGTGGATGACTGGTATTCCTGGCTTTCCGATGCCATCGATGTTGTTACTGGGCGCCTCTGCGTCCCAGCGTTCAGCGGCTCCCGTATGCTATAATGGAGGAGCTCCATACACACATGAAGCGGGCACTCAGGGCTACGGGGCTTGAAGCGAAAGTGTGGAGGGAAATCTGCGGTGACGGAGCCCAGACGTAGCTGAACATCTTATAGGGCGGCTTTATGAGAAAGCTTCTATGAGAGATATATGGCTGCACGAAGCGAGGCGAAGAGAACTTTTCTTCTCCTTCTCTCTCGCATCTGCTAGCTCAAGCCCAGCACAATTGTTTCGATATAATTCCGTCCCTGACCTCCTTATCGGAAGGAAGCTCTGTAAATCATCAATTGGCTACATTAGCTGTGAAGGCATTTATGAGCTTCTTTGCAGACAAAATCTCTCCACTTTGACTACAATGAGTGAACTGGAGGTCTCCCTTGTCGTCTCTCCGGCCCCTTGTTTGTGGTTCTCCCTATGCTCTCGAAAAGGCCGCTTGTTGACAGGGCCCACAATGGCTGCTGTTAGACCTACTACCTGCCCTCTGGATCCAAGTGCCCCTCCTGGCTTATTAAAACCTGCCGGGCGGAAGACTACTGACCCCATCTGTTGAGAATATCATCAATAGCTCCCTTGAGCAAGGAGTTTTTCCGGATGGGTTGGAAGGGAGGCAGTGGTCCGCCCACTCTTGAAAAGATCATCGTTAGATCCAGGGGGGGGATCGCAATGGCCAATTACCGCCCCGTCTTTCGAGATCTTCGTTTCTGGGGAAGGTAATTGAGAGTGGTGTTAGAGCAGCTTCCAAGGGCTTCCCTGGATGACTACCATCGACCTTTGACCCCTTCCAGTCCCAAGCTTCCGTGCTGGAGCATCGCGAGACGGGCGAGACAGGTTCTCGTCGCCGTCATAGAATCATCCATGTGTGCAGCTTGGACCAAAGCGGATCGGCGCTGCTGGTTTTGTTAGATCTTACTGCAGCTGTTTGATTATTGGTCGATCCACGCACCTTTTTGACTCCACCGCCTGGCGTTTTCCGGGATGCGAGGGGCACTGTCCTTCAATGGATTGCCTTGTTTCTCGGGACCATTGCCAGCAAGTTATTGGTCGCGAGGGGACCAAGCCTCTCGGAGGTGCCCACTTCAATGTGGGGTGCCTCAGGGAGCTTAACTGTCCCCGGGCTATTAACTTTAACATCTATATGCGACCACTTGCTCAGCTGAGTGCGGAGCTTTGGGCTGATTTGTCACCAGTACGCCTGATGACACTCAGCTCATTCTGTTGATGGAGGGGAGCTGTCACGGCCCCTGCAGCTCTACAGCATTGTTTGGAAGGTTGGGTCGGCTGGTTGGTTACAGCAGAAGAGCAGGCTGAAACTGAATCCATGTCGAAGACGAGGAGATCGCTTTGGCTGTGAGCAGCAGCAAGGGGAGGCAGGGGATTTCCAGCCGCCCGAGTGGGAGGGGACCATTTTGGCACCGGCCCCCCCTCTGTCCAAGCAGTCTGGGGGTCCACCTGGATTAGATCTCTTCTCAATGGAGACCCAGGTGGGTTCCCTTGTAACCCGGACTGCATTTTTCTACTATCTTCGGCAGGCCGGGCGGCTGGCCCCTTCCTTCTCTCAGGCAGACCTGGCCACTGTGATACATGCAGCGGTCACCTCCGGAGGCTGACTATTGTAACTTCCTCGGGCTTCTGGCGGGCCTTCCTCTTAGCGCCTGGATTCGGAAACTGAAACTGGTCAAACATGCAGCGGTGCGTTTGCTCACAGGGGGCGCCTTCTGTGATCATATTCAACCTGTGCTGCGCCAGCTGCATTGGCTTCCAGTGGAATTCCGAATCATCTTCAAGGTGTGGGTTTTAACTTAGCACTTTAAGGCCTTCACGGCGACCTGGGACCCTGCGTATCTGAGAGACCGCATTACCCCATATGCCTTCTACTCGGCCTCTGCAGTCAGCAGAGGCCAATTTACTAGCGGTTCCTGGCCCCTTGATGATAGAGCTGGCTGGCCTCCCACCACTGGCCCAGGGACCTTTACGACCCTGGCCCCAGCCTGGTGGAACACTCTCTTCCTCCAGCTGTCCGGGACTGGGCGGGGACCTTGGTGAGATTCCGCCAGGGCCTGTGGAAGGCACCAAGGATTGTTCCACCGGACGCTTTGGAGTGTCCAGTTAAGCTGGAGTGGCGCCCCCTTCCCCCTCCCCCTCTCCTTCCCCCTGCATCTTTTTTGCACATACCATCTGATGCACTTTACCACCTATTATGTATCCCTCCCAGAGAGGAACCTGACCTCCCTTTTCTTTTTTTACTGGGGTGATCTTAATTGAATTGGCCATAATAGGGCACCTATTATGATACAAACCGCTGTTTTTAAGTAGCTTTTAATGGATTTTAGTATTATATTGTTGTTATCGATTTAATTAATTGTATATGTGAATGTTGTTCACCGCCCAGAGCCCCCAGGGGATGGGGCGGTTTATAAATCGAAACAATAAATAAATAAGTAAGTAAGTAAGTAAGTAAGTAAGTAAGTAAGTAAGTACAAAACAACATGCAGCCGACTCTAAAGTGCCTGGAGCAACATGGCTTCTTTGTCAATCTCTCAAAATGCTCCTGGCAACTGGTTTGAACCTTAGACCATCTGGGAGTAGTCAGCAACATGCTCCAGGGAGCTCTGTTCGTGATGGATCATAGGGCCAGGAAAATCAAGTCAATGGTTCAGTTGCTGATCTCGTTGCACTTCATCCTGACATTCCTATAAAGACTTGTGGGGTTACTCATATCAAATCTGGATGCCATTCAGTGGGGTCTATTCCATTCATGGCCTCTATATCAAGTGTTATTCCTGTTTCCTGCAAGGTACAGATGTCCATCGTTGTCCCGGCACCAGTTAAGTCCAAGCTGACCTGGTGGCTGCATCTGAAAAACATAAGGCAAGACAAGGAGTTAGATAGATCACCATGGACATGAGTCTGACTGCTCGGGGCAATGTTTGTGAAGGAATTCCAAAGCAAGACTGATGGTTCCAACAGGAATCCAGGTTACACATCAACCATCTGGAACTGAGAACAGTGCTTCTAGCCCTGCAAGCCTTCATGGATTTGGTATCTGGCAGCCATGTCCTCATCCGAATGGACAGTGTATCAACCAAGACCTACCTCAACAAACAGGAAGGGAAGTCCAAGTCTGATGGACTACACTGAGAGATGGTCAAGATCATGGAAAGGTCAGAGATTCATCTCCATTACTTAAAGGCTGAACATGTCAAAGGGGAACTGAATCTAGAAGCAGACTGGCTCAGCCAACAACAGTTATCCCAGAGGGAGTGGGCCCTTCACAGTGAGATGTTCTTGAAGGTGCAGCACTAGGGAGACCCTCAAGAGGATCTCTTCGCATCACTGTCGAACCATCAACTTCCCAGGTTCTTCCCAGGATTCTAACATCATCAGACCAAAGCAGTGGATACTCTGATGTCAGGTTGGCCTCCAGGGCTTCTGTACTACTTTCTCCTGAACCCAGTTCTACCCAAACTCCTTAAAAAATCATCCAGCAGTGAGTGGAAGTGATCCTGGTGGCACCATTCTGGCCTAGGTTCTTGTTAATCCAGAAGCTGGCAGTAGCTCCTCCATTGAAGCTTCCATGCAGACAGGACATCTTGCTGCAGCGTACCTTTCTCCATCCAGACCCGGACAAACTACAGTTAGTCGCTTGGAGGCTGAGCGGCAACAACTAGCAGACCTTGGCCTTGGTACTCAGGTTGCCCAAACCATCCTTGTATTGAGACTTAAATCCTCTACAAGGATTTATGAATACACCTGGAAGATTTTTGTCAGGTGGTGCAGAAGAAAAGCAGTTAATCCTGTGACACCCAGCGTAGCCTCAGTGTTACAATTTCTGCAGGATGGAGTAGAGAGTGGGCTGCGGTCTTCCACACTGCAGAGACACATGGCAGCGATCTCATCCGTCATCCCACCCTTAGAAGGGGTTTTAGTACCTGGACATCCACACATGTCTTGATTCCTCAAGGGAGCATTGACTCAAGAACCCACATTGTTACACAGATTCCCAACATGGAGATTAAGCATAAGCATAAGCATAAGCATAAGCATTTTATTGTCATTGTGCACGCACAACGAAATTTACAGCAGCATTCCTCGATGCACACAATTTCAGACTCATACAATTTCAGACTCATGCAATTTCAGACTCATACATCATCATCCTCCACCCATCCCTACATAGCCCCAAATACATCAATATGAAGCAATGAGGTTTAGCATAGCCACAGCTCTAGGTAGAAGCTGTCTCTAAGCCTCTTTGTCCTAGTTGTGGGGGCCCTGTATCGTCTGCCAGATGGTAGCAGTTTAAAGAAGGTGTGCTGGATGAGGCCGGGTCCCTTAGAGGCATATTTTGGGCTTTATTTAGACTTAGGGCATTATAGATTTCTTCAAGGAGAGAGGGCAGCCGATAATCCTTTGTTAATTATTGATCACCCTTTGGAGCCTTCCTATTAGCCACTGTGCAACTGGAGAACCATACACAGATGCAGTAGGTTGGGGCTCTCTATAGCACAGCGGTAAGGACACCAGAAGTTTTTCCATCTGGTTGTTGCTTCCTTAAAAGTCCAGAAAGTTACACAGTCTTTGCTGGGCTTTCTTAACCACCAGCAGGTAGTCTGGCCTCCCAGGTCAAATCCTCTTTAATCATAGCCCAGGAATTTAAAACTAGCCACCCGCTCCACTTGATCTCCATTTATAGTCAAGGGCTGAATTTCTGAGCTATTCCTTCTATAGTCCACTATGAGCTCCTTTGTCTTGTTAGTGTTAAGAACCAGATTCCACATGGTTCTCAATGCCTTGGCCAAACCACCTTTTGAACTCTTAAGAAACATTCCTTTGAAGATCCTCAAGAATGAACATGGTATTCCTGGTAGCGGTGACTTCCGCCAGATGGGTTTCAGAACTGAGTGCCTTGTCCACAGATCCAAAATTGTGCATTTTTCATTGCAATAAGGTAGTTCTCTGCACTGACTCACAGTTTAAACCTAAGGCTAGTTCTAGCTTTCATTGTTGACAGGAGATCTGTTAACCTACCTTTTGTCTGAATCCTTACAAAAGAGGTGTTCTGGCACAACCAACAGTCATTCTCTTTTGTACCTCCGAAAAACTTAACTTAAATATCTTGCAGAACATATTCTGTCTGTTAATTTAGATTACAGATACCTCATTATGTTTGGAGGATCAAGAATGTATTACAAGGTTGCATCTTCCCTCTTTAGGAGGCAAACTACTGTCAGTTACTGACAAGAAAAGGGACCCTCATATAACATGGTTGCCATGTAAAAAGAGGAAGAAGAAGACGAAGAAGACGACGACGACGACGATTAAGTATATAGACCTCCCTTCCCCGAAGGGCTCAGGGCGGTGAAAAACAACAAGGGTAAAATATAACTTGAAAACACAATATAAAACCAACTCAATACTCACTTATTGAGTTCCTTCTTTTTCTGGATTGTCTCTAAACTACGATTTGAAACAACACTTTAGTTAGTGGTTAGTGCTAACAATAGTTTGCCCGATAAGGATGTTACAGTAAATTAGAAATAGGAAAAGAGGGAAGAGAATGAGTGAGCTTTGTAGCATGTCCTCCAGTCCATGGTTTGAAGAACACCTGATGTGGCCACTGAACTGGAATTTAAATTCCTTTATTGGCAAGAGGTTATAATGAATGGAATTTTTAATGCTGGATTTTCAAGAGGAGTTGAAGTGGGGTGTATTTGATTGTCCCCATATTTTAAACGCTAGCCATGTGGGAAGCAGCTTTGTGGGGGTTTTTTTGCTTTTGTATTATTGGCATGAGCGAGCATGATGTATTGAAGCATGTCACATTTGCTTAGTTGAAATATCCGTGCATGCCAGCCAGTTTGGATGAGACTTGTGGTCGGCAATTGTGGTTTTTGCAGATAAACAATTTGGAAAGCTTGGGTCTGGTCTGAGGCAGAACATGTCTGCGTGAGACCACGGAAATGATTGATGGATCGAATATCTGAAGGGACCACGGAGGCTGTGGAGCAATGAGGATGGGAACGGATGGTCATCAGAACAAGGTGAAATTAAGACATCCTGGACGGCTTGTGATTTCTGGCAGTCCAGAGACTAAAGAAACAGGGATATTTCTCTCTCTTTGCTAATGGCTTGGTTCAAAATAAATTTAGAGAGCAGAGAGTCTGTTTTTGACGTGCGTTGCAGCATGTGTTTTAGAGCCTTGGGCCATGGGTCATCAATTGTGTCAATTCCTGCTGGTAGGACTAAATTTCAGGCTTGCTACCAATTAAAGCGAAAAATTTAGGGGTAAGAAGATTGGAAAAGTAAAGCTGATGATTAAAAGAAAAGGTTATTTTCAGAGAGATGAGGATGGATTGAAAGAAGGACCACTACTTGTGGCGGCTGCAAATCATGAAGCCTTTCTCCAGCCCCTTCCTTTTTTGTGTGAATGGGCTGTGGCCACCCTTTATCCATGGGGCAGCAGTGGCTTAATTTCTTGGTGTTTATGCCATTCTGCTTTTATTAATCTAGTGCCACTGTGGCACCCAAGACTGCCACAGCACCCACCAGTACTTCCCTGGAACCTGCCACGTTGTCCAGAAAGTGTGTGAGGCCATTGTAAGGTGAAGCTTGTGTCCCAATCCCAGATCTCCCCAGCCCAGCCACAGGACTTCTGCCTTAGGTGGATTCAGTTTCATCCAGTTCTGTTTCAACCATTTCACCACAGCCTCCATACACATGGCTGATATATCTGGGACAGTATCCAGCTGGACACCCATCAAAAGATACAGCTGGGTGCCATCTGCATATTGATGACAATCCAGCCTGAAGCTCGAACTATCTTGGCAAGTGGCCACATGTAGATGTTAAATAACATTGGGGAGAGGATCACCCCCTACGGGACTCTACATACTACAGGGTATTGTGGTGAAGCCCTTTCCCCTTTCGCCACCCTCTGTCCTTGATCGTGAAGGAATAAAACTAACCACTGCAAGATTGACCCACATATACCAGAGTGTGCAAGGTGGTGGGTCAGAAGACCATAGTCGACCATGTCAAACGCTACTGTAAGATCAAAGTGCTGAACCGCCTCAATCCAGCTGTCTATGGAGATCCTCTGTGAGGATGGCCAGCGCAGTCTCCTTCTGATGGTCAGGCTAGAAGCTGAACTGAAACAGATCCAGAGTCGATGTCATCTCCAGAAAAACCTGGAGCTCTTCTGCTGCCACCTTCTCAACTATCTTGCCCAGGAACAGAAGGTTTGAAAATGGGTGGTCATTGGATGGATCAGAAGGATCCAAAGATGGTTTCTTTAAGAGCATTCTCACCATTCTTTCAACCTCTTTCACCTCTTTCAACCTCCCTGGAAAGACCTCTGGACTCAAGGAAAGATTGATGATGTCCACCAGGCGGGCCCGTACCCCCTCACTGCCTGTTTTAACCAACCATAATGGACACAGGTGCAAGAGGCAAGTGGCTGGTTTCACAGCAGCCAGGATTCTGTCAACCTTGGTCCAGGAGAGTCAGCTAAAGTGTCCAACACAGGACCAGAAAATGACCAAGGAGCCTCCAGTTCACTTCAGCATCTGTGGGGCGGTCTTGGCAGAGCGACAAGACTTTATTTGCAAAATAGCTTAAAAAAACCTGATCCAGTGTGCCACTCATATGGTGTATCTTGCTCCTATCTGGTCCCTCAAAGGGAAGCCAGAGAGACCCAAGGTGGGTGGAATATAGCTCTGCTGTGGGGCTGAGAGACTTGAAAGTCACTGAAAAAGGGACTATCTGGGATGTACAAATTACTGTAATTGGTGCGGACCGGTTTCTTTTTTCTGCTAGTTGTTTATCTGTCTTTTTCCTTTCGATGTATAAATTTGCTTAATTTAGAATTTAACTTTGCACGTAACATCTGGTTGTTCCCTGACAATATGCTCCACGGATTTGCGGTAACTTGACTAAGTCTTTGCCAAGCTGAACATTTCCTAGCGAGGTTACAGTCGGCCAGTTCACAAGTAGCAGCTTGACTCGCCCCTTGCTGGTTTTGTGCATCAAGAAGACAGACCACTGTTAGATCTGTACAGTTAGATCCAAGAGTAATAGCAGGAGGCTATATATATTAAAAAAGCCCCGGGCCATCTGTAGATCTCATGATATTTCATTTCTCACTAGAACTTCAGGAAGATGTTTTTACAGCTAACCATTTTTTAAAAATTTCTTTTGGATGAATGATGATTTTTTTTGTCAACTAAAGCCAAGTGTTTAGGTGAGTCTACTCATGTAAATTCAACTTGTTGAATTATGCCTTAGATGCCTTTCTAGCTGTCACTGTAAACTGTTCCCAATTAATGATTATTACACTGCACGAAAGGGACTTTCTACACATGGTTCGTCTGTGTTGACTTTGAAAATTCATTAGAAGTATAGAGGCATTACTGCGTGCAAAATTGTACGGTTTGCGTATTTGGGAACGATTGCGACACTCTTGCAGCTTTGTTACAGTTGCATTCAGTTCTTAGTGCCCAGAATTGCAACCCAAGGATGTTGGCAGGACATCTTGAGCATGAAAACCAGCAAACCTTTGGGCCTGAGCTGCTCAAAGCCACCTTTGGAATGTGGATGCTCAGTTCCTGTTACAGTTTATGGAGGGGGAGAAATGAGTCTTGCTGCCCTTTCAGCTTTTAAAGGATCTTTTTTTTTCAAACTCCACAGAGCGCTGCCCGTTGTGCATCGCTCAACACCTACTGAGCCTGTTGATTCCTGATAAACAGCCATGTCAATTGCACTTGTCAGAGCATTAAATTAAATAATTAGTTTAGCTCCTATTTGCCTTGTTGTTCCTTGAAGCCTGCCAGGAATTCAGCTGAGCATGTCAAGAAAGGATGGTTTTACCAACAGGACCAAGAGAACGACAACTTTTTCAGGTTGCACTCTGCAAATGTGTGCTGCTATCACACAGGGCTGAGATAGTTGAGAGAGTTTAGTCATTCAAGCTGCACTTTCCTGCCCCCTTTGGCATTTATCTTAGAAGTAACTTGAAAAAGGTGGGTCACCAGTTCTCTTGGCATAGAAAGCTGCATTGCAAAACCACAAAATCCCAGAGCTGTTCCTATCACTGCATGCTCATGAAAAGGGCAATTTGCAATGGCCAGGCCGTGGTTACGGTGGTGCAGGATAAGATGCAGAGTTGATCACATCCTATCTCTGAAACATTTTCTCATCAGCCTCCCAAGAAGGATAACTGGCTATCTCTGTAGAGATGAGGAATTGTACCTCTTGTGACTGAGCTTATATTTGAACCCTGGATTCCAAGTTCCATCTGCAGTATTCTTTTATACCAGGATCAAAGTGATGCTGATACAGCAGACGCTAGTCAGCATTACAAAATACAAGCAGTCATCCTTTCAGAAAAGTAATCTTGTGTATTTCTGTGCCAGCCTGTTTCTTCCTTTCTAATTTTAGGAAGCAGGTAGATTTGCGACAGATGTTTCAAAGTGCTTTTGACAGAGAAATAAATACAGTCAGATTCAAGGGCAGGAAGAACTTAATTATTCATTTGAAATAGGTTTCGTTCTGCCTTTTGAGCCAAAGGTTCTCGAGGCAGCTGTCGGAAGTTATAAGGATTTTAAAGAAAGGAATACTGTGTGCATGCATCCCTTGAATTTTGTTTTGTCTTGATCATTCTGTCTCAAAAGCATCTAAATGAAACTGGAAGAATCATATATAGAGAAGGAAAAGACACTGAAAAGAATATTTTTCTAAGAGAGGCGACAAACAGGTCTGGAGTGACATGTCACCGTGGTTTTTCATTCACCTGCTCCACTTGCTGATTTGGGCAGTTGGTTTTCTCCTGGGCTGTCACAGCAGAGCCTTGTGTGTACTTGATCTCTGGAGGGGAGTGCAATGTGGTAGCTGCCAGCCGTCTCTTCCTCTCAATCATCTTACAGTATCAAGAGAGCAAAGAACACATGCTTTTGTGATAACAAATGCCAGAGTGCTGAAACTTAACAGCAGCTATAGGTTGGTGTTGTGTTCCCTGTACAGGGAAATGCCGTACAGAGCTTTCGTACCACCAAGAGTGGGAGGAGGCAGCTTTTATTATGTCAGTGAGTCCATTCCTCTGTTACAATGCAGTTTGTTGATTTGTCCAAGCAGGAACCACAAGGAGGTCGGTAAGCAGGAAATTGGGATGAAAAGCAGGACTTGCTGAAGATAGCAACTGAATCTTTTCTCGGCATAACCTTCCTCTCGAGGGTTTTGTGAGGATAAAATGAGGGAGGAATGAAAAAAATCTATCCTGCCCGAGCTTTTCAAAGAAAGGGCTGCGTAAAAACATAACAGATTGAATGAACAGCCTGCAGTGGCGATGGAGGCATCTGAAGCTGCCTGCTCAACTGGTGGTGGCTGCAGGGGGGAGGCTGTGAAATCCTGACCTCTCAGGAGGAATCCGGTGACCCCTGTGCAAAATGTTACGTGCCCTTCTAAAGGGCTGTGATGCTGGCTAAGGAGAACATTTGACAATTGACCATGCTGGCAGGGGCTGATGGGAATTGTAGTCCATGAACATCTGGAGCGCCATAGGTTGGCCACCCCTACTGGCACTGGCAGGAGGAGGTCTTGTATGCTGCCACAGGAGGTGGTGATGCTGCCACTAACCTGGATAGCTTTAAAAGGGGCTTAGACAGATGGATGGAGGAGAAGTCGATGCATGGCTTCCAATCTTGATCCTCCTTGGTCTGAGATTGCAAATGCCTTAGCAGACCAGGTGCTTGGGAGCAGCAGCAGCAGCAGAAGGCCATTGCTTTCACATCCTGCCTGTGAGCTCCCAAAGGCCACTGCAAGTAGCAGAGTGCTGGACTAGATGGCCTCTGGTCTGATCCAGCAGGCTCCTTCTTATGTTCTTATGCTGTCAGCTCTCTTCCTGTGTGAGTTGAGGCTCTAAACAATTCAGCACAGTGCCCAGGTCTAGCGGAGGTGGCCTTGGTAATACTATTTCTCCCGTCCTGTACATAAACTCCTTGCAACATTTCCTTTATTGTAAATCTGAAACTGTGACTTAAATAGGATTCTTTTTAAAAGGTCCTTTTGTCTGAAACTAATAAAACAAGGAAACTGACGGATGCCAGCACAGCCTCCTCTGCTTGTTGCAGTGACACAGTTAAAAAGGGCTTCATGCCTTTGAGTTTTTTTTCTTTAGTGTCCAGTATGATTTTGTTCTGCTCTTTCATTCCTGGAGTTGTATATGACAAAAAGGCAACTTTGTTAATAAGACTTCAGAAAGTCAACAAGCGTGTATTGGTGAGACAAGAGTCAAAGGCGAGAGAATCTTTGTGTGTCCTTTACGGAGGATCTCTGGCTTGAAATTCTCAGTGGTTTTGTGTTGGAAACACTCTGATTAATTGAGTCTTAAAAGGGTCTTCTGACAAAATGGATTTTCTGTGCTTGCAGTTTGCCA
The DNA here is from genome assembly GCF_021028975.2 of Sphaerodactylus townsendi. Lineage (NCBI taxonomy): Eukaryota > Metazoa > Chordata > Lepidosauria > Squamata > Sphaerodactylidae > Sphaerodactylus > Sphaerodactylus townsendi. Next base: position 153,251,580 of record NC_059428.1, read on the forward strand.
TTACCCCTAGATACATGCTGATGCCTGTAAATATAATATGAACTGAAACATATTCAGGGCCGTCGTAAGCAGAATCTTCCAGTGTGCTGAGAGCAATATAACTAATTAAACACTGATTTTTTTCTGAGCTCCAGGACCCCACCATACTATTTTAATCCCTGCAAATTTAATCCCTGGGCTCCTTTCTTGTCAGCCACAGCTGGGGCCAGGTGACTGGGTGCATCTGGAGCATTCAGTTACTTTCAATGCAGAGAGCTGGCAGAAATACTTATATATAGAAGGAGGCAAGCCCAGAACTGTGACTCATGCACGGACACCAACTGCAAATTCTCTTGAAGGCAGGCTATTATACAAGTCAGCTCTTTATGCAATATTGAAATTGTGAAGTACAGTTCACTCCAGTTCTGAAAAAAAAAATCTTTCCTTTTAGAATTTTCAGAAATTTATCCTAAGTGAAAGTGGGAAGAGAGCTCCTAGGGCCAAAAGTGAGCAGGTGCTCCCAGCTGTGGGTTACTTTTCCAAGCCCCACAATTGTGATCATTGCTACCAGTTATACCAACAGTGCCACCCTAAGCAGAGCTATGCCCTCCAGAGCTCATGGTGCTTTCTCTCTCAGAAGACCATCGTAGCCTGGCATGCGGTTTGGGAATTAATCACTTCCTGCATCTGAACTGGCATGACTTGTGTAGTGAAGGGTTCACGCTGCAATCGGTGTGAAAGATCAAAGGATTGAACAATCTTTCTAGGATGATTTTGTACCCTTCACTGATTGAGTGCACAGTTTGTTGCTCTCCAAGGTGATCTTCTGTCTGATTAGCTGCAGTGCAGGTATTGGGGGTGGGTGGGGCTGCAATACTGCTAGAGGGGTTGCAAATGTCACCGTTGGAATTCATATGTTGTAGGAATTCACCTGCCCTTCTGGTCCTTAAGGTCCTGATGAACAACTAAGCCATGTACATTGTTTCCACTAGAGAGAATATGATGGAATCATTTTCCATATGCCTTTGTTAAGGAAGCCTGCACCTACATCTTCTTGAATTACATAAAGCAATGGTCAAGCGATACTGGGGAGCGTATTGGGCCTCCTCAAAGCCCAATTGGCTCAGTTCTCAAAAACTTAGTGACTTCTGACTTCTGAGCCGGTCTCTTTATTCTGCAGAGCTGATGATCCCAGATTTCTTGATGGAATGAACCAACTGACAGGCTATGGAGGGAAGGGGAGATAACAGTCCCTAGATTGCCATGCACCTCACTGGGGTCTTCTTGGTCTGCTCCAGTAAGGTCATCATCAAGCCCTGTGTTTGAATGAAGTCTGGTTAGTGCATCTCGGCGGGGCAACATCACGTCTGAGCCGAAAAAGGCGTTTTGTAAGATTTCTTTTCCAAGGTAGAACAATTGTATCGAGAGGGGACGTCTTCCCATAAGCATAACATTGTAGAAGAAACCTCAATCGATCATTTATTTACAGTCAATGGCCAGTACAACAGAACAAAAGTACATCCATTTCACAGTACCATTAGCATAGACTATATGTGTACGAAAAAAACACTAGAAACACAATCAAAGGTAATACGTAGTCTGTGGTATATACAAAGAGGGTATTCACGTGAACTGAATATTATCATTATTATTTGTTTGCAGTCAATGACTAGAACTTAAAATCCCATCTCACCATAATAGCGAAACTGTAGATAAAATACATTGATTGGAACAGGGATTAAAAATTTAAAATTCCCAGACTTAGAAAGTGCCTATGCAGTCTTACTAAAAAGTGCCTATGGGGTAGAAGAAACCATGAACTGGTGGGCACGTTGTTGAAATCACGTCTACACTTGGTTATGGAACAAACCGCTCAAATCCACTTTTGCATTTACAAAAAAAAGTCGTACTTTTGAGAAGTTTGGTTTCTTTCAAGCCCAGCATGCTTTTAAGGGATCTCTGTGCATCCTAGCAGCACTCACCATTTTTGTTTTTTTCCTCCTCTAGCCTTGGTGTGTACTTCTTTGGCTTCAGACAGCCGAGATCTCTGGGTGATGATTAGTAGTGAGGCTCTATGTATCTTATCCTCATTTGGTTGCACAGCAGGTAGTGTCGAAAAGGATCGGTTAATTGCTTCAGGTGAAAGTTTGGGGAAAAAATTCTTGTCAAGCCTTGATGATGAACTCTCCACACAGCCCCAAAAGCCAAACACCAGCTATTTATAGACCCCCAATATAGTTGATTATGACTGACCTTTTGCAGTCTGTTCTCTCCCCAAGGGGCTTTGATGGTCCGATATGGCTACGCACAGGAGGGCAGCTGGCCGGGCTGTAGGGAGTGCCACTGATGGGTTTTGTCTGATTCCTTTTGACTTCAGCAGGAATCTGAACGTTGATTGGAGGAGATAGGGATGGCAAGTTAGACAATATGCGGAAGACGTGAGTGATTTTTCTGCTTTTGTGGCAGTGGGGAGGGGACAGAAGTCATTATAGGAACCTGCTTGGCTCAGCGGAGGAAAAAGGTTGTGTAACCAGTTCTTTGCTTTCCCTTTGCACACTCAGAGGTGCTGGACAGAAATGGGAGCTGCCTCCCTCTCCTCCGTGTCTCCATTCCTCATCCAGTAAAAAGGCATCTACGATGAAAATGGCTGTAGATGGTAGGCAGGGAATAGATTCAACAGCTACCCACCCCCTCCTCCCCAGTCCTTATTGCAGTCGGTTCTGTCAAGCTTTAGAGCAAATATGTTTTGCCATGAATTGGTTTGCTAGATTTTAAGAGCTGGATGTTGCTTCAGTTCTGTTCCTAGCTGATGCTGGGAAAGGAAAAACCGAGCAGGACAAAAAATGTCCTAGTGTGGAAGCAGCCACTGTGGAATTTCACAGGTCTGTAAATTATATAAATTAAGGTATTTTCAGAAATTAGGGACAGTGTTAATCAAGCTACCGACAGGCTCATGTTGGCTTACAAGTTATGATTCCTCCCTTCTTTTCTTCCTTCCGTTTAAAGATCACTGGACAGAAAGCCCCAGAGACCTTCGTTAGGAAAATCTCGAACTCTTCCCAGCATCCCACAGTCCCCTGTCATAAGCCGAGTTCCTGTTCTGGATTCGAAATTTTATACTGAAGATATGCCAGAGCAGAAGCAGTGCAGAAATCACGCTGCTCCGGATTGTCAAAAAGGGTGTACAGTGCCCTCTACCGGTAAGTTTAAATAAATATAAGTACTGTTTCTTTTCTCTAATTTTTTTCCTTCAATTTAAGTCTCCACTACATGTTTCAAACATCTCAAGAAGACTTTTGGGTAATCCTCGTTTCAGAAAACCATTTTGCAACAATGCTCAAATTCCATCTTACTACTGTGAGTGAAAACTGAATGAAAGCCATGAGTATTTTGTTTTATTTCTTCGGGATCTTGTTGGCATTGATACCCTGTGGTTGGCGTGTTTTTGTCCTGACCGCCTGCCTTCATCATCTCTCTATCTCCCTCTCCCTGTCAGGAGAGGCGTGGCAGCTGGAAGATGACTGCAGCGACCCTGTTCGAGACCTTTCCCTTCAGCCTAGGCTCTGCACCACTATGGACGAGGCCCCGTTCAGATCCTTCAGAACCCGGTCCTTCTACATGAGGAAAAGTCTGTCAGTCGACAACCACCTGAGCTCCCTCAGTTACTCTATCCATCCCGCCGAAACCAAGACGGAGCGTGTCAAAACAAAACTTCGGAGGCAGTTTGTGAGTAACAAAATCTGTTGCTTCACTCAGGGGTAGGACAACATCACAACACAACATCATCACAACATTTCAAGCATACAACGGGTGTTCCACGTTAACCCTGCTGCTAGTTCTTCCACCACTTCACATTACAGAACAGCATTAATAATTTATCTTCCGGCGCTGACGACACCCTCATTTTCTTTATGACAAAAGTGACAGAACGAAAGTATCGAATCTGGCAGACGCTTAAATTCCTCAAATGGTCTCTGTGTCTGTCTTGTTAAAGCTAACTTCCATTTTTTGCATCTTACGTATCTCCTGCTGAGCATTGTGGGCTGGTAGCTTAAAGCTATTTCAGTTTTTTGCACCTTACATATCTCACACTGGGCAGTTTGGGCAGGGAGGATAGAAATGATGTTGAACTGTGTGAGATGTTGCGTCCACCCCAAACCCTAGATGTGATGTAAACACGTCAGGGGCTTTCTGGCTCCTGAATGCCCTTATATCATATTGTGCGCAAATGCAATATTATTTCTGCCCATGGATCTTTCTTCCGCTAATTCCAGAAGGCTCTTCAGCAGGAGCCTTCTCACCTGAAGCAGGTAGGTGATAACACTAGCTGGCACACACCCATCTTAATATATTCTTCCACTTTTGGAATTTGCCACTGAAATCCTGAATTTATCCGGAGGTAAATATGGCTGTGCCATTTTGTCATCATAGTTCTCCTGGAGGCGTAAGCCATCTTGGATTGGGTGGTTTCGCACCCCAGTCTCTGGGAGGCAGGAAGTTGTTGTTTGAATTTCCTGTCTGGCTGTTGCCTTCCATTCTGAGCCAGTATTTTCCTGCCTCAGAACGGGAGAGCAAGGACCTTGATAGCTCCTTGGAGAGTTTCTGCAGGTTTGCTTAAAATTGTCTTGTCTGGTCTGTAATTGCTGTCTTCCCTTAGTGTGTCATTTTCCCCCCCGGGCTAGTATTAGAACTGGGAAAGAGGTTCTTTAGTCAGGGCACATATTGGCGCCAAAAATCAGGCTCAACAAAATGGCGGCCCAATCCTTCTCTCCCCCAAGGGAGAGCTTCATCAGGTCCGCGGCTGAAGGGACCAGGTCTACCCGCCATAACCCCCCTACCCACTCGGGCAGCCATTCGGCCGGCAGTGAGTTGGGCGACGGCGCCCGTCTCCAAAACCGGCCGGTTTCTGAGGCAGGATGAATCCCAAGAGATCCGATCCAGCAGCGTGCCGAAGCAGCAAGTCAGGCGGAAGGTTGCGGCTGCAGGGACCAGAGCGCTCGAGCACCTCGGCGCTACCGGCACCTGACGGAATGGCTCCACAGCCCAGAGCACGGGCGGAGAGCCAGCTGAGGGGGGAGAAGAGGAACGCCGTGGCACACCAGATCCGCCGCACCACTCGACTGGCCGCCGCCTCTCTATCTCTTCTCAGGTGCCTGAAGAAGAAGCCGATTCAGCGATGCACGGAACACGGTCCGACGCCTTGGACGGGCGGAGGCAAGAGTTCCCCAATGAGGAAGGGAGTGGGCCCCTAGTTCCATCAGGCATACCGCTTATGGGGGAGGTTGGTTGGGGGGGATGGCAGAATTTTCCCCCTCAGGACCTTGCCCAGCTCTTAGCCAGGACTGTTCAAGCAGCCATGGAAGGGAGAAATAGTAGGAGCAGGTCACGAGTGGCCACTAGAGGCCGCTCAAGGTCTCCCTTAGCAATTCAACATGTTAACAGAGCTCGATCTAATTCGCCAGCAGTAGCTCTGCCCTCCAGTGGCCAGTTAGCTGATAGAGATCCACTCCTTTTCCCAGGAGATGAATCCTTAAGTGAGGAGGAAATCATGGATTTTCAAGAACACTTTTCTGATTCCGAGGATCCTAGGACAGATCCTCCAGAACAGTCTTTCAGGTTATTCAAGCTAGAGGATTTACCACAATTATTGACCAAGGCCATAGCTGCTTTGGAGCTCCAAGATTCAGAGGACGCTCTGGAACCTCCTGGAGCAGAACCTTGTACCAGCCAAACCAGAAAGGGCAGGCCTAAGGGAAGTAAGGACTACTTTCGAGTGGAACAAGAGCACTCCTCTTGTTTTCCAGTACCAGAAAAGTTTGAAACCAGAATGCAAAAGGACTGGGTTAGTCCCCCGGCCAGTAAGGGTCTTCCGGCTACTGCAAAAATCTGTATGTTTTGCCAGCATATTTCAACGATATCCTACAGGCCCCACTGGTAGATGCCACCATAGTGAACCTCCAGTACGGGGGAGCGGTCTCCAAGGAAGGGGAGGGATTTCCACGAGACTCTTTAGACAAAAGATCTGACGCAGCCTTACGCCGTGCGCACGAGTGGTTGACACACTCCATTAAGGCGACGATTCCCACTTCCATAATGGCAGGGGCCTCCATTGTCTAGCTAAAGCGTCTCATGGACATGTTACTCCCAGAACAAGTAGGAATTAAAGAAGGGTTGGAACGCATGTTAAAGGCCAACTCCTTTATAGCCGATGCCATCTTTGATGCCATGTCCTTCTCTTCCAAAGCCATGGCAGCCATGGTAGTGGCCAGACGAAATGCATGGCTCAGACTTTGGGTGGTAGACCCACATTCCAAAATTGTGGTGGCTGGCTTTGACTTCCACGGGAAAATGCTGTTTGGTAAGGATCTCGACAAGATATTGATTGAAGGGAAGGATAAGAGGAAATCTTTGCCCAAAAGTGTCAACGCCACCTCTCCGCAACGATCGTCTAGAATGTCTTTTCGTATGCAACGTACGCTCCCCAGATTCAGCAAGGATACCAGACGTTCGTCATGGGGCGAAAAGCGACGATGGCAGAACAACCAGCCCTTTCGGGGAAGGTCTTCATTTCGAACCTACGGCAGAGGAGGGAAGTTCTCAGCAGCTGACAAGCCGACCAGAACCTGACTATGCAACCATTCCCATAGGCGGCCGCCTGTACCATTTTCGCAACGCGTGGTCAGGCGAACACGTAGATGAATGGACACAGGAGGTGGTGTCTCAGGGTTACTCTATTGAGTTCGATCGTTTTCCCAAAAACAGGTTCCTTTTGTCTCCTCTATCGAAGCAACCAGAAAAAGCTCGCAGAACTATCGAAGCGATTCAACACCTCATCAACATCAAAGCCATAGAGGCGGTTCCGGAGAGTGAGAAGAAGCTGGGAGTATACTCCCATTTCTTCATTGTTCCCAAGAGGAACGGAGACTGGCGTGCCATCCTGAATTTACGTCACGTCAACCGTCACATCAGACTGCATCACATCAGACTGCAAATTCAGGATGGAAACGTTGAGAACCATCTCAGAAGCACTCAGGCACCACGATCTTCTGTCATCCCTCAATCTTATGGAGGCATATCTGCACATCATGACACATCCGGCTCACAGGAAATTCCTCCGTTTTGCTGTCAATCATCTACATTTCCAGTACCGAGCACTTCCATTCGGATTAGCCACTGCTCCCCGAGTTTTTTCAAAAGTACTCCTTGCTCTCCTGATTGCCCCATTCTGGCCCAGACATCCATGGTTTTCGGTAATTCAGGAACTGACAATTCTGCCACCTTTTCATCTGCCTCAAAGATGGGATCTTCTCAGTCAGGGGCCAGTGCATCATCCACATCCCGAATGGTTCCGATTGACCGCGTGGCGGTTGAAAGGGATTCCTTAAGAAGAAAGGGATATTCGGATCAGATGACGAACACCCTATTAGCATCAAGGAGACCAGCTATGATCCGAATGTATAACGCCACGTGGAAGACCTTTGTCTCCTGGTCTAGGTCAAAGGGCATAGATCCCATATCCCCGCAATTGGCCTTGATTTTGGAGTTCCTGCAAAACAGGTTTGAGAGGGGTTTGAAGAGTGCCACGTTAAGAAGACAGGTGGCAGCTCTATCCACCTTTTGGCCCACCTTTCAGAATGTTCCGGCATCTCGCCACCCAGATGTAGTGCGTTTCATTCATGGAGTGCGACAAATTCAGCCTGTACCAATTTACAGATTCCCATCCTGCGTCTCCACCCCATATTATCTGCACTTTCCAAAACTCCCTTGGAGCCAGTGCAGACGATCCACCTCAAGTGGCTACGTATGAAAACCCTGTTTCTTGTGGTGATCACTTCTGCCAGGCGAGTGTCAGAACTCTGGGCCTTATCGGTTAATTCAAACCTCTGTGTTTTCCATCCGGACCGAGTTGTTCTATGAACCGATCCTACATTTAAGTCCAAGGCTAGATCGGCCTTTCACAACAGACAAGAGATTGTTATCCCGAGTTTTTATCCAAAACCATCATGCCCGACGGAGAAATTATGGCACAATCTGGATGCCCAAAGGGCATTAAAAGCTTTCATCATTAGAACCGAAAGTATACGTAGAACAGATTATCTCTTCATCAATGTGACAAGCCCTAATCTGGGACACCAGATGTCAACAGCTTCCATAAATTCAACTATTAAGGCCTGCAACTATCGAGGCCCACAAGGCCGTTAACATACCAATACCATCCGGTATCACAGCGCATTCGGTTAGAAGTGCCGCCACAAATGCAGCTTTTAGGAAAAATGTTTCAGTAGAAAGCATCTGTAAGGCAGCCATATGGTCTATGCCCGTGGTGGCGAACCTTTGGCACTCCAGATGTTATGGACTACAATTCCCATCAGCCCCTGTCAGCATGGCCAATTGGTTCGCCACCCCTGGTCTACGCCATCCACATTTGTTAAACACTATAAACTAAGTTCATGGATGGCTGCCGAAACAGCATTTGGCAGATGAGTGCTGGAACACATCTTGCATGATCATGCCTAACCCTCCCTTCTTGGAGGACACTGCTCTAGGAGGTCCCAATCCAAGATGGCTTACACCTCCAGGAGAATGGACCATTGGATACTTACTGGGAAGGGTCCTTCTCCTGGGGGATAGTAAGCCATCTTGGCACTCCCATGGCATATGATCAGGATGTGTTCCTTTATCCATATCAGTGTTCTCAGATTTAAATACATACAAATAGGTTAGATTTAAAGGGATAGCTTCCCATGTCTTCCTGTTACCATGTTTTTTCTTTTCTGTTTGATGGGTTTGTTTGTTTGTTTGTTGTTAAAGTTAAATGTTATATAGCTTTGTTAGTTGAAAATACTGACTCAGAATGGAAGGCAACAACCAGACAGGAAATTCAAACAACAACTTCCTGCCTCCCAGAGACTGGGGTGCGAAACCACCCAATCCAAGATGGCTTACTATCCCCCAGGAGAAGGACCCTTCCCAGTAAGTATCCAATGGTCCGTTCTTGATCCTTGCAAAAAAGCTTGACATTGCTGAGATCTCCGGACCCAGAAGTGAGCCAATGGTAGGTGTTTAAGAATTAGTATACTTAAAGGTAGGTAACATCTACGAAATATAAATAGCTGGGCCAACCCATATACCAAAGAAAGAGTCTAGAATAGACAGAAGTATCTGTCTTCGTACATAGGAATTATATTTTATTTTAATACATATCCCACATTTCAGCTATTTGATCCCAAGAGAAGACTATTTAGGTATTCCGGGATCTCTTTTGGAAACTTCAGTTCTAACTTGACAATTGAGTTCTTCGGTCTAGGCAGATTAGAGCATCGAGGCTATTTATTTATTTGTTTGTTTGTTTATTTGATTTTATAGACCACCTCATCCCCAAATGGCTCTAGGCGGTTCACAATACAATGTAATGTCCAATAAATTAGTTAAAATACATCTAAAAACATTTAAAATTCGGGTAGAGGCCAGCCATTCAGTACATAGGATCTGAGCTGGCCAAAACTGACATGCAGAGCAACTGAACCCCTGAACCAGATACCCTATTGTGGAAGAAGAGCATAATAATTTATTGTCCCTCTGTGATGAATGGCAGGGGATGGGGGTGGGAGGGAATAGCACAGGAGCAACAATGGCAGATGGGAGACACAGAGGGCCGAGCACTCTTTCTGCTTTAAAGTTTAATGGCTTTATTTTCCACTTGAAAATGATACCAGATTTGAAGAGTGATATGTTGGTTTCTGTACCTCATTACCAGTCTCAGGATTGTAATGAAGGGATCAGATGTCTCTCCACTGTAAGGTAATGCTGCTGCATTAAGTAGAGGTGCCATTTTGAGGTGTACTTGTGCACAAAACCAATCAGGAATGTGGAAAGAAAGGAGGAGGGCTTGCAGCAATCCTTGTGTGCCTAGAATGAAGGGAGAAAACATCCTGTAGTAAACTGTGGTAATTCCACTTTTTTATTTTTAAAGGCTAAAGTCTTTTCACTCCCCCCCTCCTCATCTTAAGGTAGTATCCTATCCTGGTATCAATTAGATTTTCATTCTCTCCTTGGCTTTATATCCCCAAATCTGTCTTTTGGGCTGCTTAGAAGAGCCCTGAACGAGGGACTTTTCTTTCAAAGTCCTGGACTCTGGGTTTTTTTCTCTTTTTTAAATCTCTGGAATCATGCAGGTGATCTTTAAGTCAGGACAGAGCAGGCAAATTTGACTTTGCTCTCATCTAATGGGATGAGAATTTGGATTGACCGTAGCAAGAGAAAGACTTGGAAGCCTGGTGGGACGTTTCTGTGGATGACAGATGGCCTCCCGACTTTACAATTGCAAGCCACTAAAAGAGAAGAGATGAAATTACATGGCAGCAGGAATTAAAGCAGTTACCTGGTGTGCTGACATTTGTGGTGCAAAGCAGGAAGCATCCAGAAGAATTTCCAATGTTTACAGCAAAATTGTTTTGCTTTGGGGTAAGAAACACGCTGGTTTCCTCCTGTTCCTCTGCACCCTCATCTCTGATACAACCATGGTTTCCCATTGGTTGAACTAACTCTACCTTTCTTCCCCTGCTATGCCACGAGGTAGTTGGTCTGATCTACCTGAGTAAGGCATCTGAAGGTATTGAGAGAAAGTGACTGTGTGTAAAAATACGTGGGGAAGGGTCCTAGGAATTAATGGTTAATGCTGAGGGCTTTCAAGGGGAAGGATTTTGAGAGCTGGAATTCACTGAATGAATGAATGAATGAATGAATGAATGAATGAATGAATGAATGAATGAATGAATGAATGAATGAATGAATGAATGAATGAATGAATGCCTTTATTGGCATTAAAATGTATTTATGTATTTCAAAGATGTATACCGAGCTGCTGAGGCTGAGCCTCCAGTTGCCCATTCCTCCTTTAACATGAGGGCATGTGTAGTTCCATGGTTACTTTTTCAGACTTTTATAATTTTCAACGTATAGCAGCTAGCAGGGCTGTGATTTCAGCAGGAAGACCAAAGGGGGAACTTTTGGGACTTTCCCACCAGGGAAAGTCCCACCAGGGAAAGTCACCACTACTCTTCAAACTGGTTTTATCTCCCCTGGGGGTTGATGAAAGCTTATTGGAGATAGTGCTCTTTTGCCAGGGGAAAGAATTAATGTATTGTCGAAAGCTTTCATGGCCGGAATTGCTGTGGTGTTGTGTGGTTTCTGGGCTGTATGGCCCTGTACTAGTAGCATTTTCTCCTGACATTTCGGCTACATCTGTGGCTGGCATCTTCAGAGGATCGTATGGTAGTAAAGCAAGTGGAGTATATATACCTGTGGAATGGCAAGTGGTTCTTTCTCCCACCTTGGACATTCCACAGGTATATATACTCCACTTGCTTTACTACCATCAGATCCTCTGAAGATGCCAGCCACAGATGCAGCCGAAAATGCTACTAGAACACAGCCATACAGCCCGGAAGCCACACAACACCCCCCAGAAAGAATTAAGTTGCTTCATCCTTCCCCTTACCCTAGTATTTGTCTTTAGACTGTTGCTCCTGTGGCTGTAAACTCTTTTTTTTAAAAGCTGGACACGAGAACATGCCCTTCTACCTTAGAGAGCAGAAGGAACCTCGAATTATAACGGTAGAGATTAGAAATGAATCTGCTTGGGAACTTTCTTGGAGAATATGGGTTTGGAGCCTTCCTTTTTGTACATGTGTCCTAGTTAAAAGTGCCAACGGTGTTGTTTTTCTTGGGCAACCCAGACACCTTGATGGTTCAGTGATTTACGGGATAGTTTCCCTTTGGTAGCTGTGTGTAGTCGCAACGACTTAATTAACCGTCCTTGGGGTGCAAGACCTGCTTTTCATGTGTTAACAGAGTCTTCTTGAGATGACTAATCTCGGGTAGGAAATGAAGCCAGTGGACCCTTTTCCCTGACATTTACATGTTAATTGAGTTTTAGCTGTTAGGGAAGTTAATTTTATTACCCACCCGATCCATGGGAATTAGATCAGCCTTGGCTCATGTGAAGGAAACGGGTCCTGAGGTCACTTGTCACAGCTCTGGCTGTTTTATGGGGGAGGAATTGGGCAAGTGGGGGGGAGGGGGGAGGAGATAGCGGCTCGTGGGGTTATAACTGCGGAGGCAGTTTGTCATTTCACTTCGAGAAGTAATTTGTGGTTTCACAGGGCGAAGCTGTTTTCTGACCTCAAGCTTGAATGATCGAACATACATCTTCTGGTAACAAAGTTGCTGCCTTGAGTCTAAAGAAATGAGACAGGATATAAATATTTTAAATAAAGTACAGTTTATAGCGTGGCCCTGCTGAAGGAAAGAGCTGATGTGCATGAGCTTTTAAAAATTCCTTTCCCCCCTTAAATGTGCCGGTAAATTATGCAAAACAGAAACGATTTCTCTGGAAGCCTGGTGGCGTATCAGTTTTTTTCTTATTTATTTTGATCCTTCCCAGGGTGCCTCATGGTTTTTGTCAACAGGAAGGGTTTTGCAAAATGGCAGAGGCATCCCTTTGGTGGACTCAGGGATGCTACCTTGTCTAATTCGACTCTCCACTTCGCCTTGCTGTGAGGCAGGCCATGTTCAAGCTTAGCCTTCACAAATAATTCTCTTTATTTCTGCTGGGAAATATAGAAATAAACATTAACAGTTATTGTTTTTCTCTACAGTACTGTTGAGATGTCAGGGGGGAAAAGAACAAAAGGCACCCAGCTACCCAGCTCTTACCATGTGCAAAGTACACAACAGGTTTCAGCAATTGTGTGCTTTGCTGTGGTGGATAATGCTGCGTTCTCTTTGTAAGCTTCCAGCAATCCTTTGGGCTTGGCGTGAAGGTTTTTTCTCAGCATGTGTGCCTTTGCAGCACAAACTTCTCAACCCTTTTGGCTGATGGAGCTTCAGTGCCTTTGAAATATATTCAGGTTTAACTGGCTTATGGGATAAACAAAACAGTCTGACACCAGCAATCATACTGAGAATGGGCTATTTTCGGCAGCGGCTTTATTTTGTCTCCCGAGCGCACACAGAATATTCTAGTGGGACATACTGCTGTATCTAGAGGCAGACGGGAAGGAAGGAAGGAAGGAAGGAAGGAAGGAAGGAAGGAAGGAAGGAAGGAAGGAAGGAAGGAAGGAAGGAAGGAAGGAAGGAAGGCAGGAGGAAGGAGGGAGGGAAGGAAAAGAGGAAAGGAAGGAAGGAAGGAAGGAAGGAAGGAAGGAAGGAAGGAAGGAAGGAAGGAAGGAAGGAAGAGGAAGGAAGGAAGGAAGGAAGGAAGGAAGGAAGGAAGGAAGGAAGGAAGGAAGGAAGGAAGGAAGGAAGGAAGGAAGGAAGGAAGGAAGGAAGGAAGGAAGGCGGCAGGCAGGCAGGCAGGCAGGCAGGCAGGCAGGCAGGCAGGCAGGCAGGCAGGCAGGCAAGCAGAATTAAGGTCCAGTCAAGTGAAACGTGAGCTCCTAGACTAGTCTCTGAGAACCCCACAGCAATTAGATTCTCAAAGTTCCTTGCAATTTTTAAAAATAGTGACTCCTTCAGAGGTCCAGGAATCATTTGGTGGTTCTCACATCACACAGCTAGATTCTATAGGACCAGCGTTGCTGTGAAAGGGTGCAGCATTCATGTTAAATCTCCCAGTAGTGTGTGTTATAATGACATATTTTCCCAGTTTTGCTGTTGTGCAGACTGTGAAGGTTAGAGCATGTGCACACCTTTTATCACTTTGAGTGCCTTGTGAAAACAACGTGTCGGACTCAGTGGTTTGGCCCAAGGCCCTACTTGTGTGCATGCAACATGCTTTAGTCTAAAGAAGACACAGGTGTGTTACAGAGGTGTTTCAGATGTTGACTGTTGAGTATATCATTGAATTACAAACGCACAAGCTTTGCAGCTGAATCCAGAGCTGAGGTGGACAGGGACGGCTCCGCTAGAGCACCACTCCTTCCTCTGTACAGGCCTTTCCTGCAGTGCGGGAAGCCTGAAAAAGTCACCTTCATGCGCAGTTTTGTCATGCTTCATGTTGTCTTCTTTTGCCATGGAATTCATAACAAAGAAGCAGAGCATTGCGTTTTACTGGCTATTACTGCTCTTCCGCTTCATGTTTAACTGTTTCCCAGTTATTCACAGCGAACCCTTGCAAGCCTACCTGTTTACGTTGGACCAGCTTTTCAACGTGATACCTTGAAGGCAATTCCCACATCTGGTCAAGGTAATTCTTACACAGAGTTGTAGAAGGAACTCCCTGGAACTGGATTAAGCTCCTGTTCCTGTTTGGTTGCCTTCAGTCCCAGTTTTGGGGGTTTCCTAGTTTCCTCGGTCTTACCTGCCTGTGCTGCTTCTCTTGAGACTGAGACTCAAGTGGTGTTTTGACAGCCACAGAATTGGAGGAAGCGTCGGGCAGCGGGTGGCATTCTGGTCCGTGACAGCAGAAAGCAAGCTGGAGTGTTCAGATGTCAGGGAGGCTGCGTGACAAGGATAGGAAGATAAGAAGAGAGGAGACAGTCTGGCCGAGACAGCAGTTGAGAGAGAATTACTAAGGAGGGGCTCTATTGGCTTCAGAAACGTCCCCCGTCTATCTGCAGATCAAAGCGGGGAATGACAGTCCATGTCATGCTGGCTAGTTGAATGACAAAGATAAATATCAGGAGCGGTGGGCCAATTTATAACTCCCCAGGGGAGCACGAGGGCACACTGGTCCGAGCAATACTTGAACCACTGTGATATTTCACAGCAAGCTGAGAGCAGACTGGCAGAGGAATTTATTTTCCTTTCAGGAAAACGGTACCTAGCTCATATATTTTCCTTCCATTAGAGAGTTTTATGTGAACAGGGCGAAGAAAAAGAACTGTGTGCTACCCCTGTTGTTTTTTTTACTACAAAGCCTTTTTTGTGAGACCTTTTGGGATGGTGATGCTTACGACGGCTGCTTCTTTAAACAAAGACTGACGCTCTGGTCAGAACGATGATTCCCTGTGTTCAGTTCTATCTGTTCCCAGTACTGGTAGGAACCAGGTTTATGTTTAGAGCCAGGGTTATGTTCCCCTTGTTTCCCTTGTTGTGTTCCCCTTTCCCCCTTGTTGTGTGGCAGTGGCAGTCTCAGTATTGAGGCATTGGTACACAAGAGATAAAATGCAGAGAGGAGATGGTATTGACATAGCATGCTAGAGGGTTTTGGGGGTGTTATGGAATTACCCCTGGAGACTAGCTAAAAAGCTACGAAGAGAGATTCTGGCCCTTTTCCTCACATGCAGAATAATGCACATTCAGTCCACTTTCACAATTGTTTGAAAGTGGATTTTGCTATCCCGCACAGCAAAATCCAGCTCCAAAGTGCATCGAAAGTGGATTGAAAGTGCGTTAATCTGCATGTGCACAAGAGGCCATATAGTCTCTCTCTGCCCTGAGCTTTTAAAAAAACCATGCTTCTAACTGCAAAAGGTCAATTCTCTATGCTTCATCAATGCAATTAGTTGAAATTCCCTTTTCTAAGTTTATAAGTTTATAAGTTTCCAATGATGGCATAGAAAGAAGTGTTGTATTCCAAGATCCAACAGAAATCAAGCTGGGGTGGTCGTGGTGATCACTGCCCTTTTGCATTTCTCCTGCCATCTTCCCCTTTCTGTTCTCCAAGTGCTGCATGCGTTAAATTCCAGTTAGAATGCTGCTGTGCCGGTATCTTGTAACACCTCAACATTTTCGCAGCTGGTGTGATTTTTTGCAGTGTCTCAGAAATTTGGGGAAGGGTAGTAACTCTTTAGCTGTATGGATGGGAGGCCCCAGCCAACCACCTCCCCTTGCAGAAAGCTTTCCACTGCTTCCGTACACTCCAGTAAACCCTCAGTGCAACTGGGAGACAGCCCAGCTTTCCAAGGGATGGAAGAGGATATGTTGTGGTCTCAACAGAAATTAGCTTCTTTGGCTTCTCCAGGCCAGGAAGGAGGTTCTGGTAAGGCAAGATAAAGAGGAAGGGAAAGTAACCATGGGGAACAGAGGCTGAATAGAGGCTCCCATGATCCTGTTGGGCTAGTCACAGTTCTACAGAACTCTCTCGGCCCCAGCTACCTCAGAAGGTGTCTTTTGTGGGGAGAGGAAGGGAAAGGAGTTTGTAAGCAGCAGTGGCTTAGAGCAGGTGTACTCTAATCTGGAGGAATCGGGTTTGATTCCCCGCTCTGCCGCCTGAGCTGTGGAGGCTTATCTGGGGAATTCAGATTAGCCTGTGCACTCCCACACATGCCAGCTGGGTGACCTTGGGCTAGTCACAGTTCTTCTCTCACCCCTACCTACCTCACAGGGTGTTTGTTGTGAGTTGTGAGTTTGTAAGCCCCTTTGAGTCTCCTATAGAAGAGAAAGGGGGGATATCAATCCAACTCTTCTTCTTCTTCTTCTAAGCCACCTTGAGTCTCCTTACAGGAGAGAAAGGTGGGGGTATAAATCCAAACTCTTCTCTTCTTCTATGTTGTTAGGGAAATAGCTATATTTATCTGATACCATCTTGGCCATATCAATTCTAATATTTGCGTTAGCCTTGAGCATTTTCGATTTAATAGTTCACAGGCTCATGAGGCATCCATGAAATGATCTTACATTTTTAAAGGATTGAAAAGAACAGAAAGAGACCATGGGACTTTTGTCTGCGGCAACATGGGCAAACGCCGGCCATTGGAGAACAATTTCTGCGTGGCAACCCAAGACTACAGAGAGAGGAAAAAACGAGTCCATCTTAGGCCCTCGGTTCCTGTCCCGCGTAGGCCCAACTGTTAAAGAGACATTTTACTTTGACTTTGATTTGTGTTATAACGTAGAAGCCTCGGTGAAAAGCGTGCTAATTCGGCGGAGATTAAATGGTTTACACGAGCCGATAGCTAATGGCCCCTGGCTCAAAAATAGAACAAGCAAAAGGGCACCGTGAATTTTATTTTTGGCAACCCCGCAACGCTTAGTGCTTCAGCTGCTCTTTTGTTTTCCAGCCGCTTTTAATAACATTTGTGTAGTTCAATGCATTGGTGATGCCAGTGAGCATTAACAGAGGAGGCAGGTGGCTTTCAGGTTTCCTAGAAACCAAATAAGAAACACTTCAATGGCAGAGTTAGACAAAAACAAACAATAACCTGAACTAACCTAAAAAAAAACCCCTAACAACTACTGAGTGTCAGAAGGGGAGGTCCAATGTAGGAGTTTTTATTGGTTTGATTTCGTTTATTTTGAAAATAGTAATTAATAATCCTGCTCCCTTCTCTGTGAGAGATGCTTATCCAGGACTTTTTAAAACCGAGAATGTACACAGTGTAAAAAGTATATAAAATAGACACGTGTCTTCACAGTTTTTCCTTCAGGAGCTGTTCTATATGTTCTCACAATAGTTTCCTTGAAACCTCTTCCCATATCATCCTGTAATATTTGTAAGTCCAGAACCCCATGAAAGGGACGCATCACAGAGGCCTTTCCACCTTAGCCATTAACCATTAACCCTCCCTTCCCCAGCTTGTTGGCATCTGGATTCAAAGGTTTGCCTTTACATGGTTCTAAGTTTCCAAGTCTAGGGGGAAAAGTGTGTGATGCGACCTTCTCTAATTGAGTAGAATTCTATTCTGAACGTTTGTTGCAAGGGTGAGCACGTTTTGAGTAGGCAGGTGTTAGTGAGCACAGCTTATCAAGGAGATAATTATTGCTTTGATTGCTTTTAGAAGCAGTATTGATTTCTGTCCCTCCTCTCAGTTCTCGGTTTCTGCCTGCAGTGTCAGCGGAGTGCTGCAAGAGGTCTCCCTAATACCGTGCTGGAGAAGCGAAGAAGTAAATGGACCTTCTGGCCCCTTTCCACTCTCCTCCCGTCTTCCTCTCCTTCGCCAGTGTTATGCTGTCTTTTGAACATTAAGTTTTGTGTTCATACATCAGCTCTAATCAAAGAGATTTTTTGAAATTATAATGCCTTTCCCATCTTCCACATATTTGTAATTAAACTGGCAACCTTTTGGCAGTGCTGTCAGATCTGATTAGTTGCGTCCCATTAAGGCATTTTGTGTCAATCTGTGAACTTTAGATAAAATCTCAGTTAAAAATACACACACACACACACACACACACACACACACACACACACACACAAACGAACAATTTTTTAACTCTTTGTGATTGCAGAGAAGAAGCAAGTGGAGCCAAGATGTCCAGATTCATGATCATTATATTCATGTTCAATTTTTTTTCAAAAGCTCAGTGAACATATTTCTTTGTTTTAGAAAATGTATACCCTGATTTTCCATTCAAATTAGTATCCAAAGCAGCTTACAAGTACAAGTATCAAAAACAATAACAAAATATCAAATGCACCTATAAAAATACAACTAGTAGGAAGATGGGGTGGATATTTATTTATTTATTTAGAAATTTTGCGTGCTGCCTCTCCAAAGACTTTGTTGAGGTAGCATAAAGTCATGATAATAATTCAAAGTCATACATATCCACTGAAAACAGAAGCATTTAAACACAATCATACGAATGATTTGAATACAGGCTACCTTCATTAACTGCATACAGCTAAAATATATCCATGAGTCGTAACTCTTCATGTGGGTGTTGCGCAGCTCTGAGAGTTGATCAAAAGTCACACCCCTGCCAAGTTCAAAGATAGTCTTTGAGACTAAACCAGTTTGCCTAATATGTAGGAATAGGAAATGGCTTGGGAATCCAAAGCAGTCATACTGACCTGAATTTCATGTGGTCAGAGACCACAGCGCAATTGTGGCTGAGCTTCTAAATGATACTCTCGACAGCTTTGTCTGCAAAAAGAAGCAGAATTTCACTTGAAATCACTGGGCGAAAAATTGGAGCAGAGAACAAGGATGTGGAGCATGCCATTTTTGTACCCTTCTGGCGGTCTCTAAAAGAAGCTAGCTGTTGGAGATGAGACCTGGCTTGAATGTATTAAATGTCTCTTTAAAAATTAGAAGCCTAATTGCCATTGGTCCCGACCCAAATCCCTGGAGCTGTTCTTTACTGAACCATAAGGAGAGTGTCTTGAACACTAACTGTGAACTTATGAGCATTGCAGCTGATCTTGGTATTGTGCTATCCTGACTGATGGTAGATCACATGTGGCTTTGGACCAAGTCTTCCTGTCCTTGAGAGTTGAGACATAATTACTTCTCCTCCTCTTCTTACTTCCAATGTAATCACAGCCACTCATGGTGGGAATCTGAGGTAACTCTTAAAGGCACAGATAGATAATTGCAGTATCATTTACTAGGCGTGAGGTAGTTACGTGCTGATTCTACAATGTTGGCATGTATCTGTTTGATTCTGAAGTTTTGGTTTTTGGGAGTTCGTATGTATCAAGTGCTTAAAATTATATCAGTTATTTTAAAAAGATGAATGTTGGCATTATGTTCTTTGTCTCATGCAGGTGTATTTGTTAAGTCTGCTACAGTAAGTCAGATACTCTTCCTTGCTGGAATATTTATTTGATTTGTGGCCATTACAAAACTCAATAAAAAATCATACCAGTAATTTAAAAAAATGATTTGTGGCCAGTTTCTGGGCCAGAGCCCCCAAACCACCTCACAGTGTCAAGGGAAAAAGAAAAGAAATAAAAGAAAAAGGGACAAAAAGCAACAGATTCTATTAAAGAAAGAAAAGCCCTCTATTTCATTGTTTAAAACAAAGGCCCCTTCTGCACACGCAAAATAATACGTTTTCAAACCACTTTCACAACTGTTTGCAAGTGGATTTTGCTATTCCCCACAGCTTCAAAGAGCACTGAAAGCAGTTTGAAAGTGCATTATTCTACATGTGCGGAATAAGCCTAACAGTAAAATAAACTTGAGTGGGAGGAACAGGACAACAAAATTTTAAAATAGTGAATGTGGAAACTAAAGTTTCTGCCATGCCTGTAATACTGTGGCCATGGGTGTAGTTCATCTTATAACACACTGCTCCTTATTTTCCTATGTGAGGCAGCCTGTCTTACCTATTTAGCTACAGCATAGCTGGGAGAAAAAATTATCAGCAACCCCCCACCAAATACAGTTTCTAAGTAAATGTGTACGTCTCAGATAATTAAAAGCATACCTTTTGCATTGTTGGCATGTATCTGCTTTATGACTTCACACACAGACACACACACAGAGACACAGACACACACACGTGCAGTGAGATTAATTTTGTTTTTCAAACTCAGTTGTTTCTTGTGGCACAAAATGTAGTAGATGTCAATTTATAAAATGTGCAAGATAGCAATTATTTGAGACCTGTGTGTAGTCCACACTGGAAATTACCCGTGTGTAAGCCGATTTTCAGGTGTATAGATCTGGTGCGTGATTACACACTGGGCCACTTTATGAAAAACAGTGCACAGCGGCTTCAAATGTCTTTTGCTTGTCCATAATTCATGTATAATTTCAGGCATGCTGAAAGCATTTCATATGTGGCCGGACTGCTGCTTCTGCTGTTAATAACTTCTGTTATTAACTATTAATAACTGCTCTTGTGAATAACTTCCAGGTACTTGCACTGAGTGGAGAAATTTCTTTCAGGTTAATCCAAGAGAGAATCTTCTAATGAGCTTAGAAAGAGAAGAAAGCTTCCATTCTGGAAGCTGTGAGAATATAAGTGATTTTCGAAAGTGCTACTAATATTACTGTTGAAGTCCAAAGTGAGTGATGGGGAATAAAGAGATTTCTTTGTGGAAAAAGAATTAATGAGTGAATTTCTGTCTGAGTGGCAGCCACTTCACCACAAAGGTCTGAGGGATTTCCTCGAAGTCCTGAATGAAAAAACCAATCTGTGCACTTACACCATATCTTTCCTTAACAAATTGCAGAATGGCTTTTCCCCTTGTCAATTGCACTCATCCAAGAGGTGGCAGTTTTAAAATAACTTCTTACCATTTTGTTTTGTTCATCGTTCAGCCTTGTTGAGTTGCATTTGAGCACCTTTGGTTCCTGGAATTACCCACAAGCACACTGTGGGGAGCCAACCCAGTTGAGCCATTGAGTTGCTTCCTTAAATCAGTCGCCAATCTAGCCTAAATATCTCGAATCGTACCTGAACAAAGACATTTTGGTTAAAAAAAACCCAACACCACTCAGTGACAGGTGGAAGGAAAGAACTGCCCCCTCTTTCCCCCAATGGCTTGTTTCTAAAATATTTAGACTGATGGTAGAATCTGATTTGGTTAAAGGCTGACTCGGGTGTTTATGTTGCAAGTGTTTGTTATGCAATCTGAAAACTCATTCTTAGTTTTGTTTAGTGGTTTCCGTAATGCATAATCTCTGGCTCTGGAATGACATGGATGTGGCTCTTTTATGGCTCATCTCACCCCTTAATGCTCCCCTGTGTGCAACCCCCTTGGAAATGATTATTGTTCCTAGAAAGCGGTGCCGTGCCAGTGGAATGTTAATTGGAGGGAAGTGAATAACAAAGTCCACTCTCCTTATAACCTCCTTCCACCCCAACCCCCCTTAATTAGCCAATTGAATTTATTTAGCCACTGAATGGATTTCCCTCCTCCTCCCTCCAGATCCATGAGGGACTCATATTGCCGTTGTAGGTTCCCCTGGGACTCTGCCACAATTTTGTTGCAAGACATTTTTTAAAAGGCCGTTTTTATTATAAGGAAGAATACCCTGCAATTGGTTGAGGTAGAGCTCAAGAGAAAAACAGGGCAGAGAAATCGCTGTGATATTTCCTTTGATGGTAAAGGAAATATTGTTGATTCTTTTTCTCCCCTGTGAACTTGCTAGGGGCAAGATTCTATGAAGTCACAGGCACAATGGGCATATGATTTGTGTACCGTAAGAAAGACTTCCTAAAGTAACAGTACTTATTGGGGGGCTAGAAAAAATGCACTATGATCATCAGATATTGGATGGGTTCTGTTTGTTGTTCTGTAGGTTGACTTGCTGGTTTCCCTCCATGACTAGTCTGTAATTAAGAGATAGTGTTTGTTTACTAAGGAAATGTGTGTTTAAGAATTCAGAGAAATTATAAATGACGGCAGTCTAGACTGAACAGTAAAATGATTTGGGAGCTTTAGTGTATACAGAAATTTTTTATCTAGGCTCCTGGGATTCTTTATGATGATGTTAGTAAGCAAGATGCCATAAATCATCATGGAAAGACATTATATTTTTTTATTTATAATTTTTTATATCCTGCCTTTTTGCCCTTATAAGAGACCCCAAGGCAGCTTAAAATTACGTTACAGAACTATTACAATCAACACTCCTCTCAAACATGCAGCATTAACACAATCTCAAAAGTTGTTAAAAACAGACTTAAAGTACATCTGAAACAGTTAAAATACATCCAAAACATTGGTTAGATCAATGAAATGCCAAAACAAAAACAAAAAACCCCAACACATCTCCCCACTTCAAACCAGAACAAAGTCTTCATCTGCTGGCAGAAGACAGCAACAGAAAAGGACAGTTGAATCTCCATGGTTCTAGAGTTTTGGTGCCATGACCGTGAAGTCCCTGGTCCAAATTGATACCTGTCTAATCTCAGAAAGTGTGTGTGGGGGGGGGGGGGAGGAGATGGGGCTTCCAAAGATTATCATAATGGTTGGGTTCATAAGAGATTAGGCAGTCCTTCAGGTATGTTGTTCCCAAACCACACAGATCTTTGAAGGTCAAGACCAGCACCGAGATTTGTGCCTGAAAACAAATTGGAAGCCGGTGGAAATAGGCCAGGAATGGAGTGACATGGTCCCTCTGACCCACTATGGCGAACATCCGGGTTTCAGAATTCTGTGCAAATAAAGTTCGGAACACTTTTCAAAGGCAGCTCCATGTAACAGCACAGGGTAGTAAACTAATCTAGACCTAACCAAGCACTACAGTGGCTACGGTTTTTTTCCATCCAGGAAAGGCCGCAGCCAGCTAATCAGTCAGCCACAGTTGTCACCTGCTTATGCAGTAGCAGCCCTGGTAGTTTAAACTACAGGGAAATGAGAGATCTATAAAATGATGCATGGGGTGGAGAAAGTGATTGGCACTACAGCTATAGCACTGTAACTGGGTGTCCTGATTTACTTGTTCTGGAGAATAAGGAAGAAAAATCCAATTTAGATCTTGGATTGGACATTTCCTTTTCCTATATTGCATCTCAGTGTCCATCAGGGCTGCGGTCCTAGACCTGAAGTATCCCATTTGCAAATCCTGGTTGGAGGAGGGTATTGGATCGAGCTCACAAGGAAACATTTCATGAGCAGTCATCTGGAGCTGGAGACATGATGCTCCTTGACCCCCATAAAAGATTCTAAATGAGTTCATAGGCCTAAGTCACAAGGAGATTGGGCGGGCATGGTCCCTGTAAATAGACCTCCTTCATGTCTGCTTGTAGATCCCCAACTTGATTTGAAGCTGATGGCTCCTTCCCATCTTTGATAACTTATTGTGTAGAATTCCTGTGTCAGACTGAATTTTTGCATAGGAGCTGAAGTAGTCTGATTTTTGTCTAACTTAACACCCAAGCCCTGTTGTACATTATCCTGACATTGCAGAATCCTTAAAATGTTACCCAAGTCAATTTATTACAAGAAGCTGAGATTTTTTGGAAATTTCTTTCCTTGGCATATTATTTCCTTGGCATAGGTGAGAGTTTGATAGTGAGAAACTTCTTGATTCTGAAAAAATATTGAGTTCACCTTCTGGCATGAAGTTTTCCTCACCACGCTTCATCTGAACAACTGGGCAGTTGCTTTATGATATGGGGTTTAATTTCTCTTTCTTCTTTCCGTAGTTCTTTTTCTCCCAAGAGCGGAGGAAGTTTCACTAATGACAAGAGTTCTTTCTTGGAGCAGCAGTGGCGTAGTGGTTAAGAGCAGTGGCATAGTATACTCTAATTTGGAGGAACCGGGTTTGATTCCCCGCTGTGCCACCTGAGCTGTGGAGGTTTATCTGGGGAATTCAGATTAGCCTGTGTACTCCAACACATGCCAGCTTGGGCTAGTCACAGTTCTTCTGGGCTCTCTCAGCCCCACCCACCTCACAGGGTGTTTGCTGTGAAGGGGGAAGGGAAAGGAGTTTGCAAGTCCACTCCTATAGGAGAGAAAGGGGGGATATAAACCTAGCTCTTCTTCTTCTTAAGCTACAGATATAGCCTAGGATAGCATGGATTATATCAGCCTTGAAGCTCTTCTCTTTGACAGTGCTAGAAACGTGAGTGGTGCAGCTATGGAGAGGGACCCTCCCAGGATGACAGAGGGGAAATCTAATGAACTTTCCCCTCACCGTGGAGAGTGTTCTGATTTTGAAACCTTATGTGGGACTGTTTCTTCAGTGGCGTCAGGATCCTTGGATTGGTTGCAGGAAGGCTTGGCATGGGTTGCAGACTTCCGTCTCCCAGGCTGCCGAGAGACTAGTTATCCAGGCTGTGTTCCTCTGAAGATGATATGTCCTCAACTAAGCAAAGGCATTCTCAGCATGTGGCCTGACACCAGAGAGGGGGGAGAGTTCGGGAGCTGGTGTCAGATTCAAAACCTACCCAGGCCCGTTCGGGAGGCTCAAAGCCGGCAGTATTAGTTTTTTTTTCTAAAAAGGACATTAATACAGTCAGTTTGGGTGTGCAAGAAAAGCAACTCAAATTATCGAAAAACCCAGCTGTAAAAATTGCACCTACCATGTGCATGTCATTCGCTAGCTGCGTGGCCTTATCCACCAAGTCCTCAAAATCATTTGGCTTTATTGAGAATCTTTTAAAAATCATTTCAGTAATGAGGAGCTCATTGTAACTCCCTCCAGATTTGGATTTTTTTAAAAAAATTCTGAAATCAACAATGCTCTTCCAGTAAATTTTATCTCACTTTTCTAAAAGGGGAAAAAACCCAAAATGACTGATTTTAACATCTGGCTGCAATAAATACCAATATTTATTGGTAAGATATAGTTCCTGATAGATTGAAAGGTGCTTGCGACATGCTGTAACTAATGATAGCTACAGGATGAATGAGAAATCTTTGAATCCGGAACATTCTGATCCCTTAGTAAGTCTGGTGCTGAAACTCTGGATAGGGTATAATATCTAGTGTACTTTTCTGTCTCGGTGCTAGACATGGATATGTCTGAAACTGAGAACTGTAGTTCTCACAACAATATATACACATGTCTGTGTCTGTATGCACATATAAAATATATACAGATGCACACAACTATGCATATACATGGATAAAGTGTGTTGCGAAAAGCAGGAATTGTAATTTACTTCATTTCTACTTTACTTCTCTTCCCAGTGGGGGACCCAAGGTGACTTACAACATTGCTGCCTCTTCCATTTTATTCTTGAGACAACCCTGTGAAATACATTAGTCCAGGGGTGGCCAACCTATGGTGCTCCAGAAGTTCATGGACTACAATTCCCATCAGCCCCAGCCATCATGGCCAATGGGTTGATGGGAATTGTAGTCCATGAACATCTGGAATGATTAGTCTGTGTGTGAGAGACCAGCCCAAACTGAGACACATGACCATCGTAAGAAATCATTGCTGCCTTCCCTTTGTATTTACTTTCTTCCAAAGGTCATATATGACTTAGGTTTGTTTCGTCTCCATGCTGAGAATGAAGAGGAATGGCCAATTGTTACTCTCTCAGAAGAGCTATGGGGCTGTTTTGGCATGCATTTTTATTGGCATCTAAATCTGTGTTTTGGCAGAGTCATATGAGTAAGAAGAAAATGGAAGATGTATCCAAAGCAATTTTCGGGGGGGTTTTCTTATTCTGTCTTCTTTTTCTGCTATTGATGTAGAATAGACATATTTAACTGTGCTCCTAACCAATTCCAGATATGCCGCATTAGGTCAACTAGTGCATGGGTTCAGAAGAAGCTATCAACAGAGAGCACATATAAGAAAGCCTGTTTCCTTACATGAAATTGTTCAACTTGACATTGTTGATAATGTAGGTATTTATTTATTTAGAAAGTTTGTTGTTGCCTCTCCAAAAACCCTGCTTGAGGTGACTTACAAACTAAAAAGTAAATAAATGAAAACATAACTTAAAAAAAAAATTGAAGTCTAGCATTGAAAATCCAGCCCAACCAAAAACAAAGCACCCCCCCGCCCCCCACAACAACAACAACTATGGACCGCAGGGCCAGGCTACTGATAGCTTTAAGAAAAACATGTAGGCACCAGATAAGGCTGAAGCATATTCCGTAAGTCATTCCTACATTCCAGATGGGTAACCTTCAGCTAGTCACAGTTCTCTTAGAACTACCTCAGCCCCACCTGCCTCACAAGGTACCTGTTGTTGGGAGAAGAATGGAAAGAGTTGGCAAGCCGCCTTGAGTCTCCTTACAGGAGAGAAAGGGGTGGGGGGTATAAATCCAAACTCTTCTTCTTCTGTACATCATTAGCCACCGTGGTGGCCCTTGTAAGGGCCGAAAGGGAGGTTACACGTTTTGTAAATAAATAAGTAAATCCTAATTGAAGAAAAGGTTATGAGAAACTTTACAGACATTTCACCATTAGCAGAAAAATTGTGCTGTGTGGTTGCCTGGGGGGCTGGCCACAGCTGGTTATTCTGCTGTATCTTAACCCCTGTTTAATGCAGGCCATGTGCTAGGTGCCAGTACTGGGATAGTACCTGAAAGATTGCTTTTGGATTTGCCTCCCTAAATTCCACTTTGCAAAGCCAATTGGCTGAGACACTTTGCTCTCTGTACAAGAGTGCTGAATGATTTCAATGAAGACTTTAAATCAAACCCCACTCCTCTTAAGAGGTTGCTGGATTAAGTGTAATTGTTGCTCTGGAGTGCTTAATGGCATCCTGGACACACAGAGTGATATATGTTTGGGTCTGGACTGTGTCAGGCCTATTTGGCAGTAGTATGTTGTAGCAGGATAAAAACCTGTCGGATGCTTGGAGGTGGCTAACTGGAAGCCCACTCTTGAAGTTCAGTGTGCATTCAGTACAAGCATGGAAGCGGTTGCATTTTTAAATAGGTGGGATTGCGCAACTTCTCAGTGGAAAACCCTGAACTCTCTGATTCTGGACTGGCTGCCTCAAAGAAGAATCCGATCATATGTTTCTAGGCTCAGTTAAAGGTCTTCAGAGCTCTAAATTGCTTGGGACCAGGGTACCTGAATGGAATATCCTTTCCCCTATAAGCATACTTGAGAGTTTAGGTCATTGCACTCCATTTTAGGAATAATCTTACCCATAGATCCACATCTTTGGCTAACTACCTTTCATCCTTTGTTTTATAGTCATTAGCCACCAGAAAGGAAAGTTGTCAACTGATATTTTCTAATTAGGGTAAATCTTAGCTTTAAAATGGTAGCCAGTTAGAACATTGGCAGTGATCTCTCCCATCGGAGTAGCCAAATTTCACGTTTTAAACACGCATGAGGAATATGCATAAATCTGTCAGAATTACGAAGCTTGAAAACTGAGCTAGAGGAACTGATCCTCTTGGACCAATTTTGATTATAACTTGAAAATCCAGAAAATGTCTGTGCATGTTTCTGCTCAATTTAAATAAGTTATAAAATCTAAACATAGCTTGGTGCAAATATTAGCTAAGTTGGAGCTGAGCTTCATAAGCAGATTATATTCTTACCATTAAATTCAAAACATGCATTTTGACAGGCAAAGTTCCAGTCGGGCTCCGCTGACGTTTTCTACATTATTTGGAACTCCATAAATGCTACATTATTTTAATTCTAATTATACATTATTTGGAGTTCTATAAATTGCAGCAAATGCTGCTTGATAATTCTAATGCATTATTATTTTTTTGCCATTGGAGTAACTGCAAAGTTCTACAGAATTGAAGGAGCTAGTGATGATCAAAATTTACAGAACCTGCAGTATTATATTTGGAAGCAACAAAGATGTTGCTGAGAAAGGGAAAATCATAAGTTTTCAACATAAAACTTGTTAGTTGCTAAGTCTGTGCCATATAAAATAGAAGGAAAATAAGTGTAACACACAGAGACTTACAGGAGGCATCTTATTCTCCTGTAGTGTTTAATCTTTCCCTTTCCTGAAAGCCCTCATACCTTCACCTTCTTTTCCTCCTCCCTTTCTATGGTTGCCAGCTCCATGTTGGGAAATTCCTGGAGATTTGGGGCAGGATCTTTGGGAGGCAAGGTTTGGGAAGGGATGCTATCTTAGCAGGGTATAAGCCATGGAGTTCATCCTCTACAGCTGCCATTTTCTCCACGTACTGGATCGTAACCACCTTGTTTGCAAGGGGTTTGCTGAATCACTTGCAGGACTCTAGAACGTGTCTGCTGTGTTTACTTTGCCGCGTGCTATTTGTCCCTGTGTATCTTCACCAGTAGAATAAGCCTTCAAGGGCTATTTAAGATCATGATGTCATTGTCTAGTGCTCTTCTTGGCTTGGCCGTAATGAAACCACTTCTGGAACCTGTGAGTTATTTAGCTGCATGCTGGTAACACCATCCACAGACTTGTGAAACCACATACACTGCTGTCCCCAGCCACATCCTCCTGGTTCCATTTACCGTTGATTCGTGAACTTTTTCCTGGTGGAGTCGTATGCAGTGAGACGGCAGTCACCACTTGGCCACTCCGACATAATGCATAATTTTTCTGAATCCTGTTGTAAAACTTAATCTAGCATCTGGATCGAAACGGGGTGGTGAAATTTATAGAACTGTCTCATACGCTAGGGTCCAAGTCTTGCGCCCGTATTACAAAGCACAAATTGTCACAGCTCTGAGTATCTGGACTTCCATGGATAGTTTTAATGAGGCTAATCTGGCTTTGGAATGTATGGTATAACTTCATTTTAAGTGCAGTTTCTTTGGAAAGCATATGGCTCAGGACACAGAATTATTTCAAGTGAAATGTTGCTGATTAAAACTAGACAAGTTACCATAGCTTTGTGCTGGCCTTAGTTCTACTTCTTCTTTTTTTTAGTAATGCAAATAGAGCTGTTGACAATGGTTAGTTGTTATGAATTTCCACTATATGAGCAGTTAAACAATCAACAGTGAAATCTGGTTCAATAATCAACTGTATCCACATTTTGATTAACTCCTGAAAAGAGCGGAGGTTGTTACCAAAGCAGGACTGATGGAAAGCCCTTCTTGGTTTCTGGAAATGGCGCTGAATCCAAATTTGCATTGTAGAAGACCCCAGGTGAAATCAAACAGTCCTTGGTGATGACCTGTCATCAATTTGGACCATTCTGGTGCGGATTGCCTGGACGGGACATTCTGTTTTACAGCATCTTTATGTAATATTTGCCTAAATCTGATTGGTGTAACCCATCCCACCTTTTTGAAAGAACAAAAGAAGATTGAAGCTGACGTAGTATAATTGTTAGTATTGGACTATGGCTGGGGTGACTTGGGTTCAGGAACACTGGATGATCATGGGCCAGTAATACTGGGTGATCTTGGGCCATATAGGTAGTTCTGAATTCCGTGGTGGGTAGGGTAATACAGAAACCACGATTTTCCAGGTGGTGGTCAAATGAATGCCATGCAGTCTTAAAAATCTGTTTAAGGGAGGATAGAAACTTCGCATGGGATTGGAGAAGCTACTTCAGTTACCTGAACAAATACTTTTCAGTCCATGAAAGGGGAAGAGATGTCACTGTAGTAATCATGGCAAATTTTTCAGTTTCTTTTGAATGCATAGATTATGCCTTCTTAGTCTGTGGGTACCCTGCTCACCTTTCTAGCCTGTTTTGAAGAACAGCTTACCCTATTTATTTTAGGATTGGGGTTTTGGAAATGCAGGGTCTGGACCACAACACTGTTGGGAAATTTGCCTTTTAAAAGTAGATGTTGAAACTCCTTTAGAGAATCTCATGCACCCAGAAGAACAGAGACACTGTTTTATTTTGAGAATCACCTTGGGCAGTTTTTGTTAGGAGAGTGGGGTACAGAAATGTTTAAAATAAATGCATATGGTGGTGCAGGAGTTGGTTTTTCGTATCTTCTCTGATGTAAAAGTTCAGCTGAAGGTCTTGTACGAGGGCATCTTGTTGGCACATATTTAAACAGAAGCCAAGTTTAGAATTTCTGATTTCGATAGCAGTCAAGTTTTTTGCTGAAACAGGATGGTGTGTGTATTTGTCATATTCCTTAAAGACGGGATCATACCACAGGCCGCCTTACTTCCCCATCCAAGGATATCTTACTATGCCTCTAAGTTTAAAATAAATGTACATTAAAATAGAATTGATAAATAAGTCATAGTCAAATGCAAACATATACTGAGAGAAGTAAACTGGAGGTAACTGATTTGCAAAGAATCCTCCCACAGGCCCTTGCAGAATTTGATCTCAGTGTGTGTGCTCTTTGCCGCTCCCCAATCAGAAGGATAGAAGTTTTGTTAGTGACATGTAGGAGTTTTGTTAGTGACATATGTTGGTGGGCCTGTAAAGAGTACATTCTCAGAATGACTTAACTTTTGATCTGTTGGCATTTATTGTACTCTTTGTAATCAAACCAAGCATGGCATGAAAGCAGTCATCAGCGCAGAACAAGTTGGCTTGCTAGTCAGAAGATGGTCATAAATGTGAATTAAGAGCAACATTAAGTGTTTGGTGCACCATCTGGTTGCATTCTGTTCATGCTAGGTCCTGTTTCGGGGACAGCTTAGGAATGGCACAGGGAGCCTTTATCTGTCACATCACTGTTTGAAAGTCATGTTTATGTGACAACTGGTTCCTTCAACATTTGAGCGGTCCCTCCTCTGTCCTTTGTCACTAATTGGAGAGTGATTTGGAGTGCTGGTTCAATAATATCCTGCCATGAAAATTGCCACGTTTCTTCTAGAAAACACTACACATTGATTTCCTGACTGGAGTAATAGCCACGGCTGACACACGTGGCTGTTCAAAGATGTTTGTACTGATGAAGAAAAGTCCACATGGAGGAGCATGTTCGTCTTAGTGGGTTTTGTATGTTGCTTAAGAAGAAGAAGAAGAAGAAGAAGAGGAGGAGGAGGAGGAGGAGGAGGAGGAGGAGGAGGAGGAGGAGGAGGAGGAGTTTGGATTTATATCCCCCTTTCTCTCCTGTAGGAGACTCAAAGGGGCTTACAATCTCCTTGCCCTTCCCCCCTCACAACAAACACCCTGTGAGGTAGGTGGGGCTGAGAGAGCTCCGAGAAGCTGTGACTAACCCAAGGTCACCCAGCTGGCATGTGTGGGAGTGTACAGGCTAGTCTGAATTACCCAGATAAGCCTCCACAGCTCAGGCGGCAGAGCGGGAAATCAAACCTGGTTCCTCCAGATTAGATACATGAGCTCTTAACCTCCTATGCCACTGCTACGCCATATATTAGTGGAAAGGCAACATGAAAATAATTTAAATAGATTAGAATGAGTTCGGAGTAGAGGAAGTGACATCTGAAGGAGGAGGAGGAGGAGTTTGGATTTATACTCTACCTTTCTCTCCTGTAAGGAGACTCAAGGTGGCTTACAAGCTCCTTTACCTTCCTCTCCCCACAACAGACATCTTGTGAGGTAGGTGGGTCTTAGTACTGAGAGAACTGAGAGGACTGGCCCAAGGTCACCCATCAGGAATGAAGGAGTGCAGAAACACATCTGGTTCACTAGATAAGCCTCTGCCACTCAGGTGGAGGAGTGGGGAATCAAACCCGGTTCTCCAGATTAGAGTCCACTTTCTCTTAACCACTATACCATGCTGGCTCTCAATCTGCAACGGCAGAATGAATTACAGTCCTTTATGTTACAAGGGAAGGTTACAGTCCTTATTGATTATATTTTTGAATAGCAGGGGAAAATCTGAAAAGCGAAAATGGCATTCTTGTTTGCTGTCCCTGACCACATCAGGATTCTATCCCCTCTGTGTGCTGTGAGATGTAAGCCAGCCTTAGAGAGCAAGAATGTATTTCACCATTTAAAACCTAATTAGCAACATCTCGGTATTTATCCGCAGTTCAGAGAGATTCATATCTGTATCTATCCACATTGGCCCTTCCAAGTACCAACATGCCAAGAATTTTAAAAATAAGGTCAATATAAAAACCCATCACACCTCAGGAGGATTCTTATATGCCAAGCAGGACTGGGAAAGGCGAAACATTACCAATGTGACCAGACCATTTGACCAGAGCGAAAATTAATTGATTATGGCTTCCATACCGGAATTAAGGAGGGGGCTTGTTTTCCTGGTCTACATGAAGGAGAACTTTCTTGGCCTTCTGGTACATGCACATCCTTCATCACCTGTAATATTTGGTCATTGACTGTAAATAAAGTTGCCGTCGTCTTCGTCTTCGTCTTCGTCTTCTTCGTCTTCTTCGTCTTCTTCTTCTTCTTCTTCTTCTTCTTCTTCTTCTTCTTCTTCTTCTTCTTCTTCTTCTTCTTCTTCTTCTTCTTCTTCTTCTTCTTCTTCTTCTTCTTCTTCTTCTTCTTCTTCTTCTTCTTCTTCTTCTTCTTCACCTGTAGCCGTTTACGATATGGTGGATCAAAGGACAAAGTTCTCCGAATCTTGCTTTCTTCTTCAGCTTGCTTTCTCCGTTCCAGCGATTAACATTCTGCTTGCGGTGTAACCAAGTGATTAGTTGTGTAACATGAGGGACGCACTGCCTTTTGGAGCACTAAACAAACCTCTGAAAATTTTGCACAATTCATGAGGAAAGCAAGATACCACTCAGCACAGGCCAAAGATCACATTGGGAGAAAAGGGGGGCGTGGAAGCTGTTGACATATGCGGAGATCCATGCCAGTAGTTTCCCCGTGCGAAGCTGGGAGGTTCGAGCCTCTTTTTAAAATAGTATTATCATGATAGCTGTTAATTTGTAGTAATGCTTGAGAATATTTTTTTGTAGTCATGTTGAATTTATAGCTTTATGTGGATTGAGGCAATTATGTCAGTTTTGGGTGCTTTTCTGCATGGAATAATAATTCAGTAGGTTCTGGGCTTCAATTTGTGGTTCTCTCTGCCTGCTAATAACAATCGCTACATGAAGCCGACCAATCGCCCTTCTCCCAATTGTGTTGGTTTCCAAACGGTTAAGTCTCTCCCCCTTTTTTGTTTTTGTTTAAATAGGGGTTCTTTTCAACCTTGTGGAGATTTCTCCCTCCCTCCTCCATCTCCATCACTCTCCTTCATTCATGGGCCCTTTTTTTGTCTTTCTTTTAGAAGGGAAGAGAGAAAAAAAATGATACAGGCCCGAGCCGGCTGGCAGGCACCCAGCTCTTTTGGGCGAATAATATAACCGTTCATTCAGCATCTTAAACTGGTGTTAAACTCGGAACTTCTCAGAAGATCACATGCTTGGTAGCACCCAGTTCCAGGCATGCAGCAGGGAAAAAAAGGCACCCATTCTTGGCCAGCAAAATGTAGTCACCCGTCTCACATTTCCTTGCTTTTTGCAAAAATGCATTCCTTTGCTTCCCAGTGCCCTCAAATGCAGCCCCCTCCTCTTTTTATCCTCTGTATCAATATAAACCCGATCTGAAAGATCAATCTATGCCGTCCCCCCCACCTCCTCATCTCTCCCTCCTTCCCTTGTCATTTATTTGGCCCGTATCCTTCACCTCCTCTTTCTGAAGGACCTTTTGGTTCGAGATGCAAAAATAAATCCTTGTTTTGTAAAAACACTGTTGTCCTTTGTACATAAATATTGGGTTGCAGAATTACAAGGCTGAAGAAAAGAGTCTTTCTTGAGGCAAGCTTGGGACCCTGGAAGCCGCAGCGGCTGAGCTATGCAGAGCTTGTTTGGAAGAAGATGAGGGGCTGATATGACAGTAAATGATTTCCTGCCAGTCATGTGTGGCTCCTGACCTTGCAAAAGTTTTTACATACTTATTGCTCCCAAAAAGAATCTACAGAGAGCCACAGGTTTGGAAAGTATAGGACAAGAAGATGCTCCTGGAAAAGAAAAATCCCCCATTAATCATGCTGGCAATCTGGCTGGCTGAGTAGTCAATGCACTAGCCTGTCTCTGTCTGCCTTACATTCTACCAGTTTGTTGATATCTCTGGAAACACCTTGAAAGTATTTAGTAACATTTCTCTTGGCAGCCTTCAATACCATCTTTCACCGTATCCTACCAAACTGCCTCTCAGCTTTAGGACTTAGGAGTACCGTATTGCAGTAGTCCACGTTCAGTCTGGGGGAGGTCAGTCACAGAAGATAGTGTTGAGAGATTCCTTCTTTGCCTTGTGGCTATTGACCTGTGCAGTGCTGCAGTATTCCATCTTATCCCCTCGTGCTATTTCATATCTATATGAAGCCAATGGGAGAGGCCATCAGTCTGTGGCCAGCTGGATTCCACTGGATTCCAAGGATGCTGTTGAAGTTCTGTAACCAGTCCTGGGAACTAGTAACCGACTGGATGAAGGTGAACAAACTGAAACTTCATCCTGACAAGAGAGAAGTTCTGCAGGTTAGTAGGAAGGCAGAACAGAGACTCCAGATCTTTCCTGTCTTAGATGGATACTCCCCTTGAAATGCCAGGTTTGCAGCTTAGGAGTGCTGTTAGACACCATGGTCCCCTTAGAAAACCAGGCGGCTCTCGTAGCTCAGAGTGCTTTTGCCCAGCTCTGGTTGGTGGAACAGCTGCCTCCATTCTTGGGTCAGTCAGACCTAGCTATGGTGATCCTTGCATTAGTTGCATCTAGACTGAACGATTGCGGTGCACACCCTTGAAGAGTGTGTGGAAGCTGCAGCTAGTGCAGAGTGCTGTGGCTAGGCTGCTGATTAGGGCTAGCTATCGGAAGCATATGAACCCAGCACCACGGCAATTACACTGGCTACCCATCCGCTCCCGACTTTGGTTTTACCCTTTGCAAGTAAAATGTTTGTAAAGCGAAAATATTGAAACTACACTTGGGAAATGAAAGTAAGTTACCACACTTGGCACATATGATGTGTATTATACTCTGTTAAAATTTCAGCAAGACTAAGAGATTAATTGGATTCAGGATGGGATTGGGGCTTTCTGTGTCTTTACAATTAGAAGCATCTAGTTCTCCATTGCATGTTTATTCCCTCTGGAGACTACTGGAATCTATTTTGACTTGCGGTTATCGATTAACATTTGTCTCTTGAATCTCACCTGGTAAATTATCCTCTGGTATTTTTCTCTGAATGGCTTGTTCTGGCCTTGTAGCTTAAACGTGATTTGAGAATATTCTTAGGTCTCTAACCTTCTGGATCCAGCTAGTTTTGGCTTTTAAAGAAGAGGAAGTGGTTGTGTTCCTTTATTTTTCAATAGTTTTTTTACATTGACAGCAGAACAAATTATTTTTGAAGCCAGCTTTTTGCAAAATCAGTTGAGTTAAAGACCTTCTCCCCCAATTTCCTTGATACTGCCCCCTTCTTTCTGTTGCTCTTCTGAACTTCAGCCCATGCATAAAAGTTTTTTTTATGGGCGGGGGGGAGAGAGAGTTTCCCAAGTCCCTTCATTACGCAGTAATTAGTTCAGCCGTTTCAAAGCTGCCTGGACTGGTTGCTTTAAACATGGTTTGGCTCTTCTGGAGTACAGAATGAGGCAGATAAGGCGAATTAATTTAGCTGGGTGTCCCTTCACTAGCCTTGGAGGGGCTGCTTAAGAAGGCTCCAGGCTGGCTGAGTGGGAAGGTACTGCTGAGGGAAACACGCAGGCAGCTTTCTAGAGGTCAGTCAGCTAGCCCTCTGCATCCCTGAAATGTTTGAATTGGTGTCAGGGTTAGGGCCTGGGCACTGGGAGTTAGACAGCTGTTAATATATGGTAAAGCAGGTGGATAAATCTGTTCCCTCCCGGCAGGAGGGAGGGGTGACTGTGGGAAATCTATCACATAGCAGAGGGAAGAGAGACACGTTCATTCACTTGCAGCAGTGCAGGCTGTTTGGAAGTCGTTCTGATTACTTGGAATTCTGATTAGCAACAAACTTGAAGGGAGCTACTGCCCTTATTTTGTCAAGTATGCATTATTGTTTGGGCAGAAGTTGAAAGTGGGCCCTGCCTGATCAAAAGAGCAAAATGCCAAGGTTTTGTGTGAATTAGCCCTTTCATATAAGTGAAGAATAGGGATTAATATGGTGATGTGCCATGGCATAGAAACCACGGCGTAGTTGCTGGAATGGCAGACCACTGGAGTACCTACCCCACCGGCGCAAGGGGCAAATGCACTGGCAGAGCGGGTGACACACACAGGTGGGCACTGCACGGCTCTGCAGCAACCAGCCCTGAATCTGCTGTCCTTCCCTAGGCCCACTGGTGCAGAAAGCTGCTCTGGTGTGGCTGGAGGCATTTCAAGGGCCAGCCAGGGGCTAGGTAGTCGACCCCCACTACCTACCCAGCCCCTGTGCACCGACAAGCCCGACATCAGAGACATGTCACATTTTGTGTGGCGTATATCTTCTATGGGGGATTGTTGCTAGCTGGTTTTTTGTTTGTTTATGGGCTTCCTGTGCTGCGGGGAAGCCCTTTAGAGAGGGCAGGGTGGCACCAGAGTGGTTCATTTGGAAGACCTGAGGTCAAATCTCCGCTGTGCTGGGAAATCTTGCTGGATGATCTTGGGCCAGTCACGCTGTTTCAGCCCCAGTCTACGTTGTTTGTTTCTTTAAAACATTTCTATGCTGCCTTTCTACCCAAATGACCAGTCGACAGCAGTAAATTTGACCGCCTTTTTCGCTTTATTGAAGTATTCAGCGAAGATCAGCATGCTGTTGTCTAAATGGCAGCTCAGTTTTTAAATTTCATTATGGTATCATATTTTGAGAATGGCATTAGTAATCCTTGGAGTTAGTTGTTGGGCAAACTTTATAGTGTATCAAAACTCCCCCTATTGGTGACTTGCTATGAATTTTAGTCAACTTCAAAATGGCTTGGTTGCTTTGCCCCTGTTTTTTTCCTTCCATTTAAATTTTAGCTAAAGGCTCCCTCAATATTCCAATATAACCCCCCCCCCAAAAAAAAAAAAGAATTGCTCTGTGAGTCTTTCATGCTTCAAGAATCCTTACCTAACATGGCTAAAATAAGAGTAATTAATTGCATTTTAAAAGTTTGTTGATTTGGAAACTGAAATTAACTATTTTTGTAATTCTTGGACTTGAGTAACTTCTGGTTCTAATAAAGTTAATGTTTGCCCATCGTCCAACAATTTGATGCATCAGTTCACAAAATCTTTTCCGTCCAGTAAAATTACTAACCTTAATCTGAGGCTACCTACGCTGGTTTCTGAGAAATAACTATGTAGGAAGCCTAAGCTATTTTACAATTCTTCCATTTTAGAAACCATTTCTATTTTTAAAAGTTAATTTGCTTCATTTATTCCATGCCTTCCTACCCAGTGGAGACCTCAAAGCAGCATACATTGTTCTCCTATTGTCCATTTTATCATCACAACAACCCTCAGAGGTAGCGTTAGGCTGATTCTGTGAATCTGGCCCAAGGTAACTCAGCAAGCTTCCATGTGGTAGAGCACGAGTTTAAACCCAGGTCTCCCAAACTCTATTCCGACACTCTAACCACTACACTAAGCTGTCTTGCCACCATGCTGATAATTTTGTGTAGCTCATCGTATGGAGCGAAAGCTCTGCAAACATCCTAAATAACCCACCGATGCTCATGTTTCTCATCTTCCTTTTTTCGAAAGAGCGTTGGAAACGAGCAAGGGTCCAGTGGCACCTTAAAGACTGAGAAAATTTCTGGCAGGGTATGAGCTTCCATGAGCTCTTTTGGAAAAGCTTGTTTTAGCAGCTGCCACGGTTGCATTGTACCCCACAGAAACAACTGAGAGTTGCCATTCATTCCCAGGGGAAATGCAGAGAAGAAAGATGTGAATTACTGCTATAGATTTAAGCAGTCGTGTTTTCAGGGGTTTTTTTGGTACGTGTGCATTAGTAACGCTGCGCTTTGCATGTCTCTGGTTTTCTGGGCGTTGTGTTTAAATTGCGGCTTATGTCGTATCATGGCTGTTATTGCCCGCTTTCGTTCCCAAGCTTCTCCACGGGTGCTTGGATCATGAATGGTGACTCCTGGGACGCCCGAGGGTCGTGCCAGGAGAGGGAGCCGGCTATGCACATGTGCCTCTGCTTCCTCTGCCCTTTTAACGAGCATTAGGGAAAAGCCTGGTCTATTTAAAAAACTTCGGAGCCTAGCACATCTGAAATAGCCCAGGGTTGTTACTTTGCTAATGCCTGTCACCTTGGAGGGGAGTCCATTTTACAGCTGCTTGCCCATGCATTTTAAGAGGGTTTTAACAAGGAAGCTAGATTGTAGCCCTTTCCCTTTTCTGGCTGCGGCTGGCACTGAGATGAGAAGTGGGAGGCAGCAGAACGCTTGCGCCTGGTTGTTCCTGCCTACCGCAGTGTTTCAAACCAGCATGATGTGCCCCATGTCACAATAAGCTTCATCCTGGGCTTCTATAGAAGGCAAAATACTGTTAAGAACATCAGAACATAAGAAAGAGCCTGCTGGATCAGACCAGAGTCCATCTAGTCCAGCACTCTGCTACTCGCAATGACCCACCAGGTGCCTTTGGGAGCTCACATGCAGGGTGTGAAAGCAATGGCCTTCTGCTGCTGCTCCCGAGCACCTGGTCTGCTAAGGCATTTGCAACCTCAGATCAAGGAGGATCAAGATTGGTAGCCATAGATCAGGGGTAGGGAACCTGCGGCTCGAGAGCCACATGCGGCTCTTCTGCCCTTGCACTGCGGCTCCACGAGCCAACAGCTGGCCCCATCCTTGCCCGCCCTGCAGGCAGCAGGGTGGGCGCACCAACTGCCCGCGGCCGGCTGGGCCGCACCACGGGCTTCCCCTCTCACCTGCCCCGTTGGAGCGGGGTGGGCGCTTTCCCAGCGGCCGGCGAGGCCGAGCCGCTGGCCTCATCCTTGCCCGCCCTGCAGGCTTCAGGGCGGACGCATCCATGCGCTTCTCAGAATGAGCGGAGTAAAAGGTAAAAACCCCAATATATAGGGGTCCCCAAACTACGGCCCGGGGGCCAAATGTGGCCCCCTGAAGGCATTTATCCGGCCCACCAGGCATGGTGGTGATGGCTCCATTCATGTGCAGTGGGGGCTCGAGGAAGAGGAGAAACCGGCCCCAACGGCTGTTGATTGCAATTACATGATGGCACCCCCAAATCTCCATGAATTTTCTGACCCAAAGTTGGAAACCTTACACGTGGCAACTCCTGCTCTGCCCTTCCCTCTCGGCTACTCCATGTGTTGCTCTCAGGCTTTCTGTTCCGCCTCACTCCCATTGGCATCAGCCAGGCTGGCGAATCGCTCGCTGGCTGCTAGGGAGGAAGAACCCAGGAAGATACCTAATCCTGGGTTAAATGGAATGCTTCATTGGGAAAGTTCTGCTTTTTTTTTTTTACAGGGGAAGGTATTCCACAGCCTCTCCAACAATATTTGGAGCCCACCCTGTACTTGACATACTTTGGTCACTGTTCTAAAAATAGACCATGACAGAAAGGCTGAAAGGTGAAATCA
Source organism: Sphaerodactylus townsendi (assembly GCF_021028975.2). Classification (NCBI taxonomy): domain Eukaryota; kingdom Metazoa; phylum Chordata; class Lepidosauria; order Squamata; family Sphaerodactylidae; genus Sphaerodactylus; species Sphaerodactylus townsendi. Next base: position 153,290,912 of record NC_059428.1, read on the forward strand.
AACATTTTACAATCATTTGTGCATAGGAATTTGTTCATAGTTTTTTTAGTCCGGCCCTCCAACAGTCTGAGGGACAGTGAACTGGCCCCCTGTTTAAAAAGTTTGGGGACCCCTGATATACAGTGTTATCTTTATTTTAAATGTCAAAAATTATTTGCGGCTCCAAGTGTTTTCTTTTCCCATGGTAAATGGGTCCAAATGGCTCTCTGAGTGTTAAAGGTTCCCTACCCCTGCTATAGATTGACTTCTCCTCCATAAATCTATCCAAGCCTCTTTTAAAGCTATCCAGGTTAGCAGCCATCACCACCTCCTCCTGTGGTAACATATTCCAAACACCAATCACCCGTTGCATGAAGAAATGTTTCCTTTTATTAGTCCCAATTCTCTCTCCCCCCCGCATTTTCAATGCATGCCCCTTGGTTCTAGTATTGTGAGAAAGAGAGAAAAATTTCTCTCTGTTAACATTTTCTATCCCATGCATAATTTTATAGACTTCAATCATATCCCCCCTCAGACGTCTTCTGTTGTGAAGTGTAGCTCCATTATCTGTTGGAGCCACATTGACTTGAAAACTGGCTCAGCGTAGTTCAGCCCTTGGTGTTAAGACATCACAACATTAGACTCTATTTTGGGGGGAAAGAGCGACTAAAGCAGTCCAGAGCCCTGCAGTGGTTAAGGAGGGAAAGTGCAGTACTTGGGCCCGAGGGAGACTTAATGAATGCTTTTTCTACCTTTTTTTGAAAGGTGTCCCATCCAGAATGAGAAGCTTTGGGTTGGATGAGGGTCTGTGGGCCTGTTGGTTTGGGTGTTTGTCTGATGTTCTCTTGATAGGTGTGATGGTGGTGGAGCGAGAAACGTGTGGCTGGAGAAGAAGAAGAGTTTGGATTTATACCCCACCTTTCTCTCCTGTAAGGAAACTCAAGGTGGCTTACAAGCTCCTTTCCCTTCCTCTCCCCACAACAGACACCTTGTGAGGTAGGTGGGGCTGAGAGAGCCCTGAAAGGACTGTGACTAGCCCAAGATTACCCAGCAGGAATGTAGGAGTGCGGAAACACATCTGGCTCACCAGATAAGCCTTCCACTCAGGTGGAGGAGTGGGGAATCAAACCCGGTTCTCCAGATTAGAATCCACCTGCTCTTAACAACTACACCACGCTGGCTTTTCAGGAAAAGGTAGTTCATTTGCAGCTTTGCATGTCACAAAATCAGGCCATTACATAGTCTGGAATAATACTCTATTATAGATTGATTTCATAGATTAATAATCTGTCAGGTCAGTTTGAATCGCTGGTTGGTTCAGGTTCATGGGTCCGTGGGATGGTGAAAATTACTGGGCAGGTCAGAAAGAGAGGAAATGATTGGGCACGTAGGAAACATAATCCCTAGGTGGGAAATGCTGGCATGGGTGTCCAGTTACCTGTCTGTGCACTGGGCTTGCATATTGCCAAAAAGATATTGTGCATGATTGTTTCTGTCCGTGAGGTGAGCACATAAGTAGCAGAGTTGTTCTGTCTCAGCCAGGGATGTTCTTGCAATCTTGCGCAAAATATCTGTCTATAAATAAAGAGATAAAAGGACTGTTGCCCCAGGATGTTCCTGCAAATTAGTTCTCTGTATCTCTTTGCGCTGCCCCCCCTTGTATAAATAACTTCATTCAACAAATAAAAGGGATGAGTGGGCTGTCTGGGGATTAGCCGCCTTGTGCCTCTGAACATGAAGGATTGTTTTTTATGAAGGAGGGAGGGAAGGGGGAGTTGCTGGCAGTGCTCGCTGGCGTTAGGAATGGAGATCCATCTCCCTGTTTTATCTATTTACCAGCGATGGCAGTGAGGTAAACTCTTCTGAAGGATTGTGGTCCAACAGCCCCCTGTCTCGGCTTTAGGAGGAACCGACTGGCTCTTTGCAGAGAGACAGCTTGGTCAGATTACGGCAGCTTTGCCGCAGAATCATCAGCGGGGTGGCTGGACTTTTCATGTTTTGTTTTTCCTAGATAAGGAAATGTTTTGCTGGGCTCATTGCTAGGATTTCAGTGGGCTGTTTCTTTCAAGGGATGCCAGTAATGGCTTTTACAGACTAAAGGCGAGGGCTGAGCTAGTCCAATGGCGGGAAATTGCTCTCATCCAGAGACTCCAAAGGGATCTATTCTCAGTGCCTTTTGTACGGTAGAAAGCGGCTGTCCTCCAGAAGATGAAATGCAAGGCCGGTTTCAAATCCCCACTTAGATTGTGGAAGCTTGCTGGGTGACCTTGGGCCAGACGCACACGCTCAGCCCTGACACTGGCTACTATTTGGAAGGGAGACCTCCAAAGAATATGGGGATTGGAACCCAGAGGCTGGCAACGGCAAACCATTTCCAATCGTCTCTTGCCTTGAAAATGCTACATCTCTGACTGGAAGCTGAGGAAAGGGGCCAGCTTGGAAAGCCCCACACCACCCCGAACAGTCAGGATGGGGAAGTCTCCTGGAGCTAGTGGAGAAACTTCCCTGGTTTCGGGAGCTGTTGGGAGGAACAGTGGCCAACCTACGAAACATTTTTTTTAAGCCAGCTCTTCATCGGGTAGCTTGTCTGCTAACACCTCTTATCCACTTCCTCCCTCTTCTCCGTTGTAATCAGAGAGACTTGGCTAGCTGCAGAAAGCACTGCCCCATCCTTATTGTTGGAGGGGAGCAGAGCCTGAAGCCAACTGCATCTGCCACATTTACAGCAAGGAAAGCAGCGAATAGGAACCAGGTGCCAGGTTGCCACGGTGCCTAGAGATTTTGCGGCATCAATGAGGCACATTCCAATGCATATTGCAGTTATATATGTCTGCAACGTAAAGACAAAAATAAAAAAGTCCCTTAAAAATGAATTCTTGGTGTACAAACAATCGTTTTGAAAGGGGCTAGTTTTGAAAGAGTTGTTTTGTTTTGTATTCTGCAGTGGAATTATTAAAAATCTGATAATAAAACCATTATATTTAGAAGCAAAGGACTAGCTCCTGTGTTGAAAGTGAACTAGTGCACTGGGGCCAGCCATAAGTTCAGCTGTAGAGTTCTTCATAACCACAGGTTTTACAAAAACATACAAAAATTAATTTTAAAAATTCACAAGAATCTTACCTGCGACATCTGTACATATGCAGACATTACACAAGCAATCTAGAGGAATGTAGGTGCTGGCTAGAGGAACCCAAATTTGCATGGGAGAGCTGGTGGTGACCAAGAAGAGACAACATTGCGAAGGGGACGCCAGATCTAAGCCCTGTGGCAAGGGCAGAAACAGCCGCTGGAAACAAGAGTCGATAAATCTGTTATCACCTTCTTGAAATTCTCCTTTCTCTCTGAAAGATAATTGGAATAGAAAATGGTCTTAATGGAGCCACCAAAAAGGACGGCGCTGCAGAAATGCTCCAATTCCTAACGTGATCCCATCGCCTTCCCCCAATTTCTGAGCTGCATCTAAGGATAGGGTAGCATTACAGTTGTGCTGGCCCATTTGGCCATTCCCAAAATTTCCAGCTCAAACATGGAAAATAGAGCATTCCTTCATACAAAGCCTCAGAAGACTTTCAATCGTCTCTTAGTGAAAAGCCATCACGGATGAACCAAATTGACCTCTGTTTTTGCTGTTTAAGTGCTAGTCCAGATACTGTGTTTGGTAAAGAAAAAAGTTAATTCAGAGTGAAGCCATGTCCCCTGATGCACATCCAGAATTGTTTCCATTGGAATGTTTGATGAACAGTCCTGTGGTAGAAGGAACAAGACTGCAAGAATTACTCTGGGGCTCCTTTTAAAAGTGGCAACTCAGATTCGGAGACCTTTACTAGGCATATACAACATGGGGACAAAAGGAAAAGGTAAATCCAGTAGGGAACAGTGAAAACCGTGTGAACAGAAAGTGCCAACTCTACAAATACATCAATCACTTTTCAACTCAAGATTTTTTCATTTAAAAAAATGTCTTTCCTCAGCCAGAAGGCCACGTTGCCTTATTTCTGAAGTCTGTCCCCCTATTGGTGTAGCCCTATAGGTGACAATTCTGAAAAATACATCCTATGCACGAAATGGTGAATTTATCCTGACGGCACTTAAAACAGACACAGTGTTTTGCCTACATGCGTATCAACAGCCTGACAAAAGACAGTTTTGGGCTCCAGAATTGAACAGTGAACGGGAAGGTTCCTCTCATTTATTCAAGGGATCCAGGATAAATTCACCATTTCGTGCATAGGATGTATTTTTCAGAATTGCCACCTATAGGGCTACACCAATAGGGGCACAGACTTCAGAAATCTGTTTCTCATACTTCTGCACCCTGTACTGCTGCTATTGAACTGGACTACCAGAGAATATTAGAACTGAATATTGTTATGCAATCAGCATTCACTGATGTGTAATCAGCGTGATTCCCTCCAGAGAGACTAAAAAAATGTGTGTTGCATTTAGCATATATATCACTTTCAAAATTGGATGGTGAATCATTTCTTTACAACGGAGTCTTTAAGACTAGGCATGTGTCAAAACCAGGGGAAACTCATACTAAGATAATTTCTGGATGTTTAACTTTTTCTTTGAACCAAGTATTTATTGCATTTTTGGGTGGGGAGGGGCTACACGTGAGAAGGTCTGTGGTCCACTGCTGGACGAAGATGTAGAAAATAGATGTGTGGGGGGTGGGGGGAATCTCATTCTATTGTGGGGTGGGGTAAAGGAAAATCAAACATTCCTCCCTGCAATCCTTCCAGAGTGCCCTTTTTTAAAATACTGGATTTAAAAGGAGAATAAAATTAATGAGGACATGGATAAATGACTTCTTTTTATCTCTGCTGCTGAAGAGATAAATGTGACATTAATTATGTGACACAGCTTTGAAAACTATTATGGATCTTTGTTTTCTAAAGGGAGTTTTACATCTGGGACCAATAAAGAACAGCAGTGTAAAGGGTTTCTTTTGAAGGATATCTGTGGGTTAAAAAGAAGTTGTCATCTTAATTTTCCTTCCACAGATGAGACTTCTATTGTCTGCATATATGTGGTCAAGCGAGGTGGGGGTAAACATCTAGGTTCAGTTTTGGAAACAGGATTTCTCAAGGTATGGATGCAGGAGAAGAACTCTATAATTTACCCCCTGCCCCCCCCCCCCCCCGTAAGGGTCTGTTACTCCAGTCATCAACAAGACTCAGGGAGATTTCAAGAGCTTTATTGGAATTGTGTCAGCCCAGGTTCAGGTAGCTGAAACTGAGGGGTTTGGCTCCCTGCCCCCTGGTATATACTTTACAGTTTAGTTCAACCCCGGCATCCCCCCATAAGAACATAAGAACAAGCCAGCTGGATCAGACCAAAGTCCATCTAGTCCAGCATTCTGCTACTCGCAGTGGCCCACCAGGTGCCTTTGGGAGCTCACATGTAGGATGTGAAAGCAATGGCCTTCTGCGGCTGTTGCTCCCGATCACCTGGTCTGTTAAGGCATTTGCAACCTCAGATCAAGGAGGATCAAGATTGGTAGCCATAAATCGACTTCTCCTCCATAAATCTGTCCAAGCCCCTTTTAAAGCTATCCAGGTTAGTGGCCGTCACCACCTCCTGTGGCAGCATATTCCAAACACCAATCACACGTTGCGTGAAGAAGTGTTTCCTTTTATTAGTCCTAATTCTTCCCCCCAGCATTTTCAATGAATGCCCCCTGGTTCTAGTATTGTGAGGAAAAGAGAAAAATTTCTCTATATAAATGACATTTCCTACCCCATGCATAATTTTATAGACTTCAATCCTTATCCCCCCCCCCCTCAGATGTCTCCTCTCCAGGCAAAAAAGGGGTCCCAAACGCTGCAGCCTCTCCCCTCATAGGGAGAGGGTGCTCCAGTCCCTCAATCATCCTTGTTGCCCTTCTCTGCACTTTTTCTATCTCCTCAATATCCTTTTTGAGATGCGGCAACCAGAACTGGACACAGTACTCCAAGTGCGGTCGCACCACTGCTTTATATAAGGGCATGACAATCTTTGCATTCCCATCCTTACATTCCCATAATGTCAACATGTGAAAAGACATTGGGAACAACAGTATTGTTTGGGAAGACAGTTCACTCCTTCAGTAAGGCAGATAAGAGTGAATGACTAAGCTCTCTTGAACTAGTTACTTTGCAAGCAGGGAGAGGCCTCCGTAGCCTTGAGCGATGATAACGGCTGGGCCATCTGCAGCTGAGGAGTGGACATGCAAACTGCCAGGCCGGGAATGGCGCAGGCCTGACACCCCCTTAAAGTAGAGGAAAGTACAAAAACAACTAGTTTACATGTATTGTCGAAGGATTCAACTGGTTCTGGTGGGTTTTCCAGGCTCCAGGGTGTGATTCACATTTGCATTCCCTGCAGGGAGTGATTCACATTTGCATTCCCTGCAGCAGTATTGTGAATGCAAATCCTGTGTTTGGGTGGAGACACTGGACTCACTGGACACAGTGTGTAACAGACTTCCCTCTGTAGATGCCAGCCACAGATACAGGCGAAGCATTAGGAATAAGATCCACCAGACCACGGCCACACAGCCCGGAAAACCCACCAGAACCAACTAGTTTACAGTATGCTTTTCCTAAGCCTGGTTTTCATGTCCTTGCGGAATATGTAATTCAGTGGGTAAAATATATCAAGCGATGTGGCCATTAGCAATTTAAATGACCTGGAATAAGATCTTTCAGTCCTGTGTGTCTCCATTATGCATTGAACACTTACCTCGGGACTCTTCTCTGTGCAGTGGTCTTGCCCCGTGCTTCTCTGTTTACATATGAGGAGGCACTCCCTCCTTTCCCCAGAGTTTTTCTGCATGAGCTTTCCAGGCCTGGTTCTCTTAACTCTGCCCATCAAGTGAACCTTAAAGGCACAGGTCTCATTATACCCGGTAGTACTTATATCGATGTTACTGTTCTAAAAGTAATCATCCCCCCACTCCTCCAGTGAAAGAGGCAAAGCAGCTCCCTGGATCACAGTCTGCTAAAGAAGGACCATCCTAGAGCAGATGTTCCCTCCCCCTCCCCTCCCTTTCACACAACTCTTCCTGCTGCAGGTATCTTTTATGGGGAGCAGAAGGGAGAGGAGTTTGTAAGCCACCTTGAGTCTCCTTATAGGAGAGAAAGATGGAGTATAAATCCAACTCTTCACATCTGAAGGTGAGGGTGCAGAAAGCAGGAGTTGTCACGCTGATCTTAACTGGTGAACTGGACAATATGCGAGGAGGTAGTCCTTCGAGTGCCCTGGCCCCAAGCCGTTTAGGGCAGCCGGAAACAAACGGGCAGCTGTGCAGATCTTTCAGCACTGGAGTTATATGAACCCTGCACCCCGCCCCTGACTGCTATATTTTGGACAAGCTGACTTTTCTAAACCATTTTCAAGGGCAGTCATGTAAAGCCCCACGCACACTATGCGACTCTAACCTGCTTAATGTGAAGTGTGGATGGGAATGTTTCCAACCTACTCAGAGTAATTTGTATTAATCTCCAAGGAAGCAGGGGAGATGTACAGGGATTCTCTTTTTCATAAAGTCCCAACGATATCGTTGACAGAGAGGAAAAATGATTTGCTGGAGGGTTCTACAGAAACTTTGAGGATTTTGTTTTGTGGTATGGGGAACATAGTTCTCTCCGTAGCCCAGGATTACATGCAAAGACGGATGAAAGAGTGTGTCTTTCTACATTTGGCTGTATCAGCTCCTCTTGGCTGAAGAATGAGGAACTGTTCCAGCCCCTTCCGGGTGGGTGGGGGGGTGGGCTCTGCTTTCCTTGAAGCTGGGGACAGTGTGCAGTTATTTAGCAGAAAAATTAGTCTAAAGTTATTAATGCTTTTGATATACTTTTTATTGGGATAAATCTCTACAGAGCAAAGAGATGCTGTCTCATGAAAGCATTCTGAGATGCCTCCTCATTTTATGGCGCTGACTGCTAATTACTTTTATTACTTGCAATAGCAGCCTGCAGTCATTAGTGTTGAGTTACGCCAGGCACTTATAGCTACTGAGGGGTTTGTTGAAGGTATTACACAGTGTTAATTATCGCTGCTGGTGAAGCAAGCGTTTCATTTCATGAAGGTGTGTAGCTAAATGCCTGGGAAGTTGTCATGCCCAAAATGTACCCAAAGCATTAGAAACTGGTATCTTCCTGATGCCAGTTATTCCTGGTTTTAATAACTGAGTATAATACCAGAGCCAACATGATATGGTGCTTATGAGTAGCAGACTCCAATCTGGAGAACTGGGTTTGATTCCCCACTCCTCCACATGAAGCTTGTCGGATGACCTTGGGCTAACCATGGTTCTCTTACGACCCTCTCTACTGCACCTACCTCACAAAGTGCCTGTTGTGGGGGTGGGAAGGGCATGAGATTGTAAGCCTCTTGGAGATCCTTTAACGAGGGAGGAAGAGGGGCACAAAAACCTCCTCCTCCTATTTCTTCTAATGGGAATTCTGTTGGGCAAACTCTTAACCCTCTCGGAGCAAGCCAAATTGTGCTGTTGGTTAGTGAAAGCTCCTGCTAACCACAAGCTGTGAGTGGGATTGCAAGGCTGCGCATGATGGAAACTTGCCCAGTCTTGTGCTTATACAGTGAAGCCAGCTAGGAAAAAGCCCTGTGAACATACATTCTACCTGTGCATGCTATGGAGGTTGGAGGCCATTGCTGGGCAGGGAGCCGGCTTGCAGTAAAGGCTTCTTGGGGTCAAGGCTTTAGGTCATTTTCACAGTTCATGGTAGAAAATACCTTCCATCCTTGATTGCATGTAAATGTTCTTCCTACCTTCTTGCTTGCTTGATTCCTTCAGTGTCTTGGCGTCATCTCATGCTGTGCATCCATCTGTTCAGACTTTGCACCTGCATGGCCACAGGTATATGAACCTCCACTTGGCCAATGTTCTTCTAGAATACAAACGAGCGCCTGTGTGAAGTTTGTTCATCTCTTCTTAATCTGGAGAATTGGGTTGGATCCCCCACTCCTCCACCTGAGTGGCAGTGGTTTATCTGGTGAACCAGATGTGTTTCCGCACTCCTACATTCCTGCTGGGTGACCTTGGGCTAGTCGCAGTTGTTTGGAACTCTCCCAGCCTCACCTACCTCACAAGGTGTCTGTTGTGGGGAGAGGAGGGGAAAGGGGCTTGTAAGCCGCCTTGAGACTCCTTACAGGAGAGAAAGGTGGGGTATAAATCCAAATTCTTCTTGTTCTTCTCTTATATATATGGTTTTCCTCCTCTATATCCTATGAAACTCTGTGATGTCAAGATCACAGCATGTTTATTATGACCCCTTCAAAGGGAAAGGCTGTTGATGAATGTGTAGTTATGTGCTGGGCTCCTTTTGGGTGAAGGTTTTGGGGTTGCAGTGTTCCTCACTGATGTCATTTGAGAGTGTGTGTGTGTGTGGGGGGGCTATGATGGCAGCCTTCCAGTAGGTTTGCCACTTTCCTGATAACGAGCACAGGGAGAGGATGGCTCATACTAGCAGCTTCCAGACAGGTTTCAGCGCTGTAAAATGTGTTGATTTAAAGTGGAAAAACCAAAAGATAGGCCAATCTCTGAGTCACTGCAGCAGCGATAAGTCACTCCATGGCACGGCAGGCGGCGGCAGCAGTGCAAAGTGATATTTCATTAGTCGGAGCAAAAGAAACAAAAGCCATAGAGCTGCATAAAGGGCAGGTTGATTGAGTTCATTCTCATCATCTCTTGCGCACAAACACATGCCTGGTTTGAAATGCATAATTTGGTCCTTCTTTAAAAAGTGAAAAATCTGCCTCCGTTGAAAGGCAGTTAAAATGCTGCCTACATGTGGATGAGAAACGCAACCAGGCAAGGGCAGTTTCCCTCCTTGGGGAAGACTGGAGTTTCTGCTTATGGTTTGAACCCGAAAGTCATTTCATAGAATTGGAAGTGACCCCAAGGGCCATCAAGGCCACAACCCCCTGCAATGTAGGAACACAAATCAAAGCACTCCTGACAGATGGCCATCCAGCCTCTCTTTAAAAACCTCCAAAGAAGGAGACTCCACCACACTCTGAGGTAGTGCATTCCACTGTTGAACAGCCCTGACGGTCAGGGTTTTTTCCCCTGATACTTAGGTGGAATCTCTTTTCCTTCACCTTGAACCCATTACTCTTGGTCCTAGTCTCTGGAGCAGCAGAAAACAAGCTTGCTCCCTCGCCAACATGACATCCCTTCAAACATCTAAACATGGCTATCATGTCACCTCTTCACCTTCTGTTCACCAAACTAAACATTCCCATCTCCCTTAGTCTCACCACATAGGACAGTGGTGGCTAACCTTTGGCACTCCAGATGTTATGGACTACAATTCTCATCAGCCCCTTCCAGCATGGCCAATTGGCCATGCTGGAAGGGGCTGATGGGAATTGCAGTCCATAACATCTGGAGTGCCAAAGGTTCGCCACCACGGACATAGGGCATGGATTCCAGATCTTTGACCATTGTGGTTGCCCTCCTGTGGACCCGTTCCAGCTTGTCAATGTCCTTCTGGAATTGCGGTACCCAGAACTGTACATGGGATGTGAACATAGTTCAGGGGATGTGAACACGGGCGTCTCACTGTGCCCAGGATGCCTGCTCTTGCAGTGACACAACCCTGTTAGGAGCGGTGCATGGGGTCACCCTGGCCTGCAGAGGATGAAGTAATGTAGATATAATCTTTGGCTGCTGACCTCTTTCAGAGAGATCTCAGGCCTTGATTAATGATGGTCTAGTTGGGTAGATGAAGAGCTGCTGCCTGCTTGAAAGTCCCATGAAGTCACTTGACAAGTTGGCTACCGCTGGCCGGGGCTGCTGTGCTTGGCAGTCGGCTTCCCGGCACTAACCTCTACCTCTGTTTATTTTATGACATATCTTTGATATGGTTCTGGGTGACCCTCGAGGTCCAATAACTCAGCAGTGACATTTCAGCTGGGTATAATTTTAGACCAACAATAACAGAAATAAATCACTCCACGCTTTCCGTAAAGTGTATATTTAGGCATTACTGTACACGAGCCATCGGGAGAAAAGGATGAATTTATTCTGATTCAGTCTGGCTTCTCTAAACACCATGTCCAGGCGGGGGATCTGCCCCCCCTCCCACTTCTCTCCAGCTCCTCTCCCCAATATTTCAGTCTTGGAAACACACCCAGAATTCATCTGCCAACTCTTCTCTTCTCAATGCCTGCTGCCGCTTCAGTAAATTATGGAGATCTCCTTTGCCCTCACCCAGCACGGGACTGAACTTTGTCTTAAACACAGGGGCTCAGTTGAAACCCAGCAGCCCACCCAGAAGCTTTCAGGGTGGGGGTCTGATGGGCGAGAAAGGCAAGAGAAAAGGCGGAGATGTCAACAAAGACTCTCCCCCCCTCCAGCTATGCTGTAACATCCCCCTCACTCCCTGCGCAATTAGAAGGAATACAGACTCTCATTGGCACATAAGAGCAGTGTCCTATTCCTTGACACACACCCTCCCAGCTCCTTCGAGCTGTTATTCTAAACATGCCAACCTTTGAGACCACCTTTCAACTCCAAAGTTTTCTGAGAAAACAAAAACGTGTGAGCCATGGGGTCATTTTTTCTGGACGGTTTTTGGGGGGCGGGCCATGCTCCTAGCTCGCATGCTTCACTTCAAGATGTTGCTACAGGCAGTTTGCTGCAGTATCTTGTTATCGAAAATGAAAAGCAACTTTCTGGATGGGGCGGCTTCTTTGTCTAAAGAGGATGTGCTTGGGAGAGACCCTTTCTTTGTAAAGGAAAGTTTTTCTAAAAAAATCAGTTCAGTCATTTTCCTTCCACTTTGCTTGCTTTGAAACAGTTGTCGTTATTGAACAGAGTGCTACAATTTCAGGATATCGTTATCTTCCTGGCTAGGTAGGCTATCCTTACCCGCTCATGTCTAAGTTGTAGAAAGAGTCCCAAATGGTGCCCAGTTTTCATTCTGCATCTGCTTATACCTGTCTGATGTGGAGATGGCAGTTTCTATTTGAGTCTTAGTTCGGATGGTGGAAAAATAGTTCCTCAAACATCTTTTCAGGCCTCCCTTCATTTCTGTCTCCTTATCCCGTGGTCTTTGGAAGTTTTAGGAGATCAAGGGGAAGTGTGCGTACGCATTGACACGCAAGCAGATCGTATGTCAGATCGATGTCAGAGTAACGCACCTTTCTGCTTGACATGGATGCATATGCTGCTGAAATCTTCCTCTGCAGATGTGGGTAACTGGAATCATAGAATCACATAGTTGGAAGAGACCCCAAGGGCCATCAAGTCCAACTCCCTGCAGTGCAGGAACACACTATCAAAGCACTCCTGACAGATGGTCATCCAGCCTCACTTTAAAAACCTCCAAAGAAAGAGACTCCATTCTACTGTCCAAAGTAGAATGTCTACTGTCTACTCCAAAGAAGGAGTGCATTCTACTGTCGAACAGCCCTTACTGTCAGGAAGTTCTTCCTGGTGTTTAGGTGGAATCTCTTTTCCTTCACATTTTCCTTCACTCTTTTCCTGAACCCATGACTCCCGGTCCTAGTCTCTGGAGCCTCAGAAAACAAGCTTGCTCCCTCCCCAACATGACATCTTGTACCATAGCCATGGAGTCTTCAAGATTTTCATACTGGCTCCAGAGAAACTCCCATCTATAGGGAAAGAATTTACAAAAATATTTTGCATAGATGCAAATTAACTGTTTCGGTTTCTTGGAGATGTCCAATTTGTCCTTTGACAGTTCATCAATCAGTGTGCATTCCAGAGCACTTCCCAGCCTATTGGTTGGATGGAAGGTTCAGCTGTGGATCCGTGCAGCCATGTGTCACTTTTGCTAAGCTCCTCTGTGTTGTTGCAGCATGAGGAGGGACAGGTGGTGGTTTGTGGTGCTCTTGGCAAAAATGTTCAGTTTCAGTTCACTGCCGTCTTCTGGAACGCTGAGCAGACTGTTTTGCACCAAGCTGACATGTGTCTTTGCTCTCAAAGAAAGAGTGGGGGTTGCTGGAAATTGAAACCTTCGTGGAGGAATGAGTTTTGTGGTTTCTTTGGGAGACCACAAGCTCAAAATCTGAATCAACAAGACAAGCCTCAAATGGCAACCAAAACAAGCATATTCACGCTTTCTCCCGCCCCTTTTCCCAACTGCTTCCCCCCATTCCTGGTCATGCCTGGTCCTCTACATCCTCTCGACAGATTTGTTTCTGGTAATCAAAGAGCATGCAAACTGTTTTAAAGAAATGCTCTTGGCTAGAATTTGGCCTGCATTTACTGAGGGCGTTTTCCTGTTTGTAGCGAAAGGTTTGACCAGGGCTCGGTTCCCTTCTGCACCTGTGCCTTCTTGCGTGAAATTCTATCTACATGTAATCACACCCCACAACTCTATAGCTACGGCATGCACATAGACCCAGCAATTGGGGGGCTAGGAGTTCAAGCCAGAGTAGTTGCTGTCTCTCCACTGAAGAGAAATTGCTACCTTTGGAAAAGCAACCCTGTGCCCTGTCTTTACCCATCTTCATTGAGCACTGTGGTACTGTACAGTTTCTAAGACATCTTGTGTATCTTGTTTGTTTTTCCCTTCAAACAGAAAATTATCAACACTGCTTCTAATTAGCTGGCTGTGGTGCCACTGCCTCAAAATGTTTACTGTTTTCTTTTGCTTCTTAAAAAAATTTTTTAGAATGTTTCATTCTCTCTGTTAACCAAGGTTCTGGAGGTAGTTTAAGACATAATACAAAACAAAGTGACAAATAACTAAAACATGACAAAACTCAGCCAACAGAAAAAACAATCAGTAGAATCAAAGAAGCCAGCGCTAATTGCTCAAGAGAATGACTTTGGGCCTATCAGCCAAGAAGCTCGGCGGTCTAAGTCAAATGGACAAGATTAATGATAAGGATGGTGCCACTGCTGAGAAGATCTTGTTTATATTACATAGTGGAGGATATTGAGTCCAGGCTTCTTGTGAACAATCATGTGGAGGAGTCGGGAATCCAACCCGGTTCTCCACCGGGCCTTTGGAGATGCTGGTCGCATCCTCCCTTTTTATCATCTGTGGCCCTTTTCCATCTTGGGCCTTCCGTTCCCTCTTAAGAGGGGTGTTTTAGATGACCGGACGCTATATTTTTACATTTATATTTTACTTCATTTTGTATGCTGTATTTTAAATGATTTTAATTCGATGCTTAGAGCCCTTATTTTATCTTATCTTGTATTTAATTTGGGAGGGCTCCTTTTGCTTATTTATGTTATATTGAAATGTACACCGCCCAGAGCCCTCCAGGGGTGGGCAGTATAAAAGTCAAAATAATAATAATAATAATAAAATAATAGTCCACCTGCTCTTAACCAGTACACCACACTGGCCAGTTTCAATTTCCATGCTCAGTCTCTCCCCGATGAATAATGGTGCACGGAGGACACGCCGGAACACTTTTAGCTTCATGGTGTGGTAGGCAGATATGGTTTTTGTGTGTCTGGAAAGATCCTTCAGATTAAAAATCAATGTTTCTGCATACCTGGAAAGTACCCTGTGCATATGGAAATGTCTACCTGGACTATGACTAGCTCAGTGGACCAGCAAGTTCATTCTTGCTGGTGACAAGGATTTGCCTGATGCTATCAGCCTGCGTTTCGTTATCCTGTTTTAATCCCATCCAACCTTGAACCCAACTTTCCAAGTCTTATTTTCTGCTGTCTTGGATCTTCTCTGCTGCCTGATAACCTGAGGGAACTGAATGCAGGGCTCTTAGTATATGGATTAGAATGTGAGGTCTAATACTGACCATGTTTCCGACGCAGAAAAGAGTCGAGGTGTAATTAATATAGTGTCCTGCCACATTAAACTGCCTTGAGCCAAAGGCGAGGCTGTGTATATATCTATTAATAAATTAAATCAGACAGCAAGTTAGAAATTAAAGGGACTGAATCTTATGATTTATGCGCTGCTGTGATACTTGAGGAGCGCCTGCCTGGGAAATTAGCATTGTGCCATGGAAGTCCTTGCTTGACTGAAGCAGTTCTGTATCTTGGTATTATGTCCCTTCATCACTACACACTCGCTTCCTTAGCTCCCTGCTGATTTGGTAACCAAAGTTTACTTGTGTAAGCATTTGCTTGGTAGTGGCATTGTTTTTTATTTTAAAGAAGGCATAAATTAGAAATTATGCATAGAATTATTGTGGGTAAATGCAATACGATGGAAAAAAAGGAATTCAGTACCAGCACTATCCTCCTTTCTCAAGCTGAGTGGCAGGATGTAAATCGTGCAATCAGCCAAGGTAGAAAAGTTTATAAAATGGGTGACCCCGAAATCAACTCGGAAATGTCAGTTTGGGTCATGACAGAGTTCCGATGCAAGAAAACCCCTTTGCCTTAGGAGAGCTGTTCATGGAACTAGCAAGAGGAGAAGCGATCTTTGATCTAAGCGGCATCTAAGAACCAGTGGGAAGGAGTGACTACAACACTGTCCAACTCAGTATCTGTGTCAGTTGAAAATTATCCAGAAAGTCCAATATAATGATCTTTAATTTCAAAAGGGGGATTTCAATGGCGAAGGGATTTGTTAAGAGGAAATGGCAGCAAATTTTTAAAAAGCATCAGTTCTCGCCAAGCAAATCTAAACAGATGATAAAGCAAGCCAAGAAGGAATGTGGAGATCAAATTGCTGATGATGTAAAAATGTATACTAATAACTATTTAAATGCATCAGGAGCAAGAAACCAGAAGGGCTATTAGGTAATACAGTTGTAACAGGAATATTAAAGAAAGATAGGTAAATTGCAGATTAACTAAATATAGTATTTGCATAATTGTTAATTGTAGAAGGGAGTGGAAAAATACGGATGCCTGGACCACCAGCTTGCATCCTGCAGTCATGTTTTGCCAGTAGAAGGGTGCTTTTGCTGATAAAGGACATGATGAGTAAATCTACAATGAAAACTATTTTTTTGTGGAAGACGTAAGTGTGTCGAGGGTTTTAATGTAAACATCTAGGGTGCATCAAGACATATACCTTGTGGCATGCTAATTGAGAAGGTGTCACTTGTGTGTTGCATGGGGCCTTTGCATCTATTTCTTTCTGCTGATATTTAAGTACCAGTATTTGAGGAATCCCATAGCACTCCATGATGTATAGAAGGTAAGCCCCGAGCCTTCAGAAACAGAAGAGATGACAGCATTGAATGCATAGCCTCTTTTACAGAATTGAGAGAGTTGTCACACTGGGAGCAGTTATCTTTTCAAGGATGGAGAAAAAGGTACAGATTCATTTCACTAAGGGACTATAGTGGGATTTTTTTAATAGCATAAGTACTTCCTTTCCTGAGGTCTTCATGGTATTCAGTCAAATAACTCGGTAGAATATTTTGGGCAGAAAAAGTGGGTTTAAATTTCTCTTACGAATTCACACTTAAGATCAGAGGATGAGGTTACAAGGCAAAGGTCCCTGAGATGGAATTGGATGAGATGTCTTGAATTTCAGTGATAGGAAATCCGCACTCCCAGCCCACATCCACACAGACGTGACATTGCTGCAGGAGTCCAGTCGCAGACGAGAAAGTGACAGGACTTGGGCATGACAATACTGTAAGTTAATTCTCTTCATGGGAATTTTATTTTTGATGAAGTTGCTTTTGATTGAGAAGCAGCTGGACGTGTCCAAATCAAAATGGGTTTTGTCCAGTCTGTGCATGGCAACATCCAACAGTTAAAGTTCCTTTCAAACTACAAATGTAATGATTTTACAGTGACTTTCAACTTCTGACGGAGCGGTTTTCCCATCAAAAGTCAGATTAAATAATCTCCTGGCCATCACAAAACTCAAATCCTATATCAGCACTGTTTCAGTTCTAAACAGCTAACAGCAGTGGCTGTAGTGGTTAAGAGCAGGTGCATTCTAATCTGGAGGAACCGGGTTTGATTTCCCGCTCTGCCACCTGAGCTGTGGAGGCTTATCTGGGGAATTCAGATTAGCCTGTGCACTCCAACACATGCCAGCTGGGTGACCTTGGGCTAGTCACAGTTCTTCTGAGCTCTCTCAGCCTCACCTACCTCACAGGGTGTTTGTTGTGAGGGGGAAAGGGCAAGGAGATTGTAAGCCTCCTTGAGTCTCCTACAGGAGAGAAAGGGGGGATATAAATCCAAACTCTTCTTCTTCTAACAACAGGAATCTGTTGTAACCATACTCCCAGTCACTGTCCAGTTCACACACAGTGCCCAATCACATCTGACTGTGGTTTAGAGGACAAGCATGACTAATAATCTGCCAATTTAAATGTAATGGCAGCCCGCAGTTAGTCACAAAATGGAGGGAATCACCTTATGGGAATTCAAGCCTTCCTCATCCGATGACAAACTATAGTTTGGTATTATACATGACCTGAACTGACGTGGCCAGCAAAACACATCCATCGTTCAAGGAATCTCTCATTTGTACAGGCCTGTTTTAAGCTTGATGGGCTGACACTACTCTGTGTGTCTAACGCTGCGTGCAGGAATCCATGAGTCTGAGCTGGTACACTAATACTGCACATATATAAAGTGAGACCCTGTTTATAATATTGGTTGCATGTTCCTGTGTCATCCTCCAGGCAAGTAGTGATATGACACTTAAATCAGGCTCTACGGAAAATAAAAGTACTATATATACATATCCCAATTTTTTAAAAAAAGCAATGAGATCCTGCGATATTCCCAAGAAGCTGGACGGAAAACAAGGCAACATTTATGCCAATTCAATCATTGTTGGAAATGTGATACTCCTACACTCCGGATGCTACTAGTAGCCTACAAGAAAAGCTGAGGTATCTGTAACGAAATAAGCCAGAAATAGAATAAACTCCTGGCAAGAGAAGCATCAAGTCGACAGTGACAAACTTCTGGAACTGCCCCTCACAATGTAGCCAACCTGGAGTCGACAGTGATTTGAAATTAAACTTACATTCTTCTGGATCTGGAAGACGGCGAGGGTGGCCCATCTGAAAACAACTTTCCTCCTCAAACACCATTGCAACATTATAAGTGAGCTGAACCACTTTTGATGGCCCATTTTAAAGGCAGAGAGGGAAGGGGAGGGCAGAACCCTGATTCTACAAATCTCAGACACCATCGAGGTCTCTTCTGTGCCATGCCACTATTCAGCCATGTGGCGATCACCAGCAGGTGACGACAGCTTGGAAATTTGCGTGCAGTAGGGTTACAGAGGGAAACAGCACAAGGAGCAAGAGAGCTTTCAACACTCCTGAGGACCGATGTGTGACCATTCATTCTGACTTCCAGGACGCAGGCAGGTGAAAACACTGCACCCCGCTCCAAGAGAGAAGGAGATTGACAGCCCAACCTTCCGCAGCACCCCAGACTGTTTATCTGCAGCAACTACTGTTCTTTTACCTCTTTTTCTTTCCCATGGAATCCTGCAAACACATAGGCCCATTTATTTAAAAAGAGTGATAAAATACAGGCAATGTAGAATAGCTTCCATAGCCGAACTGGCTTCCATAGACAAACCGGTCTGCAGAATCCAGAGGGCTGCCCTGAACATGTCGTAGAATATCAAAAGGTCCACATAAGAAACCGTTTTAAAAGAAAGAAAAAGTTAAGTTTAAGGCCTCTAAGTGGGGGGTAATAGCAATTTTGCAGTCAGCACATCAGCACATCCTCCAAAAACTTTCAGTAAATGCAGGGTGAGGCTCTCTCTTGAAAATGGTATGAAGATAAGGTGATGTGGTACAGTGCAAACACAAGGCAGCAGATCTTCTGTGTGTGAGAATTAGGGCATGCTTCAATAAAATTTGATAATTTTTATACAGTGGAGTGTGGGAGTGAGAATGTTAATGTTCAGAACATTAACTGCTCTGTTGGGATTTGTTGTTGTTGTTGTTCCACATGCAGTGTTACTGATCAAATCATGAGGCATCTGCCCCAGTGCATTGTGGTGGATGAGGGTGACTGGGAATATGTTGACTTTCTGATTAGCGTCTTTACGAAGCTGAAGGCAACGAACGGGGAAACTTGGACCTGTTGAATGTGTTGGAATTCAGGACTGTCCAAATACAGAAGAGGAACATGTCCAAGATCATGGCTTTAAAATACGTCTTGTCCTTAGCCCTTTGAATTATTTTTTGTAACGTTCAACTTGATGAACAAAAGCTGACATGTTTTGGCTTGGCAAAAATACCACATTCCGTTAATTTCCCCATATTCATGGGACTCAAGAGTTCAGAACTTCTCCTTTTGCCCAGGTAAACTCATTTCTTGAGACCTAGCCAATCACACAGGCAAATAAAGATAAAAAGCCTGAGGCAGAAATACAACCAGTGCAGATGTTGATTTGTGACATTTGCTTCTTGAATGATGGCGGTCAGCTGTTTTAATGGTTAAGTTTCTTCTCTGAATTGGTGTGAGCAAAGTAATGTATACTGCCCAAAGGTAGCCAGGGCCTTTGTTTGAAGTCCATCAAGGTATGGAATTTGGGAGCGGGGAGGTGATACTGGTGGCAGCTAGTTTCCTGGTCATCGTGGTGGGGGCTGTTGTCGGGAGGATTTATACCCCAATAAAGGCTCCAGTGTCTTGCTCCCAAACTGCCTGTGGTGTCAGACTTTATGAATTGCTGTTATTTTGACAGGTTGCTTTGTAGATTTAATAGGTGTGTGATTGATGCTACTGCCCGGAAGGTTCTCCCTTTTCATCAGGTCATTTTATTATTTATAACACAGAGTGATGGGAATTTTTTTTTCTCCTGGCTGGAGCCAAAACAGAAACTCCCCAGTAGGGGGTGGTTATAGCACACCAGTCAGCAGAGGGGCCCTCTGTGTACAACGACGTCCATTGTGCCCACATTCCTTGGGCACTGGCTGTGCAACTCCTGGAGCACCCCTGGCGCTTGGTTGTTTGAGCAGGGTGTGGTGGGAGACAACCCCTGCATGATATATAAATGAATATAATCAGAAATTAAGCTGCAGGCTGGGAAAGGTCCTTTGGCTCGTGCCAAAGGACATTTCCCAGCCCACGACTTAATTTCTTTGGCTTGTGCCAACGGAGGTCAAAGGTTGTGATAACTCTTATGAAAGAAAAAACCCTTTATGCCTATTATACTTGCAAGAGGAAAAGCTGGTGTGTGTGTGTGTGTGTGTGTGTGTGTGTGTGTGTGTGTGTGTGTGTGTGTGTGTGTGTGTGTGTGTGTGTGTGTGTGTGTGTGTGTGTGTGTGTGTGTGTGTGTGTGTGTGTGTGTGTGTGTGTGTGTGTGTGTGTGTGTGTCTAGATTCTTCCAGGCTTTTGGCAAGGGTAGCAAAGTGGGAAGATTGAGATGGGTTACCTGCACACGTGTTTAACAGCCCAGATCAATTCCTTCCCCTTCTGCCCCATTCCTGGTCCAGACTTCAATCAGCTATCTCTTTAATGAGGGTCTGCCTCATGGCTTGGTCAGCTAATTAAAGAGGCCATGCCAGTAAGCTGTGGCACCAGGTTGACGGTAGGGAGGCTTTTCTGAGCAGGATGTGGAGGGAAGAGGGATCATGCTGGCAGCAGCTGCTTGGCTGGGGGCCCTGCAGATTCAATTCACCCCCACAGAGCAACTGGAAATGGAATATCAGGTTTTGAAAACAGTTATAAATACTACCTCAGGAGCTGATGCAACCGCGGCTGCTGAAAGCGAGGTGTTTAAGAACAGGAGACTTGGAGCCGAGCAGCTAAGATTCACTCCGCCCCCCCTCCACAGTCTGTCCTCACCCTCCCGTTCCCCAGGTCTGCAGTTTATCCACAGTTATACAGTGCATAAAAATACATTGTCCTCTTTGATTCCAGAAATAACGCTCACACAATAAGCAGGAGGCCGGTCAGATTTTGCTAGCTACATCAAAGTCCTTGTGCCTGTAGTCAATGTACAGAGAGAGAAAGAGAGGACTGTCTGCTTGAACAAGTATATTAAATAGTTTTGGATTTCAGTGAGTGGGTTATTCTTGTTGAGTTCCATGTTTTGTCTTTCACTGGTTGGGAATATTAATATAACTCTCTTATTTCAAATGCATTTGGTGTGCTTGTGTGTACTTGTGCACACGAAACAGTTGAGGTAAACTGTGGTTAGTGCGTTAGCAGTAGATGTGATTCAGAATAATTAGATAATGTAGCACTCTGGTCCCTTCCGCACATGCAGAATAATGCACTTTCAATCCCACTTTCACCGTTGTTTGCAAATGGATTTTGCTATTCCGCACAGCTGCAAAGTGCATTGAAAGTGGATTGAAAGTGCATTATTCTGCATGAGTGGAAGGGGCCTGAGCTGCAACAACTCTTCAGAAGGATATCCCTGATAATTTACTGAATACAAAAGCCGAACACTTGATAACTGCTTATATTATCTTCACTCTATGCATGAGGTTCTTATACTGAAAAACAAATAATGTTTGTGGAAGTAAGGTGTGAGTGAAAATTATTCTTGGGTAAAAGAGACTTTACCCGTTTCTGGATCTTGTGACCTTGTAAAGCAGGGGACATATTGTGACCTGTGGCTCAGCAAAGTTTTTGTCGCTCAGTATACACACAGAGACCTTTCATTCCTTCAGCCCGAAGAAACCAAATATAAGACTTCACATCAAGGCTGCAAAAGGGTGTAAGCTGTTTGGCCCTATACTTGCAGTTGGCTTCCCCCCTCTCCCCTTAAGTTGTTGCTATCACTTTCCTCATGTGTGAATCTGCTTTCCAACTATCTGGCCAAAAACTCTTTCATGCATGTTGTGGCAGTCAGTTGTAAGACAACATGCGCACATACTGGACGTTCCCCTAGCATTGGGTGGAAGGAATGGACAGCTTTATTATGCGGCAGAGACTCTCTTTGGCCAGTGATGCTCGTGAGAAAGTCATTTTTTCGTTTCTTTTTCCTTTCTTCCTTCCCTTTGGGAAGTACTTTCTCCATGTCTTCTAATCTCATTGCAAGCTGTTTGGGGTGAGCAGGTAGACTACGGGAAAGAACGGAATTGGCACTGGGATTTGCTTGTTGTCTTCAGTTGTTTCAGTTGATCCTTCAAAAAGGAAAATCATCCGGAACCCCAAGTAGCAGCGCGGGACATGTCTCTGCCATTATATGTGTGAATCTTTGGAAAAGATGACTGTTCTCTCCACCTTTCTTGGCAGGATTGGGAGAAGCTATGAAGTTTTAAGGTATTTGTGGCTAGATGGAATAGTTTTGCTGAGATGTCTGAGTCATCCCAGCTGATACTTCCATTCTCCTCTATCCAGGCAAGCTTAGCTAGTCTTAAACTATCCCTGGCAGGTGCCTATCCAGCCTCTTTTGAATTGCATATCAACGAGCAATTCTGCCCCTTCCTAAACAGTAATGAATACTTGTTTCCTGGCTCCTGTTTCGGAAAGGTGGAGGCAGTGTCTGGGTTATTTCAAGGTCACTGTGGGCAGCATTAGATGTATTGGTTCCTCATCGACTGGCTTAAGTAACAGTGAATCTTAAATAAACATTGTGAGGCTGTGCTCTATGCTATTTCCATACTATTTAAATACATCAAAACGCTGTTGAAATATTCCCATATGTGCATCTTAACATAAATGACATTTGACTGGGTAGTTTGGTTACTGAGGGTCCCTGTGGAAACAACACTGCCTATGTACTGTGCAACTGTCTTTTGACATCCTCATTGTGTACATCTTGTGACGTGTTTCCAGATATCCCCAAAAGTGCCTTTGTTCAGATTTACCTTAAACAGCTATGGTGATATCCAAAAACTTCTGTTGCCTAAGGGAACTTTCTTGCTTAATTATTTTTGCCTTACTTTGCCTAACGAGGATTTTGAAGGCCAGCCTTCGCATGTCTTTCTCATATTCTTTGTGCTAGTGCGTTCATTAAGCATGTGTGTTGTTGACAGCTGTGTTAATGCTGTCAAGAATTAACAACCACTTTGCAATAAATAAGGTTACCTTTTATACAATAGGGACATGGTCTTGAACAAAAATCTATTTGCACAGAGATTTTCTGTGCAAGGAAGGCGACGTACGTGCATCAGTCCCAGGAGCTTGCAGAATTTAGTGCATACTGCCTACTTGCATAGAAATATGACCCGTAAGGCAGAGCAGGTGGTTCTGTAGCTACTTTGTAGTTCAGTCTTTCCAGTATAATTTGGAACTAAATTACAGGTGTGCAGGAACTTGATTTCAACCAGGTTTGCACAAAGCTAGTGTTGATTTTTCTGACTCGTGCATAGTTTTGTACAAAGCTAGCTCTGCCTGTCATGCCCTGATTACCCCCACAAGACAAGCACCTTGCAGGAGTGAAGACATTAAAATCCTCTGGGAGGTATATGCCTTAAGCCAAAGACGGAGCTACAAGTGGGCCGGGGGGTGCGCGTTGCACTGGGCGCGCACCTGAGGAGGTAGCAAAAATTTCAGGGTTTTGTTTGTTAATTTTTTAGTGTTTTTCCATTTTTGGCCTTCAGTGGCGCAGTTTTTAGGCTAGCAGCACCAACATTTCAGGGAGTTTTCAGGGGACTCTCCTGATGATACCATCCAAGTTAGATGAGGTTTGGTTCAGGGGGTCCAAAGGTATGGACTCCCAAAGGGGGTGCCCCCATCCCCCATTGTTTTCAATGGGAGCGAATAGGAGATGGGGGCTACATCTTTGAGAGTCCATAACTTTGGACCCCCTGAACCAAACTTCACCAAACCTGGCTGGCATTATCAGGATAGTCTCCTAAAGATATCCTGAAATTCTGATGCTGCTGGCCTAAAAACTGCGCCCCCTGCAGGCCAAAAATTGAAAAAACACTAAAAAATACACAAACGAACATTTGGGGGGGGCAGCAAAACTCAGATTTTGCACTGGGCTCCATTTTCCCTAGCTACGCCTCTGCCCGAAGCTGATCTGTAAAAGATGCTGGAGAATCCACAATGTGTGTGAACAGTGTCCTCAAGTCACAGCAGGCTTACAGCAACTCCTGATGGGGTTTTCAAGGCAAAAGATGAACAAAGGTGCTTTGCTATTGTCTTTCCCTTTCTAGCAACCTTGGTATGCCTTGGTGGTCTCCTGGCCATATACTAAAAGGGGTTACCCTGCTTAGCTTCGGAGATCTGACCAGATCAAGCTAGCCTGAGCCAACCAGGTTAGGGCGATCCGTGACGAGTCCCATCTAATTATATCTTTTCTAAGTGTGGCTATACCTTGTATAGAATTATATCTTGTACAAGTGTGGCCTGGAAAGCCAATGGAGAACTTTGCTGCGGTTTTCATGTAGAAGAGTATGGGCTACTGACTCTTCACGACACGCCGCCTCTGAAAACCCAGGGAACGGTCAGATTGTGTCAGCCCAGATTACATTGATCCACCAACAGTAGAATCTGGGGCGTATCTTATTGGCTGAAGCCCGCCAAAGTGGAGAGTTGTTGACCCAAGCAGCACATGGGATTTCTCATGCCTTGTGGCAGCAGAGTAAGAATACGGTTTGCTTGGATGTGCTTCTGAGTTCAACTAGGTGTACATGTGAGTGCACCAAAATTACGATGGCATCTCTTTCCGTACCGCCAGGATCAGAAACCTTTCTTTCATCTCTGAACAGGGGCCACTGAGTCCTCGGGTGATAATCCGGGCCTATAATTCAGAAAATGCAAGAATGGATCCTGATGAGCCCCGTTAATGTGATTAATTTTAAGCCCTCCGGTTCTGATACCTCCCCTCTTTCTTCAGTTCTTCAGCAACAAATGGTGAATAAGTGGGCAGGCAGCAGTATGTTTGGCGCAGGCATGCAAAGAGCCCTTTAGGTGTCGCACTGCAACAGAAAGTCCGGCAGCAGGGATCAGCATGTGTCATCTCCTCCGCACACACCCCCGTCTGGCCCTCTGGAGACTTTGCTAACTGTGTCTCGCTGCGTCTGGCTTTGGGAAAGCCGTGAAAAGCCGTGACTGTAGCATCTCCTGGCATGCAGATGGAATCCTAGCAATGGCACGATAAGAAAAAGCTGGCACCGGTTTTAGTTTAAGGGGAACATATTGAGTTGAAAACAGCGTGCAGGATTAGGAGAGCTTACCTGCTGCCTTTTCCAAAGGTGTGCCTCCTTTGCTTCTGCGAGTATTTTTTCTGGTAGTTTTACATCTCTCTCCTTATTCCTGCTGCCCATCCCGCATCGTTCCTTTTTCTTTACTTAGGAAGTGAGGATTCTGCCTTTTTTGTTCTCACCTATGTGCCTCCTTCGAACTTGCAAGGCCTTCTGCACATTCTGGATGTTGTGTCCTTCCAAGCTTCCCAAATAGAGACAGATCAGCTTTGTTCTTTAGTACAAAGCCCCAAATTGCTCAGAGACACATTTCAGGAGTTTTGTGCCATACTTGTAGCCTACACTTTACAAGACAGCATGCATCTGGAGCACAGCAGTTGCATGAGAAAAGCCTGTTTGTGCTTTTGGTATAACACAACGTGCCACTGATTTAGCAACAGGCTCAAGCGGTCAGCTCCCATCCCCAACTGCAAGTTTTGGTTTCCCCACAAAAGAACGCTTGATGGCTCTCAAGCCTTTTCTAGCCCCTATCTTTCTTGGATCTGTCACTTTTTGGTACTTTATCTCCTGTTGATGTATTCTCCTCCCCACACACCGCCCAAGCCTCCTGTGCTGCCAGTGCGGCCTGTGTGTTCCCTTCCCTTGACAGGTCATAGCAGGGAGCAAACTTATAGTGATGTTTCAAGGAGGAAAATTCAACAGTGCTATCTACAAACAGTAGGAGCAGTATAGGGTAAGAGAAGGCACTTCCTATACGCAACCACAAATGCCTACCACCGGTCTCGTTATCTCAGAGTGAAAACTTGTTAAATTCTGCTTCTGGCAACGGCGAAGGTCAATTCCAAGTTGCTGTGAAGGGCTGCATCCCTGTTTCTACCACACACGCACACGCGTGCACACACACACACACACACACACACACACACACACACACACACACACTCTACTACTGGCTTAACATTCCCTCAGTGTACCTTGGCAGTCAGTACTGCCTTAGCAAACAGCTCATATGTGAGCTAGGGCTGACCGGCTCATTTTGTTCCAGCCCGTGGCATTTCCAAGCACACTAAGTGAGCATCTTCAGGACGAGCTCCAGGAAAACCACTGCAAAGAGGAGGATTTGAGCAGATTCTTTGCCTTGATTGCAGAATGAGTGACTCGTTTAGTTCAAAGGTTTTAGAGAGGCCCCAGCCTGATTGCTGAGACACAGAGTGAAGGACAAAAAGAGCAAACCATTGTGATGAATGGTTTATTCAGGGCTGCAGCCAGGAAGAACCCTTGAAATACCATAGATGCTTCTCGAGCCCCTTTCCTGCATTCACAAAGTTCACTTATAAAACAAAACAGTTATCTAGCCTTTTTTGTTTTTGGAGCTGTAATGAAAAGCTCCTGCTTAGGAAGATGTAAACTCATTCATTCATTCATTCATTCATTCATTCATTCATTCATTCATTCATTCATTCATTCATTCATTCATTCATTCATTCATTCATTCATTCATTCATTCATCAATAGTATTTATGCCCCATGTTCCTGTAGTCAGGTTCAAGGCAGTTGACTAAATACAATAACATACAATATAATACAATAACAATTATAGTAAACCCCAACACAGTATAATACAATGCGATAAAATGCTCGTTCCTGTTTCCCAGTTTTTTGGCCAGGTCAATTAGGGTAACTTGTAGAGAACTAGATGAACTTTTCAACTTTATGCAACTGAATGTTGTTGTGTTAATATTTAATATGATGAAATAACCTAGAAAACACCCACTCTCTCTCTCTCTCTCTCTCTCTCTCTCTCTCTCTCTCTCTCTCTCATTCTATTACAATATTTATATCCCACCTCTTTTGTGGGGTTCAATGAGGCTTAGAACTCTAAATTAAAAAATATAATAAAACCCAATGAATCCTTCCCTTCCCCAGTCTGTGACTCAAACCCCATTAAAAGCCCTAGCCAAACAAAACAGCCTTACAGCAGCTCCATTGGGTTTCTATGTATGGAGCCCTTTATACACCAGAGGACCCACTATTGAAAAAGAGTATGCTCTGGTAGCTGCCAAGAGGAGGACAACCTGATTGTGCTAGCTAGAGAACTGTGAATGGCATGAAAAGGTATACGAAGAGAGATGGTCCTTCAGATGCTATGTTAACTGAACACCTTTAAAGGTCATAACCAACCCTTGAATTGAACTCTGAAAGAAATTGACAGTCAACGAAGCTGTTTTGAAAAAGCTGTTTTCATTGGCTAGTCCCTGACAGTGATTGCGCTGCCGCATTCTGAACCAGTTGCATTTTTTTAAAAGCAGGCCCACACAGAGCATGTTGAAGTAGTCCAATTGCAAGGTTACAAAATCACAGATTAGTATGGCTAGTCTGAATGAGTCTAACAAGAGGGAGAGCTTCTTGTCAGACCTTTGTTCATAAACCATACCTATGCTACAAAGCTAACGTTTGGTGTGGATGGTAATTCTCAAGGAACATTGGTTGTGGGGATGGTTGTGTAGACCAACAGCAGAAGACATGACTCTTGAACCTTCAGAAGCTGAGGTGGAAAGATACCATTCATGTCAGCGTGGTGTTGTGGTTAAGAGTGGCAGATTCCAATCAGGAGAGCTGGGTTGGATTCCCCTCTCTTCCACATGAGCAGCAGACTGATATCTGGTGAACCAAGTTGGTTTTCTCCGTTCCCCCACAAGAAGCCTGCTGGATGACCTTGGGCTAGTGACAGTTCTCTGCAAACTCTGTCAGCCCCGCTTACGTCACGTGTGGGTGTAAAAAAGTTGTGCTACCAGAAGAACAATACTTCCTCTGCTCTTATATATATTGCAAGGGGCATTATGGGGAAATTATTGTCTGTTTTTTTCAGAAATTGAGCTGTCAAGGACAACCTGGAGTAGGTTTCTAGAGAAAGGCATGGGCTGCACCAGCTGTGCCTTAATCTTTGAGCACACCGCATGGAAAACAGTTTGTACTGACATACCTGAAAGGAGCTTTGGGGGCAAGTAATGATGTTGCTTTGGAGCTGGGACTCACTGTCTTTTCAGTCTCTGAGTTGGCTGGAGCAGGAAGTTGTTGGCATTCCTCTCGGATTTGTCCCTCGACCAGCTACGTTTCTGGAGCTCCATTCATGAAAGCTCCTGGCTCATAATACACACTTCATCGCTAATGTGAAGCGGCTTTGGGCCTATGAAGGAACCGGGGGGGAAGAAACTGGGGAGGGGGGGAGGGGGAAGGAAGGTTTCTTCTTGCATTTATTGAACATGCAACAAATTCTTCCACGGTAGGATCATGTAAGGGTATTATCCCACGAATGAGCTCATGCATGAATCATTCCGATTATTTGTGCGATTCTAGCTGATTGCTGAACACCGGTTGTAGATTCCCTAGTAGTTATGCGCAGTTGTCATTTCCACGCATTCCTCTGTTAACGGTGATCGGGTTTCTGCTTTCACAATCCCACTGAGCCGGCCAAGGGAACAGTTCTGGCAAAATGACTTAAGTGTTCTCTAAAATCCTTTTGCTCACCTCATTTTATGTATGTTAGTTCATTCCTTTTGTTTTGTTTTTTTGCATGTCCACAGGATTATTATTTTTTTGGCTACTACATTTCAAATTACAGCCGCGATAGGAATCTTGTTTTAAAGGACTCGAGAGTATCCTGGGAATTATGCTTTCCAAGCACTGGGTTACTGTTACCTTAAAAATGGAGTTGGAATCTGTAACGTTGGTTCTGAGGCTGCTCACAAGGAAGCTCTTAGCAAATTTCCTCGTGGATGAGGCTCAGAATTAGATGCACAAAATCTTCCTCTTTCAGCTCAGAAATCTCCACAATCCCTGAGTAGGGAGCAGCATTGCTCAACTTTTGTCAGCTTGGCCAAGATAAGAGTGACAAAGGATGTGCATAACTTTTTAAAAATGCCATGTGTAAGATATAAAATAAAGGAAATCTTCAAGGGCTATTCTGGAGTTCCTTAACCGCGATCTTGCAGGAGAATATAGAGGAAAGCAGATATCTGAGATCACTCATCTTTCTGACAGAAGTCTTGATCAGCTCAGTACGAAATGGAATGCCCATGATCTAATAACCACTTCGTGGCACGCACAAAAGAACCATCTTGCTTCCTGATTGTGAAATTTTGGCCCTGATTGTGAAACTTTGGCTGCATTCAACTTTGTTTTTGGCCCCCAAGAAGGTTCTGATTCCTAAAAACATCCAGTTCCCAAACGAAGGAGGAGGAGGAGGAGTTTGAATTTATACCCCACCTTTCTCTCCTGTAAGGAGACTCAAGGTGGCTTACAAGCGTCTTTCCCTTCCTCTCCCCACAACAGACATCTTGTGAGGTAGGTGGGGCTGAGAGAGTTTCGAAGAACTGTGACTAGCCCAAGGTCACCCAGCAGGAACAGAGGAGTGCAGAAACACATCCGGTTCACGAGATAAGCCTCTGTCAACCAGGTGGAGGAGTGGGGAATCAAACCCAGTTCTCCAGATTAGAATCCACCTGCTCTTAACCACTACACCACACTGGGTCTCGTAACTCAATTTCCTCCCACATATTCCTATATGTCAGAATCAGCCCAAGTGTAACTGGGAACATCTGGTGCCAGTGGTTGGCCTTGACCAGTAGTCTAGCCACAGCACTCTGCACTAGCTACAGCCTCAAGACACTTTTTAAGGATACCCCCTAGGGGAATGCAGAGGCTCCAGCATTGCCTATCCCTATCAATCAATTTTTCTTTTTGCTGCAACTATACTCACATAGTACACTTTTGACCTGGGTCTTTGCTCAGACAGCAGCTGTAGCTGCACTTGTTTGGTTTCGCTTTCTCCTCTCTCAATTGCTCTGCCTCCCTCTTGTTAATTTACCTGTTTGCTTGCCCTGCAGCATACCAGGATCTCCATTTCCAACCATCTGTCTTGGTTTGCACCCCAGGCCTTGTGCATTGTGGCTCTGCATTGGGCTATAGCTTTATGTAGCCTTCCTGTCTAATTGTGGCTCGAGCTCACTGGCAGCATGAGTCTCTGTGCTGTCAATAGTCAGTCATCCTAGCAATTCAGTTTTATATTACTGCCCTCCCAACCAATAGTGACTTGGAGATTTTGAATCAGTTCCTGAGGTCTGGTGTGACTCCCAAGGATCAAAAAGATACCCTGTTTCCCTGAATGTAAGACATCCCCTTAAAATAAGACGTAGTAGAGGTTTTGCTGAAGTGCAAAAAATAAGGCATCCCCCGAAAGTAAGACGTACCAAAGTTTTTGTTTGGAAGCACGCCCGACGAACAGAACACAGAAAAATAAGACATCCCCTGAAAATAAGACACAGTGCATCTTTGGGAGCAAAAATTTATATAAGACACTGTCTTATTTTCGGGGAAACACAGTACAACCCTCAAAATGCATGTGTGTGTGTGTTCAGAGGAGGGAGAAAATTCTGGGTTGCACAATCCTACAAGAAGAAGAAGAAGAAAAAGAAGAAAAAGAAGAAAAAGAAGAAGAGGAGGAGGAGGAGGAGGAGGAGTTTGGATTTATATCCCCCCTTTCTCTCCTGTAGGAGACTCAATCTGGCAGTCTCTTCGCCTGATATACAGTGATCGTTTTCTTTGGCATCTGTAATGTGGCCGCTCAACAGTGAGTTCTGCTGTTTACCCCCTTTTCTCCAAATTGCTCTCTTTTGTTTTGTCTAGCTGGGGAGCATTGGTGGGGGAGTGAGGAGAATGGCTTCTCCTCTTCTTGATAGGGCAGACCCTTAATGCCAGCCCCCTCGTCCGTTTTTTTAAGCCGGGCCATTTAAATAGTTCCACTGTGAGTAAGGACTCCAAATGTCAGTTATCATGATATTGCCTCCAGCGATACTGAACACTCCTATTCTTTAATCCTTCCAAATGGAAAAGCTCGGTGGATCTCAAGCTTTTCCATTTTTAGGCAACTCCCATCCCATCGACATTCTGGTCTATTTCAAGGTCCTGTGTGCTCTCGAATGGGGCGCTTGACCTGTCCAAATAGATTTGTCCAAATAATGGTCCAACATTCTTTTAAAGCATTAATTTCATTAAAAGAACAGCAACAACCAATTAAATAGCAGCTTTAAAAAAAGGCTGTTGTTGTTTTTCTAAAGACAGTTGTGCTAATTATTCTTACATTAAAAACAGCAAGCCAATTCAGTCCAAAAATTGATCCTGTCATTTGCAGCAACTTTCCAAAGTAGTCGTGCTTGGTCTCAAGGCTGGAGTCAGGGGCGGGGAGGGGAGTTCCGAGTTCTGCTGCAGGCAAAAAGGAGTCATGGGTAGCTCTAGGCAGGAGTTTTATCACTGAGTATTTGTGTTTGGAAAGATGTCAGTAGTGATTACAGGTGGCTAGTGGGAAGAATCTTTACTAAGTTGCTGGGTTTGCCTGACAACTTCAGGCATGAGGAACAAGCAAGCCACCTTGCTAACAAATGACACCACAGTGAAATAAAAAAGATAATTCACCAGCTGCACAAGAGAGTCTGTTGCTTCCTGGAATATTTGGACAATACTGACTTCAGTCCAATGACAAGCAATCAGTTGTCCAATCGATCAGTAATATTTAAGACATGAGTCGACTGGCAGGCCTCCTCTTATGTACTTTGTGTTTGTTTCAGATCTCATTTGCTCAGCAGAAGCATGATGCTGTTCTTAGGAATTCAGCCCATATGAGTCTTGTTGCTTATCTGGTTCCCCGGATAAGCCTTCACAGCTCAAGTTAGAGTGCACCTGCTCTTAACCACTACACCATGCCACAGAATACTGACGTAGTCTGGATGTCACCAGGACATGGGGTAACTGTAGACTAATCAACTCTGGTTAAAAGCATCCCTAGTCACAGTTGTCCCCTGATCATCTGAGAAGCACAGGGGGTCTAGGACTATCCCAAATACAGTTTTGGCCAGACACTGCAGAGTCCAGTTTTCTATGGCACCACAAACCTCATCCAAGATGACATCACACACATCCCTGTAGGTCAATTACTTTCCCAACCAAAACTAACTCTGGCCTTTGATGTGCCTTTCTGGATTTGCCACGGATTTTCTCCGGGATCGAAAGGAAAAACAATCTAGCACTTTGTCAGCTCCTTGACTTTGATTGCTTTTGTCTATTTCGGTCAAAGGGGTTATAAATCTCTGGCTGCCTCCCCATGTGAAGCTAGCCTGCCTGGTGCTCCCATTCCCTCAATACAAATCACCACCAGCGCCACACCTGCTCTTTTGCTCGGCCCAGTGACGTAGACTCGACGGATGCAAGATTTAACCCATGCTCCAAGCATGACAACATGAACTGGCACCAGTGTTCCCTTCCATCTCCACTGCCATCCAAGCTTCCACCTCCTGCTCTAATGTGCTTACTGAGGGGGCCAGCCCACCTGTTCCAGCTGACAGAGAGAGAACAACATCTTACAGCTGCTGCATTTACTCCCCCACCCCCATCCTTAAGCATCCAGCAGCAGCACAGCGCTGGAGAAAATGACCCCAGTGGGAGTGTTTATTGTCGAGAAGAAAGGAAAGCGCCCCCAGCCAGACCTCCCCGAGACAAGAGCTGCTGCGCCTATGTTCTTTGTTGCACATTCATCAACATTCTTATAAACATTTGACTAATAGAGACAGTGGGTGTGTCTGGGCTAATGGTTTACAATACGCCAGTGCCAAATTGAGGTCTCTGCCCAATTATGTAGGAGTCTCTCAGTTTCGTCTGCTCTATGATCATCAAGGAGTTGGTGTTTGCAAGATTCTGTCACGCTGGAAACTGTACCAGCCGAAGAGGTATTTTAAGGCCTTTGGGATTTTTTTTTGAGGGGGGGGGAGCGGGGAGTTGCTTTGGACCAATGTGGCTGCCTCTGGCCTCTGCCTAATTTTTCCAATGTATGCAAAAAATTGAAGTGATCTGCTGACAGAATGAATCATGGGAGGCAACAATCTGCACCCAATAAGCCTTATTCGTGAGTAGGGATTAAAAACTGAGTCTCCCAAGTCACCACCTACGATAGCACTCTGACAACTGAAAAAAACCCTTGGCCTGATTGATCAAATAAGAACTGATCTGATTGAGCAGAAGAGAACTGCTTAAAAATACACACACGCCAGTTTTTTCGTTTAATTGGCAACCCTATCCCAGACACGATGTAGTCGTCTCAGTGTCGATGAAGAGGAGAAAATATATGGCTAATCTCAAGTTTTACTTTCCACCCTTCCCCCCATCCCTCACAAAGATTGAATACAAAAAAAATGTATTTTCAAGAAGGGTAAGCATCTTAATATTAAATTGCAAGAAAACACTTAGAAATCAATATTTTTTCAGTATGTTTAATCTTAAGGATAAAAAAGTCATGAAGCTTCATCGGTTGCACTCAGTTTCCATTCTGTCAATACCCAGGATTCCAGAAGCAGGAATGAATTCCACTGTTCACTCCAGGCATGTGCCAGGACGCTAGCAGTAATCTCTGTACAATCCACTCAAAAGTGTCTGAAAAGCAGCCATTCTGAGATGCTACCTCAGGTGATTGAAACCTCCAGCGTTGCCAGCAGATAGCAGAAACACCACCACAATCGATAACACAAGGCTTATGATCTATAGCTCCTCAAATATATAACATTTTATTGTCTTTTTTCATACTCAAGTGGGAGAACAAAAGAGAGAGCAAATAGCTATATAACTACAGAGGAGAAGAAGAGTTGGATTTATATCCTCCCTTTCTCCCCTGTAAGGAGACTCAAAGGGACTTACAAACTCCTTTCCCTTCCCCCCCCTCACAACAAACACCCTGTGAGGTAGGTGGAGCTGAGAGAGCTCCGAAGAACTGTGACTAGCTGGTGTGTGTTGGAGTGCACAGGCTAATCTGAATTCCCCAAACAGGTCTCCACAGCTCATGTGGCAGAGCAGGGAATCAAACCCGGTTTCTCCAGATTAGAGTACCCCTGCTCTTAATGACTACGCCACTGCTGCTGCCACTGCCACTGCCACTTCGGAGCTCTCTCAGCCACTGCAGAGGGGCAGCCATGTAGCAATGCAGTGCTATGCCTAGTTACTCCAGTGGAAGGATGGTTTCAGTGGGCTCAGACTGGAGAAACTGTGTGTAGGAAACTAATTATAAAAACTAAAAATGAGTTTCCTGTGTGTAGGAAACTAATTATAAGTGCAATAGTTTTACTGCTTGGAAGACACCAGAAGAAGGAGAAAAAGAAGAGTTTGGATTTATACCCCACCTTTCTCTCCTGTAAGGAGACTCAAGATGGCTTACAAGGTCCTTTCCCTTCCTCTCCCCACAACAGACACCTTATGAGATAGGTGGGGCTGAGAGAGTTCAGAGAGAACTATGACTAGCCCAAGGTCACCCAGCAGGAATGTAGGAGTGCGGAAACACATCTGGTTCACTGGATCAGAGTCCGCCACTCAGGTGGAGGAGTGGGGAATCAAACCCGGTTCTCCAGATTAGAATCCACCTGCTCTTAACCACTATACCACACTGTATATACAAGCAAGGGAAGAGTTGTTTATGAAAAACTGGGAGACCAGTGGGAGGGGGAGTGGCTTGGTGAAAAAAAACAAAAGTTTAGCAGGTCCAATCATACACGAGATTTAGTTCAATCCTAGGCAAAAAATAAAACAACACAGGGATGGATATATTTTACTTAAAAGCGGATGCCCAGAATCAAAGTGCGTGCAGGCACCTAATCCATGCAGTCCCTGCTCAAGAACGTTATGCAACAGGTCAGGATCAATAAGGTTGATTGTGTTCAGTTTGTCAACCTATATCTCCTTATGTACAGAATCAAACAGCAAGGGAACCTGTAACCTCCCTTGGCTTATGAAATTCAGTTTAAAAGCTTTCTCCCTGCCGGAGTGAAGTCGACCAGGCCATTTGTCAAAAAGTTTTGCCAAACCATTGGATACTTGGATGTAATCTCCATGAAACAAGTCCACGATGATCCTCCGGCATTGTGTCGAGATGAATACACATCATGGCGCCAAACAAGTTCATAGGTGATTTCTTAGCCATTGTGCGGAACTCTCTGAATCATGGTGCTATTCAGAGGATAATTTGAAGCATGTAACCTATATCCCTGCAGATCACAATTGGGCAGTGAAAGACAGAGGGCATTAATGCCTGAAGACTGTAATCACACCACGAGCGGCTTACTGCTTATCTGAATGTCATTCAGAAAGGCTCCACGGAATGAAAACCGTGGCTGTGATCGTATATACTTCTCTGGACCATTTTCTCAATTCTGGGCAAATGGCACCATTAACAAGTTGGCGTTTTTAAAGCTGCTGCTTTGTCTGGTGTGACTCAGAGGTTCCATGAGTAATGCTCGTGAATATGTGCTGCCTGAAAGCCTAGAGTAACATGGGCAGATTAAATATAATAATGGGGAACTTTAAATTTCCAGGTAAAACTTGCTGAGATTTTCCACATTTGAACAAAAGAAAAGAAAATTTATTTTAAGAGGCATCGAGCAGACAGGACTCCATTCTACTAATAGTCCTTGGTCACAGCATGGGTGGGGAGCAGAGGCAGAGGTTACAAAGTGCTACAAGGGAAGGATAGCAGTGCCTCTTTGTGCTAGAGAAGCAGGGCTGATCTGGAGAACACGGTTTGATTCCCTGCTCTGCCACTTGAGCTCTGGTGTTTGTTGTGGGTGGGAGGGGCAGGAAGGGAAAGGAGATTGTAAGCCCCTTTGAGTCTCCTTACAGGAGAGAAGGGGAGGGAGTATAAATCCAAACTACTACTACTACTACTGCTACTACTACTACTACTATTAGTTCTACTGCTACTACTACTACTACTACTACTCTTCTGCTGCTGCTGCAGCAGCAGCAGCAGCAGCAGCAGCAGCAGCAGCAGCTTAGGGCTGTATGATATTTATTTCCCCCCTAGGACTTCAGATATCTAAGCGGGGCCTCTTTGTACCTTTACCTCTGAACAGTGACTAGCTAATTGCAAGACATATAACTAATAACTATTGTTATGCTAGCAAAGTAGCAGGAATAGATACTGACACATGTAATCCCCCAAAGTCTCCTTGGAGATCTTTTTGTTTTATCCCAAAGTACTTAAGATAAAGGCAGCTGCCCCCAAATCCTTCTCCAAAATGATTAACAGCCTGTTTCTTCATCCTTTCTAAATCCCTCTGCCTGAGAACTTCCTCGCCATTTGTCAGAATAGTTTCTTATTGCGCGGTGACTTCATAGCTGTAACCATGACGGCAGAATGAGGTGACATCACGGCTCTGGACATGGTTCCCTGCCTGGCTGCCAGGAGCAAGCGCCAGGCTGCGGGCGGGAAGCGCCAGCTTCAGAAGAAAACTATTTCAGTGAATCATAATGGAGTCGAGTCAGAAACCTGGAAACAGCATTAAGGATAAACTACTGTTAATGTTATGGTTTGCAAAGGCTTGCTTTTTTCGTGACAGCTGCTTTGAAACGCTAGTGGTGAGAGAAGCTGGTCAGAAGGGCACCTGGGCCTTTTCTGCCCTTTTGTGAGCAAGTTTTTGAGTTCTGTGGAAGATACACATGGTGTGGGGAGACCGTAATCATTTGGGGTGGGGGTGGGGAAATAACCTAGGATTTCTTTCACAAATTAGCTTTTCTCCTTTTGTGCCAACCTACAGTGGCTTTTCTCCGAGGTTCCCTACGCTCCCATTTTCCATTTCCATTGTTTCTCCTTCATCCCTTTGTGATTTCTTTAATCAAAGGTGATTTTGAGAAAGTATGGGGAACCATCAAGGAGAACGTAGGAAGACAACAGAAGGAAAGTGAGGACGTTAAAAAGTGGGGGGAGGGGGGGTGCTGCAAGCCAGCACCCAAACTATGGGAAAACCTCAGTGCGAAAAGACCCTTAATTACTGAGACTGCATATGAACTAGCTCAGTAGGCGGTTTGAAAATGCTCCGTAGTAGCGTCTAGTCCCAGCCGTCCATACTTGTGCATTACTTTCGGCCTGGCCTCATTATTTGCAATGTGGATGTAAAGATTGTGTGTTCCACTGACTGACTTGCAGACAAGTATGAGGTTGCCCCAAGATCAGAAAAAGCAGATGTAGTTCCCTTTTATGATATTTATCTCAGAAGCTGCTGCAAATACGTACCTTCAGGGCACTGCTTTGGTTCCTTTAATCACTTTTGCAATAGTTAGCTCTACAAATGCACCAATCTCCAAAGAGTTCGGGGAAGTACATGCAACATTATTTCCTTTTATTTTCACAACAACCTTGAGAGGTAGTCTGTGCTGAGAAGAGACTTTCTTGAGGTTAGTTCAGTTAGAACAACAGATTTAAACAGTCAAAGGCAACACTCAAATTACTACACACAGCTCTTTCTGTGTTCGCAGCAGTGGCATAGTGGTTAAGAGGAGGTGCGCTCTAATCTGGAGTACCAGGTTTGATTCCCCACTCTGCCACTTGAGCTGTGGAGGCTCATCTGGGGAACTGAATTAGCCTGTGCCCTCCAACACATTGGGTGACCTTGGACTAGTCACAGCTCTGTGAAGCTCTCTCAGCCTCACCTACCTCACAGGGTGTTTGTTGTGGGAGGGGGAGGGGCGGGAAGGGCAAGGAGATTGTCAGCCCCTTTGAGTCTCCTACAGGAGAGAAAGGCTGTGTGTATAAATCCAAACTCTTCTTCTTCTTTCTCTCCCTCCTCTGAATTATGGTTATCAGAAACACTTCCATACATGTGCAGTGTGCGAAGCATGGAATCTTCTCATAAATTGTCTCCAGTTGCCACTTGCTGAATTTTCAGTTGTGGGCTGTTTCTGCCTCTTTGGCTGCTGCACCAAGCAGAAAGGCCAGACGTGAGGTGGTGTCTGGCAGAAGTGCGGCAGCCCCCTCTAAACTTTGCCCGGCTTGCCTTTAAATGGTGCTAAGAGTGTCTACTAGTGGCCACATAAAGGCATCTATCCCCCTGACTGCAAACCGATTGTGACAGTTACCACGAGGGGCGAAATTAAAAACAGATGAACCTGGCTTTCCCTGGATGCCTGATTGGGCCAGAACAGCCCTCTCGGGGGGCAGGGGGGGGGGGGAATGATTGTCTGGAAATGTCTCTGCTGTGACTCCAGTGCTCATATACTTAGCCGTGACGCCGCGGGCACCGCGGGCATATACAAATGAAGAATAAAACTGGGGAGTGAGATACTATGTCATAGCAGGGTGAGAGACCCTAGAAAGAATGTATGTGGAACCCTTCGAGGTGGAGCGGATGCGCTTGGGAGACTTATCCTGGATTCTGACTCGTTCCTCTCCCCCTCCTCTCCCTTTCCGTCGTCTCCAGTTAACTGGAAAAGACATTTCTAATTCGAACAAGGCTGTTCGTAGTATGTGCGGCGCCTGCTTTTTTTTGCGAGCGGTTGTCATTGCTGATGAGAGAATACCACTCTTCCTTTCTTCGTGCCATAAATCATGGGCACATTTTGTACATCGGAGGAAGTGCCATGCAGGAGAACGCCCCACCCCCTGCCTTCAATCGAACTTGCAGGTGAAACTCATTGCATTGGGCAAGAAAGCTGCGCTCCAGTCTCATCTGAAGCTAGGGGTGGCCGAACCCCGCCCAGATTGGCCGTCCCTGCACTGCACCTTGCTTCTCAGCCGAGCGGCAGCAGCCCCTGTCCATCAACTCACACCTGCCATTGTCATTCTGGGATGGAAGCGTTCTCCTTTTTGTCTTGACCCAGCAGCTTGTGGCCGGCCTCACATGTCTGCAGTTCAAATCTGGGACCGGTCCCATTGAGTAGCAGAACTCCCCGATGAGTTTGTTTTTGGATCTCTGTTTGGGCGAACGTGGCAACTCCAGGCCTCTGCAGTGCAACCCGGTAGCCATTTGACTTGGGTGAGGTGACGTCAACGAGAAGGCTTTTCTCAGGCTTTGCTCCAAGTCCCTTTGTCCTGCCAAGCGGCAACAGTAAAGCTGTCAAGAATAGGCCGGTGGCGACCGGGAGATTCCTCTGCAGCTGACATCTGCAGCTGAGGATGACTTGTAAAGCCTTCGATTTTCTGAGGAGGCTTTGAAGAGAGAGACATGCTTTGTGGCAGACCCGAGCGCAATAATGTCACGGGATTTCCATCCTCGGGCCATGGCTTTGTGGGGATTAGGCCATTGCTTGGGAACTGCCTGCATTTCCACCCTCTTCAGCTTGTGCATTTTCCATCTCTGGATTCAAGTTCCCCAGAGAGGCGCCATTTTGGTGCTTGTGCGACTAATCCGGGATTGAAGTATGCGCTGGAGGCGGAAGGAGGGAGGGGGAGGAGGCGAGGCAAGCCACTGTTGTGTTCAGAGTGTCTTTGCAACTAGCAGTGGCTGCTCAGGGAGTCATGGAAACAGCTGCCATACAAATCTAGCTGGAGCCGTGGAGATCAGTGCTGAAAAACACCCATTGGGTTCATCTCCTTGTGAGTGTGCATGTTTGCATGAAGAAGAGGAAGAGGAAGAAGAGGAAGAGGAAGAAGAAGAAGAAGAAGAAGAAGAAGAAGAAGAAGAAGAAGAAGAAGAAGAGAGTTGGATTTATATCCCCCTTTCTCTCTTGTAAGGAGACTCAAATGGGCTGACAAACTCCTTGCCCTTCCCCCCTCACAACAAACACCCTGTGAAGTAGGTGGGGCTGAGAGAGCTCAGAAGAACTGTGACTAGCCCAAGGTCACCCAGCTGGCATGTGTGGGAGTGCAGAGCAGGGAATCAAACCCGGTTCCTCCAGATTAGAGTACAGTACAGATTAAAGGCAGTGTTCTACAGCTGAACATGCCCTCATGGGGAGCAGAGCATTGCAGAGTTTGACCAGCTGCCATACTTTTCCTTACCATTTTGACACTGCTATTACAGGTTATTCCTGACAGCCACAGTTGGAAGAAGACTAAAGTCAAGCCCGGTAGCACTTGAGAGACCAGCACACTTTCCCAGGGCATGCATTTCCAAGAGAACTTTGTAACTCATGGCTGTATTTGTAGATCAGCTCTCCGTCATTACCAGCCATCCACTGCAGGGCATATAAATCAAACGGCAGCTATACCGTATTTTCGCTATTCTCAGTTTTCACAAACTGAAAGGCTGCAGTCCTGACATCTCAAATATTTTCAGAAGTCTTATAAATAGGACTGATGTCCGGTGCTTGTTTGGAAATAAATGCCTGAACCTTCATTAGGCTCCTGTGGTTGTCTTTTTAAAGCCAGCCTGTGTGGTTCCGAGGTAAAAGTGCATCATGTCTCCAACAAGAACTCCCATAGAGGAGTTTTGCTTACACCAGAGTGATTCCATTTCAGAAATGTCAGCTGTCAGTGTTAGCTGTTGCTGGCATCTGAGTAGTTTCTGTGAAGCCTCCGCGGCCATCCTCTTTCACCACAGGGCTACTCTGATTGGGGGATCGCTTCCAACTCAAATAGTGGCTTCAGCAGCTCCGTTCTGTCTGTCACCATTCTGGCTGATCTAGCCCAGGGGTCTTTTAATAAACTCTTTGTACAGTCCCTCTTAGTGGCCCTGACTAGTACTTGGATGGGAGTCCACCAAGGAAAACCAGGGTCTCTATGCAGAGGAAGGCAGTGGCAAACCACCTATGTTAGTCTCTTGTCTTGAAAATCCTATTGGGTTGCCTTAAGTTGGCTGCAACTTGGCAGTACTTTACACACACACACACACACACACACACACACACACACACACACACACACTGTCCCTCTTAACTCTCCACATCTTGTATTTTGGTATTGTCATTATCCTCTGAACTGGGGGGTCATCAGCCTTTTATAATTCAAGGGACAATTTAGGTTAAAATTCAAGAAATCGCCAAAGAACCAATACATGAAAGATGGTTTATATAACTGAAACTATCCAACTGCACATTACTGATAATTGGCATATTAACATGGAGCTGCTGCAGCTGAGCCCATTGCTGTTGCAAGTCCTGTAATAGTAAGTGGCACATGTAGAAGAAGAAGAGTTTGGATTTATACCCCACCTTTCTGTCCTGAAAGGAGACTCAAGGTGGCATACACGCTCCTTTCCCTCCCTCTCCCCACAACAGACACCTTGTGAGGGAGGTGGGGCTGAGAGAGTCCAGAGAGAACTGTGACTAGCCCAAGGTCACCCAGCAGGAATGTAGGAGTGCTGAAACACATTTGGTTCACTGGATCAGAGTCCGCCACTCAGATGGAGGAGTGGGGAATCAAACCCAGTTCTCCAGATTAGAATCCACCTTCTCTTAACCACTACACAACTGCACTACACAGGAGCACCCAGGTCAGTTGTTTTAGCGTACTGGTATAAATCTGTTCATTGTTCACACTTGGGTCCCATAAATATCTTGTCCTGCCAGTCGCTTTGCACACGACTTATTTCAGCACCCTGCTTACCCCTCCAAATAGGCCTTAACTTAAGCATTTCATTTTTATGTTTCAAGTTGCATTTCCTTCTGTAGCTATAGGTTGCAGACCCCTTCTGCGAATTGTCCTCTGATAGTACTGATAATTCTCTTGTCCACTTTGTGGATAAATAAGGATAATGACTATTTGTTTGCTCCCTTTCCCCAGGGTATTATGCTTGCAGTTTGGTCAGACTTAGAACCCAGCAAGTGCCAGGCTGCCCATTCCTATTTCATAAAGAAGATCTGTTCTGCCGATTCAGCCTTCATCCAAGTGTAGGTTTTAATGGGACTCACGGAATGGAACACTGTTCAACTTTTCCCAAAGATTTTCAGTGAGCACTTTGGAATGTGTCCTTCTGCAGTATGCCAGTAGCTCCTCTTCTTTCCAAATATTGGGTTATGTCTGGACATGGTCTACCTTCTCCTTTCCGGAACCAGAAAATGAGCGAGGTGCTTTCTGATGCTATTTCTGCCATCACCGCTTCACAGCGACCCGTGCTCTGGCTGATACCTGAAGCTGTATGTCTGTGAGCAAGAAGCGTGTTGACTGCTCTTGGATAAAACCGTTGCTTTGTGTTTGGCCTGAATATGTGTTTTGTTAAGTTAAGCTCCCTTTCCAGACAGAGAAACTCCCTCTCTAAAAAACTGAGGACAGATTGTTATGCAGTGTTTGGGATGCTCAGTTCCTGGGCTCACTTAGATGGATTCTTGGCCTTCTGTCCCGACCACACGATTCCTCTTGGGGTTTTCAACCCCATCTATTTATGGTTGCTGCTGCCTCAGAGCGACTCCCTTTCTTTTGATCTGGGTTGAATTTACCTTTATTCCATCTTAATTAAAATGTTCCTGGGCAAATCACTTTAGCTCACAAGTCACCTTATAACTTCAACTATTCTGCCAGTCTTGATCATGTGGTTTATTTTACATTTCTGGCCCACTCTGTTCCAGTATAGATCAGAGCATATAACAGTTTAAAATGTAGCTATAAAATAATTTTACACACACAAAACAAAATACAAACTAAAACTGCTGTATTAAGAGTGGAGCAATATTCTCCTATACATTGAACAAGGAAATTTTTGCAGAACTTCAGAAACTAATGTACATCAGTGCAGTCACAGTTACGAATATGCTTCTGTTGGATCCAAAAAATATTGTCATTCCCAATATTCTTCAATACCAAATACTGGCATGGTATTTGGATTCGGGAGTTTTTTGGAGTCCATTATTCCTTATGAGGTAACTTTTTGAGTGACTAGGAAGAAGGATAAAAGGCAACCATCCCGATCTTTGTGCCTGCATGAGCAGTGATGCTTGAGTAAGGCAAGCTAATTTTAAAACGCCATGGGCTGAAATTTATGTTCTGCAGTATTGTAGATTAGCCAAGTGCAAACTATGCAATAGGCTGAATCCATCTGATAAATGTTAATGTCAACCTTTGAAAGAAACTCTGTTGGTGTTAATATCACACTCAGCATCCTTGGCAGTATTAACCAGATTACTTTTCCTAGAGCTTTTTGATTTTTTTCTATTAATATGTTTCCAGATAAAAGAATCGTCTCATTTTCTCCTTTTGAATACAGACAAATTATGTGCGCACACACACACACACACACACACACACACACTAATAGGTATAGATAACATAGCTTTTTTACCATGTATATCTTTAGCCGCTGAGGCGTTTGAAAAATTTCAGACTGTATGTGAAATGGGATTTCTTAAGATCATGTATGAGGAGAAACTATAGTGGTGGTTTTCAATAGAAGCCACCTATTTATTAGTAACATCTTGGCAGCAAACAGCTTGATTAAGATATCTGAACATTTGAAAATCTGATTTGAAAGTATATGGAAATCAAGAGCTATGTGGTGTAGAGCATGTGCCACATTGAGGTTTGCAAGAACAAGACTAGGAAATACAATGCGTCTTAACGTTAGCATCGTTGACGCTGTAATTTGGGGTTCTGTGCCAAATTGAGATGCCAGGAACTCTTGCAGTGAAAAAGTAGTTGCACCTTGCAGTGAAAAAGTTGTGGAGACTTTACATCATTATTTTACGGCGCAGGTCATTTAATCAGATTATTACGAGAAGTGGGCTTTCTGTCCTTCAGCACTGGGTTACAAGAAGAGTTGTTTGTCAAGAGAGACTGCATCGTTACCTGTAATGCTGCGGAGTTTGCACATTTGACCGCGAAGATTACTGTATTCTGTGGTGCTTGTGAGGAATTCCGTGTTAAGCAGTTTAGTTGATATGGCTGGCTGCCAAAACAACAATAAATGGAACTTGGCTACAAGAAATGCACAATCATGACTGGGTTTGTTGACCTAATCTGGTGACCTGTAACCTTGCATTGGAATTTCCTTGTCTGGTGTTTTTGTTCTGTCCCCTATTTGTTGCAGTTAAAAACACTATGCCAAGTTTCTTCTAGAGCCAGCATCCCATTTACATTCCATAGCCTTCTGAAGACCAAATATCTATTGACATCTCTGCCGAGTGAGTGATAACTAGCTTGAATGATGGTATCTGAGGCTCTTGGCCTACAGGTCCAGCTGAATGAGGTGT
Source organism: Sphaerodactylus townsendi (assembly GCF_021028975.2). NCBI lineage: Eukaryota > Metazoa > Chordata > Lepidosauria > Squamata > Sphaerodactylidae > Sphaerodactylus > Sphaerodactylus townsendi. Next base: position 153,334,781 of record NC_059428.1, read on the forward strand.
GAGAAAGGCCACTTTTTAAAAATGCCTCTCCTATGCCAACGTTTCCTGGAAATTAAAAAGAAAAAGAAATGTTTTCACCTCGCACTTTGCGTACTGTGCTAATTTTTCCATTTTGAGGAAATTATTAATATAGGGAACTCTGAACAATGCATTCCCTCTGTTCCTTTTTGTGTAGGTGGAATTTTGGAGTGACAGCCAGAGAAATAGAAGAAAATACTCCCAAAATCCAGTGTCGGTCAGTGTAGCCAATTCATTTGCAAACATGAAATCTGTTGCCTTAATTTTTGTGTGTGTTTTTTTTTTAAGAAAAATGTGTTTGTGTGTTGACAAGGGTGTGGAGAGAGCATCCCTATTTCTAGGGATAGAAAATGGAAAACATGTTTGTGTTCTGACATGATGTGACATAACTTCAGTGAAACCTGCTTCTGCTCAGCTTTGTTATAAAACAGGAGTAATTTTGATCTGTGTGTCAGTCCCCAGGACACTATGTCTGGTTTATGGGGATGAACAGTGCAGAAGTCCTCTGTCAGAGCAGAAGGTATTTTACCTAGTGATGGGCTCATAAAAGGAAATAGGCCTAGGTTACCGTTCTAACTACCTGTCTGCTGTAACTTATCTTGTACAACCTAGGGTTTTTTTCCTCTAGCGTCTGAAATGGGAGTATGAAAAAGTTATCAGGTAACTTTTCAAAGAACATACCGTCACAAATTGATGCCCAACTAGTGACTTGCATGTGGAGCTATTTACGTGCTTCACTTGTCCGAGTGTTCTATTGCTACCCTCTCATCTGCTTGGTGCTGCTACTCTATGGTTCTTAAAAAGGAAAGCCAGATTGCTTCCCTGTTGTTCAGGTCATTTCCCCGTAGGTGTCCCCAGGCTGTAGTGCACATTTACTGGCAGAGTGCTTGGTAGGCCCTGCAGTTTTGCTACCTTATCAAGTCATCCGTTGCTTATTTTTGTGGTTCCAGGGTACCCAGGGTTTATGTTTTCCAGTATATAGAGGCTTATAGCCAGTTCTGCATGTCTAGTGGCGGTATTTCATTCATTTATAGTCCGCCTTTCCCTCAAGATCAAGGTGGAATGCCAGATTTTAAAATGCAATAAAAAAGCACAACACATACAACTAACCAGGCTATCAAACTGGAGTGCAAAATGAGCAAACAATGCAATAAAACCACGTAATACAATAACGTTCAACTCAAACTAACATTTCCACAGACATTGAAACTGCAATCCTGATCCCTTTATAAAAAATGCCCATCCATCCTCTTGGATTCCTGGGAAGCAGGAAATACTAGCTCCTGTTTAATGTGACAGGTACATGACGTGCTGTTCTCTAGTTAGGTGTATGCCTTCTCCCCAGTTTCTATACAGGAACAGGCATAAGATTGCTTCTTGTTAGGTTTTCTTGTGGAAGTGATGGGTAAACTATATAAAACTTGGCATAAGATGAGTTATGATCCTTCCTGGCTGCTGGAAATAGTGACCTTACATAAAGACATGAGGTTGGATGGGAATAAGGCATGACTTGAAACCAGAATAGTAAGATCCTGAAATTTGATCAGCCCTAACCGATTGATGATTTCTTCATACCCTTTTGGTTCAGATAAAAGATTGGCAGCACAAAGTCTTTAGTGAAATGGTGATTTGTGTAGATGAAGCATTTTAAATCTCCACATTCTTATTTGATCTGTCCTGTTACTGAAAAACTGTTCCAAAAGTTCCAGTTGTCAAGGTTTCTATGTGGTTTATAATTACTGGGGATTTACCATTTTAAAATGAGTACGTTATCTATTAAAATCTCTTATTGAATGTCTTTCTTGCAACAGTTACAGCTGTTTGAAAGCTAAAGGCGGGGGAAAGAGAGCTGTGATAGCTGGAAAGAGAAGGAGGATCCAAAAGGTGTTTTTTTCCAGAATAAGGGACAGGTGAGCAGTTTTGACAGGAGTAGTGAGAGAAGATATTAAATAAAGATGAAGGAGAAATGTCTTTCAGAATGGAAGAAGAGAAGAAAATACAAAGAAGAAAACAGGCCACGATGGAGAGCATGTTGGGTAGTTCCAAAGGAGAGGCAGTCAAGCAGAGAAGTTCCGGAGCATTCTTTGAATTTTCACGTTGGGGAAGTTGTCTGAATTAAACCAAGAACATTCTTCCTTTATCACATTATGAAAGTCCTAGCCTGTCGAAGAGCAGGAAAAAAAGTGAAGCAAGGGAACAAGATAACTTCAAGAATACCTGCCTCTATATCTCTCAACTTGTCCAGATCAGGCTAGGGCTAGACTATGTAATCACTGAGTTTTCCAAAGGCATTTGGAGCTTGTAATCGGGCTCTCTGGCTCAGGCATATTAATGGTAATTTTTGTAATTTTCAGAGCAGAAGGGAGTGCATTTCTGTAACAGGAGTCCAAAGACGGAGCAAAATGGGAAGTACTCAGGGTTTGTGAGCACACATACATCTTCTAGCATTTCCATGGATTCCACCACTATGAAGGGATCAAATTATGATTTGAAACTAATTTCCTGCATTCTCCAACAGTATCAAATTTGGTTTTCAGCCTGAGTCCCTGTGTGTATGCACACACATTGGCATGCGGGACAGAGCATTCATATTTTTTATTCTGTGCGGGGAGGCTGACCAGAAAGGTCACAGCTGGAACTTGTGTCCATTGCTCAGTAATCTTTGCATTCAAGAAATTAATTATAACCTAGCTGCACACTCCTGTTCTATTTAGGGCCATTTGTACTATGCATCAAAAAGCAGAAGGCGGGGGGAAAAAACCCTTATCAAAAGTCTGGGCTCAAAATAAAGGAAGCAGAATATGCATGATGCATAAATCAATTTGCATCATTCTATTTTCAGTAATGGTAATTGTACAAAACTAAGACAATTTGGGAAACTAATCCTATCATCTGGAGTGGGTAAAGAACTGTGAAGGAGGGCATATTGGTGTTTGGAATATGCTGCCACAGGTGGTGGTGATGGCCACTAACCTGGATAGCTTTCAAAGTGGCTTGGGCAGATTGATGGAGGAGAAGTCGATCTATGGCTACCAATCTCGATCCTCCTTGATCTGAGATTGCAAATGCCTTAGCAGACCAGGTGCTTGGGAGCAGCAGCAGCAGAAGGCCATTGCTTTCACATCCTGCCTGTGAGCTCCCAAAGGCATCTGGTGGGCCACTGCGAGTAGCAGAGAGCTGGACTAGATGGACTCTGATGTTCTTATATCAAGGTTTGCCCAGAGAAACAGACCTTAGGATGCGTTGGTCCTCACACATCTTGTGTTCTCTTGTCAGCATTGGATGACTTGCAGCTGGGCGTAAACACTGTTTCTTCTCAGTCTGCATTCTGGTTATACGCTCCTCCATTCCATCTACTGTTGAAAGATCTTTTCTTCATAAGTGCAAAAAGAGAGAGCAAACTGCCTCCGCTGAGTAATATGGTGTTGGAGCTGATTCATAAGGGAGTCCTCTTCTTCCCAAAATTTCAAGTAGGTTGGCAGATACATGCTCAGTTTTCCTTCACAGTAGGAACACTTATCCAGTTTGTTCATTCCATCCGTTGCTCTGTTAGGGTGTTCATCACATGCCAAAACGTCAGAGCCTTCTACTCTTAGGCAGAATAGAACAGTGATTAGAATTTTGGATTAGGATCAGAATCAGGGAGACTTTGGCCCCTTCCATACATGCAGAATAATGCACTTTCAATCCACTTTCAATCCACTTTGCAGCTGGATTTTACTGTGCGGAAAAGCAAAATCCACTTGCAAAACAATTGTGAAAGTGGATTGAATGAGCATTATTCTGCAGGTGTGAAAGGGGCCTTGGTTTCAAATGTTCATTTAGCTGTGAAACGTTTTGGGCATCGTTGAGCCTGTCTTACACTCAGACCCCTTCCGCACATATAGAATAATGCACTTTCAATCCTCTTTCAATGCATTTTGCAGCTGTGTGGAACAGCAAAATCCACTTGCAAACAGTTGTGAAAGTGGATTGAAAGTGCATTATTCTGCATGTGTGGAAGGGGCCTGGGTTTACCTTTGGGCCTGTCTCACACTGAGGTTTAATCATCTCTCATAGAACAATAGGGGAGAACAGTAAACATGTACCCCATCTTTTTGCTCTTTGGTTCCTATTAATTAGCCTTCATGTTTCTTTCCCAATAGCCGTCAACCAATATACACGAGTAATTCAGACGTGAGTTTTTGCACAATGCAATCAGGATATGATTTAAGAGGTTTCCTACAGTGTGTTCAAATCCGTGATAGGAGATAGGATTTCCATGTCCCCTCGTTTCCTGCATAGCCATTTCCTATTTGCAGTTACTCTGCTTTGATTTAATCTAGTGTATCTAGTGTCTTTCATCCCTGGAGCTCAGGGCTGCAAATATGGTTCTGTATTCCCCACTGTATCTTAACAACAACTTTGTGAGCTACGTGCAGCAGTGGCACAGTGGATAAGAGCAGGTGTGCTCTAATCTGGAGGAATCGGGTTTGATTCCCCGCTCTGCCGCCTGAGCTGTGGAGGCTTATCTGGGGAATTCAGATTAGCCTGTACATTCCAACACAGGCCAGCTGGGTGACCTTGAGCTAGTCACAGTTCTTCTGAGCTCTCTCACCCCCACCTACCTCATAGGGTGCTTGTTGTGAGTTGTGAGTTTGTAAGTCCCTTTGAGTCTCATATAGGAGAGAAAGGGGGGATACAAATCCTCTTCCTCTTCCTCCTCCTCCTCCTCGTCCCCTCCCCCTTCTTCTTCTTCTTCTTCTTCTTCTTCTTCTTCTTCTTCTTCTTCTTCTTCTTCTTCTTCTTCTTCTTCTTCTTCTTCTTCTTCTTCTTCTTCTTCTTCTTCTTCTTCTTCTTCTTCTTCTTCTTCTTCTTCTTCTTCTTCTTCTTCTTCTTCTTCTTCTTCTTCTTCTTCTTCTTCTTCTTCTTCTTCTTCTTCTTCTTCGGTTAGGCTGAGAGAGAGCAACTGGCCCAAAGATCATCTCCATTCCATTGCAAAGAGGGGGTTTGAGCTCTGCTCTTCTAGACTGTAGTCCCAACTGTCTAACCACTACAGTACACAGTATCACTTTATCCATGATGATGAATGAAACGAAAGGAGAGGAAAAATTTTGTATGGTGGAGTGAGAGAATTTGCTTTGGTAGGGAGGCTTTCCGGGAGACCTTTGCAAGAGACACGTGGGGAACCTTAAATACATTTAGGGAGTTGGGGCCATCAAGCCTTCCTGATCCTATGAAGAAAGATAAGTGAAGAAACTCCATGAGGTTCAGATGATTATTTTGACACGTGAAGGGAGTTGTGCAAAGCAATACGATACGATATGATACAAAGCAAAGGCCAGGCAGAAGGGAGTGCTGGTATATGTGGAGTGAGCAAAGTAAACTTGCTTTATTACACGCAGAAGAGAAGAGGGTTTGTGGGAAGTGGTAAATCCCTTTCCTGGAACTTTTCACACTCCGATGCGCAGCTTCCACTCCCACAGCTTGGCACGTGTGAGCTCTCAAGTGACCTTCATGCTCTCCTGTGACGAACTAAGCAGCTTTCTGCCCCAGTTTCGTTCTGAGCTGCTGTCGAAGTGCTGAGGGGAGGTAAAGAGAGCTCCGCCGGCACTTCGATGTGAACACACGAAGACATTTTAACCTTTTGATTGGCCAGTTTCCTAGCTGGTCACCATCGTATTGGCCGGAAGATTTATTTTCATACTGCAAAATTCCATCCTTAGTGCAACGCCTTGATCTCCTGAAGAATTTTGAATGGTTGAACGAAGGAGCGGAATCAAAATAAACAGCACCGCCAGTGGTTTTACACATGGCAGGCTCGACCAACCTCAAATAGGAGGTTGTCTCCGAAAGGGCTGGCCACAAAGCACAACAGGCATTCCAGCCTGAAACCCCCGATTAGCTTGAGCCATAAAGACGGGTGTGTGCATGTCCGAGGAGCGAGCAGGAAGTTGCATGTTTTTCAGCAGCTCGTCCATCTGCTAACCTTTATGGGGCCAAGTCAGCGGTGGGGTTGAGTGCCCGTTCTCCTCTTCTCAGCAGGATTATAATAACAGAGCGTTACAATACGGTTTATAGTCACTAATGAGTCAAACGTGGGCTAGTTCCTGTGAGGTTGCTTGATTCATAGTTGTTGTTTCCATTCTACAGATGGGAACGCTACAGCAGATGACAGAGGGGCGGGTTTTCCACTAAAGATTTGGGACTGAATCCCACAGTTTGAGACGGAAGACACATTCTCTGCAAAGGTCCTCAAGCATCAAGTCCTATTAAACCATATGAGTCTTTGTCATGAGGTTCAACTGAAATCATTAACACAGCTGAAATCCCATTGATACCTCTGTGCATCAGCGGCTTCAGTCTGAATTCAGGTACCTAGGACCATTGAAACAGCTACGGAATGTCGGTTGGCCGTTTCATTCCCTCAGGGGAAAGAGGTCAACTGTACCAGCCATCAGATAACATGTCTCTCCCCCAGTCCACTCTTTCATTAAATTCTGCAAGATCAATTCCAAATTACCCCAAATCACCACTGTGGCTCTCCAAGAAAAGAGAAGGGTTGAAGGGTCAAACAGGCCTCCATGTTGTAGTTTGCTCTGATGAATGTAATGAGGCTATTCCAGTCGTGGCCTCCTAAAATATGAAAGGCTCCAGTTTCATTCCACTAGGTGGCAAAGTCCCGCAGCGTTGTCCCGGTGTGTTTGGGTTTTTTCCCAGGAGGGATTCCCTTGCCAGTGTACTATAATTTAATCGCACACAATATGCTTGATTTTGTTGGTCTTCCTTTAACAAGGATGGGAGGTGGGATGCAATTGAGAAGATTGCCCAATATTTGGTCTAATCGGTGCCAGTTCAGCTCCAATGCCAAGTTTGCTCACTACGTTGGTGTTTTTTCTAACATTTTATGGCTGCTGATAGAAGCAGGTTTCTGTGGATTATCTTTACTGTTGTTCTGTACGCTGAAGTGCTATGAATACTGGACTGGTGATTCCTATTGAGAGTGGTATGCCAAAAAGAGAAAGAACATAGAAAGCCTCAGAGTTGCACCAGTCTTTATTGCTGAACACATTGTCTTCAGGATGGCAGTAGCAGGTATGGATGGTGGGTTTCTGGCTTCACATGTGAAACAGATTTCTTCCTGAATGTATGCAGTCTGTTTCCCACTGGGGTTGAGAGAAGATCACCTGCTGTGGTCTTGTAGAAACCTAAGAGGGAGTTCAGGACTTCCAGAAACTCCAAGCCCCCCACCTCTCAGTCAACAGCTTCTCCTTTGCTCATGGAGCTGTGTTATCCTGAAACCAACCATTGCCCTCTTAGTGTGATCAAGCAGCTGGGACTTGTTTTGGTAGCACAGAGCCAAGGCGGGAGCTTTAGGATGTGTGAAAACTGGAAAGGTATACTTGCATCAAGTTTTTTGCTTTATCCAAAGGGGGAGATTTCTGCCACTGTTGTTCTGTGCTACCTTCACGTACAGCTGAACAGTAGTTGCTGTCCTTTTCTCTAACATGAGAAGCATCTCTTTCAGTCCTTTTACCTTTGATCAAAAAGATGTCTCTCTGAGGATCTCATTAATTTAGTGAGCACTGAGCCTCCTGAAGATGGATATTTAGAAACCCATCCCTCAGGTACATTGCAAAACATGGTTTGATTCTTCTTCTTTTTTACTCCACTGGTACTGCTGTTCACAGGAGGAAGAAGGTGATTCAGTGTCCTGTTATGTGCTTGGGGATGACTGGCGTTAAAGCTCTGATCCTCTCCAAAGAGAACCAGCACAATCTTTCTGTTGGAATCTGCTTCCTGTGTACACCACAAAAAAAACCCCTGGTGCTTTGTAGTTAAGATGGCCAAACTAATAATAAAATTGCCAGCATATTTTCTAGAAGTTGTAAACAAGTTCCAAGTTCTTTACTCACTTGTCCAGGGTCTGGGTGTAGTCTCTGACTTCAGTTACACTTGCTTCCTTTCGCACAGTTTTCTTTCAGGAAGACCCTCTCCATCTGGGGAAGCACTGTCATATTAAAAATCATGTCAGCAGAGCTAAGAGGTATCGAGCAGCCGAGGTAGAGGAAGCTGCTATTTTGGGGTACGTACATGTTCAAAGGAATCAATCACACTGGGTTTGGTGATCCATATCAGAGTAGCTGATTCAGGTTGTAAATCCTGAATGGAAATGCTAGAAAAGGTACTGTACACTGTGACCCTAACAACATGTCATGGGAGACTGCACTTGAGTTTGCTGTCAACAATTCAAGATTTCTTAAAACTGAAAAGCAGCCACTGGAGGCTACCAACTTGAGAGGAAGGAGTAGCATAGACAGACATATCCCACAGGCTACGGTGGGTTTTCCGGGCTGTGTGGCCGTGGTCTGGTAGATCTTGTTCCTAACGTTTCGCCTGCCTCTGTGGCTGGCATCTTCAAAGGTGTATCACAGAGAGAAGTCTGTTATACACTGTCCCATGAGAAGGGAATGTTCCAGCAGAACCAAAATGGTGGCATAAACAGTTTGATAAGGAGGAACTGTTTGATTCCTTTCCTGCAGTCCTTAAGTACTCTTGTCTTGCTTACTAGATACTTTCTCATTGTAGGGGAAAGATGAAGGGTCCCATTTTACCCTTGTAGAGATAAAAATGTGTTAAGGAGGGTGATTTTGAACCAAGCAACTCCAGGTAAACAGCCTCTCCCTCTCACTGTCCTCTGCTTGAACTGACAGAATCTTACAGCTGCTAGGAGATAGTTCATGTGTTTGCTGTGTAACATCTACTTTAGCTTTGAGTTGATTCATATTTTTCACCTCAGTTCTTCAAGAGGGACTTCCAGGCATTTTCACAAATTGTGCCGGGAACACTGTTTCTCACTTCGAATGCAAGTGCTATAATAATGATCAATGTACGTTCAATTAACCCAGCATTAGAGATCTTGCCAAATCTGCATATATATTTTTGCGCACGCAGGTGTATGCTTGTAAGTTGGTTTCTAGAGAAAGTGTTAATTGGACAAGGAGTCTTGGCAATTAGAAGGTCAGTTAAAGCTATTTCTTGATCTAGTTTCAGAGATATATATGATAAAGTCCAAACAGTAAAAGAAAAAAATGCACCCCAAAGTGCTGGAAGTAAAACGAAGGCTTTAAAGTTGAACAAACTCATTCCTGAAACAAATTCCAAGACAAAAGCAATTGCAATAAAAGATAAACAGTAAAACACTGTGTTCAATGATAGGGCATGTGATTTTGACCTTATTTCATTGAGTGCACTTCATTATTTATTTGCTTGGGGAAAAAAAGGTGCTTCCTTTTCAGTCAAATGTTTCTCAGGTAGGTTCCACTGAAATAAAACCAACAGTTAAAACAATTCAATAAATAAGCAAGAGTAAACGCTCTAAAACCAGAACAAAGCATACAACACAAAAGACTGATGGTGTGAATGATTGATGCCTCTCTGACTTAGGAGATTCTTGCGAACCTCCTAGGGGGGCCTTTGAAGATCAGAGTAGCTGAATGTGAGACGAAGTGGGCAGGCAGAGAGAAATATTGATAAGATCTTTAGGGTGCTCATAGCAGTCTTATGTCTATTTCAAAAGTCTGTTTGTTGAGCTAACCCTGGGACGATCCAGCCCAAGAAGTCAAGGACTAAATAAACCTTGTCCTAAGACTGTCTCTGATATGCTGGTTAGACCTCTGTGACCAGGACCGACCTCCTGAAATTCTGTGTACTCCCATCACTCATATTTTGGGACATGAATAGGCAGATTCTATCCTCAGGTTTGTAAAAGTTCACCTACAGTAAAAGTTCACCAGGAAAAGTTCACCTACAGGAAAAAAGTTCACCTACAGGAAAAGAGTGAACCAGGGATTATTACTAGTGAAAACTCTGTTCTGGAGGCTTCCACCTTTGCACTCATTAATACTCTTGTCACCTTATTGGAGGCAAACTCTGTATATTCCAAATAAAAATAATAACAACGTTCTTTTGGTACAATCTAATAGTGGTGGGACGATGTTTAAAAAGGCCCTGTTTGGATGTGACTGTAGGAGATGTCTTAAAAGAGAGGGTTTTATTATTATTATTTTGCAAAATCTGTGGAATGTGCGTAATTAGAAAAAGTGGCACTTTTAAAGCAAACTCATTTATAACTTCAGAGCCAGTGTGTTGTAATGGTCAGATCGGGAGAGTCTTTTGGACAGTTTTGTCAAGGTAGATCTGATGGGTTTGTGCGGGGGGTGGGGGGGTGGGGTGGGATCTGAAACCACAGATAGAGTAGTTAGAACTGATGCATATGAAGTATTGAGAAACCTTTGAAGTTCCATAGAATCCACCGTCCAAAGTAGCCACTATCTTCCAGCCCCAGATGAACCCTGGCAGCCATATTGCAAGGAAAAACAAGGCTCCTTCCGCACATGCAGAACAGTGCACTTTCAATCCACTGTCACAATTGTTTGCAAGTGGATTTTGCTATTTTGCACAGTCAAATCCTGCTGCAAAGTGCATTGAAAGTGGATTGAAAGGGCATTTATTCTGCATGTGCGGAAGGGGCCCTAGTGACAGAAGCCTGTTTATGGATCTCCTGTCATCTCACCTAGTTTCTTGCTGATTCTGATGAAGGCATTGCCATCCTGTTTCTCGTGAAAGCTTACTGGGGCGATCTTGGACCTGTCAACACCTTTCAGCCCAGCATATCTCACAAGGTGAGGCTGAAAGAGAGGATCGTATGCACCATCCTGAGTTGCTTGAAATGAGAGGGGGCAGTGAGTTCCACACCCTGAAGAACTGAACACTTTAAAACCTCCCTAGAATGCCAAATATTTTCCTTTCTACAAGCACCATAAGACAGAAATATTGCTACAGCCCCTAATTAAAATTCTTTGAGCAGGATGCTATCTCTGCTTGTAAACTCCGTTCTGTGTGACTGAAGGGATGAGTTAGTCTCTGTGTGCTCTCTGGTATTTTTATCTCCAACATGGTTATTTTTGCTCCCATGACCATGGTACAATCATTTCCTCACATTCATATGCTGGCTTGAGTCTCTTGCATGGGCTGTATTCACTGAGCTTTCTTCCATCTTGACCTATAAACTGTTCCAGGTGAATGCTGTTTTTCTACTGTCAGCAAGCTGTCTACACATCTAGTGTTTGGTAAAAGTCACATCATGATCGCGTCATGGAGCTTACCTATTCTGTCTGGAGAGGGCAGCCTTTGCACTAAACGCAGTCACTGTTCCCTTTATGTCTGCAGGGTGGGGAACCGACGGAGACTTTGCCATTTGCTAGCATACAGCCTCCTTTCACAGAGTGTTGACTGTTTCAGGAGATCAATAATTGGATTGTGGGTTTAGGCATTAAAAGATGGCTGTTCTCAAGCCTGAGCCGTTGAGTGATATCATCAGTGCTGTGTCCCCCTTCCATTCACTTCAGTTTACTGCGTTGCTATTGCTGCTCCTTGTGATTTTCAGTGTGCTGTGGTTGTTTGTATTGGCAATCGGGAGGACGGGGGTTTTCACTGCTGGGAAGCGGAGGGCTTTTGGCTCCTGAGAAAGTGAGGATATTTGCGTTTGGCTGTTTGTCATTCTGAATGTGGGTGGAAGTGCTTGGCATTGACTTCCTTTCATTTTTGATCTCCCATTGTAGGTAGGTTTGAGACTTTGTGGGCAACAGCAACAGTGACATTTTCTTCCAGACAGAATAAGATTTTAAATAACATTTTTGGGAAAAAATTATGTATCTTTTGCCTGATCCAAGAGAGCATGTTCTCAGAAGGTTTCCACTTGGTTTGCTGTTATCTGGCTTAAGCTGAAAATGTGTGCATGTGCCATGCATGTAACAATGCTGATACAATTTCCTATTCCTTCGTGATTGCATGTGAAAATATTTATCTGCAATAGTTTCAGTGGCTCAGAGGGGCAGTCACTTAGCCTTTGGCCTCTGTGTTCCTCATTTGTCACGTAAGAACATAAGAAAGAGCCTGCTGGATCAGACCAGAGTCCATCTAGTCCAGCACTCTGCTACTCGCAGTGGCCCACCAGATGCCTTCGGGAGCTCACCTGCAGGATGTGAAAGCAACGGCCTTCTGCTGCTGCTGCTGCTCCCCCCGAGCACCTGGTCTGCTGTGGCATTTGCAATCTCAGATCAAGGAGGATCAAGATTGGTAGCCATAGATTGACTTCTCCTCCATAAATCTGTCCAAGTTCCTTTTAAAGTAACACAGGGCTATGAATTGGTTGCATGGCGTTGGGCATTGAGATGACATCAGAATCTTTGTAGTGATTTCTGCTGCAGATTTGTGCTTGTCTATGCACAAATGCGCATGGCTCATCAGTTGCACTGGTTGTTAGCGTCACTCTTTGAGTGACTGTTTTCTATGTAGTTCTGGGTAACGGAAGCTGGGTATCAGAACACAAAGTAGAAACTGCAAGTCTGAAATTTGCCCAGCTCTGAGTTATTGCTCAAGGAATACTCTACTTTTGTCTTTCTCCTGACTGGTTCTCTGGATGTAAAACTCTGATGCTCGTTAAGACGAATGGGACAGGGAAGAACTTTCTCAAATAAAAATAAAATCGCTCCTGTATTAACAATTGGTTGATAACACTCTGCTAATTTTGCCTTCTCTTGCAGGATGTGAATTTCTCGATTGGATTTGTTTTGCAGGAACGCTCTTTGCTCCAGCACAATTTAAGTTGTACTGTAATGTAATTTAACAGGTCTGCTAGGTTCTGTAGGGTGGGCCACCCAGGCACCAGAGAGGAGTGGTCTTCTCTCCCAGCCTCATTGACATGAGTACGCTGTAACTCTCAGAACGGTTGTGCATCGATTAAAGCTTAGCATTCTTTGGCTGGCTATGGAAACGGCGTCTAGCGGAGGTAAACTTGGCTTCAGTCATCTGTGTAGCTTGTGTGGTTTTTTTTGTGGGGGGGTGTTTCAAAGTTAAGAGCAATCTTTGCCTGTGAGTCAATGCAAACCAATTATTGATACAGAATCACTGGTTCTGTTTTCTTGTTCTGTGTATCTTAGTAACCTGATAGAGGGATATAATAACTGCACAGAAGCTGGGTTCATCTCGCCCACCCATAAGTACAATGAGTCACTGTTGCTGCTCACTCTGTAATGAATTAATTATCCCAAGTGTTGAGACCAGAGTGAGGGTACATGGTCTGTTCAGTCACTGCGACTGGAAGCTATAATGGACATGGAGAAACGGTGAGGACTCCAGCCAGGTCTCCATCGAGGCTAAGTTTGAAGACTGGCCTTTCCCAATGGGGTTCTCATTCTGTCTTTCTCCTCTCCTCAAAGTGGGAAGGGAGGGGAGAAAGGCAGGTTAAAAATGTGATAGATAGACAAGTCACTCACGTAGGACAGTAGGAAGGAGAAGCAGAGGCTAATCGGTTTACTATCTTAGGCATTCGTGCACTAAAGGAGGGGAGTGAAAGCTGGCAGTAGCTGCTCTCAGGAGAAAAACCCTTGTACCCTCCTTGTACCCTGATGAGGCCTGTCATTTCATGTTTCTCCAACCATTTTCCATCATAAAGCCATCTAGTAGCACAGAGGTCCTGAATGTGGTACCCACAGTCATCTCTCCTGGTGCCTGTCCAGAGTTTTCAGGAAGTGGACAGGGCCAGGTGGGGCTTTTGGTCAGCAAAGCTTCTGGCCATTGGAGATTTGATTGGCTCTACAGATTTTTCAAAAAGTTGCCATGGCAGCAGCTGCCACCACAGCACAAGGATCTTCACTGTACGATTAAAGGTAGCTGCAGCAGCCTTTTTGTGGCTGCATGCACCTGCTGCAGCAACCATTCTTTCCCTGTGCCCTTACTGCATTGCGATTCCAAAGAAATCTACAGACTCACAAAGGTTAGGGACCCATGCAGCAACATTTGACCCTAGAGGTGTTCAAGGCGAAGAGGAGGCATAGGACTTTCTCAGAACTATCAAGAGCAAAACATCAAAAAAATCAATCGAACAGGAACCATGCAGAGAAAGGCATCAAAAGCAAAATCCTCTGAAGATACCAGCCACAGATGCAGGCAAAACATCAGGAGAAAGTACTACTGGAACACAGCCATACAACCCGGAAAACCCACAATATCCTACCAAAACAGTGTAATTAATAAACTTTTCCGGAGCCACAACAGGTATGGAGCTTGACAATGTGAGGCTTAAGGAATCAGAAGCAATTTTGCATCTCACTTTCGCTTGCAATTCCCAACGCAGACTGAAGGGCAAATCATGTAGCACAGGTGTCAAACTCGCAGCTCTCCAGATGTTATAGACTACAGTTCCCATCATCCCCTGCCACCCTGACTAGCAGCACTTCCCCCCATTTTGAATTTCCTATCTTCTCTAAGGAACCAGTTCTGCCAATCTTGGATCAGATTTTAAGGGACTTGGGCTGCCAATTCCAGCAGTAAAGAGAGCATGGTATTGCATGATTCCCCATCAAACTCAAGGTGGCTTACAAACTCCTTTCCCTTCCTCTCCCCACAACAGACACCTTGTGAGGTAGGTGGGGCTGAGAGAGTCCAGAGAGAACTGTGACTAGCCCAAGGTCACCCAGCAGGAATGTAGGAGTGCGGAAACACATCTGGTTCACCGGATGAGAGTCCGCCACTCAGGTGGAGGAGTGGGGAATCAAATCCGGTTCTCCAGATAAGAATCCACCTGCTCTTAACCACTACAGCACGCTAGCTCTCAGTAACAGTATAAAACATATGCACAGCCATACTTCTGTATTCCACAACTGTGGGTTACTTTTCTCTTGCAGCATAGACCAGTTTTGCTAAGAAATCACCAAACTGAAACAGTGGATCGGCAGTGTGGCTTTGGTGAAACTCTCCAAGTGCCATTTGTGGAGCGGAGTGTTCTGAACATTTGGCAGCTGAAGGATGTGCTTCTCTGCCTGACAAGAGTTAATGAGGACAGAAGAGCCACAGATGTATGATGAAACGACGCTGAAGTTCAGAAGAGGAAGAAGGGATGACAACAGGAAGTGTGCCGCCTGCTTCATTCACAGTGTCTTTATTTTAAATGATTTCTTTGAATGACTTCTAAAAATGCTCATACTGAAAAGCTACAGGAGGCCAGAACTTCATCACCCTGACTAGCAGCACTTTTGAAAAGACACTGCATACATTTCAGCCAGGTCTCTGCGTCTTTTATGTCATCAATCCATGGCAGAGATTATCCCCAGTGATCCAGGTAGCCAGTGCCTGGAGCTGGTGCATATGTACATTTATTTCTCTCCTAGGTTTGGTGCCAGCCTCCACCTTGATTCTTGATGCCAGGGCTCTGACTCAGGGCTAAAATACTGAGAGTTTGTTATCTGCACTAAGTTTATGAGTTTATCCATCATTAATTATAAGTTCTATCTCCAGAAATGATAACCTGAACACATGAAGCTGTTTTATACAGCAGTGGTGTAGTGGTTAAGAGCAGGTGTACTCTAATCTGGAGGAACCGGGTTTGATTCCCCTCTCTGCCGCCTGAGCTGTGGAGGCTTGTCTGGGGAATTTAGATTAGCCTGTGCACTCCAACACACACCAACTAGGTGACCTTGGGCTAGTCACAGTTCTTCGGAGCTCTCTCAGCCCCACCCACCTCACAGGGTGTTTGTAATGACAGGGGAAGGGAAAGGAGTTTGTAAGCCCCTTTGAGTCTCATGCAGGAGAGAAAGGGGGATATAAATCCAAACTCCTCCTCCTCCTCCTCCTCCTCCTCCTATACCAAGTCACACTATGGATCAGTCTGGAGAGTCTTGTCTACTCTCACTAGCAATGGCAGCCCAGGGCCTCTGAAGATGCCAGCTCTAGATGCGGTGAACATTAGGAGCAAAAGGTACCCAGCCCCTAGCCACGCAGCCCAGAAACCCCACCGCAATCCCACAACAGTTGCGTCGCCTACCACTTGATCCTTTTAAATAGAGATCCTGGGGATTGAACCTGGGACCTTCTGCATACCCAGCAGATGTCGTACCACTGACCCATGACCTCCCCCATAAAAGTAACAAGTATTCACAAGGCACAATGAGACCAGTCAATAGATTTTCTCGACTCTGCCTTTGTCTCCTTTTTCAGATAAAAACTGTCTTTGGTTCTCAGTTCAGTCAGTCTGTTTCAAAACCGAACAGTAAATCTGCTAATGGGAACAGCCCGAGAAATAAGCCCGAGAAGCAGCACAAGCATTCAGCCGTCCTGCGTTTTTTTATCTATGTTTTATTAGCTTTCCGCACACACTCTCAGATTTCACTTATGCACTTAGTCCAGACTGTATTCATGGGGTGGGGTGCGGGTGTGTGCTGTATCTATTTGTGGGGTTAAAATCCCCTTCTCTTCATTGACTAAGAGAAACCGCGTCCTAAAAAATATTTCTTCTTTCTCATGTTGCCTGAAAATGTATAGCAGCTACTTTCTCCCTTCCCATCTCCCTACTTCCCAAATTCAAATCCTGCCAATTAAAACCAAGCAGAAGGGGGGAAAAACCGGAGCAGAGTTTAGTCAGCTCTTCAAATCTGACAGGCCCTAGTTCCAAGAATAAAGACTCATCCCGTTATTATTTCTTAACCTTCCATCGATCTCCCACAGTTTGGAGCTGTTTTGGAAACCGCTCTTAAGGCCAACATGACGTCAACATGATTCTGTAGTATCTCTGTCTCCATTCTAGTTAGGCTCTTCCTGTCTTCTGTCTCTGCCTCTCCACGCCCCTGTCTCGGCTCTTCCTCTTTCTCCACAACTCCCATCGGGATTTCTTTTCAACTCTTCTGACACCCCCCCCCACCCAGCCTAGTTCTTATTCATCTTATTTTTCCCTCCCCACCCACGGCCTGTTTTCATTCTCGAGACCCACCTCTTTCTCAACATCAAAAATGCAAAGGGATCCTTTCTTCTATGAATAGGTTTTATAATTCAGATACGCTGTAAGCATCTGGGCCTAATTTTTGTTCTGCGGCTGTTGGGAAGGTTAGCAAACACCCAGTTGTAATCGTCAGGTTGTGAGCAGGTTTTTAAAAATAACAAAATAGGTCAGACGGAATAAGACTACAAGTAGGAGAAACCTATCCATGTGTAACAAATAATGCTACTTGTTTATACAAGATGGTTCATGGCATGGTCTATGGATGCAGTGTAGGACCCACAACCTCTTTTTTGTGAAGTAGCTGAAGTTGTATTCCCCCAAAACAACAAGCCAAGCGATGTACAGAGACGTAACAAGACTTGGAAGAGCATTAATTCCTCTCTGTGCCAAGTGCATTCCCCCCCAAGGACCTAAGTATTAATTAATTCTCTGTACTGAACTATTCTGTGAGCTCAATGGGCTTTCACCACCCAAACAGGTACTTGGGTACTGCCAAGTAGTGTAGTGGTTAAGAGCAGGTGCGCTCAAATCTGGAGGAACCGGGTTTGATTCCTCGCTCTGCCCCTTGAGCTGTGGAGGCTTATCTGGGGAACCAGATTAGCTTGTGCACTCCAACGCATGCCAGCGGGGTGACCTTGGACTAGTCACAGTTCTTCGGAGCTCTCTCAGTCCCAGCCACCTCACAGGGTGTTTGTTGTGGGGGGCGGGGAAGGGAAAGGAGTTTGTAAACCCCTTTGAGTCTCCTTACAGGAGAGAAAGGGGGGATATAAATCCTCCTCCTCCTCCTCCTCCTCCTCCTCCTCCTCCTCCTCCTCCTCCTCCTCCTCCTCCTCCTCCTCTTCTTCTTCTTCTTCTTCGTGATGTACAGAGATGAAACAAGACTTGGAAGAGCGTTAATTTCTCTCTGTGCCAAGTGCAGTTTTTGCCCCAAGGGCCTAAGTACTAATTAATTCTCTGTGCTGAACTATTCTCTTTTTGGTCATTCGTTCTGCATTGGGACAGTCATTTGGGGCAAGTTAGAAGCTACTTGGCTAGGGAACAAATGGGGGCTAAACCCGTTCCCTTCCTCTCAGCCGGAGTTGGATAAGTGTATATTCTGACCTGACTTGACCAGATCATTGAGATGTGGTAGAAATCAACTCTACCCAAACAAGTCAAACTATGCTAAATCCACTTATTAACAAGGAAGGCAGCGGGCTGTTCTGGAAGCACACCAGCCACAAACACCTTCCATTATTATTTTGTTTTCTTTTTTCACCTGACCACAGGCCTTCTGGGATTGGCTTGTAAAAGATGCTGGTGGCTACCCTCTCTAACGAAGTGCCAATTTCCGTGGCTCCAGAGAGTGTCCTGGTGCTGGTTTTCCATTTTGTTCCTTTCTCTGATGTGGCTTTTAGCAGCTGGCCAGAGGCCACTTTTGAGCCAGTTACGTTGGCCAGATAGCAGCCCTCAAATGGCTGTAATTAGTTATAATTAAAAGACTGTTGTATTTCTGCAGTAGCTCCTGCTTGAGGTGTGGTGGAACGTAGCTGACATTAGTTCAACCTGACCATGGTGTTAAACTGGTTTCATTACGATGTCTTCACAGTTACTAGGTGCTGGAGATCTAAAGAGAAGAAGAAGCGAGAAGAGTTTTGAATTTATATCACACCTTTCTCTCCTATAAGGAGACTCAAGGTGGCTTACAAGCTCCTTTCCCTTCCTCTCCCCGCAACAGACACCTTGAGAGGTGGGTGGGGCTGAGAGAGTTCCAAAGAACTGTGACTAGGCCAAGGTCACCCAGCAGGAATGTAGGAGTGCGGCAACACATCCAGCTCACCAGATAAGCCCCTGCTACTCAAACCCAGTTCTCCAGGTTAGAACCCACCTGCTCTTAACCACTACACCTTGATGGCTCTCTTGAGGTCTTACAACATTTCACTAGCTTTACTACTATCAAATCCTCTAAAGATGCCAGCCCCAGATGCAGGCGCCATGTCAGGAGAAAATGCTACTGGAACACGGCCATACAACCCAGAAAACCCACAATACCCTAGGGAAGAAAATGCTTTCAAACGAGAGGCTGGTTGTGTGTGTGAGTGACATTGTTTTTTTTAAAAAAATGGTTATGCCGTTGGGCTGTTTTGCTGAGCCTCTCTCTCACCACCTGGCAGCATCCCAAAGAGATGGGACTCAACCTCACAGTTATCCAAAGGGAGGATTTATAGCTTTCATTCATTCGGGCTTAGAGACTCCACTTCTGATGCTCTCAATATCTTGCCTATGGGCCTGTTTTCGGATCAGGTGTCTTTGGGGCCCTGGGCGGAGCTTAAGCAGCCACCAGGCCATTCATCACTGCCCATGTGACTTCTGTGGAAGTGTGTGCTTAAGTTGCCTTGACCGAGCGCCTGGTCCCACGGGAAGGATTCAGACACCACCTGCCCTTCTCCCTCCCATGTGATTCTTTCAGTGCAGCTGTTGCTAAATTTCTATATGCTTTCCGGAGAGCGCATCCTTTCCGGGTTATGGTATGGCTGCAGTTTGACAATGTTTGATCGTATTCGATTGGGTATAACGGTGAAGATCAAAGAGAGAGGTCTGTGAAGAGCAGTTGTTTAAATTCAGTTTTGATGCTCAGTGCAGATTCCACACAATAAGGTGTATGTTGCTTAATGGTTTTTGTAGCATATATGTCGTCTCGAGAGCCAGCGCGGTGTCGTAAATAAGAGCGGCAGACTCTAATCTGGAGAACTGGGTTCTATTCCTCATTCCGCCACATGAAGTCTGCTGGGTGACCTTGGGCTAGTCACGGTTCTCTCAGAACTCTCTCAGCCCCACCTGCTTCACAAGTTGTCTATTGTGGGGAAGAGAAGGAGTCTGTAAGCCACTTTGAGACTCCTTATGATTGAGATAACCGATATATAAATCCAAACATCTCCTCCTCCTCCTCGTCCTTCGATATTATCTGTAAATGTCTACATTTCTGCTTCTTGTATTAAAACTTCTACTGAATACAATACTGAATACACAATAACTATAATGTAATTTGTGGAATGTGGATGGTTTTGCTCCACAGTAGGACCTTAACAGCAAAAAAGTGGTTATTGAGATGTAGGGTTTGTGCAGTGTTTTTTGTGTGTACTCTTTGTAGAGATTGTGATTGGTTTGTGTGCTCTTTTTAGAGATTTCTGTTGCCATTGTGCTGTGAGGTTGCCTTGGTTTGTTTTCCCCCCTCGCCCATTTTACATACCGTGTTTCCCCGAAAATAAGACAGTGTCTTATATTAATTTTTGCTCCCAAAGATGTGCTATGTCTTATTTTCAGGGGATGTCTTATTTTTCTGTGTTCTGTTCGTCGGACATGCTTCCAAACAAAAACTTTGCTACGTCTTACTTTTGGGGGATGCCTTATATTTCACACTTTAGCAAAACCTCTACTACGTCTTATTTTCCGGGGATGTCTTATATTCGGGGAAACAGGGTATAATTCCCTTGTCCTTAAACATGAAAATCCAGATGGGAATACACATTATTTCTCCCCCACAACTGAGTAGCATAACCAGTTTTATGAGAGGACCACTTATTATCCATGAAAGAAGTGATACCACAAATTCACCCACTTACACCCATTTGTGTAACTGTTCACAAATGTTTCAAGAAACTGTTAAATAGTTGGGGATAGAGATAAAATGCACTTAGAGAGACAGTGTGTGAAGTGCTGTAGTGTTTCAGAGCTCTAGGAGCATCAGTGGCATAGTGGTTAAGAGCAGGTGAAATAATTGAAATAAATCAATCAGTGTTTATTAGCCTTAGGCCATATACACATAAAAAGGTACTTCAGCCAAAGCCCTACTCCCCTCAGATTACAAAAGTATAAAATATGTTATGACAGTTTTTCAAGCTTTAGAGTACAGAAGCAATGCAGCCATACAACATCAAGCGAAATATCATAAATCTAGCCACAACAGAACTGTCACTGATATACATTAGCATAAGTTGGATTTGGGCCGACAAACTATGTTATATTTGCATCTCCCGTTCAACTCCCTTTCAGCAGTGGCGTAGTGGTTAAGAGCAGGTATACTCTAATCTGGAGGAACCGGGTTTGATTCCCTGCTCTGCCGCCTGAGCTGTGGAGGCTTATCTGGGGAATTCAGATTAGCCTTTACACTCCCACAAACGCCAGCTGGTGACCTTGGGCTAATCACAGTTTTCCGGAGCTCTCTCAGCCCCACCTACCTCACAGGGTGTTTGTTGTGAGGGGGGAAGGGAAAGGAGTTTGTAAGCCCCTTTGAGTCTCCTTGCAGGAGGGAAAGGGGGGATATAAATCCAATTCTTCTTCTTAGGCTTAAATCCACGCTCACAGTTAAACTTAAGTAAACTTCAGTTTACTTAAACTTAAGTAAGAGACCATGACCACCGTTAACCGCCAAGTAAGTGACCATTCTGTCTCAGCCTAGCTTATCTCTCAGGGTTGTTGTGAGAATAAAATGGAATGAGGGGGAGATCCATGTTTGCTGCCATTAAATCTTTGGAGGAAATGCAGATAAAAATAATAAAATAATCAGAAATTAAGACCTTCCTATTAACCATTTGGTATATTATTCATTGTTAAGTCTATGGATTCTGTTCTGTATGGCAAAATAATTAGCATGATATTAACACAGAATCAGGAGATCAGGAGAAGATGCAGTTTTAAAAAGAAAAGCTGAATATTACAAGGCAATTTTAGACCTAATTTCAGTGTTTATTTACACAGGCTTTTGACACTGTAGAATGTTCAGCTTCAAAGAAGGGATTCATAGTCAAGATGAACAAAATTAGCCAAATTTCACATTTGCATTTATATGATAAATAAAAAGGTTTATTGTGTATCCCAGCATGGAAATTTAATCAAAACAGCTACTCCTATTCTTTATGAGATATAAATTATTTGTGAATCAGTTGATGTGCTGATGGGAGCGTCATCATATACAAAATAGAAAATGTAATTCAACAAATAAAGTAGATTTCACTTTCTATATCCTGAGATAATTTTTGTTGAAAGGTATTTTGCTGGAACATCAACCACATACCATTTTAAGACACCCTTAAAATATTAGAGAGAACAACGAGGCAGCCTTTCTCAAAGACCTCTCTCTCTCTCTTTCTCCCCGATAAAGTGGTTCCACAGTATAAATATCTAGATGTTACAAACTCTGTACGTACTTAAGATTTTAACATAGTGTGTTACCCAATATTTATAGCGCCAGCATTTCATAAGTGGGTAAAAAGACAAGCCATATTTCATTGCTTTAGAATAAATTATTTTTGCTGCAATTCTTTAAGGAGCTTGAGAAATGCATGAGCCTCCAAAACAAAGAGTTACTTTAGTCTATTGACAAAAAGGAACTATTACTGCTATCAGTTGCCTCTGCTGTTGCATAAGCAAATCCTGCTATTCCAATAACCATGGAAAAATTAAGTGTTACAACTTTCAGCCATCATAAAAAGTGTCAGAAAAACTAGAATTCTCATAGCCTGGTGGTGGTGGAAAGTGCTGTTAAGTCACAGCTGACATGGCGACCCTGCAGAGTTTTCAAGACAAGAGGTGTTTGGAGGCGGTTTGCCGTTGCCTGCCTACACGTTGGCTGAAAGTGTTCTGAGAGAACATGTGACTAGACCAAGGACACCCAGCAGGCTTTATGTGGAGGAGCAGGGAATTGAACCTGTTTCTTCAGATTAGAAGCTGCGCAGTTGGCAGGGTAGAAGGAAGGGATAGAATCAGAGTTTACTGCCCCCCCCCCCCCCCCCGGCTTTAATATCTATCCAGAAGTTAGGCAAGTATTTTGCTTGTACACACTGGGAAGCTGCAGAGTTGGCGCCAGAGCGGGAACAAATAGAGACAAATGCTTCCCCGCCCCACCCAAAGAAAGATGGTGCCAGACCAGACAAAGTGTGTGTGTGGTCTGTGAGAAAGCATCTGAGCCCTTTCTCTAGAAGGAGGTCAGTTTCCTCTGTGTTTTAATTTCCAGTAAAAAAACAGTTTTCCCAGTGGCTTTCCCAGTATGGCTTTCCCAGTGCGGCTTCTTTGCTCTTTCCTCAACTGCTATTAGGTCAGAGAGAATGACGAGCAAAACTCTGCCTCCCTCTGAGGCTTGCATCTTCTTCTTGCATTTTTCTCCAAGCCCAGCTCCAGTATTTAAAGTATCTGGAGGAAAAAATACGCTGACAGCTGAGCGCAGCAAGGGAAAGTGCCAGGTGAGAGTGTGGTAGATGAGCTCCCTTACGAGTACACTCATTAAAAATATATATATAGGCATACCCCCAACTTCAGAATCCTGAGAAAGTTGGAAACATTCAACGTGATTGATGTTTAGAATATTCTGCCACAAGAGGTGGTGTTGGCCACTAACCTGGATAGCTTTCAGAGGGGCTTGGGCAGATTGATGAAGTCAATCTATGGCTCCCAATCCTGATCTTCCTTGATCTGAGATTGCAAATGCCTTAGCAGATCAGGTGCTCGGGAGCAGCAGCAGAAGGCCGTTGCTTTCGCATCCTGCCTGTGAGCTCCCCAAGGTAACTGATGAGCCACTGTGAGTAGCAGAGTTCTGGACTAGATGGACTCTGGTCTGTTCTTAACTTTTGGACAAAGTTGTTATGCTTCCCTCAGCTTGATGTGCGGGCTAGAATTTATATTGCACATCCAAAAAGGGCCCCAGGCTCCTGGTACAGTTACAGCAGAAATGTGCTTTCTATTTAATCTTAGGGAAGCGAATAACGAATTGCATAAAAATATACTGAAGGCAACAAATATAAACAAAGAATAAAATTATCCCAAATGAACGCCCTTGAAAAACTAACAACATAATGCTACACTTAAGAATAGACAAAGAGTAAGGAAGCGGTTTCTGGAGACATTCGAACTCCTGCCATTTCTGAATACCAAGAACATCTCAGGAGTGCCAAAAGAAGTTCATTTGCCCCAAAGTAGGATTCTTGCCTCTATGTGTAAGCCATACTCCTCATTATTTATGTGAAAAAATCAGCCCGTGGCATGTTTGCTGTAAGAGCCTTAGGATTTTTGCTCAGAGCCAAGCCACACAATGTTGACATATCCGGGCAGTTTATCAATTGATTTCACACTTTTCAGAAGTGATCAGGCAAAACGCATAGTGGAGGGTACCAGCTTTCTCCTTGACATAGGTCTTCGGCCCATTTCTTCCTTTGTTTGTTTATTGCTTACATTTCCACTGCTGGTCCCCCCCCCCCCCCCCCGCCCCCAAAACTGGCCTTGTGGATAGCATTATGTGTGCCATTTTGAAAACCTAAGCAGGGGACTTGTGGCTTCTTGAAGACAAACCAAATTGTATTGCAACATAAGCTTTCATGGACTAGAGCCTGGACTGGTTCCTTCAGAATGCTGTGAATGTTGCGTTCATTTTCTGCTGGAGGTTTTGGAGGAAGAAAACAAAGGGCTGGAGGGATCATGATATTCAGCAAACGGAGGTCCACACATGCAGAATAATGCACTTTCAATCCACTTTCAACGCACTTTGGAGCTGGATTTTACTGTGCGGAAGGGCAAAATCCACTTTCAAACAGTTGTGAGACTGAATGTGCATTATTCTGCATGTGTGGAAGGGGCCAGAGACTAAAACTTCCTAGTGTAAAATTTAAATCTATCAGTGGAAAAAAGGCAGAGAACGTTCATTTTGCTAATGAATATTGTCTGGTGCAGGCCTCAGAATACTGGCCCTTTCCCCACTTACCTTAAGCCCTGCGCTACTCTCCTAAAGTAGCGCGGGGTCCAGCTGCATTCCCCCTTCAGGGGCGGCGAGAACGCAGCCACACCAACGCTGCCTCTCTCGCGCCCCCTCAGGACACGTAATTCCTGTGCCTTTTCAAATGGCGCCTTTTGATGACCCCGCACAGAGCCAGGAATTGCGCTCTGGGAATTGCACACAGCAACCCTCTGACAAGGGCAAGTGGGGAAAGGGCCACTGTTTAGCGGAGGTCCCATCTTCCCCGCAAGGTAAATTTCAATTGTAATCTTCTCAGTCTAGAATTTGAAGAAGAAGAGTTTGGATCTGTACCGCACCTTTCTCTCCTTTAAGGAGATTCAAGGTGGCTTACAAGCTCCTTTCCCTTCCTCTCCCCACAACAGACACCTTGTGAGGTGGGTGGAGCTGAGAGAGTTCCAAAGAACTATGACTAGGCCAACCTCACCCAGCTGGCATGTAGGAGTGCGGAAATGCATCTGGTTCACCAGATAAGCCTCTGCCACTCAGGTGGAGGAGTGGGGAATCAAACCTGTTTCTCCAAATTAGAATCCATCTGCTCTTAACCACTATATCACGTGAGAGGAGGTAAGGGGTCGAGTGGCCGCCACCTTAACAAAGAGTAACCTCATTTTTATTTTAAAGCATTTTCCCGATATTTCCTTATGATCTAATGGTTATGACAGTAAGCTAACTGAAAATGCTTTTCAATGTTAACATGCTAGCTGTGTCGACGCGTTAGCATCTTTAATTAGACATTGTGGATGAAACCAACAGCTCTTCCATTGGTCTTAAAGCTTCCTGAAAATATTCCCACAGGTTTTGAGCACCTTCAAGGGAACTGGATTTAGGTGGAGGAAGCTCAACTCATGAGTAACGTGGGCCCACGTAATTATTTCCAAACACGTGGCCCAGCTCCTTCAGTTTATTTGCCTTTGTTTCAGAGAGCCAATAGTATTCTCAAACCTCCCACCATTCTGTAAAGCCAACTTGACAATTCTTCTTTGAACGAACTGTTTCTCAAACTTCTGGAACACTTCCTTCAAATCGATTGTGCCTTCTGGCTGCCCCATGCCACCCAGGATCAACGAGATCAAAGAGACCCTTTCTCAAGGATCTGTGGATTGAGACAGAATGAAGTCGCTAGTTTTTTTCAGCCTTCACTCGCTGCTGCAGAAGTGCAAAAGGAAAGTTATGGGGAAACAGTGGGGTGAGGGAAGATAGGAGTCGTGTCTGTTTTGCTTGCCTGTATACTGGGTGGGAAGATGCCCCACTCCAAGCAAGTGTGTTGATTCTGTGGAACAGAGAGGGGATGGAGCAGAAATAGGGGTTTGCCACAGTTTAAATGTAGTGTCTTGTTTGGTAGTGTCTGTATGAGTTAAAAGAGAAGAAGCATTACAATACTCCTTGTGCTTACTTTCATTTTATTTTAAGGAGCCCCTAATCCCAGATTTGGAAAAGACTGGAGAGCCCTTTGGGTCTATAGCCAGCTGTAGATTTGGTTACTCTGTCTGCGTATGTGGCAAGACTGCTGCCCATATTACATTTTTAGGCCACTGGAGTGTTTTGATACTGGAGTGTTTCTAAGTGTAAGTCAGGAAAGAGCTTGTTCACATGTCGAATTCCAAGGAAGACAAGGGGTCTGCCAAGCCACTTTGGATGCTCTGCATACCTTTGGCGTATGCATGTTAAAACCCTTCCTGCATTACTGTTTTTGACACAGGAATGAGTTGTGGGAACATTTGCACCACAGGAGATAACCGTTATTGTCCTATCCTTAAGGAACTCCTGGTGGTTGTTCTTCTAAAGGCATTCATTGACAGGCCACCTTGTGATCTCTGCTTTGGAGTCTGATTGAGGCCATGTTTTTTGAAGGATTTAATCCACTAACTGGTCCACATCAGCACCCCCATTTGTGAATAAACTTTTAAGAAGTTCCTGGGAAAAAGACTTGGATTCATATGAGCTTCTTTCCTTAGGGATGTATGGTTGGGTCATTCCCACCCAAATTTTTGAAGGCTTGTAATTAACAAACCTATTTGCAGGGAGGTATTTGGACTGACTCCTTTTGTTTTAAATGGTTCCGCATTAATCATCTTTGCTAGTTTTTTTATTGAAAAACTGAATCTGAAGGTTTACTCATAAACAAAGGACAGACTACGTAATTTAGGTGTGTATTTTTCTTTGTGTTTTCTAACCCCTGCTGAGCCTGAGTGTGAAATTGACCAGAAAAGTTGATGTAGGCCTAAAACATGCTCCAAATCCCAATTAAGAAGGTCAGAACTGAACTGTACACATAAAAAAGGTGTATCCGAATCTTGGAAATACTGGGTCATTTTTATAGATCCAAATAATTTCTGTGTATTCTGTGCCTTTTTGGAAAATGTGATCCTTTCACTTTGAATAGAGATTCCACTGGCAATTTCCATGTTGATTTTTTGCCATGCATTTAAAGTGTTACTAGAACCGTTCTTGCATTCCTAAGTAATTTAGCTGCCCCATATATTAAACTGATAGTTTTGGGGATTATTAGTTGTTCCAAAATTGCCTGGGTGGAGTCCCCTTTATATGGCCATATTGGTATGTTGTGAATTTGATTTGGCGCAGTCGTAAACTTTAAAATTTGGAACAGATAGCTGTCTCCTATCTTTATATGGGAACATCACAGTTTCTAGTTTTATTCTGGGGTTCTTGCCATTACAAATATAATTTATTCTTTTATATAACTGTTTTCATATGATACACTCTGAAGAGAGGATAATGATTTGGGGAGAAAGAGAATATGTGTGTGTGTGTGTGTGTGTGTGTGTGTGTGTGTGTGTGTGTGTATATATATATTTTTCAAGGCTGTCTTCCCAATTAATGAGATTGGGAACATATCCCAAAAAAAAATATTTTTTCCCTCCAGGGTTTTTATAATGTGCTCAAATTATTCTCTAGTATGTTTTGCGCTCCCTTTATACAGTTTGATGCCTAAATATTTAATGGAGGTTGGAGCCCGTATAAATAGTGGAGCTCATCAGTTGCTCCTGGCGCCATTGGTCAGTGGTAAATGTCTACTTTTGTCTCCTTTTTAAAAAATCATGACTGTGAAAGTTTTTCTGTCATTAACAAATTAAAAATATTGGCTAGGCTTCTGTGAGCTTTTAAGAACCACTTGGGGCTCGTGGTGTTTGATTTTCTCCTGCTGCATAATCTGGGATTAGAACGCAATCTTCAGATTAGAAGCAAAGTAGAGGGGTTTTTCCTAGAGCCAGTGTGGTGTAGTGGACCTAAGACCTGGGAGATAGACCAAGGTTCGAATTCTCGCTGTGTCATGGAAGCATGGTGGGTCACCTTGGGCCACTTACATACTCTCAGCCTAACTCAGGGTTGTTGGGAAGATAAAATGGAGGAGTGGAGGGCGATAGTGTTGGAAGCTACTTTGAGTCCCCATTGGGTATAAATTAAGTGGATAAATGTTCTCTTCAACTCAAGAACATGCCTCTGTAGAGGATTTTGAGCAAAGAGGTTCTATGATGGTGACACCCTTTTCTAAATACTCCTCTGCTGGTACTCCTCAAAGTTGCATGCAAATATGTCTGAAATGCCAGCCGCTGTTTGTGACGTAACGGCAGGACACGTATGAAGCAACAGTGTTTTAGAGATGCGCAGTCTTTTCCTCACCCATTGCTTTGCTCCTCCACTTTGCAGTTCCAAGTCGCTGTCTGGTGTTTAAAACATATATTGGTGTGTGATGCCTTTCTTGCATGCCACTTTTTTGGTCCAGATCCTACCAACGTTGCTTCCTCTATAGAAGATCACTCCCCCACGAGTTATTTTTTCTTGCAGGGAAGACCAGCTGGGCCAAAGTAGGATGGGAAGTGAAAATGACTGGGAGCAAGGCCAACTGGGTGTCCCTTGCTGTGCTACAAGCCAGCACTGCAGGGCCATACGTGACCATGGTCTCAGCAAAGGGCCTCGGCTTGTCCATTGTGTCCTCCTGCAAATTGGCAGCAGTTCAAGAGGAGCCAGTTAGAGAGCTGACACCAGGGCATATCTAGGGAAAATGTAGCCCGGTGCAAAATCTGAGACCCCCACCCCATATTGGTGGCCGCCCTCCCCCACCACAACCAAACAATGTTTCGTGTATGGACCCAGGGAGAAGGAGGAGGGTTATGGGGAGCGATTTGCTGCCCCCATATGATTAGATGACCGCGGCACGGGGACCATCGACCCTATATGTCCCCCTGGACGGTATGCCCCTGGCTGACACCAATCACCATTGCCAGTGGAGGGTCTGAGGAGATTAGCCCCTGAGGTGTCAGCAGGGACTTGGCTCTGCTTGCATTTCGTGGCCAGTGACCTCACAGGGCCGTTCCCCCATCAAGACATTTCTCTGTCAGTGGGTTGGCAGGTCTGTCCCTGAGCCCAGTGGCTCAATGGAAGATTTGCTCCCCATCTTTGCTAGTAACCTTGAGTCTTGCCCTTAGGGGGCTAGCAGGGGGTCTGTCAAAGCTAGTTAAGGGAACTGGCTGCTTGTATCCCTATCGTTCAAGGAGCATTGAAAACCGTAGACTGTTTCTAAAAATGCTTCTGACTCCAAAATGCGTGGCTGGCTCTGTTTTGAAAAGCACAGTAATCCTTAGGACTGAAAGGGGGCTTCTTTACTAGGCGTCTTTGTGTGTATGCGTGTGTGCATGTGTGTGGTGTGCATATGAGCAAAACAGTGCTTAAGTTTCACCCTTTCCTGTGGAGTCATGACCAGATTTCTTTGTATAATGTGGCAGTTAAGATCCATAAAGGGTCTTTGGTATAAATAGTGCCCTTCTTAGTCAGTGTTTCTGCTCCCTCGGAGGCTGAGTCACATCTACTCACTTTACTGACCAAAACAAACTCGTTTTTCTCCCCCTCCGATTCCTGCAAAGCCAATACAGCAATTTTCCTCACGCTCCTTTGACAGCAGAGTCAGCTGAATTCGTATTACATAATCTTTATTTCTGGCTGTGCTAAAAGTGGCAAAAAAAAAGCCCCAAAAAACCTTCTCCCAAAGTTTAATTTTTCTTGCTGCCAACCTGAATTTCAAGCAGTTAGAAAAATTGTAATAAGACTTGTTAATGGAGTGAATTTAATGTGGAAATTGAGAGAATTATGAAACCCAAACCAGGTCATTTTTTTTGTTTTTGTTTTTGCCGACTCCCTTCTGAGTCACGGCCCTCTCCAAATTAGCACTAGGACTCTCTGTGCAGTGTTGTTCCATGGGAGACCACCTTGGAGAAAGCCGTCCATTCTAAGGATATCAGCAGCTTTAACTTAATTACGTTTAAATGGAGCTCTTGTGTGCCGGCTGCGTTGCTAACAAGCAAATTGGTCTCTCCGATCTATCGTTCCGTAATGCATTTGCATAGGGTCCCGGACCTCTTTGCTTTTAACCGTTTGTGCCAGACGTGACTTCTCCATGTTCTCCTTCAAAATGACAAACAAAACACTTCTCTTTTCCAACGTTGTTCGTGCCCAACACACCTTCCATGTCCTGTAGTGGATGCTCCATTTTTCTCCTCCTCTAGCTGCATCTTCAGGGACATCTAGCGTGCCTGCTGCCTTTTAAAGCAGCCTGGGTAGTGGAAGCTTTTCCAGGCTTGATTCCCCACTTCTCCACATGAAGCCTCCTAGGTGAGCTTGGGCCAATTACAGTTCTGTCCGGACTCTCTCTGCCTATGCAGAGGCAGGCAATGGCAAACTGCTCTTGCCTTGGACAGATTTATGGGGAGAAGTCGATCTATGGCCACCAATCTTGATCCTCCTTGATCTGAGGTTACAAATGCCTTAGCAGACCAGGTGCTCGGGAGCAGCAGCAGCAGCAGCAGCAGCAGCAGCAGAAGGTCATTGCTTTCACATCCTGCATGTGAGCTCCCTAAGGCATCCGGTGGACCACTGCAAGTAGCAGAACTAGATGGATCTCCCAAAGGCATCTGGTGGACCACTGCGAGTAGCTGGACTAATGGACTCTGGTGTAATCCAACAGGCTTTTTCTTATGTTCTTATGCCTTGAAAACCCTACTGGGCCACCATAAGTCAACTAGACAGTACTTTCCACCAAACACGCACCTATCTTGAAGCACTTTTCAGAGCTGTGTTGACCTGCTGCCTCCAACTCGAAAGAAGGTCCAGCAGCTCCTTAAAAATTAATGAATTTATCATGGCCTTTTTTTGTGAACTGGAGACACTGTTCAGATGCAAGCTTTACGCACAGTCGGTCTCACGAGTCTTGAAGGTGCCATGAGATACTTTGTTGTTTTCTTAAAGCTGGAGTTCAGGAAAAGAAAGCAGAAATCCCCAAAGACACTCTTCATCTTTAAAGTGTTGTTAGAGCCTTCTTTCCAGCTGTATTTAATTTTTTTAATGCAGTGCTATCTTGGACAGCTATGGTCTTTCATCTGCTGAACATATTGTACCACTCTCGAACTGATAACTGATAGTTTGCTGTGCAGATCGTTCAGCCAACTCGGGCAAAGATGCATCTTTCAAGGGTCCATCGCCCCACCCCATCTAACAGGCCTGTTCTTGAAATATTCTGCCTGTTTCCCGACCTTTGAGAGCCTTAAAAAGGGTTGCAGACCTACACTTGAATAAAATCCCTGCTGGCTCGCACTTCCAATCTGAATGTGGAAATTTCTTGAAATTTCTCTCCCTGTAACACCCAATGAAGCTTGTAAGCCACCTTGAGTCTCCTTACAGGAGAGAAAGGTGGGGTATAAATCCAAACTCTTCTCCTCTTCCTCTTTACATAAAGTAACATCATTTCTTATACATCATACTTTGGGACAGAGTTCTGCTTAGTTGGCCTACTAACTGGGGTTTTTTTTAACAGTTGTTTTTGAAATAACTTTGCATCATAGATTTCAAGCAAGCATTAATAAAGTGTATGGTTCCAGTCACATGCTTTTCTTCTGCCGTAGCTTTGTTTACGCTTGGCTGCTTTCAGCGGTGTCTTGATGGTTCACCAGTTCAAAAGATATATGTAGAATTTGTGTCCCATCTGTCTTGGGCTGTTTCAAAGACAGTTCCATGAAAAGATTCATGTGAAGGGTTGCTTTAAAGTTTAGCTTCATGTACAGCCCTTCTGGGTTACATATGGGAAAGGAAACACTGTTTTGACTGGTTTCTCTTTCTGTCTCTCTCCTTCACCCTTTTGCAGGATATCAAGAGTGTCGAATTTTTGACAAGTAATGTGTCTGTTTCTTCTTGTGGTTTTGCTGTGGTCAGGAAGAGCACAGTCAAAGCCATGAGAGTATTTTCTTTTACTTAAATTTTTCTTAACTGTCAGTATTCAGACAGTAAAATGTTAGTGCATTGTGGTGCCAGTTCCCAATGGGCTATGCACTGGGCGGGGGAGTCTGTAACTCATAGGTTTACCAAAGCCCTTCCTGTACACAAATCAAATATGGGACCTGGATTTCTAGTAGTAAGTGACTTTTTCCTTCGGCTTACTCTCCTCTCTCAAAATGCATCTGCTGTAATGTGATTAGGAAGGAGTAGGCCATGATATATTGGGCGCATCTTGATGGGGACGGACACCAACACATTTCCAAATGTAGCTTGTCCTGACAGCCAGTGTGGTGGACTCTCATCTGGAGAACTGGGTTCAGTTCCCCACTCTTCCACATGAAGCCTGCTGGGTGATCTCTCTCAGCAATTGCAGAGCCAGGCGACACCAAGAAGGAGGAGGAGGAGGAGGAGTTTGGATTTATACCCCCCTTTCTCTCCTGTAGGAGACTCAAAGGGGATTATAATCTCCTTTCCCTTCCTCACCCCCCAACAAACACCCTGTGAGGTGGGTGGGGCTGAGAGAGCTCTGTAAAGCTGTGACTAGCCCAAGGTCACCCAGCTGGTGTGTGTTGGAGTATACAGGTAATCTGGTTCCCCAGATAATCCTCCACAGCTCAAGTGGCAGAGTGGGGAGTCAAACCCGGTCCTCCAGATTAGAGTGCACCTCCTCTTAACTGCTGCATCACTGCTGCTCCAAGTTAGCTCTGGATGTCTCTTGCCTTGAAAATCCAAAGGGTCACCATAAGTCCGCTGTGACTTGACAGCACATTCTCTCACACACATAGCTTGTCCAAGTTCTATCAGACACATGCAATTCACTTCCTGCTGAAAAGTCCCCTGTAGCAACCCCTGGCAACTTTATCTTTCTTCAACTTTATCTTTCACCAGCCAGGCTGATGCTTTAAGCCAGCTACTGCTCTCTTGAAACACTGCTTTCAGAAAAGAGCCATTTCACGCTTCTCTCCAAAGAGGGGAGACTCGTTTTTATGTAATACATCATCTTAAAATTTGCCTCAAGTAAAAAATACCCACAGCACAGTTCAAATGATTCCTTTCCCCATTATTTTGTTAGAGGCTTTAATAATGTAGTTCCCAACTCTTGAGTCATCAGTGGGGTGAGTAATCTGAGAGGAGTGTGCCGGGCCCGGCTTAATACTGAGTCACGTACATGAAGCTCCAGAGATCACGAAGGTGGTGCTTAGATCTCCAAAAGAAGGGGGCTTTTGGATGCATTTCTCCCTATTGGGTCCTAGAGCCTTCTGTCTGCATGGAGTTGTAAGTTGAAGGCACAGAGTCACCAAGCCCTTCATGCGCTTTGCGACTGCTCAGGATTACAACTCTTGGTTTACGTACCTAAATGGCATCCTAAAACTGCTTGAGTGCTTGCCCATATTGTGCCCATATTGCCAAATGGTGGCAAAAGAGAAGCAAGTTAGCTGGTCTGATCCAGCAGGCTCTTTCTTATGTTCTTATATTGGTGTAGTGGTTAAGAGCAGGTGGATTCTAATCTGGAGAACCAAGTTTGATTCCCCACTCCTTCACCTGAGTGGCCAAGGCTTATCTGGTGAACCAGATGTGTTTCTGTACTCCTCCATTCCTGCTGGGTGACCTTGGACTAATCACAGTTCTCTCGGAACTCTCTCAGCCCCACCTACCTCACAGGGTGTCTGTTGTGGGGAGGTGAAGGGAAATGAGCTTGTAAGCCACCTTGAGTCTCCTTACAGGAGAGAAAGGTGGGGTATAAATCCAAAACTCTTCTCCTCTTCTTCCCATACAAAACTAGCCTGGGGAAAGGCTTGATTTGAGCCCTTCTTCATGACTTGAGTAGACTTTATCTGTAGAGCTTGCGGAGGGCAGTTGTACATGGGGCAATATCAAACAAGGGATAAACCCCAGGCCTTTCCCACATGTACCGGTTAATGGTGTTCTGTGAGGATTACGATTAGGATTAATGTATCCAGAAGACAGCAGTGAAGAAGGTGAGAGGTCTGGAGACCAAGCCCTGCGAGGAAAGGTTGAAGGAGCTGTGTACGTTTAGCCCCGGAGAGGTGATACGATCGCCATCTTCGAGTATTTGAAGGGCTGTTCCATCGGGAACAGAGCAGAATTGTTTACCGTCACCCCAGAAGGTCGGATCGGAACTATCTGGTTTAAATTAAATGAAAAGAGATTTTTGGCTGACAGGGAGAGCCGTTCCTCACCGGCACAGGTTTCCTTTGGAGGTTTGGAGGTTTTTAGGCAGAGACCATCTGACAGCAAGGCTGCTTCTGTGAACTTAGCAGATCACGAGAGGGAGGATAGAAAGGGTGAGTCTGTGCTCAGCTCTCAGGACCCTTCCTTTCGTGCCCAGGTAAAAACTGATTGCCACTTCCAGGCCAGGAAAGAATTTTCCTCCAGGCCAGATTATCCAGGGATCATGGAGGGGTATTTTTTTGCCGTCCTCTGGACATAGAGCAGGGGTTGTGAATTTCCTGCGTTTTGCAGGGAGTTGGACTAGATGACCCTTGATGTCCCTGCCAGCTCTGTGTTTCTCTGTTCGTGCAGTCTGTTCACACAGCGAACATTTTTAATATCTTTCATCATGTTGAATGTTTAATGTGGCTTTGATAGCATTCTTTTGCAGTCATAAGGACTGATGCAGTGTTCTTCACTTGGAGCAGTCAGACCTCTCACCATCTACCCGTGTGGGTAGCTGTATTGGTCTGTTGTGGCAGACGCACAAAATTGTGCGGCCCCTTTGCCCCAGGGAACGAATTGAGATTGTTGTTGTTTTTCCTGCTGGCTTAAAAGTTTTTCCAAAAGGACTTGGTGCATACCAATAAATCTGATAAATGCTTCAAGAGACCACAAGACCCGCTGTGTGTGTTGGCACACTGAAGAATTTACCAGTGTTGTATATTTCACAAGTAGATAAAGTGTTATTTTGGGGGTGAGGATTGAACAGGTGGTTGGCATTTTCTGACCACGGCACATTTATCCAGCATTGAGCTTGGTTCTGTTTTTTTAAAATGTATGTGGGGGGAATTGCAACATTGGTCAGCCATCAGCCCTTTTCTTTCCATTCTGAGATGACTTCCTTGACAGAGGGTGGTAAGCAAACAGTTTTCCTTAGAAGAGTCGTGTTTATAACGAAAGGATTACAAATTCATGCCTCAAACTGTGCTCACGTTGATTTATAATCTAGCCTTGCTGGATTATAAATCTTGACCTATTCTGCAATACACACATAGCACTTCACAAAATTAAACAGATGCCTCCTTTAAAAGTCTTAAAAGCCATATAAATACATTTTAAAAGGCTAGGGGAAAATTGCATAGAAAAAATTGTGAATGCTTCAGCTAACTAGGAGTGGGATTTTAATGGCATGCAATCATAAAGTAAATTCATAAAATCTAGAGCTCATGTACTTGGGCTCTGTGTATTGACAGCACCTAACCAAACTCTTCTTATAGAGAAGTCATCCTTGTCACACAAAATCCAGCCTATTATAAAACCCAGACAGAAGTGCCTCATGCCCAGTGAACATGAATAAGGTGTATTTCAGTAGAATTTAAATGGCAAATATGGAATAAAACATGAGTCTGGTGGCAGCTTAAAAATTAAAATTTATTACCGGGTAAAGGTTTTGTGAGGGATCACTTCACTTGATACGTAGGAATGTAAATCTTCAGTCTGGTTTATGTACACAGAGGAAAAGAGGAGGGTGATATGAAGAGAGGCCAGTTCAAAACAAGGCTTAGTCCAGGGAAATCAGTTTGTTTCTTAAATAAGTGGAAGGCTCAGCGTGGTATAGTGGTGAAGAGCAGGTGGATTCTAATCTGGAGAACCGGGTTTGATTCCCCACTCCTCCACCTGGTTGACAGAGGCTTATCTCGTGAACCAGATGTGTTTCTGCACTCCTCCGTTCCTGCTGGGTGACCTTGGGCTAGTCACAGTTGTGTTGAAACTCTCTTAGCCCCACCTACCTCACAAGGCATCTGTTGTGGGGAGAGGAAGGGAAAATAGCTTGTAAGCCTCCTTAAGTCTCCTTACAAGAGAGAAAGGTGGGATATAAATCCAAACTACTCCTCCTCCTCTACTTCTCCTCCTCCTCTTCCTCCTCCTCCTCCTCTTCCTCCTCCTCCAAGCCCTAAGGTTGCGAGGGGCTTTGTCTCAGTAGCACAGCATCTGTTTGGTGTGCAGAAGGTTCCAGGTTTAATCCCCAGCATCAGGTCATAGGAGATGTGCAAGAGGTCCCCCCGCCCCAACCCCCTGGAGAGGTGCTTCTTGTCAGCATAGGCAAGATTGAATTTGATGCCCCAATGGATCTGACTCAGAATAATGCAGATTTGTGTGTGCACCTAGGTGCTAGTTTCCAGTGCAGAAGCAAGAAGGTTTAGTGGAGGGAGCACTAGTTATCACCCACGAGACCTAGAGTCTCTTTTTGTGGGTTGATAGAATGCCACTTTGCCGGCCCCCTTCCCAGTACAACCAGCTGTAAAATCAGTTGCCAACCCCTCATCAGGTCTTTGCGGTAAACATCCTGGCTTGGTGTTGGATTGTACAGCTCCGGTTACTTCCACTCTCAAGTGCTTCTGGAATAGTGAGTTCCAGTGTAGTATAATGGTTAACAGCAGGTGGATCCTAATCTGGAGAACCGGGTTTGATTCCCCTCTCCTTCACATAAGCGGCAGATTCTTATCTGGTGATCTGGATCTGTTGCCCCGCTCCTCCACGTGAAGCCTGCTGGGTGACTTTGGGTCAGTCACAGGACTCTTTCAGCCCCACCTAGTGCACAGGATGTCTGTTGTGGGGAGAGGAGTTGTAAGCTGCTTTGATTCTCCTTACTTTTGAGAAAAGCGGGGGGTAAGTCCAAACTCCTCTTCTTAATGAGCAAGTGGCTAGCTTGTTTGGCTAGTAATGCTCAGCACACAAACACACACTGTTTGCTTTGTGAACAAGTAAAAAGGTGAGCGAACATGCCGCAACACTGGCCTTATACTGGGATTCTTTGCAGTGGCGGTAATAATATCTATTAGTCGCCTGCAGGAAAACGAGGTGGTGTAAAACACCCACACCATCCTGGCCACAAGCCCAACTATCTAATAATACCTAAACTTCCTCTACTGTAGGAACCAGAGGTTTTATTGTTCAATTCACTTTGCTAACAAACAATTTAAGTCCCAGCGGCTGCTGTTTCAGGGAGCCGGCCCCGGTCGCTGGCCCGGCGAGGAGGGCAAGTTTACTGCTCCATTGATTAGTATTCTGCCTCGTCGCTTCCCACTGCTTTTGGAATCGGCTTGTAGCCATTGCTTGGCAACCACAATCTAAAAGTACAACACCAGCTCAGGAGTGCAAGCATGCTGCTGGCAGGCAAATAACGACCGTCCTCATCTTTCTCCTGTGGAAAAGAATGTCAGGTTTGAGAGGAAGGAGGATGAGGAAGTGAGCTGTGAGAAAGAGCAGGACAGGTAAAGGCGCAAGAAGGGTCTTTAGCAGTGGAATTCTTGGGCTTCCTGAATTAAGGTTTGGTCTTTCTGTTTCATATTGTCTCTCTTGCTCCTCCCATCCAGTGGAGGTTTAGTATGCCTGTGTCCATTCGTGGTGGCTCCGTGTGCTTCCTTAAATATGGGTGGCAGTCACAGAAAGAGACTGTCTTCCGTTCCTGGCTTTTTAATTCTATTTGTATGTTTTTAGGGCAATTCCTAGCATGTCCCATTTCTTGATTACTACTGGGGTATGCTTCATTCCTTGACTGGCAGCGAAAGCATGTTCCAAAGGCTTAGGTTACTCAAGACCTGTAGTGCCTGTCGGTAAAGATGAGGGATGAATTATTCTGTGTCAATTACCTCATGGGGAAAAATGTCTCTGAACCCCACAGATGGGCTAGGCTGCTGACGTTTGAGGCATCTGACACATTTTGCAACTTATATAATATCTGTCAATCAGCAGAGAATTGAGGTTATCGATGTGGTCTGGCAGCCCTGTTTGTTTTTATAGCAAAAAAGAGGGGGAAAAGATTCTTCTCCTGCCTCTCCACCCATCTTGTTTCTTGGGTGCTTTCAGAAATGCTTGGGGTGGTAGCTATGAAAGACGAAGGCTTCCCTGGTGTAGATATCACCGATTCATTCCCAAACCTGACCCGTAAGCTCTAGCCACCGAAACAAGATTTAACTTATGATGGCTGTGTTGAGGAATGAGACAAAAGTTTTCCCTGGAGAAAGCTTCACTTAGGGCCAGGTTCAGGCCATAGCGCTAATCCAGGTGTGGAACAAGACATACCTCCAAGAGCAGTCCTTAGCTCCTGCAAGCTTTGGGTACAACAGATGCCCTTTTAGACTTCACGGCAAACCTGCTCGTCCTTAGTCAGGGGTATCATCACACAAACAGGCACATCCCCCGCAATTGGCTGTTTCATTCAAGTATTCTGATTTAGCACCAGACGTGAGTGAAAAAAATGCTTCATTTTTAAGCTACCCCAATCTGTGAGGCTGATTCGGCCTATCATTAATTTCTGATATGGT
This sequence comes from Sphaerodactylus townsendi, assembly GCF_021028975.2. Classification (NCBI taxonomy): domain Eukaryota; kingdom Metazoa; phylum Chordata; class Lepidosauria; order Squamata; family Sphaerodactylidae; genus Sphaerodactylus; species Sphaerodactylus townsendi. Next base: position 153,373,164 of record NC_059428.1, read on the forward strand.
GTTCTAGAACCTAGGGCAAAAAAAGTAAAATTTACCAACCCCATCTTTGCACCTATGTCACGTTTTGTGATTTATTACTTTCTTTGTTGCGTGTGTCTGGATAAAATGTGAAATTTAACAACACAATATCTTTCTGTATTCCAGAGCCTTGGATCAGCAGACAAGAAGGACTTGTACCCATCAAAGTAAGCCTTCACCCCCTTTTCCTCTTTTTGAAAAATTACTCACAGTCCCATCCGAAAGGGGAGGAGCTGAATGGGCTCCAGGAAGTGGCATGCCGCTGCTCCGGTGGGTTCACCCTCAGTTTGAGGTGCCACATGGATGTCATATTTGGATCTTCCAAAAGGATGAAGCCTTCCACAAGTCTGAGCATTTTTTGAAGGAAACATTTCTGCTTGTAGTAATATTAGTGAAAGGAGGGGTGGTTAATGTCATTTAGAAGGGTTATTTTAATTCATTGACCTTGTATGGCTTGTCTTTTTTCTAGTACAGTATTTATCTTGATGCTTTGAGAGTAAGATCTAATATGGATTTTAGAATGACACTGAATTAGTATAAGGTAATGGGTAAAACTGGGTAAAATCCACAAATCTGGATTTTTCATACAGTTGCTTTAAATTTTGGTGCGGATATTGACTTGTCTGTAGCTCCAGATCAAAGACACATTTGTGGGGATGTAGAAGGTTGTTGTGATCTCTTTTTTGAAAACACACACCCACACACCAGAAAAACCTAACTTTTTTTAACCACAGATAACTTTTTAATATTGTAAAATGCCCCGTTGGTTGTGCATCAGTAGGTTTTCATTGTAGAGAAAGAAGGAGCTGTCAGTTCAGTGTCCGGCAGGAAGTTTTCACCTGCTCCCATTTATAATCCACCAGCTGGTCACTGCTTTTTGCCAAGAGTCTTTTCCATGTGTGAAATGTAAACTTATCACAGGAAGATATAAGAGGATAACTTGGTGAATATAATCCTCTGCCAGTGCCACATACCCTTACCTGGTATATCAGCTGTAAGCTCTACTCTTGGTGCAGGGAGGAAGCAGAGCCGGCGCTCCCACTCTTCTTCCTCTTAGGTGGTTTTACTAGCAAGCTGTCACTGTGTTCTGAAATGCCACATGCTTAGGTGAGACTTCTAAATTGGCATTCGGATTTTTAAATTTAGGCCTATTAGTTTGCTTGCTTCAGGGTACCTTGTAATTGCTGGATTTGGGGGAAGTCAGTGAGAGCGGTTGCGGGACTCAGCAGTTTTTAAACGTGCTCCTGCAGATTGACAGCACGGCTCTGTAATCTTGAATGGTCTGTACTCTGTCAGACACTTGTCATGGTTGCCTTGTTGTGTGCTGTCTCTATGACAGTTCATTGCAAAGGCGAGCAATTTAAGGCTGACTCTTAGGAGATCAATGTAAATTAAGCCTGTTCTCCTTCTGACTGGCTCAACTTTTGGCAGAGCTGGACTTTTCCCCCTGATGGTAGTTGTGTACGCCATGTACTTTCCGTGTACTTCCATGGATGAATGTCTCGATATATATTCCTCATTCTCTTTGAACTTTTGATGTGGACTTGAATAGTAACTAACCTTTATCATCACCCCGTTGCTATTGTCACGGTTGACTCTTCTCACAAAAATGGGTTGCAGGAAGAGACGACGAGAAAAAGAAACACTACAGTCTCCTCTCCTCCCCAAACAACTAAAAATTGGAGATTTTTATGGTGGAGGGACAGCTATCTCATTCCAAGGAAGCTACTTGAATGAGTTTACAGTGCCTCTTGAGAATCGCTTTGCACCTTTGGAAAATGAGGAGACCCCTGATCCAGTTAGTGGTAACAACTGTTGGATGGATTCTGAATATTTGCTTCAAAGATGGTTAAAAATCTTTTGAACTGTTCTTAGTTTCCAGTACAATCCTAAGCAGAGTTACTGTGCTTGATTTAAGTCAGTGTCCTTTAGGGGTGAGACTGTGCTAAAGACTGCTTTACGAACCACATCGCTGTACTTTTTCAGTAGTTCCCTTGACATTCTTGGTATCACTTATTCACATGATAGTGTCTAGAGATAACATGTGAAAGTAAAACAAACCTGGGTGTAAAGTACACTGTTCTTTGGGATGAAGCATCATTAGAGCAAAGACAAACAAAATCAACTTTCTGTGTACCTGGAGGAGCATTCTTGATCTCTCAATAGGGACCAATTTAAAATTGATATACCTTCCTGAAAGGCAAATTCTGCTGCCTTCCCCCCCTGCCCATCCCCAGCAAACGCGTGACAAAGCGTCATGCTCTCAACCAGTAATTGAAATAATAAATCCTCCATTGCCTCTGATCAGAATGAGAGCGAGAGTCAGGCTAGGAAATCTGGGGGCAAGGAATTCTGTCTGTGTCACATGGGTGCTTAACCCGAGTTGTTTTATTTCAACTGCTACTGACAGCTGAGTTAAACCTGTGAATTTTGCCTGCCCGCTGTACTGAACTGTGTTTCACAGTGCAGATCCTTTGCATTAGCTAGGTGCGTGCTTGTCGGAGGATGCTTTATTTTTTAAATTTATTTTGCTCCCAGATGACCTTCCAACCGCAGATCTAATGGGGTGTCATCAGCATACTGATGACACCCCAGTCCAAATCTCAGGATTAACTGGGTTGCATAAAGATGTTAAACAAGATTGGTGAGAGAATCACCCTTGGGGGGGTGAGCTGATATGAAACACACCAGTTAAGGGATTTGTCCCTTGCAGTGTTTACATTTGTGAAATGCCAACATTACCCAATACCTCTGCAGCAAGCTATTGTAATAATTTGATTATTATTGTGCCATTATATTGTACCCAGAGGTGAGGCCACATTTCATACTAGAACAAATTTTGATTCCCATTTATGAAATACATAGGTTTGATTCCTGATACACACACCCTCCCCCCATTTTCGGGAGCTTTTAATGTGTTGAGATTGCACTGGGAGACTTTTTATTGCTCAGGTTGCTATAGAAACACTAGTCTTTCCCCCACTTTTTAACAAATGCGGCCTTTTCTGCAATTTTAGTTTCAGTCCAATTTAAAAACCTCTTTGGCCAAGGCTCTCATTGCCACAAGTGGACCTAACAACTCAGCAACCTCGCCCCCCTCCCGCTTTAAAAGGTACGAGTGTATAAAGTGGGAGAATTGAATGCTGGGGGGGTGGGGGGTGTTCATCAGACCATAAGGCTAACTTTTCCTGCCACACTGCCCTATAACGGTCCTAAAGGGACCACCCTGGAGAACAACAACAGAGAAGTCATTCTCTGTGGCCATTCAGGTCTTGGCCTCTCCTGGAGTCAGGGGTCAGACTCGTTGGGGGTAGCGGTTAATGAGTGGCCACCGCCTGTTTAATGAGCAGTTGAAGATGAACAAAACGAAACAAAGTGCCAGAATGGCTGGCGAAGCCAAAGACCTTGGGGTTCTCCAGCGGACCTCATCCCTCGCGCTTCTCAAGCCAAATTAATTGAAGGTCGAAGCTGAAAACAGCATCTCTGAATGCGGGAGAGACAACCCCAAGGACGCAAAATCTAAAGCGGGTCAAGGAGGTGATCACGAATGGCAACAGAGGTGGGCAGGAAAGTGGGCATCCTTCTGTCAAATGGGACGCCCCACTGCTGAGCAAGTGCAGGCTTTCTTGGAGGGAGCTTGCTGACTAAGGCTGATGCTCTCGCATCTTTGTTCCCAAAGTCATCAGATTCCAGTTGACTGTGGAGGGACTGAAAGGTTTTGAAGCCTCCGAGATAACAGCAGCATTTTCCCAATCGGCTGCTGTACCTGATGCAGGAAATGAGAAGCTGCCTGCTAGAATACACGCGGTCTGTCCTGGAGTCCGCTCTCCGTTTAGCACTGGGGAAGTGGTAGGAGCGTGGGGTTTTGAAGCACGCAAGCCGTAGTATCTGTGTGCTAATGTGCGACTCTGTGAAAGGTTACAATGAGGTTCTCTGTGAATAGAGAATAGACCACACAACTCAAAGGGTTCAGGGCCCCTTAGTCGGGGAGTCAGCAGTTCTGTTTTTCATATAGGACAGAGATGGGGCTGAGTGGACAAAGACTGTACTATTACGGATCCGGGAGGGTGTGAGAGAAATTAAACCAACTGGTGTCTATGGGGACTGAATAATGAATGGTAGGGACTGAAGTGCAGTTTATGAGAGTTACTGGAGAACGTAGATTCTCTACTTAGGCCAGGGGTGAATTCAGAGTTAGATAAGCTGAATTTAGCAGACCCGGCAGCAAGGCTGCCCAGTTGCAGTTCTTCTCCATTGTAATACTTGGGATTTCTTTGTTTGAAGATGAAGATGATCATAGGAAGTCGGGCATTTTGGGAACAGAAGGACAAAGATTGTGCATTCTCGATAAAGCAAAGTTTGATTCAATCAGCTAGCACCGAGATACTTTTTTGAAACAAGGGAGGGTCTTCTATGTGCTTTGCCCGACCAAGTAATTGAAAGGTGGATGCTCTTTCTCTGCTGATGCACACATCCAGCGGCATCTGCCTTTCTGGCGCTTTAATGGTCAATTAGTATACAGCTGGTGAGACCCAGCAAGTGGTTGATGATCATTCTTGTGGCTGTACCTATTTCTTATGTCCCTGCATTCTCTGTATGGGCCCAGTCTGAAATCTAGGGCAACCTTTGGTTTCTGAGATCCTCAGCTTCCATTACAAATTAAAATCCCTCCATAGCCACACGGATTATCATCTAACTAATTGTGTCTGTCGAAGCAGGTTGTGAAAACATACGGGGGTTTGGTTTCTCACTACTTAGGAGGTTTTTGTACCCTGCACAGCTTCTCATGGTTCCCTGTCTCCTTCCCCTTACAGATTTTGCTACCCCCTAGTTTACTCCTGTCCTCGTTTCTTGGCCTGTTGCTGTCCTGCTTTCTTGGGGGGGGGGGGGGGGGGGGGGGGTGTAAATCTTTTGAAAAATCCAAATGTTGGCACTGGAACACCCTTGGCACCGTTTGCAAAATATGCCCCCAAAGCATGGAATATGAACACTTCGCCCATAGAAGTGTGATTGATACCTTCGATGCAGGAGGGTTCTCCTTTCCGTTGGGGCCTTTCTCTAGCGGCATTGAGCAACGGCCCGCTTCAGACAAGGTGGCGCTCCAGAGAAGAAGAAGAGCTGCAGGAAGTGGAAAGGACCACAGGGCAGCACCATCGTCAAATTGTACTAAATAAATCCTAGAAGCCTCGAGGGTAGGCAATAGCTGGGGGGAGAGAGAGAGAAAAAATGCTAAATATTTGTACATAACAGTGGAGCTGAAGTCCGTGTCCCCAGCCAGACATCTGATGTGTCATTTTGGATTTTGCAAACACAGAGGGAGCTTTTTCAGGGCTCGGCTGCTCAGACACTGCAGCTTTGAATGTCCGAGCGCCCGGCGTGTTTCCACTCCCCTCAAATTCATCAATCAGCTCTCGGTAAGGCTCTGAAAGGGCCAGTTTATTAAACAAACACACTTAGTGTAAAAAGTTTATTCCAGTTAATTAGGACTTCATTGCAATGGAAACAAATTATCCAGCTGTCCTATGCCAAGCTAAACAGTCGGGGTGTGAGGAGGGGGGGGAGGAGAGGGTCCCATCTTGAGGGGAGGCAAACAACCATCTTAAGCAACTTTATTTATGTCCTTTTAATATATTTATTTGGACTTTCCCAAGCTGTAAGCATGGGCTATTAGAGGGCTTTGCAGCTGAGTTTTTGCAGGGGCAGTCTGTCACCAGCGTCAGGTTATTTGGCTCTCTGGGGGGATTTGTGGCCTGCCTGGTTCGTGTGCGCATGCCCGCTATTTGCCTGGCATATCAGGTGACGACACACGTAGCTGCATGAATGAGCCATCGCAGATATGGAGCATCATATGCAGGGCCTTTGGATGAAGGGCTGTCAGAATGCTTATCTGTGAAGGTGGTTCCCTTGTGATTCTCACTCATGGGCGCGGTAATCCAGTGTGGAGAAGGCAACGGATGTGTGGAACAGAGTCGTGTTGCCCTGTGGTGTGGAAGGAGACCCAAATTAGGATTGCTGCTCGGCCACGGAATGCCCGCTAGGAAGTTCAGAAAACTCTTCCTGACACAGGGCAGCTTTCCTCACCAGATTACTGCAAAGATAAATTAGCTCAAGAAATCAGTTGCATTGCTAGAGGCATATGATCACTCCAAACTTGAGTGGAGACCGTAGCATTATGGACAGCATTATAACAAGAATGTGGGACTAAAAAGTGGTCTACAACACTATCACCACGGGAGGAAATAAAAGCGAAATCAGCCATGTCTTTGAGCTGAGTCAACCCATTTCAGATAATTAAATCAAAATGTTGGCAAAATTCAATCATGTTTACACCAGCATGATTGAAGATGGTATCTGCTGAAAGTCCAGGGGCTGAAAAATGCCATGGCAAAGACTTGGCTTCAAGGCCGGTCAGAGAAATAAAATTGGACTCATCTTTGCCAATTCTAGCATTAAAATCCCCCGCCAACAGCAACATAGTTGTGGAGACCGGACCAAAGCCGGTCGTTCACTTGGACCTCTAAACGAGGAAAATACAGTTTTATAATTAGTAAATTACCAAAATCACAGCTAAACAGTAACAACTGAGCCCGCTGCTCAAAATCCTAATATCGAAATGTCTGAAGCAGTAGCCATATTTTTAGTGCGAGTTTCACACGATGTGCAATAGTATTCCTCCAATTGTAAATTGTAAACTTTCGGCACATGATGGTTTTTATGCCTAATAAAGGTGTTTGATTTGATTTGATTTAAGATAAATTAGCTGTGAGTTGTGCCTGGCTTCGATGCTGGGAATGGAAGGGAAATTATTGGAAGAACTGATAGTGTTGCGTTCCTCACTTGTCCATCTTTGTTTGACCTCTGCAACTCTCCTGTAGGTTGCAGCTATGCTTGTGGTTCATGCAGTGTCTTCCAAACATGAAGGAGCAAAATGCCTTATTTGGTGTTTTGGACAATGGCTTGCATCATCCGTTTCAAGCTCTTTTACTAAGAAAAGTCACATAGGAATGCTTAGTTGCCAGCGTCGCTAGCCCCATCTGATGTCTTACTGTGACACGACGTAGCTTGATGTAGTATCAAGTGGCATTTATTGTAGGAGGCTAAAAGTCATTACGATGGAAACACAGCGGAAAAAACGCACATAAAGCAAGAAAGCGGTGATGAACCGTAGATGGAAACAAAGTGCATGCTCTGAGAGATCCAGGTTTGAATTCCCAATCTAGAAGAAGAGGAGGAGGAGGAGGAGGAGGAGTTTGGATTTATACCCTGTCTTTCTCTCCTGTAAGGAGACTCAGGATGACTTACAAGCTCCTTTCCCTTTCTCTCCCCACAACAGACACCTTGTGAGAGATTTCTGAATGGCCCAAGGTTACCCAGCAGGATCATAGGAGTGTGGAAACATATCTGGTTCACCAGATAAGCCTCCGCCACTCAGGTGGAGAACTGGGGACTCAAACCCGGTTCTCCAGATTGGAATCCACCTGCTCTTAACCACTTGCATCACGCTGGCATGGAAGCTTGCAGCAGTCTCCTCTCTCAGCCTACCCTACCTCATAGCTTGTTGTGAGGATAAAACAGAGGAGGGGAAAATAAGCTGCTTCAGAGCCTTCGTAGGGGAGAAAATTGGCATATACATATGTAAATATATTGATCCCAGTCGTTTGTGATAGGGATCGACTAGAGCAGGGGTAGGGAACCTGCGGCTCTCCAGATGTTCAGGAACTACAATTCCCATCAGCCCCTACCAGCATGGCCAATTGGCCATGCTGACAGAGGCTGATGGGAATTGTAGTTCCTGAACATCTGGAGAGCCGCAGGTTCCCTACCCCTGGACTAGAGGGATAGTTCCTTCTCTCTCTGCATGTTTCATATAGCCAGGCCAATCTCTTCTTGCGAGTGGAGCCAGGGAGACTGTTTCAGTGGGGCTCCCGTCTCATTCAGCAGAGCTTTCAAGGGAAAGCAAGCAGGTTGGAGCCGCAACCGGGAAACTGGACTAGATGGACTCTGGTCTGATCCAGCAGGCTAGTTCTTAAACATGACGATGGCAGCGTTTGAAACCCATGAGTTGTACAGGGTGGCTCGGGGATGATTAATTACATCCTTCCCACATCCGTTGCTGTTCCTCTACAATATGCTCCTGACACCGAGGGAGAGCTTTGCATTCATCATTGTCTTGGCTCAGGTACGAGGAAGAGAAGCTGTTCACTGTAGCCCAGGATAGAGAACTGCAAGCACTACTTTCCACACCAGTGATAAGGCACCAGCTAATTTCGGCCTTCATTTTTTGGCCTTACCAAACCAGTTTCTTAAGAGGTTCCTTCAAACCACAGTGACATATTTTTGGAAGGTTGTGTATGACGGCGGACTGCAGAAGGGGGGGATGGAAGATGAGTAGCCCATGTTTGGCAGAGTTTGCTTGGTATTCTGTGGGATGTGAGGGGAAAATGCTTTGCTGGGAATTATTTCTGATCTGTAGGACACACTTGGTGGTTGACAGGAGAGAAGTTTGATAGGAGTGGCTAGGGGAGCTGAAGGATCAGGAAGTGACAGAGGAACCCTGACGGCTTAACATGCCCCCTGCATCGCCTCCTGAGACAGTGCAGGGCTGTGGCTTGGTGGTGGAGCATTTTTTTGCATGCAGAAGGTCCCAGGTTCGATCTCCAACATCTCTAATTGGTGAAGGATGAGGTAGTAAACAATGCAAGACCTGGAGAATGGTTGTCAGAAAGAGGGGACAATGCTGACCTCAGTATAAGTCCATGTCATGCTTTTAGCCAGTACTGTACATGGTATCCAAGAATCATTGAGTTGCCCACAAGGGTTCAGCCAGCCTCTGTTTAAAAACCTCCAAAGAAGGAGACTCCATCATTCTCCGAGGCAGTGAATTCAACTGTTGAACAGCCCTGACAGTCAGAAAGTTCTTCCTGATGTTTAGGTGGTGTCAGAATCCCAAAGACTGAGACAAACTTTTGTGTAAAACAGCAGTTTAATCAACAGCTTGTGGATCTTCCCTGGACAAAGCCAGAACTGATTTACGCACGCAAAGATCCAGTACTTAAAACGGCATGCACCTCCCATCCTAGGAAAGCGCGCCTAAAACAATGGCAAAGGAGATAACAGTGAAGATGCCCAGCCACTGACCTTGAGCAGCACCTGGGGAATGAAATCATTCTTAAGAAACAGAGCAGAGACAGACAGTATTGCAATTAACCCATTCCACCCCACCCCCCATTATACAGAAAGCAGCAAAAGCAACCCCAATATGAGCAGGCCTCCTGACAGGTGGTCCACTACCAGAAAAAAAACTGCCTCTGAGAGTGGTGGAGTGTCCTTCTTTGGAGGTTATCAGTGGGTTTGGGATGGTGATGAGTGTGTGCCATTTCAGGAACAAAGTGCTTACCTTCCACCTGACCTACAAATACATTTTTCATTTGTATTTTTAATAGCTTCCTAATTCAGCAACCTACCTACCCCCTACCCATAGTTCAGATAAACAGGTTAAATAGAAAGAGGAGAGACTTTCCCCTGTCTCTGATTGCATGTGGCTCTACCTTTGCTTTTGGTCTCTGTTATACATTCTGTTCTTCAAGGCAGGGGGTCATGTGAATAGTATAGCAGTGATGGCCAACCTATGGCGTGCCAGATGTTCATGGACTACAATTCCCATCAGCCCTCGCCAGCATGGCCAATTGATGGGAATTGTAGTCCCATGAAATTTATCTCTAGGCTTGCTCCCTCGTGTTGGAATAACCCTAGTATAGAGGATGCCAGGCTGTCCTAGGGGACCCGTTGTGGGTTTAGTGTGTATGTGTGTGAAACAGGGAGTATGTGTGGATGTCATGAGTCAGTGACAATAGTTTTGGAACTTCATAGTTTTGGAACCCTTTTGTATTCATCTCAGTTGACCAAATCCAGCACAGAGTTGAAATTTTCCACTTTCCTGAAGCACAGGACATTATCCCTGGCAGGATGGCAGGAGCCAGTCTGGAGGCTTGTCCAAATAGTGACCTGGTCTCTCCCCATTTCAGCATTCCTGATGCCTGCAGTCCTCTGGGCCCCCTTCGGTTCACATTGTGACTGCCAGGGTCACGTGTGGCTCTCGCGCAAGCTGACTTCTCACATTCATTGCAGGGGCTGTCCCGAAGTGTGCCCTTCCCCTGTGGCAGGCTCAATTTATGTGCTACAGTGCCCAGCTCAGGAGCACAGGAAGCTGCTGTCTGGTGAGCCCTGGAGGGAGGGAAGTCCATGAATATTAATAAGCAGTACAAGCTGAGAAGGAAAATAGGGTAGCTTTCAAAATAGAGTAAGTAGCTTTAGAGGATACAGCATGAAGATCCTCCCTTGGAATGCCGGAGGCCTTTTCCTTGCTGAGGGTGCAGCAGGCGCTGTCCAGACATATCTAACTATCTGTAGCCATGATGGCCACAGATGAGAGCTGATCCCTTGGCCTGACCTGTGTTCTGCACCTTGCTCCCAGCAAATCCATTTGCCTGCCCTTTTTTAGCACAGTCATTCACTGCATGATCCATGCACATGCGATCCTGTGGCACCGCAGTGAAATTGATGAAGCACGTGCAAAATGGTTTCTCTTTCTGGTACAGGACGGCATTTGCGTGATGCAAAACTGGAAAAGCAAGAACTCAGACTACAGGGACTTCTCCCTCCACCTCCTGTTGCTCCTCTTCCTCAAGGAAGGAGCGCAGGCTTTCCCCAAAGCTCTCCCTTTTACTTTCAGCTCCCATCTAAGGGATAGGAAAGGCGTCTCTGCTTGAGTCCCTGGAGAACTACTGCTAGTCGGTGTAGACAAGAGTGACCTTAATAGGTCAGTAATCTGACTCTTATATAAGGCAGCTTTGTGCATTCAAGAAGGCTTCCAAAGGAGAACAGAAGAAGAGTTGGATTTAAATCCACCTTTCTGTCCTGTAAGGAGACTCAACAGGGCTTGCAAACTCCTTTCCTCCCCTCCCCCTCCCCCCCCCCCCGCTCTTGTTGTGAGGCAGGTGGGGCTGAGAGAGCGCTGAAGAACTGTGACTTGCCCAAGATCACTCAGCTGTGTTGGAGTGCACACGCTAATCTAGTTCCCTAGATCAGCCTCCACAGCTCAAGTGGCAGAGCAGGGAATCAAATCCAGTTCTCCAGATTAGAGTGCACCTGCTCTTAACCACTACACCATGCTGGCTCTCTACTTTTTTTACTCATTGAATGTGTGATCAGAGTGGAGTTGTTGGACAGAGCATGAGAACAACTTTGGGATAGTTTGCTGTTTCTGCTCAAACTTGCCTACCTCTCAGTCCTATCAGACTAACAGCCATCTCTCAGCTGGTCAAATTTGTGTCAACTCATCCTTCGAAACGGGATTCAGTCATCATTTCAATGTACAAGAACCAAGCTGGACACCATCTCATCTTGAATATTTCACTCTCAGGTCATATTCTTTTCCTAGCAATAAAGCCAATTGCACAGAAAAATACAGTGGGCTCCAGAAACATTAAAATTCAACATGTAGACGTTTGCAGGATGCCCCCAGGAGAAGAAATGTGGAAACCCCCCCCCCCTTCCACATGTGTTTATGCGCAGCTCTTTAAAAACTGAGTTGTCACCAATATGCCTTGCCTTTCATGTAGATAAGATATGGGTGTGTCTGTAATTGCTTAAATGGAGTCGTTCAAGGCATCTGTCCGATCTTTTCTCATAGCAGATGCCAGAAATCTGAGATCCACGCAGAGAGGAAAACCCTGTGTTGACTATCCTGGCTGAAGTTTTTGTGCCTTTCCTGATGGCTGTTGGGGGATTCCAGTGGAGTGTGGGCATTCATGATCCATAATTGCAATGCACCCTTACCTGGAAGCAAGAGAAATTTAAGAAACAGAAGGAAGAGGCAGTAATAGATGAAACAAGTGTCCCTTTGCCTTTGTTTTCTGGGGGTCATTAGTGATGAAACCTCCCAATGTGTGAAGGGTTTTATGTGGATCTGGACTTTATCAACACAGGAAGATATAGGAGGTGCATCCCTCTAGTTTGGGCTGTGGGGGTCAGCCTCTCACTTAACATTCCCTTCATGCTGCACATCAGCAGTGTTGACCTCAGAGTCAGCATGGGGAGGTACCTCCCAAGGCCCATAGTTTGGTAGTGAGCCTACCTCTTGCTGAAGACCCTGGCTGGATCCGTTTCCTATTGCGTCAAGAGACTCTGGGTTTTGTTTCTTCTTCCATAGACCCTGGTGCCATTTGAAATCTAGTTTTTGCCTGTTATTATGTAATCCACTTAAGCACTCGTCACCCTTACTTTTGACCTACTTCAGTTTTTGCCTTCAACTTATTTTTCTTGCTCTCCCTGACCTCTTTGTGTTCTGGGAATTCAGACATTTGTAGTCACTATTTCTGTGACATTTGAGTTGTCCCCAATAAATAAGTTATTGCTGCTTTTCCCCCTGTTCGTGCACCAACAAAGCAACTTACAGCGTGGCGTCTTTGAGGCAGTCACGTCGGCCTGTTCCACACTTGCAGAATAATGCACAGTCAGTCCACTTTTCACAGTTGTTTGCAAGTGGATTTTGCTATTCCGCACAGTAAAATCCAGCTTCAAAGTGGATTGAAAGTGCATTATTCTGCATGTGCGGAAGGGGCCGTTGAGAGCCAGTATAGTGGTTGTGGTTAAAGAGGGATGGACTCTAATCTGAAGAACGAGGTTCGGTGCCCTGCTCCTCCACATGAGCAGCAGACTCTAATCTGGAGAACCAGTGGGGAGAGGAAGGGGAGGACTTTGTAATCTACTTTGAGGCTTCTTGCGGTTGAGAAAAGCAGGGTAGAAATCCAAACTCTTCTTCTTCTTTTGAAGTGGCATTCTGATGCCCCTCAGTTGCTCCGTCTGTCTGTTTGGTTTTTTGTTTTGTTTTTTGTTTCCCGGTGAAGCGCTGCAGTCCCCAAGCTGCTCTGCAGAAGGGCCAGATGGAAATTTTAAAGTGGCATGCAAAGTAATTCAAAACAAGTTTTGAGTATATTTTGGACTCCTTGAGGAGTTTGTCCTCCTGGTCTTGCTGAGACCACGGGCTGTCTCGGACAAGAGCTCACTTTGAATTTATAGTTCTGCTGAGCTGGGTGGAATGTTTTGATTCCCAATTTAGAGTATCCCTCCTCACAGGTTCCAGCCTTCCAATCTCCTGCCGAGACAAGCTGGGAGAGGCTGGAAGGGTGCTGTGTGGTGCTCCGTGACAATTTTTATTCATCAAGCAAAATTTTGCCACTTGTGAAAGTTTTCCGTGTAAAACATTGTTGCTTAAAATATTGTCTCCAAGCTCAGCTTCCCTTTCCTCCTTACAATTCTTTTTTAAATTAGGCTGATGTTTGTGGTGGTTTTTCCTGCGGTTGCTTTTGGAAAAGGCCAGATTTCATTGTGTCTGCCGCACAAACGGAAGTCAAAACTAATCTGAGGGCCAAACCAAAAGCAGCGTGGACTTCCGTTTCTATTTCCCTAGACTTGTTTTCAATTAAAGAATCCATGACATGCTCCAGTTGGGAATCATAGAGTTGGAAGAGACCCCAAGGGCCATCAAGTCCAACCCCTTACAATGCAGGAGAGAAGGGAGGGCTGTTTGAACTTTCCTTCCTCCAGCGTTTACCTGGTATAAGACCTCTCATCCCTGGCATTTTCTCTCTCTTTTGGATGGATTAATGATGGTTGATTGAAGGACTCCCAGGAGCTCCAGGGCTCTAAGTGAAAGAGATAAAACTTAATCAGCAGAATAATCTAATTTCACAATATTTTTGAGTGTGGCTAATCGCCAGGGACGCCACAGGCATTGTCCAATCATACCCACATGACAGCAATCACAAACTCTGACCTGTGAGCTTAATGAGAGAGTGGTATCAGACTTTCCAGACAGTACTGGAAAGATTGAGACCCCTTCAGCAGAAGTGCTGTATGAACAAAAGGCCGTTGCAAAACCTGGCAAAGGCCCTCTGAGTTTTTGTTCTAAAATGGGATCCACGGCAGTGACCTAGATTGGTGCTTGTATATAACAGACGAGGGGCACGGTTGACAAAAAGAACCTACCGAGATAGCTTTCTGCTTGTTAAAAAATGAAAGGCGGCTCGTTCAGTTTTCAGTAATAAAGGTTTTCCTTCACCATGGATATTTCTGACCATTTTCCCATTCATTTGGGGCTGTATCGACACCTTTCAATAGATTTTGAAGGTGTGTGTTGGACCTGTGAGGTAGGCTAGACTTGAGAGTGTGCGGCTGGCCCAAGGGCACCCAGATAGCAGAGCCCATGGTCTTCCAAATCCTATTCCAGCATTCTTATCACTACACCACATTGGTTGTCACAAGGAGCCCTTGTACCAAAGTGGTTGGAGTCTAAGGATTTAGAAGAGGACAACAGCAAAGAGCCATCGTGGTGTAGTGGTTAAGAGCAGGTGGATTCTAATCTGGAGAACTGGGTTTGATTCCCCACTCCTCCACCTGAGTGACAGGGGCTTATCTGGTGAACTGGATGTGTTTCCGCACTCCTACATTCCTGCTGGCTGACCTTGGCCTAGTCACAGTTCTTTGGAGCTCTCTCAACCCACCTACTTTACAAGGGGTCTGTTGTGGGGAGAGGAAGGGAAAGGAACTTGTAAGGAGCTCTTCGGGGATAGGGCAGGGTACAAATACAATTGAAATGAAATTAAAGTCTCCTTGCAGGGGAGAAAGGTGGGGTATAAATCCAAACTCCTCCTCCTCCTCCTCCTCCTCCTCCTTCTTCAAAACAACAGGGCCATTTTGCTGTTCAAGTTGTGTCCCGGCATGCACATAGTAGATGTTGAGTTGAACAAATAAAAAAGAAAAGGGCCAGTCCAGGCATCCTCTAAGGTGATGGGAGCCAAAGGATTGGATCATTTCTGGCCCAACTCATGACTGGGGAAGGAGAAATGGCTGGTATTATTTTGACATGCTTATTGTTTTGCTTTGGTGAGGACTTCACATTTTAGAGGGAGGTATAATTTTCTGCAATAATATGGTTTTTGTGCTGTTATGTAAGCTCTAGTGACAGCAGAGGGGGAAAAAAGTTACCAATTTGAGCAGTCACGTCTTGTTGGTTTTTCTCTATAGTCGAAATTCTTTCCAAAAGCTCCTCCATTCATCCATCAATAGTAAACACTGTTGTTTTTTTAAGTCTCTCTCCAACCACAGAGGCCTTCGGCTCACAGCAACAGCAACCCCCCCCCCCACCACCACATATACCCATACTATGTAATTGTGAATCACCCATGCAGTGGCATATGTCATATATTTGTCATCATGTTCCTGAACCATGCTTTCTTTGGGTGCATAAATATTGCCTGGTGGTTGTGTGCGTGTGGCTCCATAGGAAGCCACCGGACGTTTTCGGAATACGAAGTGGCCTTGATGAAAGGCATTTGGTTAGGAGGTTGCGTCGTGTGGTTTGAGTCGCATACAGTTGTGATGCCAGCGGTCCATGATTCATACAACAAGATCTTGGGTCTTGATACGGGTGTACGTATGAGTGTTTATCCCAAGCCCTTCAGGATATAAACGTCGAAATCCTTTTTTCCTCTTTGCTTTCTTCTCTGATATTCTCATCCCTCTGGAGTGAAAAAGTCCGAACTGCTTACTTGCCCCTCAGTGTACTCCTGTGAATAGTTTTAGATTATGTAACTCTCGCTCCCCCACCATATCCTCTTTTCTATGGTCCTGGCAGCTCAGTTCCTAATTGAATAACGCCCTTTTGGGGCAGCAGCTATGACTTGCAGAGAACACAGACAATTTATGCTTAATAGGATGCTATTTCTCCAGAGCCTGGTATAAGCCGTAGCCAAAGCATAGAAAGTTTACTCTTGGTACATGGTTAGGTCAGGTCCACCCCTCAAGATTGTGTGAAGGGCAAGAGCCTACAAGAGGTTTCCCATGTTGTTCCTTATGGATTGTAGTCTATATGTGTTCCTTACTTATCAGCAGCACTTGAAGAGCAGCCTGGTGTAGTGGTTAAGAGCAGGAGGATTCTGATATGGAGAACCAGGTTTGAGTCCCCACTCCTCCACCTGAGTGGGGGAGGCTTATCTGGTGAATCGGATGTGTTTCTGCACTCCTACATTCCTGCTGGGTGACCTTGGGCTAGTCACAGTTCTTCGGAGCTCTCTCAGCCCCACCCACCTCACAAGGTGTCTGCTGTGGGGAGAGGAAGGGAAAGGAGTTTGTGAGCCCCTTTGAGTCTCTTTACAGGAGAGAAAGGTGGGGTATAAACCATTTACCTGCTCAGTTGCTGTGTGCTGCCTTTCAGGCGTGCCTTCCTATCTTCTACGTGGCTATCAGTAAAGGCAGGGGGCCTGTCTGAGCAGCTTGATGTAGTACCTGATAATATTTGAAATGCTGCATTGGTTTTCCTTTTGTGAAATCCTTCCATGACGGGAGGTCATTGTTGGCCTGCCTCCCGCGTCCCCAAAAGATGTGCCGGCTGGAAAAAACAGTAGCTTCCACATTATTTCATTAAAATAGGCATAGAGGAACAAAGTGGAGAATCTAAATACATGGATATTATGGTGGTAAGCATTATGGACATGTGCCTGTTTATGAGAGCTTAGTATCATTTCTGCCTGCCCATAATGAGCTATTCCTTTTGGATGCCCGGAGGCTCCAGCACTGGCCTGAGGGAGCGCTATTTTTGAGAGAGAAATATCTGAGCTTTTCTCGTTTCTGCTTCCCGGCAGAGGCAATTTGCCCAGTCAGAACACCCCAATCCTGTCACTTGTTCTTTGCCATTTATATTCACGTTAACGGTTTATGTCAAGTCCCATGTACAGAGCTGTCCAATCCTTCCATAGCATAGGCCCAACATGTATGACTTTGGAAGACTTGGGAGAAAAGGCTGGGGTGAGGGTGCGGGAGACTAGTAGTTACCTCTTCCTTGAAGACTGAAGGCAGTTCTCTCTGTGTCTCTCTCTGGAATCTCTCATGCCCTAGACGCCAAGGAGCTCGCCTCTCCATTGGCTGCAGAAGCAGACTCAGCATCCCAGAATATGGGCTTTCATGTAGGAGCCAGTAGTCACACAGCGTTCATCCCCACAAACTATCATTATTGGCCCCTTTGCTTTTCTCGGTTTCTTTCAACTGCAGCTCCCAGGATGCCTGAAGATATGCAGACATCCAAAGACAGTGGTTTCCTATAAACTTTTGGGGTTTCATGCTTTGCAGGCAGGAATGTTTTTATTGCATCACAAATCCCCCTTCTCTACCTCAGTGGTGTTTTTTAGCCGTGGAAAGAAAGCGGAGGTTCGAACGATGGACGTAACGATGAAGAGGGGATAGGGGACTGCCTAAATGCCACACACGAGCCATTTTTGAAGTTAGTACAAAGAACTTTCTCCCCCACCCTTCTTGCTTCCGTGCCCTGTAGATGCCTGCTTGCTCTCACGTTCAGAAGAACACTGGAGTAGCCCATAGCTCATAAATCTAACATACGTCTTGCTGTCAGAACTGCCTAGAGAGAGGACCATCTTTTAACAAGCCGTGTCTTCCTTTCGGCTGCCTTTGCCATGGACTTTAACATTATTTATAATATTGCAACAACTCAGTGACTTTTCAAAACTGCAGTGGGGAGACCTGGGGAGTTTAGAACAGCTGTATACATCCTTCCAGTACAGGAAAAGGCCAGGATATGGGAGGGGGGGCGGGATAATCTTGCTGGTTGCTGTCCCATGATAGTCGTTAAATGCGAGCTGAGCTATCTGTATAGTTCTGAGCAGCCAAGATCATAGCACTGGGGCTAAGCCATCCAATCTGTCGGACACAGAGCAGAATGAATCTGGGCATGCCATCCTGGAACTCCGCAGGGTAATGTTTGTTTGCTGACCTTTGCCTGCCATTCAGAGTGACTCACAGGACACCCAAGAAGAAGACATGTTGGATGGCAAGAGCCATTTTTAGAGCCACTTTTCGGACACTAATCTCACATTCATGAGCTTTCTCCCCGTGTTGCTGGCATCCAACCGTTTGTTCTTTTGGACGTGGGCCGGTAACTATTTTTCTTTTCTTCATAAATGTTATTTTTGAAGTCTTGGATTTGGAAGGGAAAAAAATGATTGCCGAGGCTCAGCTCACCCAACTACCAATCCTGAGTGGGTTGTGCCACAGAGAGAAACACAACTCTCTGTGACATGTCTCTGAAAATGCAAACCATAGATGTGGGTGAAATGTTAGCAGCAAAAACTACCAGACCACGGGCATACAGCCCGGAAGACCCACAACAGCCACCTCAGTAGACCACCTGGGGCAGAGACCTGAGTTATGCCCCTCTCTCACCCACTTCCTATCCTCATTTTTCTTGGATTGATTCACTCAACAGAAAATGGTGGTTTGTACAACCCATAGTTGGCTTGGAAACTTACTTCAGACTGGTTCCCAGTTCCAACTAGAGTTTTCACTGGGGAAGAAGTGATGTTCTGAGTCACTGATATACATTAGCATAAGTTGGATTTGGGCCGACAAACTATGTTATATTTGCATCTCCCGTGCAACTCCCTTGCAGCAGTGGCGTAGTGGTTAAGAGCAGGTGTACTCTAATCTGGAGGAACCGGGTTTGATTCCCAGCTCTGCCGCTTGAGCTGTGGAGGCTTATCTGGAGAATTCAGATTAGCCTGTACACTCCAACACATGCCGGCTGGGTGACCTTGGGCTAGTCACAGTTCTTTGGAGCTTTCTCAGCCCCACCTACCTCACAGGGTGTTTGTTGTGAGTGGGGAGGGGAAAGGAGATTGTAAGCCCCTTTGAGTCTCCTACAGGAGAGAAAGGGCAGATATAAATCCAACTCTTCTTCTTCTATTATATTTTGTTTGCACTAATGTGACTTCCAGTGACCTAGTCTTCTTTCCCCTTGGGACTTTGTCCACCTCATCTGTGGCAGTGTAAGACGCCTTCTGGATTATTCCCGCCACCTTCTATTATTTTCTTTTCCCCAGTTTCATCCTGCATTCTTTCTTGCGGGTTATTGGATTTCCAGCTTTTTTTCCAGCTTTCTTGTCTTTTCCACAGTTCCTGGTTACATACATAGATATATACGCAAACTCATGTTTCTTGGCACCTGCCCGGAATTCCAGATAGTGACTGATTATATCAGGCAGTGTGGTCCGCTAAAAGAGCTTGATGCTTATCCAAAAAGGAAAACCATCGGGACGCTGTGGCCAAGTCAGCGTAACCACATCACTGCTTTGCTGGACTTGGAAAACTCTGGCTGAGTGGCAGCCCAAAATAACAAAGTTTTCCAACCCTGACAGGATCTTTGGTCGTTTGGCCTCTGAAAAACAAGAATAGGCTCCAGTGCAAGTCTTGGGTTCAGACTAAACAATAGCCAAGCTCCTTCCAAACGGGCTGGAAGCATTTGAAGGTGTGCATCGTTCTGCCACAGGTTGAAATGTCAAGGCACCAGCAAGTGGGGGTATCCAGCTGGCCAATCCACAACCCCCATTAGTAGGAGGACTGAAGACAGGATAGACTGAAGCGTCCCCGTCAGGACAGAGTTGAATCAACGGAGCAGTGTGGGCTCCAACAGGAAATTTGTCAGAGATGAGCTCTCAGCCGGCTAGCTAATTTGTATGACGAGCTGGCTTTACAATAGTGTTAGACCTCCAGCACGGAAAGTTTCTTGCTCCTCTGTGCCTTGCACGGATAGGATGGGGAAAAAAGTTAAGCCGTATGTGACGTGCATGGAAATGGCCAAGCCCTAGCTCTGGGGGAGATCCTCGCTTGTAGATTAAACTCCCACCCAGCTGCCAGTGAGAACAGAGTTTTTTTCCCAAACTGCAGCCTAGATCAGTGCTTTCTAACAAAGCCCAGCGCAAGATAAAGGTTTTCTCGCCAATAATAATCACAGTAACAGTGTGGGGGGAGCGTTTCCCGCTGCGTTAGCAGTAGGACTTGATGAAGATGAGCTCAGGTGGGAGGGGTATCGGTGGCATTTCGTTTTACAGATAACAATTAAAAAGCCAACTAAGTAGCAAAAAGGCAGAAGATGAACCAACCCCCCCCCCCTCCCACCCCATGAATGTAGAGTGACTGATAGTGCAGCCTATGTAGAGTTATGCCAGTCTAAACCCATTCATTTCATCTCAGTGGGTTTGGTCTGGAGTAACTCTGCCTAGGATTACTCCAGTCCAAACCCACTGAAGTCCAAACCCACTGAAGTCCAAACCCACTGAAGTGAAATGAATGGAGTGTTGTAGGGTTTCCTGGCTGTATGGCTGTGTTCTAGTAGCATTTTCTCCTGACGTTTCACCTGCATATGTGAAGATGCCAGCCACAGATGCAGGCGAAACGTCAGGAAAAAATGCTACTGGAACACAGCCATACAGCCTGGAAAACCCACAACACTCCAGTGATTCAGGCTGTGAAAGCCTTCGACAAAACATTGAAATGAATGGACTTAGACTGGAGTAACTCTCTTTGGGATTGCACTATAAATATACTTCTGGGATCTTCAGTCTTGCCAATTGGTCAGAATCTTCTCTCTTTTTTCTGATTTCATCAGTATGGATATCTTTCAAATCCTTCGGCATCTTTTCTGCAAGAGCGACTCAGAGCTGTGGCACTTTTGCATTAGAATGTTATTTCTGATCGTCTATTTCGTTTCGGTTGCCTTATAAAATGCTACCTCTTTCAAAGAGCGAATGTAGCAGTAATATTTATGGCAGAATTAATTGGTTGTAATGTTTCTGGATTAAAGATTACATTTTCCCTGAAAGGAAGGGCATGGGGCCTAGCAAAATGGGGGACGTGGATTGTTATGCTATATACATGTATACAAAAGTTTAACCCGTTTTTGATGTAGATCACTATGGGTTTCCTACTGATTTTACAGGGAGGGGCATTCATTGTCAGAAATCGTGATTCTTTGCATTAGTCTTTTTCTTATCGGCTGTTTCTTTTAGCGGGAGAAATTGCGTGAGAGAGAGAATCTCCAGAATCCATCTTGTGTTCCACTAGGCAAGAAGTCTAAACTGCAGTAACTCCTTTCGAAAGTTCATTGTATTATGTCCAGCCCAGTCACTCCTGGCTAGCATTTGCATGAACTCCAGCGCAGACAATAGAAGCTGCCAACGTTGCTCATTCCGGGGAGACGGAGGACGGAGCTAGATCATTAGAATGCTTCGGAGCTGCCAGCTATTCAGTTGGTTCCAGGTTTCAAGCCACAGCAGCTAACAAGCTCGCTGTCCCTCTCATTGCTTCTCATGTCTCTTGAGAACTAACTCTTAACAACAGAACGAGGATATATATATATCCCCTTCCACAAAATATGTGACTCTGAAGGTGTCTGCTGCTAGACAGAGTTGCGTGTCCAGCACTCTGTACCTGTGTGACCGTTTAGAGGACTTTCTTAGTTGCTGCACCTCCCGCTTCGGTTGTGTGAGCTGGCACAGGGGCGATCTAATGCGACTTTTCCACTCTGAACTATTGCGTTCCAGGAGCTGCGAGGTTTCCCTTTACTGCCCTGTTTCTGGAGATCGAGCTTAAAGCAGTCAAAGAAGTTTGATAACACAAATAACAGCATGGCCATGGTCTGTTCAAGCTCTCAGGCGAAGGGAGGGCAGAAAGAAAAGGTGAAAACACACAGTCTCCTTTCCCACGCTTGGTTCTTATCTCATGGTTGGGACTTCTCCCCCTTGTCCTTTGCCACATGGGCAAAATGGAGCCCCCAGTCAAAAGCTTCTGCCTCTCCAAAAAGCTGATGGAAGAACTTCCTATGCCCTGAGAATGTAATCCTCTCTTGGGATTCTGTCCTGCCCTGATTGTCCAACCATCTTGAAGCAAGGAGGGTTTACTTGTTGACTGCAGTAGCCTAACTGGGTGTGTCATTCTATCAAAGTGTGGAATGGTAAAACATTCAGGCAGGGCCACTGGCAGATGAAACCCCCAAAGTATTCTGCCTTTGGAACATGATGTCCCCTCCTCTCTGCCAGACCCCATTTTTAACTGGTTCCAGCTCACATATGGAGCAGCCTTAGAGTGGTACCATTGGTTTGTTGCCTCCTTTACTCGCAGTGGCTCTCCAGTGTCTCAGGAAAATGCTCTTTCTCATCAATCACAACCTAGTCCTTTAACTAGAGGCGCTGCTAGAGATTGATCCAGGGGCCTTCTGTCTGCAAATGCTCTGCTGCCCAGTCGCGATCCTAGCAAGTCAAGTGCCACCTTTCAAATACTGGAATGCCAGGAGCTTTATATACAACGAATTCCAGCCCCCCTGGTGGATTTTAAAAAATGAATACAGAAAGAAAAGGTGAATTGTAAAAATGGAGTATAGAAAGAAAAGGAAACACTGCACATGAGTAATACTGTTGCTTTCATTTGCTGATTGTTATTGGAATAAGAAGAAGAGTTTGATTTATATCCTCCCTTTCTCTCCTGTAAGGAGACTCAAAGGGGATTACAAACTCCTTCTCCTTCCCCTCCCCCACAACAAACACCCTGTGAGGTGGGTGGGGCTGAGAGAGCTCCGAAGAACTGAGATTAGCCCAAGGTCACCCAGCTGGCATGTATTGGAGTGTAAAGGCTTATCTGGTTCCCCAGATAAGCCTCTACAGCTCAAATGGCAGAGCTGGGAATCAAACCCAGTTCTCCAGATTAGAGTGCACCTGCTCTTAACCACTTCACCACACTGTTTGAATTTGAGTTAACTTTTCTGTCAAATGGGCAGACACTGGCATAGTTCATTCACAGGGAGAAAACAGGATGGGCACTACTTGTGCTTCTCTGAGCACAATAGCAACTTATACTCAGTCCCACAGCATTCCTCTCATCGTGTGAAATGTGCACATTTTTGATCCTCCCAAAGGGCTCTGCTCTTCCATGGGTAGAGCCTGACCAACGTTACAGAAAATCAAACAAAACATGAAATAAGGAGGTACCCAGATTCATTCTGCTGATCGTTATCCTGTTTGCTTCGTTGTTGTTTCAGCAAAACAACTGAACTGCAGTGTGATGACTGAGTTTGCTTTCTGTTGATGTCAGAACAATTCTCGCTGCCTGAGTTGTTAGGAGGCCGTGCAACACTCAAAAGCAAACTGCCCTGCAGAATCAGTATTTGACCTTAGCATGAAGAATCTAGAACATGATAGACTCAGAGGAATGGACACTCGCCGAGCAATTTGATTGATTGTCAACAATTTTGCTGAACATGTTTGTTTTGGGAATCTCCATGATGCCTATTCAGATAGAGTCACATTGAATGAATTTAGTTATATGCAGCTTTGTATATGCTGGATGTTGTTGTTGTTTTTTTAAAAATGACAGATTTTTATTTGTAATTTTTAACAATTTCGGAGCCTTTCTCTTAATTTTAAACGTAAAATCAGTTTCGGAAAGGAATTGACACACGTTTTCAATATTTAAGAGAATCAGCATTTGGTAGTTTGCCTACCAAAACTGCATTGAGCCTTGGGGGTGCTCACAAGTAAGACTAAGTAATCTGGAACTGCAAAAAAGTACAGCTTTCTTCTACCCTGACCTGGGTAACCTAACTCAGAAGCTAAGTAGGGTCAGAATAGTACTTGGCTGGGATACCACCAAGGAAGTCTAGGTTTCCGGCACAGAAGTAGGCAATGCTAAACCACCTCTGAACACCACCACCACCACCACCACCACCTATTATTATTATTATTATTATTATTATTATTATTATTATTATTATTATTATTATTATTATTATTATTATTATTATTATTATTATTATTATTATTTTATTTTATTTTATTTTATTTTATTTTATTTTATTTTATTTTTATTTTTATTGATACAAACACAATAATACACAGCAAACAAGATCATTATGCTGGATTTTGTATTAAATCACAGGTCGGACACTTCCCAAGCATTTAGGACTGTGTGATGTATCGACGAATAATGCGTGCATAGCCAAGTAGGGTGGTCTTTTGCAGCTGACATATGGTGATTTTGTCAGTGCCAATTGTTTTTAAGTGCTGTCCAAGGTCTTTAGGCACTGCACCCAGTGTGCTGATCACCACTGGGACCACCTTTGCTGGCTTGTGCCAGAGTCTTGTGTCACCATAAGTCTCCTGTGACCCAAAAGCAAAAAATCCCGTTTTTTTCTGGAAGGTGATTCCTTTTACTTAACAAAAAATCAATTTATTTGTCAGAACACACATCTTCCATAGATAAGGTCTTAGGATCAGTTTCCGTGTCTCCCAGATCTCAAGAACTGAGACGAACCTCATTTGACATCTTGGAGAATTGCCCCAGAGTTAGACAAACTGGGCTAGGCAAGCGGTTCCAAGTGGCCAAAGAGAAATCTAACAATACAAGCCACGTTATCTCTTCTTTGACCAATGGAAGACACAATCATACCTCTGCAGGGGGGTCCGCGTGGCTTGTCAGTGAAGTTCAACTACAACCGTTTGTCTTCCTCTTAAAAGTTATTTTCAGTAGCTCCTGTCCTCGGGTGCCCATTTGGATTTGGTGAGGGTCAAAAATAGCGCATATACACGGCCTTGCTAATTGTAATGGATCCTCATCATGAGAATAGCAATGAGCTCTGTGTATCAGAGCTGTTGTGTTGGCGGAAGTTTTCATGACCTGATTATCGTCCTTTAAATAGAACCAATTATGCGGGCCTGGAATGTTTCATCAAGTCCACTTTGCTCTAGCTGGGTTCCCCCCCCCCCCCCCGCCCATACCTAATTCTGACACATTTGCATTAGCAAATCTGTCTGCCCGGTTCGAATCATAGAATTACAGAGTTGGAAGAGACCACAAGGGTCATCAAGTCCAATCCTCTGCAATGCAGGAACATGCAATCAAAGCATATGCTGATCCAGCTTTTGTTTAAAAACCTCCAAAGAAGGAGACTCCACCACTCTCTGAGACAGTGAATTCCACTGTCAAACAGCCCTGATGGTCAGGAAGTTCTTCCTAATGTTTAGGTGGAATCTTTTTTCCTTCACCTTGAATCCATTACTCTGTGTCCTAGTCTCTGAGGCAGCAGAAAACCTAGCATAGTATTTTGTCTAGCATAGTTAGTCTAGCATTGTATTTTGCAGGGTCCCTTTGGTGGAGCGAGTTTGTCTTGAAAAGCCTATGTGTGCCATCTTGACATCTGCACTAGGAAGATGGGATATGTCACTTCTGGGGCATGGTGGGAGTGCCTGCACTGCATGATTATATACGATGCAGTTCTGATTTGGATTATTCGCAGTTCATTTTTCTCCTGCTATCAGGTCTCTTTTCTGTATGTATTAGGGCCGATGTTGAAATGTGGTATTACATTCATGTTAGGTTCTGAACAAAAACGCATATGCGGTAGAGGCAGAGTATAAAACGAGTTCGGAGAGAACAGAGTTCAGAGAGAACTTTGACTAGGCCAGGGTCACCCAGCAGGAATGTAGGAGTGGAGAAACAAATCCGGTTCACTAGACAAGAGTTTTAACAAGCAAGGAACCTTTATTGGCATAACAACATTATGTACACAGATCCACTTAACCGAGTAGAGGGAAGCTAAAATAAATGTACAGGTAGGGAAGGCTGATGTTCAGGATTTGCTCCTAAAGCGCTGTTTTATGTACAAATCCAAAAATTTGGTGACTGCATCGTTTGCATCACTACTGGAGCTGTCCAACAGAAAGGTAATCTTTTGCAAGTCAGATGCATACTATTTTTTGAGTAGCAGAGGTGACAGGTATTTGACTCTGGGTCCTGTGTAAAGTGGACAATAAAGTAAGATATGATCTATAGAGTCTACACAGTTCCCGTTGCATATGCATAGCCTTTGGTGGTAAGGGGTTTTAGTGAATCTCCCTGCTGATACGGCTGATGGAAGGGCATTGCAACGGGCCAACATCATTGCTCTACGGAGCCTGGGCATGGTTATCTGGTGCAGGTATTGAGCCCCCTTAGACAAGAGTTCACTGCTCAGTGGAAGAGTGGGAAATCAAACCCAGTTCTCCAGATTAGAGTTTACCTCTCTTAACCACTACACCATGTTGGGGGGGAGGTATGAAGGGTGGATTTGAGAGCTTCTATTGGTTGTTTGAAGCTTTATGATTCTATTCCAGTTTTAGCAAATTCTGCACCTCTGTTTAGGAAACTTGATGTTAATTCCTGTGGTGGAAGGAGAAGTCTGTGGGAGAAGGCAGTCAAGCCACTATTGGAATTGTTGCTGATACGCCTGGTGAACGGCTAGATTTGAAGTCAGCAGTACCTTAGAGACCCAGAAAATTTTCATGGTATTTTCAAGAGTCAAAGCTCTCTTCATCAGACACAAAGTGTGAATAGTTAGCATCACTCAGGGCTCTGAGCACACCCAGCTCGGACTGGTTTGGGAACAAGTGTTACTGTAAGGTGAATTGCTACTGATGCAGATGGGTGGACAGGTGGCAAGTCAGAAATAGGGGCAATTTGGGGGAGTTGAGTTTACAAGGTGCAAACATGGACAGCTGGCTGGGGTTGTATCCAACCACAGAGCCTCCCTGGCAATATGGTCCCATATATATGTTCTTTCTGCTTCTTGACCCATTTGACCAAGCGCCATTCATACCTCATTCTGTGCTGCTTAGTTCTAAGCCTGGTGATACCCTTTCATGCCTTTTCCTTCCTTCCTTCCTGGATCTCACATCTCATTTGATGTATCTCCCTCCTGTCATTTAATAGCTCTATCAAGGCAATGTCTTCCTACTCTGCATATTCTAGTTTTGGCATGCTCTCGCACAGAAACTATTGGTTGCTTCCAAATGGCAGCGTAGCAGTTTAGACACAGCTTGGGCATGGATCACAGAGTCTATCGACCACGGCTTTGAAAACAGAAGAGCAAAATAGCTGAGAGAGCATCTGACCTTTGTGGAACTCCTGCCCTTTGAGGTGCCTTATTACTGCAATTCCCAGAATGACTTTATCCACATGGCTGCAGATAAAGTGTGCATCAGGTCTTTATTTTGGTCGGCCACAACTTCATCTCAAAGGGAGCTGTGGCCGTGCCAATCAAAGTGAAAGTGTGCACATTTCTCAAGGGTGTTGTTTTGAAATGTTTGCCTGATGTGTGTTTTCACGAAACTAGGAGCCTCAAGAATCTCAGTGTGGTGTAATTAGAAAAAATGGATAACGGCACTCGTATTTCATGGTGACCGTGAGACTCCTCATTGGTGATTACCAAGGTCTGTCACTGATGATGCATATGAAAAGTCAGGATGAAGGAAGAGTCATTGCACTCACGGTTTGTTCACGGGACCATCAGCATACATGTCAGTTCCTATGGTTTCCTTAGACCTGTTTCCTACTGTTTTCTTCCCACTATAAAGTCAGTGACTGTGGGCCAGGCATTGGACCTAGAGATATCTGCTGGGTCTAGCTACGGAACCCTTAAAATACAGGTGTCAAACTCGCAGCCCTCCAGATGTTATGGACTACAGTTCTCATCATCCCCTGCCATCATCATTATGGGAACTGTAGTCCATAACATCTGGAGGGCCATGAGTTGTCTTGGATCCAAGGTTGTCTTGGATCCAAGGTGTCTTGAGGAGCAGATTGGTTCACAGCCAAGCTACCATGGCTTATAGCCAGGTTAAGCAACAGATAATCTTCAGTTCACATGAGATCTACTAGACCTCTTGGGACAGTCCATGTCGCTTCAACCTGAGCCCTTCTTGGTCCCTTCTTTCTTTCTTTTTTGTTGTTGCTTCTGCTGCCCCAGCTCTGGCCACTTCGTCGATCTTATTGCAAAGAAATCCAGACATGAGCAAAGGAACCATCAGGACATGAGCAAAGGAACCATCAGGGGCAGCAAATGAGACGAAAGGGTGCAGCCCCTCTGGACAACATATCCAGGGAAGAAACTGAATTGGCTGACAGTTTGAGTAACTCTGGATCATAGCTTTACACAGATGGCATAGAGAGTTGTTTGAGCCGTTAAGAGGCAGTAGCTTTTACCCCCTAGGCCTGTGGCTGAGATGGGAGGTATCGTTTGCTATTGACTCTACAACCCCCTGCTGCCTTTTTCTCCCCCTCCCCCTTTATTTTTATTTTCTCTTTTTTTTAGCCCCATACAATGACTTGTTATGTAAAACACCAGAGAGAGAGAGAGAGAGAGAGAGAGAGAGAGGAGGGAGGGAGATTCTTTGGTGTTGGAATCTGAGTCACATGGGGCTGTTTTATTTCCCCCCTCTGCTAATCTCGTTTCTATAGAAACAGGATTGGGGGGGGGGGGAGACAAGCCGAGAGAAAGGGAGAGAGAATTAAGGTGATGGGTGAGAAAATATGGGTGGCAAATGAAGAGGAAGATCTCGTTTGGGGATGGGCTTGAAAGCTGTCCAGAATAGGATGCGTGTGTGTTGCGGGGGGGGGGGGGGGGGGCGAACTGCCAACCATCGGAGCGGGTATTTTGCCCAGCAGATGCCTGGGTCTTTGCCTTGGATGCAGTGTGTGTATAACATGCATTTGGGGGAAGAAGGTGCTTTGGAACATTTTCTGAAGTGAACCCATCCTTCTGAGAAAGAGGGCCAGGAAGAACAGACCCAGCTATTAGCAGGTGAGTGAGAAAGCAGCTGCACTGGGGAGAAGACTCACTCTAGTCATATATTTTGGCACTTGCTCCTTCCTAGAGGCACAGCCAGCTGGCAAAGGGTCCCACTCCCCGGGATCTTGATTGGCCAATGTTCGTTGTCTCCTTCCCCCAACCCACCCACCCTGCAAAACTCTTATGTTGGCACGGGGATAGCATATGGTGATTTGTCTCCAGTTTGTCTAGATGCTTAAATGTGTTTGCATGATGCAGGCTATCTATGGGAAAAGAAGGAATTTGGTTTTCTTTTTTTTTTTGGTTTTAGTTTCTGGATTAATAGGTTTGAGGGAGGACAGGAGGGTCCTATCTTTGTATCCAGTTGCAACTCTTGTCCAACTTTAATGCCCCCTCCCCCACAGCCGTCTTCCCAGTACAGTTGTGTTCCAGAGCTGCTTAGTATTTTTGCCTGCATCCCTGAACATTTACAAGCTCTGGATAAGACAGTTCCACAGGGCTGGTCATCAGTACAGCCAGTGCTGTTCTCACGGGCTTGACTGTGGGATCTGATTGTTGTCCCGATTGCAAAGAGCTTTGCTTACAGGATTCCGTGTGTGTGTGTGTGTGTGTGTGACAGTGATCCTAAGGATTGTGCTTTTGATGAGAGGGGGCTTCCCAATAACTCCTCCAGGGTCACAGGCTGTTTCCTGGGTGATGGCAAACACATGGAGCAGCAGAGGCATAGTGGTTAAAAGCAGGTGCACTCTAATCTGGAGGAACCAGGTTTGATTCCCCGCTCTGCCACTTGAGCTGTGGAGGCTTCTCTGGGGAATTCAGATTAGCCTGTGCACTCCAACACACGCCAGCTTGGGCTAGTCACAGTTCTTCTGAGCTCTCTCAGCCCCACTACCTGACAGGGTGTCTGTTGTGAGGGGGGAAGGGAAAGGAGATTGTAAACCCCTTTGAGTCTCCTACGGGAGAGAAAGGGGGATTATAAATCCAAACTCTTCTTCTTCTTATGTTGACTGTCAAAGTAGCTTTCATGCATCCTGATCCATACCAGCCATGTGCTCACTTCCAAGTGACTGTTAATTGGCCGTATCCAGATGCAGGTATCTGGTGGCTGCTTTGCCTGTGCATTTTTACTGTGCTGACTTGAACTTGTGTATAATAATGGCACACCTCCACATAGAACTTCATAGACTGCATGCAGTGGGTGCGCCATCATGATGCACATAGCCTCTCTGAAGGTGCCGTGCAAACTTTGGTGCTGCCTGCACGGATTCCTGATATGTTGCAAACAGCTGTTCAAATGCATTCGCCTACAGATATTATGGATTTGCTGTGTGCCTTTCCCCCCAAAGCATATAGCACAGTTGCTGTGAATGTTTGGGCTGAAGGGTTATCATAGCGTTCATTTTTGCAATAAAAATTATTCCTGATCTGTGCCGCTTTATGACTGTTCGTTACTTTAAAATATGTTAGATGATCTGGAAGGGAGGAGTGGCAGGTAGAGAGGGTTGCTAGCAAATAATGTGCATATATCCAAAGTCCCGGTATGAGTGTGATTTTTGGAATATTTGCTATTGGCTACTTCCTCCCACTGATTTGAAATCACAGGGTTGCTTGGAGAGCCTGAATTCTTTCAATCCATGTCTAACTGAAGTTGCTTAGGAGTGCAAGAAAAAATACTCCCTCCCCCCATGTAATATAACATTGAAATATGGTTAGACCAGCAGACGAGCAAACTATCCAGCCACTTATCTAGACATATAGTCTATTACATTACTTACATCTTGTTTACTGCAAGATGCAGGTTGCACAGGTGTTTCTGTTAGAGGAGTTGTGGTTTCACTTTGACACCAACAGTGAGCAGTAGGGGAGGCTCTGGAAGTTGGGCTGGTGTTCTACACAGCAAGCCATTTGTAGATAAGAAGTTTGGATTTATATGCCCCCTTTCCTGTAAGGAGGCTCAAGGTGGCTTACAAGCTCCTTTCCCTTCCTCTCCCCACAACAGACACCTGGTGAGGCAGGTGGGGCTGATAGAGTTCTGAGAGAACTAGGACTAGCCCAAGATAAGCCACTCATTCTGCTGCTCAGCTCATACAGTCTTTTCCATACCACTGAAATTGGTGAAATGGAGTGTTTTTTCCACGGTTTTTGCAGAATGAAAAATGAGTGAAGTAAAATCAACAGATTTTACTTGATAGACTGGGAGATATTTGGTGGTAAAGGAAGACTATCTCACCCACTGAGAACACTGTGAGGATGGGGTATCTTCTTTTCCATAATTTGATAGGGAATTTATTTGCTTTTTTTACTTGCTTATATTAACATTAGACTCTTGAACTACTCTTCTAATGCCAAGATGCCATTGAGAACTTGCAATCTGCTACTCAGTTATATGGGCAGGGTGGATTCAAAGTTTGTTGATTTTTGTTGATTGCGTTTGGAATTGAGAGGCGTTTGCTCTTCTGAAGGACTTCATGGCACAGTGGACTGTGGAGGCAATAAACATTGCAAGGCTCTGAAGATCTAGTTTGCACTGTGGATGGTGGCTGTGGAGGGTTTTGTGAACTCGATTTCTTAATTTTTTTAGAAAAGGTACCCTCTTGTTCCTTAAATACAAGATTTAAATGCTGTTGACTACACAGGTTATGTCCCTGAAAGACTTCAAACTACTTTAGACAGCACCTTGTAATTGAACCACTGTATGATGGTCTTGAAGAATGTACATACTTAGGATATCACTGCACAAAGAAGAAGAAGAAGAGTTTTGGATTTATATCCAACCTTTCTCACCTGTAAGGAGGCTCAAGGTGGCTTACAAGCTCCTTTCC
Source organism: Sphaerodactylus townsendi (assembly GCF_021028975.2). Lineage (NCBI taxonomy): Eukaryota > Metazoa > Chordata > Lepidosauria > Squamata > Sphaerodactylidae > Sphaerodactylus > Sphaerodactylus townsendi. The sequence goes on from NC_059428.1 coordinate 153,404,505, forward strand.
CTTCCTCTCAACAGACACCTTGTGAGGTCGGTGGGGCTGAGAGAGTTTTGAAGAACTGAGACTAGCCCAAGGTGACCCAGCAGGCATGTTGGAGCGCGGAAACACGTCTGGTTCCCCAGATAAGCCTCTGCCACTCAGGTGGAGAAGTGGGGAATCACACCCGGTTCTCCAGATTAGAATCCACCTGCTCTTAGCCACTACACCACTTGCCTTTCAGAAATGATGCCAGTCCATACCATGTTCATATTTACCAAACAGCAAGTCTGCTATGTCTGTTGAGCCTTACTGTCAAATGTTGACAGCAGTGCAGCCTTGCAGTGCAGTACTCCAGATGTAAATCCCAATTAGTTCAATGGAGACTTTACTGTTCAGTAAGAAAACTTTGGAACACAACCTCGGTGTAGTGTGTTTTATAACGGGTTTTCGACCTGCCCCTGGATTTATTCTGGAAGTAAATTGCAATGAATCTCATCGGTCCCAATCCTTTCTACCCTAGGAGACATTAAGAGCACATCTTCATCTTACCAGAGCATCAAACTGAAGAGGGAATATTTAAGGTCCACCAAATATCCACATGTCCTCTGTGAGCATGGCTTGTAGGCAGCTGTTACAGAGCAGGGAGCAAGGATGCTAGTCATCTTGGCCTGCACCTTTTCAGAGCCTCATGGGAAGATGTTTGCAGGGAAGCCGTAAGATGTCTCCCTGAAGTATGAAGTGTAATAGAATCTGTTGGATTTGTGTCTTGCCGCAAGGCCGATTTGTGAGTCACAGGGCAGGCAAAGGTCACTGCTGCCCATTTTACTAGGTGTGGACAAATGCATTTCTCTGTGTTCCTTTCTTTGCATAAGTGTGTACCGCTCTGATATGCACAAGCGCAAGTTAAAATACAAACAAACCACTGTCGTTGAAAGGGGAAGTGAGAGGCTAGGTTCAGTTGGGAGAGCCCCCTGGACCTGTTCATGACTCATTCCTACAATCCACGTAGTTAAAGCCTGGTTTATATGGTCCAAAAGACATGATTTTAGGATTGCTTGACACATGAAAGTGTATCCTTCATGCAAATGTTGGAAGAGGTGGATCAGACTTCTTCCTTGGGGGATCCTTTCCTTTGGAGGTGGTTCTAATTTTTCACTGCAGCCAGAAGGCTTTGCATGGATGTAAAACGTGACATTGGTCATGACTCCTCATAGTATGGTGTAGTGGTTAAGAGCAGGTGGATTCTAATCTGGAGAACCGGGTTTGATTCCCCACTCTTCCACCTCAGTGGCGGAGGCTTATCTGGGAAACCAGATGTGTTTCCGCACTCCTACATTCCTGCTGGGTGACCTTGGGCTAGTCGCAGTTCTTCAGAACTCTCTCAGCCCCGCCTACCTCACCAGGTGTCTGTTGTGGGAAGAGGAAGGGAAAGGAGCTTGCAGGCCACCTTGTGTCTCCTTACAGGAGATAAAGGCGGGGTATAAATCTTCTTCTTCTTCTTCTTCTTCTTCTTCTTCTTCTTCTTCTTCTTCTTCTTCTTCTTCTTCTTCTTCTTCTTCTTCTTCTTCTTCTTCTTCTTCTTCTTCTTCTTCTTCTTCTTCTTCTTCTTCTTCTTCTTCTTCTTCTTCTTCTTCTTCTTCTTCTTCTTCTTCTTCTTCTTCTTCTTCTTCTTCTTCTTCTTCTTCTTCTTCTTCTTCTTCTTCTTCTTCTTCTTCTTCTTCTTGGAAAAAAGATTTAGCTCTTTTAAGCAGGGAGGAGCAAATGGTAAGTGTTCAGGTTGAGCAAAAAAACCCAACCCAGTGGCCATCACCAAAGGCAAGAGTATAGTCCAGTGGTGGCGAACCTTTGGCACTCCAGATGTCATGGACTACAATTCCCATCAGCCCCTACAATTGGCCATGCTGGCAGGGGCTGATGGGAATTGTAGTCCATGACATCTGGAGTGCCAAAGGTTCGCCACCATGGGTATAGTCTTTCATGGAAGCGGAGACATTCTTGCCATGTGTTTCTGACAATACCATATTGGGGCAGACTCGAAAAGACTTGATGTACTGAGACCAGTGAAGCCTGTGGAGAAAAAGAGAAAATCTGACAAAATGACGTTAGTAAAAAAAAGGACTGTCTCCTGGCATTGCCCTTTGAGCCACTGCAGGCAATTTTCTTATCTGTTTTCCAAAAGCCATCTGTTAAAACAGAAATGACGATAACATGTTGAGCCAAAGGTTGATGATGTGACCTTAATTAACGTTATGCTCTCTGAGGCCCTCCTGGAACACTGGAAGTGGTATAGTCGCTGCTTTTATTGGGAATGGGGCCGGTTTTATGGCACACTGATAGAAAACAGTGAGTGTTCCTCACAGTGGGATGCTTAGGTGGGTAATCACTGTGCACTGAAACAAATAATTTGAAAGAATAGTTCAGTAGGCATACTAAATATGCACTGCAGACCAGATAGCTTCCTGGTCAGGGTACCAAAGTGCTAAAGAGCCTTCCTTCAAAAGGGGCACGTATAGAAAACAGAGCAGAAGTGAAAATTAAACGTGGTTGGATGTGCATTGGAGTTGAACGACCATGCCATTATTTGAACTGATTCGTTCTGAATCCTTGCTTGTGCTTGGCCTTCCATCAGATTAATCACTTCCGATTGTGCAGAATATTCCCAAGGCTGCATCAAGGGGGGAGTTAATGTGTCTCTGCACAGTCAAAGTGAAATAGGTACGTGGGAATGATTTCTGAGTTAAACAAAGCTGTGTTGTGCAAATAACTGAGCAAGCTGTGGCTGCTGTGGAGGTTCCTAGAGCAGTGGTGGCGAACCTATGGCACAGGTGCCAGAGATGGCACTCAGAGCCCTCTCTGTGGGCATCCGCAGAGCCCCCTCACACACACATCTAGGCTGTCCTGGGCTCAATTATTAGCATTAAACCTAAGACCTACTTTTGGGGAAGCAGTGTGGTAACCCTGTTAAGCGCCGTTAAATCCCACTGATTTTCATGCGAAGAACTAAAGCGCGATCCTTTACCTGGAAGTAAGCTCAGTTGCTGGCAATGGGGCTTGCTTCTGAGTAACTCCTCATGGGTTGTGATTCACCCGTTGGAAGAGTTGCACGGTTGCTTCAAAGCAAAGCCACCGACTACTACCAAGCTTACTCCTGAGTAACGCGCGCCTCAGAGCCAACCGTTTTTTCTAAACTGAAACCTCGGTATTCAGGTTAAATTGCCATGTTGGCACTTTGTGATAAATAAGTGGGTTTTGGGTTGCAATTTGGGCACTTGGTCTCGAAAAGGTTCGCCATCACTGTCTTAGAGGGTTCGGACGGAATGGTCCATCAGCTCCTTGGCCCAACTGAGCTAATTTGAAAGGTGCCTTCACAAGAACTGGAAAAGGAGTTTCCCAACTATACTGCAGCAGTTTGATTGGTATGTGATAGGGGGGTGGGGGAGAGGAAATTTCCAGTCTTGGGTGCAGCTGTTACTTCCCAGAGATGCATCCTAATATGTAAACTATAGCTTTCTGGTGAACCAGATATGTTTCCACACTCCTACATTCCTGCTGGGTGACCTTGGGCTAGTCTCAGTTCTTTGGAACTCTCTCAACCCCACCTACCTCACAAGGTATCTGTTGTGGGGAGAGGAAGGGAAAGGAGCTTGTAAACCACCTTGAGTCTCCTTGCAGGAGAGAAAGGTGGGGTATAAATCCAAACTCCTCCTCCTCCTCCTCCTCCTCCTCCTCCTCCTCCTCTTCTTCTTCTTCTTCTTCTTCTGACGTTAGGACTGTGGTAAGGGACACTTCCCTTACAGGAGGAAAAGGCACGGTATAAATCTAAACTCCTCCTACTCCTACTCCTCTTCTTCTTCTTCTTTGGACGTTAGGACTGTGGTTGCTTCTATACTGCCTTTGGGAGACCTCTTGGGTGAATGTGGATGGTTGTTGCTCCAGGGTATGTGTCATTAAAGCTTTCCCACATGTTAGAATATATTAAAATAAGTATGTATGTATGCGCATGCACACACATACATGCACCCTGCCATGGATATGCAACTTATAATATGCAACTTATCCCTGAAATGAGGCTCCATCCCTGAGGACTGGAAGATGGCCAATGTCACACCAATCTTTAAGAAAGGATCTAGGGGGGACCCGGGAAATTACAGGCCAGTCAGTTTGACATCTGTTCCTGGTAAATTAGTAGAATCTATCATTAAAGATAAAATTATAAAACATGTAGAAAAGCAAGACCTGCTGAGAAAGAGTTAGCATGGCTTTTGCAGAGGCAAATCCTGTCTTACAAACTTACTAGAGTTCTTTGAGGGTGTAAACAGGCATGTGGACAGGGGTGAACCGGTGGACATTGTCTACTTGGATTTCCAAAAGGCTTTTGACAAAGTTCCTCACCAGAGACTGTTGAGAAAACTCAGCAATGAAGGAATAAGAGGGGGAAGTCCTCCTATGGATTAAAAACTGGTTGAGAAACAGGAAACAAAGAGTAAGGGTGTAAATGGGAAGTTCTCACAATGGAGAGATGTAGGGAGTGAAGGTGTCCCCAAGGATCCGCTTTTGGGACCAGTGCTCTTTAACCCCTATTCATAAATGACCTGGAAGTAGGGGTGGGTAGCGTGGTGGCCAAGCTCTTGCGAGATGATACCAAATTATGTAGGGTGGTGCCGAGAACCACAAAGGATTGCTAAGAGCTCCCAAGCGGACCTTCTGATAAATTAGGTGAGTGGGCTCAGAAGTAATGGCAAAAGTGCAGTTCAATGTAGCAAAATGTAAAGTGATGCACATAGGGGCAAAAAAATCCAAACTTCACATACACGCTAAGCAGGGGTCAGTGCTATCAGTCACAGACCAGGAAGGGATTTGTATGCGTCTTGAAGTTGATAGTTCCATGGGAATGTCAACTCAATGCATGGCAGCTGTGAAAAAAGGCAAACTCTATGCTGGGGATCATTAGAAAAGGGAATTGATAATAAAACTGCAAAGATTGTCATGCTCCTTATATAAAGCTGTGATGCGACCGCGACTTGGAGTACTTATGTCCAGTTCTGATGTCACAAGATCTCAAAAAAAAAGGATATTGAGGAGATAGAAAAGTGCAGAGAAGGGCAACAAGGATGATTGAGGGACTGGAGCACCTTCCCTATGAGGAGAGGCTGCAGCATTTGGGACTCTTTAGTTTGGAGAGGAGGCGGCTCAGGGGGGGATAATGATTGAAGTCTACAAAATTATGCATGGCTGGGTAGAAAATGTTGACAGAGAGAAATTTTTCTCTCTTTTCTCACAATGCACTAGAACCAGGGGGCATTCCATTGAAAATGCTGCGAGGGAAGAGAATTAGGACTAATAAAAGGAAACACTTCTTCACGCAACGTGTGATTGGTGTTTGGAATATGCTGCCACAGGAGGTGGTGATGGCCACTAACCTGGATAGCTTTAAAAGGGGCTTGGACAGATTTATGGAGGAGAAGTCGATCCATGGCTACCAATCTTGATCCTCTTTGATCTGAGATTGCAAATGCCTTAACAGACCAGGTGATCGGGAGCAACAGCCGCAGAAGGCCATTGCGTTCACATCCTACATGTGAGCTCCCAAAGGCACCTGGTGGGCCACTGCGAGTAGCAGAGAGCTGGACTAGATGGACTTTGGTCTGATCCAGCTGGCTTGTTCTTATGTTCTTATGTTCTTATGGTGATTTTTAATATATGTTCTGGTGAAATTTCACCCACCTGTGCGGTGCGCCTCGTGTCTAGCTTTGGAAGGGCAATTCAACGAATCCTTTAATCTTTGCCCCTCATTTCTCTGCTCAGCCTCCAAATACAGCAGCTGGCTGAGACTGAAGAACTTGGTTTGACTGAGTCCCAGCTAATGGAAATATGAGTCATTATCACCTAAGCTGTGCCTTGGAATTGCAGGGGAGAAATGTAATGACAGAGAGTTCATTTGAGCTACAGGTTCTATTTTACAGGCTTTAATGAGATGTGTAATTGTTCCTAATCAAATCTCTTCCCTGCCCCCCCTTAGTGCTGGCTTTAGAGCCGAGTTTCGTTTTTCTCCCTTTCATGTTTTTCAAAGCCAAACACCCATTCCTTCCATGAAAGGACAAAAAAAATTGATTTTAGAAATGTAAAGAATGATCTTGAAATGCTGGAGCCTCCTCTTTCCCAGTGGTGATATTTAGGCAGACAGCGTCTCCCTCCAAGAAACTGTCTCTACTCTGCCTTGAGTAACAGCAAATTTACAAGCTGAAAAATAAATCAATAACCCGAGTTAATGAATTGAAGATGTCTGATTTTGAAACGTATCTGAGAAATGGCTAGCTGTTTGCGGTCTATTTCAGTGCTGTAAAGAAAGAGAGAAACCTTACTTTTTTTTGAGAAACATTTCTGAGGTATTTTGTTTGGTTAAAATGTCAAAACTGAGGTATACACACCCTGTGTGTACATACCCAGCGCTTGCTGTTTTTATGTGATTTTTCTCAAGTTTTCCCCTCTACTTGTTAAGTTGGGTTATTCTTTATAGATTTAGTTGCTTATCTGAGCTTGTTCTATTTATGAATTTAGTGTAGTGTAAGAACAAAAGAAAGAGCCTGCAGGATCAGACCAGAGTCCATCTAGTCCAGCACTGCTACTCACAGTGGCCCACCAGGTGCCTTTGGGAGCTCACAGGCAGTATGTGAAAGCAATGGCCTTCTGCTGCTGCTGCTGCTGCTGCTGCTGCTGCTGCTGCTGCTGCTGCTGCTGCTGCTGCTGCTGCTGCTGCTGCCAAGCACCTGGTCTGCTAAGGCATTTGCAACCTCAGATCAAGGAGGATCAAGATTGGTAGCCATAGATCGACTTCTCCTCCATCAATCTGCCCAAGCCCCTCTGAAAGCTATCCAGGTTAGCGGCCATCACCACCTCCTGTGGCAGCATATTCCAAACACCAACCCCGCGTTGCGTGAAGAAATGTTTCCTTTTATTAGTCCTAATTCTTCCCCCCAGCATTTTCAATGCATGTCCCCTGGTTCTAGTATTGTGAGAAAGAGAGAGAAAAATGTCTCTCTGTTAACATTTTCTACCCCATGCATAATTTTATAGACTTCAATCATATCCCCCCCCCGACGTCTCCTCTCCAAACTAAAGAGTCCCAAACGCTGCAGCCTCTCCTCATAAGGAAGGTGCTCCAGTCCCTCAATATGACTCCTGCCTCCTCCATCACTATTCCCATTACTCTTATTTTTGCAACAGTCTTTCCTGCCATTATGCAAAAATCTCTCTGTTACATATATTATCGATTCATTTGAGTATGGTCAGCTTGAGTTGACTGATCCGTAGGGGGGCTTTATTGAGCTTCTGTCTGCTTCAGCCAGCAAGCCTCTCCCCCTCTGGTTCCGCGGATGCTGCTGCAGCAAAGTTAATGCCTCTCCTTTCTGCCCTTCCCCAGGTCTGAGAGCAGCCTCTCTAAGTTCACACACCGATTATCAGTTAAGCAGAAGCAGGAGAAGAAGAGAAAAGCTGAGTATGGCTCAGCTGAGCTGCCTGCCTACCGTCCCAGATCTTTGAGCATTGAATGGTAAGAGGGACAGGGTGGGCCCAACGCAGTGTGGTCATCCCCAACTGTTCTTGTCCCTTGACATTTCTACTGTTGCGCTTTCCCTTGTGAGATCCCACCCACCCCCCACCCCCCCATGGCCCCGGAAGTGCTTTGGAAGGAGAGAAACCAGCATATCAAACCCAACCCTGGTTGGCACTGGCAGCATGGATCTTTTAAGCCTGTGGAAGATCACCTAGAAGGGCGATGGCTGTAAACCCTCCATACAAACCCTTGAGAGTCCACTCTTGCTTTGCTTGCAAAGCAGGGAGAGTTCATTGATTTGCACTGGCAAGATCCCAGCTAAGAGTGTGTCTCAATGCCAGATGCAGAAGAGATGGAAAATCTGTGGCTGGAGGGCAAGTCCCTTTTTCTAGCAGGAGGTATGTGGGTGCTCTGGGTTTGTGCCAGTGACAATATACGGTATGAAAAGAAGGCGGTCCAAATCTACAAACATACAGTGGACCTGTGCCAGGTGATGATGGCTTGCAGTGTTCCCGGAGTATTTGGTGACAAGTGCTGGCCCTTCATCTAGAGATGGTAATAGGCAAGGCATGGCATCCAAGCTGGTTGGCATGGACAGAGAGGTAGTTGAGAAACACCTGACTACATTAGGGGCATACAGATCCTCCAGGCCAGATGATAGGCACTCAAGAGCACTCAAACAACTTCCTAGAGAGCTTGCAGAACCTGTGTCCATCAGCTTGGAGAACGGAAGGTGTGCCCAAGTTTGGAGAAGGGCAAATGTTAGCCTAGTTTTCAAAAAAGGGAGGAGGAAACTTACAGGCCACTCTGACTTCTGTTCCAGGGTAGAGACAGGGTGGATGCAGCCCCAGCTAGACATTTTCATTAGGGCACTTCTGACTTCTGAGTAGACAAGCCAGACTTTCCACATCAGTGTGCAACCACAGTGCAAGAGGACTTCAAACTTGGTGTCTCATTTGGGCCCTCCATGGAGGGTTACGGCTGAGATTAAATGTCTCCTTGCAAAACGTTGCATCTCTTACCTGTCAGGCGGAACAGGGAGCTGAGGTACATTAAATGCGTTAGTGACAGTTCTTGCAACCTCACCTTGTATTATCCTCCTCTCTTTGTCCTCCCACCCGGTTGGTTGGTTGCCAGCGAAGGCGTCATTACAGCTGACACCTTGACAGAAACACACGGGCTGAGCTGTGTGAAGGAGAGCTGGCAGTCTTGGCAAGAAGCAGGCAGCCTTGTGGTGAGAGCTGTGATCTAAGATGCATTGAGGTGTCAAGGCTACAGAATAGGATGCTGATCTACTTTGTTAACAAGTCTGTCCAGTTGACTGTGATTCAGCCACAGGTCCTGTTATGTTGCACGCTGGGCAGTCCTCTTCCTGGGATTGCATTCTCCTCGAGAGAATGCGCAGGTGTGAATCTTTGTTTTCATCGCTCTAAGCATCGCCGCCAGGAGCAGCAGTGGTTAAGAGCAGGTGTACTCTAATCTGGAGGAACCGGGTTTGATTCCCCTCTCTGCCGCCTGAGCTGTGGAGGCTTGTCTGGGGAATTTAGATTAGCCTGTGCACTCCAGCACACACCAGCTAGGTGACCTTGGGCTAGTCACAGTTCTTCGGATCTCTCTCAGCCCCACCTACCTCACAGGGTGTTTGTTGTGAGCGGGGAGGGGAAAGGAGTTTGTAAGCCCCTTTGAGTCTCCTTACAGGAGAGAAAGGGAGGATCTAAGTCCAACTCTTCTTCTTTTAAAAATGTCTGAGAAGTGATCCAAAATTGTGCCCCTGTGCTGAGGGACAGTGGTTTTAGAACTTCCTTATTATTTCATTGAAGTGACTTCAAACGTATCCTGTCATCGTTGTGGGTGAGCTGGCCTCATGCTACGAGAGTGGGAAACGTTCACCGGTCTCCTGAGCCCCCTCTGCTTTTTGTTTTGCTTGATTAATTAGCTGATCTACTTTGATGGACTACCTTGAGGACAATTTGGCGAGTTCCAGGACATGCCCGCCCCTTACCCGACCCATAGCATGTCGGGTGGCATATCTGTTCTCTCCTCAGTGAATGATGCTGCCTCCAAGAAGTTGTGCAGATAAATCTCATGAGATTTTGGATCTGCCTGTGTCATTCCAGCATTACCGCTTTCACGCTCTAACTTCTGTTATGCCAGCCTACACCACGAAGCCACAAAAATGTCTGTCTGGCACATGCATCAGCCATTTTGTTGAACTGGAGTCTGCTCTGCCCTTGGACGGTTCTGCCGTCGTTCTCAAAACACTGATTAAGTGTTTGGAGCCTAACTTGGATTTACAAACTTGGATTTATGAAAAGTGATAAAATTCTTATGGCAGGCTTCTTTTCACCTGGAATAATTTGAAGGCAGCTAGATTGCAGGTGAACTGATAAAAAAAAAACGTTTTCTGACATCCATACAACACAGAAAAAGAAAGCCTTCCCAAAATGCAACCAGACTCCTTTTTGGGGTACAAATATCAGGGAAGGGTCTCATATGAAGAGGGAACAAGGAAGGAGTTATGCTTCAAAACAACATCATCTCTCAGGGCTTTAATCACTGGCATTTGTGTCCGTTCATATCTCTTTCTTGAGTCTGCCCATTGGCCAGTAGGAGAGTGTTTAATTCAATGCAGAAATGCCGAGAGTTTCATTATCTCACGCACACACACAGGCACACACTCAAATGCACACAGTGTACAATTTTCACGATTATAAGACTGATTCTAGGCATGCACTGTGGCCTGTCACTTGCTGCATGATCTGTGGCATACTGTGGTGGCAGTTTTCTGCTCAACAGTCACAGAATAATTGGAAAATAATCTTTAACATGTATAGTTAACAGCCGGCTGTACAAACGATGTTTTGAACCTTAAGCCAACCACTCTGAACTCTTCAGAGAAATGAGCGCTTTTGGTGTCATTAATGAATTAATAAACTGACAATTAGTATTCACTCATTTAAAAACAAAACAAAACTAGGCCTTGATGCCGTACAGTGGGACTATTGCAATAGCATGATCCTCTCCTCTCCTCTCCCCCCCACCCCCACTTCTGCCTGTCTAGGAAAAGTGGGAAGCCCATAAAGAGACTATTCACTCACCACTTCTATTAGTATAGTCCCCACTGGAGTCAAAGGGACTGTCCCAGTATAAGTGGTTTGTGACTCACCTCCTTGGCCATCCGTGCTCCTTTGGAAAAGGCTGTCTTCAGTTAATTTCTTCTATAGAGCCCTTCACAGAAACAATTCATGCATTAAATGTTGCTCTGCTCTCTTAGGTGGATTAAGCGTGTCTCTGCTTTATTTCCCATGTGGGGGAAATGGAGACGTATGGAGCTTGAATTTTGCAGTGCCAAAACTGAAACACCCAGAGCCCAGTCTGCAAAGGTATTGGATATTTGCAAAGCCTGAAGTCAGAGGAAACGGAGGATTTCAGCAAGTCTGAGGGCCCAAATAAAGATCACGTTTTTCAGAGGCAGGGGAACATCCAGCACATTTTAGTGTGTCTCTTCTTGTCTGGATGGAATGTTGGATGGTGTTCAGGTCAATTTTGAGCATGACCCTTTTGCGTGGTTTGCAGTGTTTCACATTTTATCCCTCCAATTGTTTGTGCGTTGCCCTCAGTGCATTTGCAGGATGGCAGTTGCAAACATTTTGTAAACAAAATCTGTTCACCTGCACCGAGGCTTTCTTTACCCCCTACTTCCCCTGTTCAGAGCCTGCATCGACCCTGTAAAAGTCTTGGATCGGATTAAAATGGAGAACTGTAGAAGGTTGTCACCAGCATATTGCTGAAACCCAGACTCCTGTAACCAGTCATAGAGGTAGATGGCACATATGAGAAAAAGTGTTGGCCGGGGCCATAGAGAAGGTTAAGAGGTGACATGATAGCCATGTTTAGATATTTGAAAGGATGTCATGTTGGTGAGGGAGCAAGCTTGTTTTCTGCTGCTTCAGAAACTGGGACCAGAAGGAATGGGTTCAAGGTGAAGGAAAAGAGATTCCACTTAAACATCAGGAAAAACCTCCTGACAGTAAGGGCTATTCGACAGTGGAATGCATTCCTTTGGAGTGTGGTGGAGTCTCCTTCTTTGGAGGTTTTTAAAGAAAGGCTGGATGGCCATCTGTCAGGAATGCTTTGATTGTGTGTTCCTGCATTGCAGGGGGTTGGCCTGGATGGCCCTTCTGGTCTCTTCCAACTCTATGATTCTGTGACTTCTATGACCATGTTGGGGACTCCTGTTTTAGTGGTTGCTGCTTCAGAGGCTGGAGTGGAAATCCACTCCAACCCACTCCCTACAATGAAATGTAATGCCCGGCATGTATGAGCAGCATCAGATTTGAATCCAGGCCGAAGCCCAACCCAACTAATTTCAATTGTACTAGTGTGGAGCAGTCCCACAGAAAACTCAGTTTTCTTATGTCTTTGGTAAACCTGTTGCTTTTCTCTTTCAAAAAACGGAGAACCCCAAAAACAGAGCCCAAAAAGAAGAACCCCAAAAACAGAGCCCAAAAAGTCACTCCCAAACCTACCAATGCCCAGAGCTGGGCAGAATCTAAGCATCAAGCCAACTCATTTTTAAGCCCGTGCCCAAAGAGAAGCATTCCTCCTGGGGTACAGTGACTGTTTTATTTAGCACATTTATATACTCTGAAAAATAAGGGAAACAACTTTGTTTTTTGCTCCAAAGTTTAGCACCAACTATACACTGAGTCTGCTGAATTCCACTTGTAAAAAAACATAAAATGAAATAAAATTGGGGAAAGTGGCGAGGGAAGACGGCGAAGTATTGAGAAAACACTTATTTCATTCATATGATATTTACTAAAATAAGTAGTTCATTATTAGACTTTTCTTGGGTGTGTGTTTTTTTCTCTCTCTCTCGGAGCTGGTGCCACAAAGTCCCTTCTGTTAGGGACCTATGAATGTGCTGTACCATCTCAGACCGTTGGGCCTTCCAGTATTCTTGGATCTTGCCTCTGGCAAATGTGAATACTTAAAAATATTCAGGGGCCAGGTATCCAAGCTGGCTGCTGAACAGACGTGTGGGGAGACAGACACAGAGGAGATGTCCGATTTTGGTTTTTCACAAATGTTGTGAAGGATGCTAAGGTTTTTTTGGGGGTGGGGGGGTGGGGGTGGTCCCTTTTCATTCCTTTTCATCTTTCACTCTCCTTTTCCTCTTCTTGCCAAATTTGGGTTTTGCTATGTCTTCATAATTGCAGGGATTCTCTGGAGAAAAAACACGAATGCTTGTTGGAGCAATATGATAGCAACTAAACTGTTAGGAAAGCAAAATCTGAAAATTATGTGAAGCTTGCATACACTTCAATGCCCTGAAAATTTCATTACAGGAGTTCAAAACAACAGGAATGTTTTTAGTGATGAGTATGTTTGGTGGGTTTTGTCTTTACCAAGACTCCTCCCCTGATGCACACTCAGATAATTAGATATTCCTGCTGCCATCGGTTTGCAAAACCACAATTTGAACCAGGATTAAACCAGTGTTTTTCAGGGAAATGCACACTGTAATTTGCCAAACTCTGAATTTATCTAATGTTAGCTATTAGAAATATCTAATCTGATCACTGGGGAAGAGAAAAAGGAGGGTGCATAAGAACCTTAGAATTCCTCGGGCCTGTTCGCACAACAAGAGCCAGAGTGGTGTAGTGGTTAAGAGCAGGTGGAGTCTAACCTGGAGAAGTGGGTTTGATTTCCCACTCTTCCACTGAGCAGCAGACTTCTATATGGTAAACTGAGTTTGTTTCCCCACTCGTCCACATGAAACCTGCTGGGTGACTTTGAGCCAGTCACAGTTCTCTCAGAACTCTCTCAGCCCCACTCACTTCACAAGGTGTCTGTTGTGGGGAGGGTAAGGGAAAGGAGTTTGTAAGCCCCATTGCTTACAAGAGAGAAAGGGGGGGGGGTATAAATCCAAATTCCTTTTCTTCTTCTGGTGTGATTCATGCCACAGATTGGGAATGGTAGCACCGTGAGCCTCAGCTAGATCTGTAAATTAATGTGCACATCAGATGCTAGGTCGTGGGTCCGCCATGCTTTTATTTCTGTAGCAAATTCTCCAGATAGTACACCTTATTTGACTGAGCTTTCAAAGTTACAGCACTGCTGCCTCATGCCAGATTTTTTGCTTACTACCATTTACCTTTTTGTGATAAATGTACACCTGCCACCAAACGGATCCAACAGGGTACCCTTCAGCACACAAGAGCAGTTTTCTATTACAAAAAAAGAGTCCTCTTTTCTGTGTAGGAGCCAGAGTTTACATCTTGATTCACATCTGGAACCAAAAGTAGGCCATTTCTTCCTGCCAGGAAGGAAACCTCATACGGCTTCTCTGCCCCCAGGATCTCGACTTTTCTGATTGTGAGAGGAGGAAGTGGAGGAGCGGGACAGGTTTTCCCTTTTCCCCCATTCCGTCTAAATGGCAACAGGCTGCCATTGGTCAGGAGAGACAAACTGTTGTACACAAGGGAGGTTTTGGTTTACCTTTGTTATAGCGAGGTTCACTGGAGGAGAACTGATTTGACGTGGGTAAGAAGCAACCAAAGAATGCTTCCACTTGTGGCTGATCTGGTCTTAGCGTTTTGTATCTGTTAATGACACAAGCGTTGGTGCCTGCTGCTGGTGTGGCAATAGAAGAAGAGTTTGGATTTATACCCCACCTTTCTGTCCTGTAAGGAGACTGGCTTACAAACTCCTTTCCTTTCCTCTCCCCACAAAAGACACCCTGTGAGGTCAGTGGGGCTGAGAGAGCTCCCAAGAACTGTGACTTGCCCAAGGTCACCCAACAGGAACGTAGGAGTGCGGAAATGCATCTGGTTCACCAGATAAGCTTCTGCCACTCAGGTGGAGGAGTGGGGAATCAAACCTGGTTCTTAACCACTACACTACACTACACTTTATGGACCAATATATATCTTCTGCCAGCGCTAATTCCCTTGTACCAACCCATGCAAAAAAGAAAGCATCAACTAGACCTGGTTAAAAAAAAATCATCCATTTCTGCCATTAGGGACCAAATAACAAACCCCTCTGCTGAATCCATCAAGGCAGCAAAAACGTTTGTCATCCTAAAACATGTGTCTGGTTGGGTGGCTTTCTCTCTCTCTGTTTTGATCCTCCCTCTTTGCAAGGAAAATATCCTTCTCTGCAGAACCAGTTTGCACATCTTGCTGAGATTCAAAATAGAGCTCTTGGAGTTCTTGCCAAGAATGAGAGATGGTGTAATAAAAATGTTATTATTTATGTAACACCATCAGAGCTCCGTAAACAAAAAGACAGGTCTTTACCTTCACAGAGATTACGATCTACATTGCAGAAGTGCGTATTTTGGGGGGGGGGGGCAAGGGAGGCAGGCGGAACAGGCTAAGAAGAAAAGTGGAGAGTTGCAAGGACAACAGCAAATTATGAATGTGAGGGAACGCAGCTACCCCTATTGAGTAGGCTTCCCCTATTGATCACTGTCCTATGTAGTTCAGTGTAGTTTTAATGCATTGGTTGTGCAATGCTCTTAATGTTTTATTGTGCACAGCATTAAAGTGGTGGTGGAAAGCACCGTCGAGTCACAGCTGGCTTATGGTGCCCCCAGCAGGGTTTTCGAGGCAAGTGACCTATAGAGGTGGTTTGCCACTGCCTCCCTTTGTGCTATCGTATGTTTTGCTGCTGAGCAGACAAGAGAAAGGCAAGCATAAACCTGTTTTAAATAAAATTTTGTTTTATGCAGAATGCGATTGCTCAGGGTTCGAAAGTTTCTGCTGAAACGTTGCCACGATGCATTTCTCCACACCACCCCCAACCCCTATCCCAAGGTCTGGTTGAAAAGCACACAACTGCATAACACATATGAGAGCCAGCATGGTGTAGTGGTTAAGAGCAGGTGGATTCTAATCTGGAGAACCGGTTTGATTCCCCACTCCTCCACCTGAGTGGCAGAGGCTTATCTGGTGAACCAGATCTGTTTCTGCACTCCTACATTCCTGCTGGGTGACCTTGGGCTAGTCACAGTTCTTGGGAACTCTCTCACCCCCACCTACCTCACAAGGTGTCTGTTGTGGGAAGAGGAAGGGAACGGAGCTTGTAGGCCACCTTGAGTCTCCTTACATGAGAGAAAGGTGGGATTAAAATCCAAAATCTTCTTCTTGGGTACACTACATGGGTCTGGCTGTGAATGGGGTCTCCTATGTGTGCCACTTTGAATTCCATAATGGAATAAAGGTGGGGTACCAAGAAAATGCCTGCATTCTTTATCATGTGGAGAAGCCATCTGGACATGGTTCTCTGGGATTCTGGTTGCCTGGGGGCGGTATGGGATACAGTGAGGTCATGTATGGCACAGGCTTGGCTGACGAGTAAGGTAAGAGTCATACTTCCTGTTGGACTGCCATAACATAGCTGTGGAACGAGTTGTCTAGAGGGTTCTTTGCATGTCCCGCAGGCTGTCTGCCTAACTGTGTTTGCCATCTGTGTCTAACGACTGGGAGAGGTTTCCCAAGGCTTGGGGCGAGATGTTATCAGTGTGTTGCTGTGCAGAATTCAACCATCATGGCGTAAATGCAGGGGTGTCCAACTCTGGACCTCCAGATGTTCATGGACTATGAGCCCCATAAGCCCCTGCCAGTGGTTCACTAGCACACAGGCGTCAAACTTGCAGGCCTCCATATGTTATGGACTACAGTTCCCATCATCCCCTGCCAGCATGATGCTGGCAGGGGATGATGGAAACTGTAGTCCATAACATCTGGAGGGCTGCAAGTTTGACACCTATGCCTAGCAGTCCTCATCAGGGTGACAAGGCATGGTGCCAGTGTAATGCAGACTAGGATCTGAGAGACCCAGGTTCAAATCTTCACTATGCTGCAAACCTTACTGGGTGACCTTGGACTGGAATACCCACTATTTTACTTCCTTGAGTCCACACATTGGTCAGGCAGTTAAGAACTAAGGCTACCTTCTGCTAAAATATTGCTTTGTCACACTTACTGTTTTTTTAATTGTGTTTGTAAACATGTTGTTAGCTGCTTTAGCAAACCTGGGTGTCCAAAAAACTGGGATAGAAATTAAAATTACCGTCGTAATGGTGGTCCTGCAGACGGTAACCAATAGGAACATGGGGGTCCATGGTGCTGCAGTGCCGAAATCCCCCAAAGCAGTAGGCGAAGAGACAGAGTGCATTTTTCCACGTGCAAGATGTGGTACACCCAGATCTGGACGCATGCCATGCATCCTGAACAGAAGCATAGCCTCAAGGGGAGATGTCTAGACTGTCTGTGACAAATGGGGGGAAACAGCATTTGTTCTACTAAACCTTGATTGTGCGGAAAGGTACTCACTCTCTCAGCCTACGAGAGAGGTCAGAAAAGGGGAGGGGGGAACAAGTAGGAGACACACTTAAATTGTTGTGCCTCTGGGCTACGGGATGTTGTTTGTGTCGAATGCCTGACAACCGTACAGGGTTTGACATCAGCTACGGTTTTCAGAGTCGGCTCACCTTGGAGCCTTCTTTACCTTAATAGGAACTGAAAGTCCCAAGCGCTTGGGTGGCTGTACATGTAAATGTCTTAGATCTCCCTTGGTATCCCTTCCACAGCTCTGAAAGAATCGGTCAATTTCTGTGCAGCCTCCCTGAGCACAGAAGAAGGCTAGAATGAAACCAAAGGCGTTTTTTGAAGGCATTCTATTTTGACCAGAGAGAGGAGGGGACCTGAAGCCATTGCTTGGGAACAATGGCCAAGATATGGGGTCATTTGTTATGGTACTGGAGCAGCTTTGCGTGATTTATGGGATGTTTTGTTCTTCCGCTTGTTGCTTTTCTAACCCCCAGCCCGGCCCACTCCATCTTCCTTCTCCATTCCCCCCCCCCTCCCTTTTCCACAATTCCCCTAATAACTTTGGAGTCTCTCTGCTTTATGAAGTCATGGTATCTGTGACTTATTGAATTAACTGTATGGAACTGAGCTTTGACACTGTCCTTGTGGTCTGTCGAAGCGTGCGATACTGCGCTGTGGAGCCAGAGTTTGCCAGAAAGGCTAAACAAACAGCAGGGCTTGATCCTGAAAGCTGGGTAATGCGTTCAGGACTGGAAAAGCTGAATCTTGGCTTCCGCTGCACAGAAATAACTGGGGTGAGATGATCTCTAGAAAGTAAAGCTCCTGATTCATACGTCTGGATGGATTTCTCGTCTTCCCCAAGCCTAGCTTCTTAAAACAAAACAAACCCAAATCACTGTGAGCTTGCATTTTTAAAAGCCTCCCCCCCCCCCCGCTAGCTTAATATTCTTGTATCACCTTCAAATTTAGCATATGAGGAGTAGAACTGTGTCCAAATTGAAATATTGAACTAAGAGTCTAGGACATAGGTGTTAAACTCAGGCCCTCCAGAAGTTCATGGACTACCATTCCCAGCAGCCCCTGCTAGCATGGCCAATTGGCCCTGCTGGCATGGGCTGATGGGAATCGTAGTCCATCAACACCTGGAGAGAGTTTGACACCTAGGAGGTGGGAATCTCTTCTTTGTAGGTCTCTTTTGGGAGAGTTTGGTCATGAATACACTGATGTGTCCCACAGCTCGATGCTATTTATGAATAATTGTAGGTTTATTGTCTCCATTTACCCTGTTAGCACCAGGACAATCTCTTGCTATAGCCTTGCAGTACTGAAAGAGACTTTTTTGTGCACTGGAGTAATATGCAGGAGGAAAGAGAAGATGCAGGTTTCAAACAGAAACCGTTTTGTCGAAGGCTTTCACGGCCGGATTCAACTGATTTTCATGGGTTTTCTGGGCTATGTGGCCATGATCTGGTAGATCTTGTTTCTAATGTTTCGTCTGCATCTGTGGCTGGCACAGATAAAAGTCTGTTACTAGACACAGTGTGTGACAGACTTCTCTCTGTGATACAGCCCTGAATATGCCAGCCACAGATGCAGGCGAAACGTTAGGAACAAGATCCACGCAGCCCAGAAAACCCACCACAACCAGAAACCGTTTTCATTAAGTAAAGCATTTGAATTAAGAAAGGGTACCCCACCATATTTCCTGTGTTTACTGGCATTTGCACGAGGAAAGCCTACATCAGTGATGGCGAACCTTTTCGAGACCAAGTGCCCAAATTGCAACCTAAAACCCACTTATTTATCGCAAAGTGCCAACACTGCAATTTAACCTCAATACTTAGGTTTTAGTTTAGGAAAAATGGTTGGCTCCGAGGCGTACTTTACTCAGGAGTAAGCTTGGTGGTAGTTGGTAGTTTTGCTTTGAAGCAACCGTGCAACTCTTCCGACGCGTGAATCACGACCCTAGGAGGGTTTACTCAGAAGCAAGCCCCATTGCCAGCAACTGAGCTTACTCTCTGGTAAAGAATCGTGCTTTAGTTCTTTGCATGAAAATCAGTGGAGTTTAACAGTGCTTAACAGGGTTACCTACACTGCTTTCCCAAAACTAAGTCTTAGGTTAATGCTAATAATCGAGCCCAGCGGACCAGGCCAGCCTAGATGTGTGTATGTGGGGGCACTCTGTTTGCGTGTGCCCACAGAGAGGGCTCGGAGTGCCACCTCTGGCACCCGTGCCATAGGTTCACCACCAATGGCCTACATCAAAACTAATTCTGTTCTGACTTTTGAAACAATATTTGGGGAAGCAGCCACATGAAGAGCTCAGTGTGAGATAGGAAATGGGAATGAAGGACATATAAGCACCGCCTCTTACCTGCCACTGCTTTAATTGTCTCGGCCCCTTCCTGAACCAGGTTTCTTCCATCCATTTTTTTAAAATGGCATCAGGGGTTCTAATATTTGCATTTCTGCATAATAATGCATGTCTGTATCCCCCCCGACTATTCCAGAGACACCATGGGAAGTTGGCTATATAGACTGCATAGTTTGTTCTTGCCTGGAACAGCTGGCCTGTTCGCTGCATGCAGTAATAAGTATTGGCACAAGATGAAGCACCCTGTGAAGATCAGATGTGCTGAAAGAGCGTCTGATTCTCTAAATTGCAAACAGCTTGGGCACGCTCAAAGAGTGGATTCAGATGACCGTGCCTGGCCCTCTGCCACAAAGTGCTTTCTTTTTACCCCCATGCCATTTACCTGGTACTGATATCTATGTGGGGAAAGCAAAGCAAAACCAATGCTTTTATCCCAAAGCACGGGTCTCTACAGATACCACAGCCTGCTCCCGTGTGGCTCTCACTAATGATAGAAGAAGTCCACTTTGCAGTGGGATGACCGTGGCTGTCTGAATCTTCCCAGATGTCTCAGGAGACAGGTTAAGATTGACGGAACCTCTGAGTGGCAGAAGTCTTAAAAGTTCTCCTCCTCCTCCTCCTCCTCCTCCTCCTCCTCCTCCTCCTCCTCCTCCTCCTCCTCCTCCTCCTCCTCCTCCTCCTTCTTCTTCTTCTTCTTCTTCTTCTTCTTCTTCTTCGTCCCAGTTTTCGAACACCTACAGAATGCTTTGGATAAATTAATTCAGCCGTGATGTAGAAGATATCATTAACAAGGTGATCCTGTGATCAGATTGATAGTTGGAGTTGAGGGGGTTGAATGAACTAATACCTTTTCTTTCTCTGTTTTACCGTGTATCCCTTTGACAGTCTTCAATCGCAGAAAGGTGACCCAGAGGTTTTAAATAAAATATATTTCCCCTGTTTTATGGGTTTAGGATGTCCACTGCTTATAGGAAGGGCGCTGAGTTAGTTGAGTACTAGCTAATCCATATGAATAAAAGCAACGTTCAGAGGCATGGTTTTCTTGGCCAGGGGAGGTCGTGACACCCATTTTTAGGGTTCAAACATAAAGACTTTTTAAGCCCTATTATACCCACCCCTGGTTTCTTCGTTGTTTTGTATTGTGGCACATGTTTTTTTTTATGGTAGTAAACTGCATATTTTAACATTTTAAAACTGTTCAAGATGCCCGATAGCTTTTAAGCACTCCTGAAAGCAATTTCCTTTCTGATCTCTCTTCTCCGTGGCCCACTCTGTCACTTGCTGCCATCTGAGCACCAATTTCTATCCATCAGACGGCAAGAGATCGGCACCGAGACCAGCATTTAACCAGTTTTTCTGGGTTCAGAAGCAAAGACTCATCTCTTTTGTTTGTCATCTGACTCAAGCAGAAGAAAATGGGCCGTCTGGGAAAATAACAGCTCCAAATAATGACTATTTTTTAAGGCGAATATTTTCCAGGTTCACAGTGTTGGGATGTCGGAGTCCGTTCCAGGATTCACTTGTCATTAAGAAAACAGAAACATGTAATCATCATTTGTGAAAATAAGCAGTCGGTTATAAGTTACACAATGTTGTCTTGCTGTTCCTGGCAAGTCTACTTCTATCCCAATGTCTGTTTACTTAACTGGGAGTCCCCAGTGGGATTATCTTGCAATGCAGTCCACCTATTACTTTCAGTGCACTTCGACTGTTGTCATCTTGCCTGACTGATACTTTCTCCCTAAAGATAGAAAACGTAGATGCTAATCAATGCTACCAGAGTCACACCCTTCTAGGCACACTGGCTTAACTGGAGCAGAAGGATGTATATCTGCTGTTAGTATCCCACCCTGTTACACGCTGTTTAACATATTCTCCCTTTCCCCGTTGTTTGGATCCTGGCTTCCTTCAGGTCACGAAAGGTACACCTTTCTTGAAGATGCAACATTTCAGTGCTGGCATTTACCAGCCTCTGAGATGTTAGTTTGTGATGGACAAATCTACCCTGCCCTGTTCGGTCTCTCACTTTTTTTGTAGGATCCTATAACTTGACTGCAGATTTCACACTGGGATCTGGTTACATTGTCAGGATCCTTTGTACACTTGATGGAGGAAAAGATGTGGAAAACAGCATAGAATTATTTGTTCATGTCATTTGAATGTATTGACTTGCAGGCACCTTGGGAGATGTCTCAAGTAGGGGAGGTTACGGGACTCACAACACTCTTGATAGTTCAGAATCCAGGGATGTAATAAAAAATGGAATGGAGGGAGGGGGGCATGCTCCTTTCCAGGCTGGTCTTTCTCTCCCACACATACATGCACACGTCCAGGGAAAGAAGCAGAGCTTGCAAGATGGTCAGTCATTTCTAAAGTTTGCAAGGGAATCTGACACAGGAAAGAGAATGGCTTCTGCTGAGGGTGGGGCACTCTGGGGCCCCTTCCGCACATGCCGAATAATGCACTTTCAATCCACTTTCACAATTGTTTAAAAGTGGATTTTGCTATTCTGCACAATAAAATCCTGCTGCAAAGTACATTGACAGTGGGTTGAAAGTGCATTATTCTGCATGTGCGGTAGGCACCTGGATTAGAGTTTCTAAGTGCAGCAGCGACCTCTTACCAGCCTCTTCTCTTAGGAGGGGGGTGTCATTGTCCATGATGGATGGATGGCTGCCTCTTTCATCTGGAACAGCCAAGGGACCTTCCTTGTCAGGATCCAGGCAAAATGATAGCTTTGCCTGGTGGAGAAATATGGGCAACATGACCCACCATTTGTTGTGAGTGTAGAGGGTGTCCTTATGTTTCCTGAGTGAGCTGAGTTTGCTCCAGCTTGCTTTGCTGGCATGGAATTAGTGGCTGGGGATGGCTTGGAATGGGAGAGAGAGAGAAAAATCTTTGAGGATGTCTTCTGGATTCACCTCCAGGCAGGCTGCCTGCTGCCAGAACACAGCCTGCCCCCCCCCTGTTCCCCCCCCCCCCCCCCCCACCAGCCGCCTTCCAGCCCTCTTTCTCAAGCTGTGATGACTTTCAGATTAAGCTGTTGGCTCCAAGCAGGCTTGTGTTACCACAGCAACTTGTACACCAACCTGCTTTAATAATTCTCTCCTCCCCCCCCCCCCATTTCTTTCAGAGGAGTGCAGTCAGAGTTTCTTGCAACGCATGTTTGGAAACCATGCAAGCCCCTCAAATGGCAATTGTGGGCTATCCCTCTATCACACCCCAGTGTTGTTTCTCAATCCTCTCTTCCCTTTATGACCCTCCCCTTTGTGCTGCATGTATCCTATTGCAGAAGGAGTTATACATTGCAAATTGTCTTGAATACAAGGTCAGGTGGCATATAAATGTATCAAGTAGACAGACAGACAGACAGACAGACAGACAGACAGACAGACAGACAGACAGACAGACAGACAGACAAGGCCTGTCGCAAGTTATAATTTCAAGAGGATCAGTCAGCGTTTGAGATTCCTTTTTTTTTATCAAAGCAAGCTGGAATCTTCATGACCGTGAACTCATGCAGTTATTAGGTTGCGAAAATCCTCTAGAAACTGAACAGAAACTCTAGAAACTGTGAATTATATGCTAAAAGGGCAGGCTAAGATCAAATAAATAAATTAAAACCTACAAAATAGATGTGTGTGTGGGTCTAGGAGCAGCAGTGGTGTAGGAGATTAAGAGCAAATGTATCTAATCTGGAGGAACCGGGTTTGATTCCCAGCTCTGCCGCCTAAGCTGTGGAGGCTTATCTGGGGAATTCGGATTACAGCCCTGCCAGCTCCACACACTCCCTCGCCAGCTGGAGTGACCTTGGGCTGAACACAGCTTCTAGAGAGCTCTCTCAGCCCCACCTACCTCACAGGGGAAGCGTGTTATGAGGGTGGAAGGGCAACGGAGATTATCAGCCAACTGAGTCTCCTTACGGGACGGGGATATAAATCCAAACTCCTCCTCCTCCTCCTCCTCCTCCTCCTCCTCCTCCTCTTCTTCTTCTTCTTCTTCTTCTTCTTCTTCTTCTTCTTCTTCTTCTTCTTCTTCTTCTTCTTCTTCTTCTTCTTCACGTGTCCCAGTTTCCCTTGTTTTAAACAACATTCCTCACCTCATAAAGTTGTTCCATGTCTCAAAAGTATCACAGACCCCAAAATCCAAATCTATGTGGCATAATGTCCAATCCCTGTATTTTTTAGAAAATTAATGTACTAGTTTATATCCATTACAGTTGCCTCTGTTTGTCTCTTGCCATAAAAGCCCTCCAGGATTGCCATAAGTTGGCTGCAACTTGACGCGGACACAAGTTTCATAACGTGCCACTCAAGGGCAGTAACACCTGAAGAGTTCTTTTCAAAATCATGCAAGCTAGGAAGGTGTGCATTCACTGGAGAAATATACTGCTGTTTTCTTAATCAGTTGGTTGCGGCTCACCATCCAATACTGTGTTTTTAGAGATTGTCCTCACTATTCTTATAAGGTTACTCCTCAGTATCAGTAGAGTAGGATATTGTGCATTTCAGCTGAAGGGGGCAGGCTGAGGAAGCTTTTGGAATAGACCGGTGGTTCTCAACCTTCCTAATGCCGCGACCCTTTAATACAGTTTCTCATGTTGTGGTGACCCCCAACCATAAAATTGGTATATATAAAATATAAAAAAGACTGTTTTCCGATGGTCATAGGCGACCCCGTGAAAGGGTCATTAGACCCCCCCAAAGGGGTCATAGCCCACAGGTTGAGAACCACTGGAATAGACCATCCATCTGATTTCCTTTCCTCTAGACAGGCAACCTATGTGTAAAGTAGTCATGAGCCCCTCCCACACAGACAGAATAATGCACTTTCAATCCACTTCCAATGTACTTTGAAGCTGGCTTTCACTGTGTGGAATAGCAAAACTCACTTTCAAACAGTTGCAAATGTGGATTGAATGTAGCTTATTCTGTATGTGCGGAAGGGGCCACAGATTTCAAAAGGGCCCAAAGGCCGTTGAATCCAACTCCTTTGCCGAGGCTGGAGCAGCTCAGTCAACCCCTCATACACACAGGCTCAGAGAAACAATCCATGTGACACAAATTGATAGCAGGTGCTCTGTGAGAGATGTGTGCAGAACAACCGTTCCAGCGTAGATGCCAGCGGCATTCGGGTGCCTTTGAGTCTTGGAGCTAATAGTAAAGTTAGATTAAGCTCTTCCCACCACACTAGCTGGTCCATTGTCTATGTTTCTGTATCATAAGAACATAAGAAGGCGCCTGCTGGATCAGACCAGAGTCCATCTAGTCCAGCACTCTGCTACTCGCAGTGGCCCACCAGGTGCCTTTGGGAGCTCACATGCAGGAGGTGAAAGCAATGGCCTTCTGCTGCTGTGCTGCTGCTCCCGAGCACCTGGTCTGCTAAGGCATTTGCCATCTCAGATCAAGGAGGATCAAGATTGGTATCCTTTCCGTTAGCAGGTTCCAGAGATGACGATGCTTTGGATTCTGCTGAGCTCCTCCTCCCTAGCCCTCCAGACCCCCCACCCCCCCACCCCAGACAAACTTGGGTCACTTTGCATCTTTCCTCAGTCCTGCTTGTACCAGACTCCGTTGAAATTTAAAAAAAAACATCAAACATGCCACAGGCTAATTATAGTGTAGCTAAAGCTTATCCAACAGAATAAAACACATACCCACGTAGTATAATTCTGACTACAGCCTCAATTAGGACCGATTCCCAATGCAATTGTAAAACTTCCTGTACGAAAACAAACAAGCCGCGTAAGCCGCATCCAAAGGCTAGCAGCAGCCGTCGCCATGGCTTTAAGCTTACAGGTCTTGCTAGTGTTGTTTCTCTCCCTCCCTTCTTCCCTCCCTTTCGCGTATGTGTCGGGTAGGGAGAGTTAGATTTGAGACTTTGGGGGTGGGGATAACTATGTCAAGGGGGTGTTTGGGAACAAAAACTATCTTGGGTTGGATAGGCTGGAGCAGCAGTGGCGTAGCGATTAAGAGCAGGTGCATTCTAATCTGGAGAACCGGGTTTGATTCCCTGCTCTGCCGCTTGCGCTGTGGAGGCTTATCTGGGGAACTAGATTAGTTTGTGCACTCCAACACATGCCATCTGGGTGACTGTGGGCTAGTCATAGTTCTTCAGAGCTCTCTCAGCCCCACCCACCTCACAGAGTGTTTGTTGTGGGGGGGAGTGAAAGGAGATTGTAAGTCCCTTTGAGTCTCCTTACAGGAGAGAAAGGGGGTTATAAATCCAAATGACGCCTCCTCCTCCTCCTCCTCCTCCTCCTCTTCTTCGTCTTCTTCTTCGTCTTCTTCTTCGTCTTCTTCCTCTTCCTCCTCCTCCTCCTCCTCCTCCTCTTCTTCTTAATCTTCTTAATCTTCTTCTTCTTCTTCTTCTTCTTCTTCTTCTTCTTCTTCTTCTTCTTCTTCTTCTTCTTCTTCTTCTTCTTCTTCTTCTTCTTCTTCTTCTTCTTCTTCTTCTTCTTCTTCTTCTTCTTCTTCTTCTTCTTCTTCTAACATAGGCAAGAGGCTGAGCACCAGAGGCATGTATATATCTAGACCAAAAACAGTTTCCAGCAGACCATGGGAAGGCAGAGAGTGCTGTTATTTCACTGCAGATCCGAGTGAGAACAGGAGAGAGGGGTTGGAATGCATGTCTCTCACTTAGGGTTTGCACCCGATTCCAGTCGGTCAGTGCAGAGGTCCGAGGTTCACTGTGGACTTTAAGGCCATACATGACAGCTAGCTTCCTCCGGCCTGTCAGGGGAGGGGGCGGGGAGGGAACCCGCAGCACAACTAATAAAAAAGGCCAAACAAAAACAATGTGATTAAAGGGGACTGTGTGTTCCCACAGCAAGAACATTTGCCCGACATTTCCTCACTTCGATATTTAATGTTAAGCAGCAATTAGGGGTTGGCGGTGAGGAATGCTGTGGGGAAAACCCGCCTCGGCTCTCCAGTATCTAATTTGGGGGAAAGGGAAGGAGACAGTCCTCCAGAAAACCAGCCAGGTTCTCCTTGCCAGCGTGGGCTGTCATCAGAGCGTACCTATTAAAATAGGTGCGGTACCTCCCCCTCAATTCTATTGGTTGATCACTGCATACTTTTAACCTAATATTGGAACATATCTGTATTTGTAGCAGTATTCTGGCCCATTAGATCTGGCCCGTTGGATAGTACGTTTTAGCTTTTTTCCCCTGTTCTGAAATAGTTATGCTAAGAACTAGATCTGTGTGGCATGTTGAAGAATGCAGTTCGTGCTCCCAGATATGGATTGTACATAAAACAAAGGTGACTGATATTCTGTAATGAGGCTTTCTGGCCACCAGATCCCCTGGGAAACTGAGCTTGCTTTCAATCAATATTTCTCCCCAGGGAGCACAAAGCTTCTCTTATTTATCTATCTTAGACGGGATATACTGAACGAAATGTGTCACATATTGTTAGCAACCGGGGGCATTTTTCCAACTCTGTGCCCCTACCCACAACAGTAATAATATTAAGAGTTTGGCTAAAATTGCTGGGAAAGGTGTGGTAATGGAGGGGTGCCCTGCACGCCTAACAGGAGGCATTGTCAAGAGTGTTATATTTGGCGCGTCTGCCGTATAAAACTGTGCTAGCATTCAGAAAAAAAGTCCAAGCGGAGTTATAAGCAGCCTATAAAATTGTCAATCTAGTTCTCTTCTTCTTCCAGACAGTATGGCGGCATTGGCCTTCATAATTTAGTCCCTGACTGGGAGGGGGGGAAACATGCCAAACTATTCCTCTGGCTCTTTCTAAAGACCTGGTTGAGAGGAACGAGGGAAGGAGAAATTGCGGACCCATTCAAATCTTTTGCTCGTACAATCCATCAAATAGGACTGGTTATTCTCCAGTGCATACCGGAATAGCCCCGTGAACGAAATAAGCATTGCAGCTGTGACTCAACGGAGAGGTGACAGTGTGAAGAGAGAGATTATACTTGATGAAGTTGAAAGATGGAAACAAAATAGAAGTGCTGGATGATGGACTGGCTAGGTTTTCAAGCGTTACTAGAGAAGTACGAAAGCCAAAGAGAGTCTGTGAACATATTCTTATGTTTATTGACATATTACAGTTTGGTATCTTAAGCAAATCATGAGATTCTGTGGAAAGGGCCCAGAATGGCAGAGCAAGTCATTTTTGTTACGGTTCTTGGCTATCTGTCTCAGTTACCTAGAGGAGGAGGAGGAGGAGGAGGAGGAAGGGTTTGGATTTATATCCTGCCTTTCTCTCCTGTAAGGAGACTTCAGGCAGCTTACAAGCTCTTTTCCCTTCCTCTTCCCACAGCAGACACCTGGTGAGGCAGGTGGGGCTGAGAGAGTTCTGAACGAACCGTGACTAGCCCAAGGTCACCCAGCATGCTTCATGAGTAGGAGCATGGAAACAAAACCCAGTTCACCAGAGAAGAGTCCACCACTCAGGCGGAGGAGAGGGGAATCAAACTCGATTAACCTCTACACCACGCTGGTCAATGGTAAAAGGGTAAATCCCAGCAGTTTGGAGCTTGTTTTTATTTATCATAGAATCATAGAGTTGGAAGGGGCCAGACAAGCCATCTAATCCAAGCTCTGCTCAATTCAAGAACAATCTAGACTATCCCTGACTAGTGCTCATTCAGCTGCTGATTGGAGAGTGCCAGAGGGGGGGAGCTCGCCATCTTCCTAGGCAGCCGGTTCCACTGCTGAACTACTAGTGGGTAAAAAAAAATCCTAATGTCCGGCCATACATCATACATCTATCTCTGTATAGTCATGTTTTCACAGTCCTTTACAGCAACTCTCAAACACCAGTACATTTTTTGGATTCCGCACTTGGTTGCGTTA
The DNA here is from genome assembly GCF_021028975.2 of Sphaerodactylus townsendi. Taxonomy (NCBI): domain Eukaryota; kingdom Metazoa; phylum Chordata; class Lepidosauria; order Squamata; family Sphaerodactylidae; genus Sphaerodactylus; species Sphaerodactylus townsendi. Next base: position 153,432,569 of record NC_059428.1, read on the forward strand.
CATTTGTGTATGAAAAATGGTGACTGATGTTCTTATCCTCCGTCTTCCCTGCGAAGACCTCCCACAAGAGCACCAGTCAAGGCTATTAATTGTTTGAGATGGCGACATACTCCAGGCAGAAAAATCTGTGGCCTCTTTGGTGGAACAGCTGAATCTGCTTTAGTGAAATTGGCAAAGATGCTTCACAGAAAAAAACCAGTTTTCTTGTGGAGAGCTGGTTATCATGCCAGTTGTCGACCTTGATTAGCTGAAATAGAATTAAGCTTCGAGGACCCGTCCGAAATTAAATTAAACGATCGTGGAGATGGCACCAGAATCTAAAGCAGTCCAGAGCCGAAATGACAAAATGAATTCTGGGAACTGGGGTACATATAAAGCTGCAAGTCAGTTCATATCAGAAGGATGTTTTTGGAAGGGGAACAATATACTTCCAGGTGTCTTGTATGATCTGGGAGATGTTTCTTCATCTCTGGCGTTACTTCTATTTCTTCTCATTTCTTATCTGACCTGTGGGTGTAAGCCTATTCCTCACAATGGGTGATAGTAAGTACTCCTTCTAGAGTAGACCCTAAAAGGGGAGGGGGATAAACCTTAGTTCTATTCCTTGGCTTCCACCAGCTTTGTGGTTAACTACAGGCCTCTCCCGGAGCCGCGCTGGCATCATTAGGGATTCTGGAGAACAAACAAAAATGCTTTGGCGTGAAGAGAATCTCCTATAAGTTGGAAGTTATTGTTGTTCCGAGATCAAACGGGCATGTTCAGTTGAGCTCAAAACAAACAAACAAACAAAAGGACAGTTTTGCCAAATGAGGGAAGAAGGACAAGAAAGGATAGGCTACAAAAAAGGATAGGCTATCAGGTTTTGAGCCTTGCTTCTCATGGGTATGCGTCGCTATTTCTGAAGAGACAAAATAAGTTTTCTTGCCCATTGTCCCCATTGCTTCTCTGTTGGTTTTGGGAGAGTCTGTCAAATGGACATTAGTATTATTTACTGAATTTATACCCCACATTTCTCCCCAGTGGAGAAACAGTGGCTTACATAGTTCTTCTCTTGTCCACTTTATCCTCCCAAAGGCTGCACTAGGTAGGGTTTAGGTAATGTAAAAGAATTAACACAATAACACTCAGCACGTAGCCATTGGGAACCACAATAGAGCCTTTACCCTCATATTTCTCATGTGAATCTGTTTCATATGTATCTTTTACTTCATTGTGACATTTGGGGAGGGGAGGGGGCAGAAAGCTTTGCATGGGCTCTGCTAGACGTTGAACTGTGGCCAAAAGTGTTTCCCAGTCCACTTCTTTACCCATTTCAGCTGTGGGTTTTTGCGCATTTATTCTGCGAAGGAGAAAAACGGTGTTTCCTAGCTTATGAAAATGGTTTGCTGTCATTGGTATTTATGGTTCGGTGTGTGGCAGATTGCCTGCCTTGTTTGCAAGCTGACCGAACGAGGCCGCTTTGGCACGTCTCCATCGATCCCGCTGGCTGCCTGGAAGGTTGCGGATCTAGATGCTCTTTTTTTCCCTCTCTTGTTCTTCAACCAGCAAACCGACTCAGATGGCGCTGGATCTGTTGAAGTCAAGAAGAGATAAAATAATATCTATTTCCTCCCCCCCCCCCCCCCCCCCCGTTGATGAAAATCCAGTCTTCGGTGGCTGTGCTCGTTAACCAGCCGGAGCGAGGTGAGCGGTTCTAGGAAAGTGGCAGAGTCCTTTGCTTTGGCTGAAATGATCACACTTTCATATTTGTGACCATCTTAATATTTGGGGTCTGATAAATGTTGTAGGAGCTCGCTAAAAACAGAGCCCTTTGGGGGTGCGGCATATCAAGCCCAATAAACAAACAAATAAACAAACAAATAAATAAATAGTCGGTGCCATCCTCGTGATAAAGCTCACCTGCCACTGGTTCCACTGGTTTCATGTGTCTCCGTGACACCTTACGCCACCAGACTCACTCTTCTTGTTTTCAGAACAGCTCTGTGGGGATGACAACTTTCGTTGCTTTTGCTAGGCAGTCTTCTGCTTGGTTTAACTCCGAGTAGGGGCAGCTACCTCCCAATATCTGCTGCAGTCTGAACAGAAACTCTGGGTGAGTAATTGGGGTTGGATCCCTAGTCATTCACACCTCATCAGAGAGGTATAAATTCTGTCTGTGTAGCTAGATCAGGATGCTCGCTCCCCATTTCCTCTGTTGCCTCGTTCAGCCACGCCCACCAAGGTTTGCTTGTGCTTGTTATCCTGTGGCTAGTGCCTGCTCTCGCTATGTGCAGTAGTGGAAATGGTGTTTGTGAGAAAGGCTTGTGGTGTAATTCAAGGGAGATGTCATGTTGGTGAGGGAGCAAGCTTATTTTCTGCTGCTCCAAAGACTAGGGCTAGGAGTCATGGGTTCACGATGCAGGAAAAGAGAGTCCACCTAAACATTAGGAAGAATTACCTGACTGTCGGGGCTGTTCAACTGTGGAATGCACTACCTCAGAGTATGGGGGAATCTCCTTCTTTGGAGGTTTTTAAACAGAGGCTGGATGAACATCTGTCGGGAGTGCTTTGGTTGTGCATTCCTGCATTGCAGGGAGTTGTTCTTGATGGCCCTTGGGGTCTCCTTCAACTCTGTGATTTGATGAGCCTATGATATGGTCTGATGCTCACTTTGCCAGGCCAGAAGCAAGCATGGCAGGATTGATCTTGAACGCTTTTTCCTCCCTTCAGAGCATGAGACATCTCAGCAGCATAGTCAGCAAAGTCTCTATCCCATCTGCATCAGGCCCAGCTTCCATTTGAGGGCCCCCAGGTTGAGCCGCAGACTTGTGCTTGGGATGGCTGATACCATTTCCAATATTGGCTTTATATATGCCGTTGTCTCCTTATTCTCTTAACACAATGCATCCTTAGAGAGCCAGTGTGGTGTAGTGGTTAAGAGAAGGTTCACTCTAATCTGGGGTTTGATTCCCCGCTCTGCCACCTGAGCTTTGGAGGCATATCTGGTGAATTCAGATTAGCTTGTGCACTCCAACGCACACCAGCTGGGTGACCTTGGGCTAGTCACAGTTCTTTGGAGCTCTCTCTCAGCCCCACCTACCTCACAGGGTGTTTGTTGTGAGGAAGGAAGGGGAAGGAGACTGTAAGCCCCTTCAAGTCTCCTTACAGGAGAGAAAGGAGGGATATAAATCCAAACCCGTCTTCTTCTTAAAGGGGTAGGGGGGAGACAGAAACAGGGAATGGAGAGGGGCCAGGCTTGTGGAAAGATACATTCTGTTCATATGATTGCTGTTCTCAGTTAAGGGTTATGTTACACTTTGACATCCTGTATAGTACGGACAATTGGACCCTATCGCTTAGCCGCACAATGGGAATATTAATGACTGGAGAGCTGTTGCAGAAAGTGGCCAGAAGCTATTAGCATAATGGATTGGATGCAATTTGAGCAATTTTAGTTGTTGGTAAGAGAACACAGTTTTGTATGTGCTCGGGCGTTCTAAATTGGGCTCCAGTTTCTTTTCGGCCTCCTTTAATTTTAACCATATATCTGTTTACCAATATCAATGGGATCAGTTGGCAATTTCGGAAAATATATACAGTGGGCATACTTAAACATACTCAGGAGTACGTGCCGCTTTCACTGAATTTAGGACCTTCCCAAGACCGGCTTTTCAGACCGCATGAATAAGTTTTAAAAGCTCCAGTCCCCATAACAGATCCCGAAGGGACTCCGCTGTTTACGCCACTCCATTGTGAAAGTTGTCCATTCATCCCTACCCTTTGTTTCCTTTCGCCAGTTCCCAAGCCATAAGATGACCTGTCCCCTTATCTGATGCTTGCCTCCGTTCCCTCAGGAGCTCTTGATGGTGGGACTTTGTCAAATCCAAGAACACTGTAGCTGCGCCTTTCCCCTATCTTGGATATCATTCCAAGGGGGTTGTTTTCAGTTGGGTTTGGTGGCGTGCTTGCAGATAGCCATCGAATCGAAAAGCATCCATAGTGTTCTTTTGAGTGACACAGAATTAACCGTCCATGTGCTTGTGTGTGCCACAAAAGACCCTCCATTTGTCAAGACTCACTGTCTTTGAGGCGGGGGGGAAAACATGCCAAATATGTGTATTTTACAGCGGGATCTGGATCAATCTATTATTCCTGCGTCTTAAACATACAGTGTGCTTGCTGTGGGACATGGGTTTAGTCACAGAGGTGCCCAGCTTCTTTGCCAGGCCAAGCTGTGGTTGCAAAGGGCTCAAAAACGGGCCTATTCCTTCCCCCTTCTATAGGCACAGGGGGAAAAAACCCAACTCTCTTCCCGCAACTCAGACTTGTCTTCATAGTATCTAGAGACTTTTGTAATCTTCGCGATCCATCCCAGGAGTATGCCTGGCAGGAACCAACCTTGCGCTGTTTCAGAGCTCAAAAATAGAAGCATCGTTTAAAGGAATTAAAATGGGTAATGTCGTTCTGCAGCCCACGATGTCTCAAATACAATCAGAGTGATTGAGGGAGGGAGGTGGAGGGTGCTATTAATACCCTCCGCAGGGCTGTCTCCCTAAATGTGATCACCAGAGCCAGTGTTTTCTCAGTGTTGCCTTCCGTCCAGATCTGCAGTGGTTTTGCAAGGGAAGTACAATTAAACTGATCAGCTGGCCTGCCCAGGAAAGGGCTTAGTTTTTTAACCAGTGCACTGGACTGCCGGTGATACGTGCAGCTTATAGCCTAGAACCCTGCCAGAGCCACAATGTTGGACATGTACAGCTTCATTGCTCAGTTCACAGCAGGCAAAAACTGCATCCAGGATTGGAATCGAGTGATACAAATCGAGAGCTTTCGACATCACCTGGTTTCTGACGATGACAGCATTTTTATCCCTTTAGGGACTGGCAATAGTAAACAGACAGTTGTGCATATGAAGCATCCACTTGTCACAGTTGGTCGGGTCACTTTGCTCCGATTTCTCCCGAGGACGTTGACAGGTTGCCTGGTGTTGTGAAAGCTGCCACATAGGCTCTGGAGCTGCTCCCATCATGACTGGCGCGAGCCAGCTGGAGAACGTGGTGAGCTTCTGGCTAGAATGGCGGACGCCTCTTTGGAGGAGGGTGAGGTGCCACCCACTTGTAAAGGAGGTGATGTCGTCCCACCCATTCCTTAAGAAGCCGTCCATTGTTTAAGGAAGCTATGGACTGGTTTTAGGCTTGTCAGTTTGCAGGGAAGCTGGCAAAATGTTCAGTGGCGGCGCAGCTCCTGGCATTCCTGAATGAATCATCCTTCCTTGATACTTTTCAGTCTGGCCTTTAGCCTGAATTCTGGGATGGAGGCTGGTTTAGTGCCCCGGTGCACTGCTCTTCTGATTGATCAAGGGAAATCATCTCTCTCGATCTTGTTCACTCTCCCAATGGCTTTCGGCACTGGGAATTAAAATGTTTTCTCATACATTGTTTAGAGCATAGGTGCCAAACTCGTGGCCCTCCAGATGTTATGGACTACAGTTCCCATCATCTCCTGCCAGCACCTGTGGTTTAGAGCAACTGGTTAGAGTCTTGGAGTTGTCTTTTGATATTTCTCTCTCTCCCTCCCTCCCTCCCTCCCTCTCTGGACAGGACCTCCAAGTGCACCTAAAGGGTAGACAGGGCCAAAAGACTGCCTATATTACTCTCCGTATTCAGTGGAAAGAAAGTATCCCCTCCAAAAACACATAACATATAGTTTATCCGCGAGGCTCCAGCCGCAGCTAAACGCAACCGCAGCCTCACGGCTAAATTATATGTTGTATGTTTGTTTCTGTGCAGCCACAAAGTATTGTATTGTAATTTTGATGTAATGGAAGGAGAAGTGTACATCCCATGCTTGCTTTGTTACACATTTGTATGGAAGAATTGAGAGACTGCATTTGAAAAACTGAATACATTAATTCAGAATACACAGTACTTGGGTGCTGTAAGCTTTTGGGTGCAGATGCCTTACTTTCACTGATACTGGTCACCGAACCCCCCTTTTTCTAATATTAGTCTCTGTGCCTGTAAAGGCTGCCTCAAGAGTTAGGGTTGCAAGCTCCAGCCTGGGAAATACCTAGAAATTTGGGAGTTGGAACCTGAGTCTGGGGAGGGATTTCAATGGGGTGTAACGCCATAGAGTCCACTTTCCAATGTGACCATTATTTCCTGGTGAACCGAACTGGGATACAGCCATAAAAGACTGCAGAGAAGATCCATAGATGCTTTCCAGGATCCCTGCATCAGGTCAGTGGTCAGGCAAGGAAGCAAGTTGCACAGAAGTTTCCTTCAAGCATGAATATACATGGAAATATTTAGATTGTCCACTCTTTGCTTAACCCAGGCCTCCCTTTGCCCGGATGCTAACCGTATCTGTCCACCCATTCTTCACTTTGTGTTTCATTAGGTCTTCCTCGCCTAAAATGACACAGCAAATGAGAGACTTACAGCTCACTCAGTCCAGGAAGCAGCCGGGGCCCTCCTCTCCAAATGCCGCCAAGAGGCTGTACCGGAACTTGTCTGGGAAATTCCGCGTGAACTACATGTCCTTCGACGAGGGGACAGTCACAGGGAGGACTGAGAAGGAGAAGTTACGCAAGTCCTACCTTGTGAGTGCCGTTCCTTGGCCGTTAGAATTCCTCTGTGGGTTGAGACATGCAAAGAAAATGCATCCCTTCACATTGAGCGGAGGGATTTGTTTAAACATTGCTGTTGGACTCTTTTTGAGGTCCCACCACTCACTCACTCACAGCTCGGATAAGGTGGCAAATAATTGCGCCATGAGCACCATAGTAAAACCCGCCAGATACCCTGCAGGAGGCCAGAAGAGGCAAGCTTACCCTCTTTCCCGGAATATAAGACATCCCCTGAAAATAAGACATAGTAGAGGTTTTGCTGAAGTGCGAAATCTAAGGCATCCCCCGAAAGTAAGACGTAGCAAAGTTTTTGTTTGGAAGCATGCCCGACGAACAGAACACAGAAAAATAAGACATCCCCTGAAAATAAGACATAGCTCATCTTTGGGAGCAAAAATTAATATAAGACACTGTCTTATTTTCGGGGAAACATGGTAGTTAAAGACTGACTTGAGGGGGAACCCCAAGAGCACCACGGGCAGCATGGTGTAGTGGTTGAGAGCAGGTGGATTCTAATCTGGAGAACCAGGTTTGATTCCCCACTCCTCCGCCTGAGTGGCCGAGGCTTATCTGGTGAGCCAGATGTGTTTCCGCACCCCTACATTCCTGCTGGGTGACCTTGGGCTAGTCACGGTTCTTGGGAACTCTCTCAGCTCCATCTACCTCACAAGGGGTGGGGAGAGGTTGGAGCTTGTAGGCCACCTGGAGTCTCCTTACGAGAGAAAGGTGGGGTATAAAGCAATTTCTACCCCAGTGAATATCGTATGTATGTGTGCGTGTGTGTGTGCATGTATGCATGCATGCATGCGTCTGCTCAAGGAGGCTTACAAACATGCACCGTGATAAAACCATAAAACAGCTTACAAAATCATTTAAAATTAACAAGCGACTTAAAAACCCAACATGAAACATTCGGCAGCCTAGAACTGAGCCTGTAAAACTGTTCTCCAGCTAGAAGCCGATTCTTTTAAAAAAAGAAATCCCTTCATGAAAAGCCGGGGGTGGGATTGTCCTGGCACCTAAAAGAGTGGGGTAAATGTTAGGCGAACCTCCAGGAGAAGATCATTCCACTGGTCAGGGGCCCCGACGGAAAATGCCCTGTCTCTAGTTGCCATGTACCTTACATCTGCACCAAAAGTCGTCTTCATGGCAGCCACTATTGTTGTGTTTTGGGCCTGGGCCTATAAGTGTTGGTCTGGTGTGCTGAAGGGTCAGCTGGTCTGGTGTGCTGAAGGGCCAGGTGGGCTATTGGCAAGTCCAGTTTGCCAGACTTCTTCCTGCCGCTGAGTTTTTGGGTCAGTTTCACAGAAAAGATTCCAGAAGCGAGTTTATCCCTCAGCGGCCCTTTTAGGCCTTCCTGGTTTCTCTCTCCCTCTCTCAAAGGCGATTTCGGTACCGTGCACATGGTGCAGCATTATGATTGAGTTCTGTTGGGGCGTGTCGTGCTTGTAGAAGAATTAGAAGCAGCTGTGGAATGAACAAGACTGCAAGTCCTGGGTGTCCTTGGTCTTGAAGGTGACACAGTGCATCAGGGCGCTCTTGATTGGCAAATTAACACTGTGAGTTGAGTGGGCCGGGATGTGACTTGCCGAAGCGATCAGTGCCGTTCACCCTGCATTTACCATGTGCTGAGAAAGGCAAACTTAGCTTAAGCTGAAAGTAGGAGAGCCATCCGATGAGTGCTCAATTCAGCCCCGATCCACTCAACCCACATTTCCACAGTTCTGCTTGGCCTTCTTCATTTGAACGAAGTGGCCGTGTGGGGGAAGAGCCGGTGAGAGAGTTGCCTGCTCTGCTTCATTGGTCAACTGCTTCTCTCCGCAGTTCCAAGGCAATGCTGCGCTCTTCGAGGCCGTCGAGCTGCAAGATCTGGACAAGGTGCAGGACCTGCTCCGGCAGTACAGCCTGGAGGAGCTGGATCTGAACACCCCCAACAGCGAGGGCCTCTTGCCTCTGGACATCGCCATCATGACCAACAACGCCCCCATCGCTAAGACACTGCTGCTGGCCGGGGCCAAGGAGAGCCCGCACTGTAAGTCGCCGTTTGGAGGCAACGTTGCATGACTGAGCCACACCCTCTTCCAAGTTTGCTCAGCAGTGGCGTAGTGGTCAAGAGCAGGTGCACTCTAATCTGGAGAACCGGGTTTGATTCCCCATTTCTGCCACTTGAACTGTGGAGGCTTATCTGGGGAACTAGATTATCCTGTGCACTTCAACGCACGCCACCTCGGTGACCTTGGGCTAGTCACAGTTTTTCGGAGCTCTCTCAGCCCCATCCACCTCACAGGGTGTTTGTTGTGGAGGGGGAAGGAAAGGAGATTGTAAGCCCCTTTGAGTCTCCTTACAGGAGAGAAAGGGGAATATAAATCCAAACTCTTCTTCTTTCTCTTCTGTCTGTTTCTCTGTTTGGAACTGGAGGGACTCTGGTCCTTACAGCTCCCTGATACCCCTCCTCCATTTTATCCTCACAACAACCTTGTGAGATAAGTTACGTTGAGAGAATGTGACCATCCCGAGGTCACCCAGCAAGCTTCCGTGGTGCAGAGTGGGGACTTGGGCCTGGGTCTCCCCTAGTCTGATACTGTATACAATACACCACTTATTTATTTGCTTATTTTTATTTATCCTTTCCTCCTCAAAGAGTACCCAAAATGGCTTACGATTAAAAAAAAAAAACAAGGAAGGGGTGGTGGTACTGAATTCAAAGCAGCTCAGTTTTACTCTCTCTCTCTCTCTCTTTCTGTGTTCTAAGCTAGTGTGGTGTAGTGGTTAAGATCAGGTAGACTCAGATATGGAGAACCAGGTTCGATTCCCCACTCCTCCCCCTGAGCGGCAGACTCTTATCTGGTGAACTGGATTTATTTTCCTGTTGCTACACATGAAGCCTGCTGAGTGACCTTGGGCTAGTCACAGTTCTCACTGAACTCTCAAAGCCCCACCTCCCTCACAAGGTGTCTATTGTGTGGAGAGGAAGGGAAAAGGAGTTCTTAAGCCTTTTTGAGTCTCCTTACAGGAGAGAAAGGTGGGGTATAAATCCAAACTCTTCTTTTGCTGACAGATCTTAACTGAAGATCTTAATTTTTATGGTCTATGACCCTCAGACTAGAAGCTGAAGAATAAGAACTCATGTATCTGGGCATGGCTGGGCTTTAAGCGCCTGCACCAGAGGATAAACAGTCCAGTCTTACAGACCTGTTGCAACAGGGTCTCCCCTTCTACCTCTCCTGCCTGCTGATGGCATCTCCTATTACTGTGATGCTATGACATGAGAAATCACACCTACCAAATTCTTCTCTACTATGGAAGGGTTAAAGTTTCAGGAATGCATTCTGACCACGAAGGAGCTGGGTATCTTAGGCCGAATGAGAGTCAACAGTGCAGCGTTCGGACCCTGATAGTGTTAGAAAGAACACTAAGGCAAGGGTAGTCACAGGAGAAAATTTGAGAGAAACTGCAGGTATCTGTGATCCCGACCATAGGATCAGAGGTCACAATGGAATATGCTGCCACAGGAGGTGGTGATGTCCACTAACCTGGTTAGCTTTCAAAGGGGTTTGGACAGATTGATGGAGGAGAAGTCGATCTATGGCTACCAATCTCGATCCTCCTTGATCTGAGATTGCAGATGCCTTAGCAGACCAGGTGCTCAGGAGCATCAGCAGCAGAAGGCCATTGCTTTCACATCCTGCCTGTGAGCTCCCAAAGGCATCTGGTGGGCCACTGCGAGAAGCAGAGTGCTGGACTGGATGGACTCTGGTCTGATCCAGCAGGCTCTTTCTTAATGTTCTAATGGAAAGGGAGACATGGATGAAAACATAAGCAGAGAGGATTTCAACCTCTTCCGCCTGGCAGTCCTCAGTGGCATGTTCTAAGGCGGAGATTCTCTCAACTGCACGTTACGAGAAGCGGGGCAGCAAAAGACATGGTCCGAGTAGATTCTCTGGTGTTACTGGAATCCCCACATCAGGCAAACGGCTGAATCAGCTCCCAAGAGTGTCTTCCTGGAATCACCCAGCTTGAATTGACTTGGCTTTTGCTACCTGAAAGGTTCAAACTTGTCTGATCAGGTGAAGTGAAACATAAAGACGAGGAAGAGGCTCCAGCTCAACCCTGGCGACCAGCTTGGAGCAGCAGGGAAGTGCCTGGCTGCCAGCTCTTTGCAGATAGCCCATCTTGCAAAGAAACAAATGGTTTCTTCACAGCGGCATTGGCATTCGGGTCAGGGTCAGAAGGCCCCTTTCTTCCAGCTCAGGCATTCCTGCGAATGGGAGAGCAGACGAGGAGAGTGGCTTTGAATATGTATTTATTAGCACTCTGTCCTGGGAAGTGGGGATTTTTCTCCCGCAAGCTTTCAGGCACACTGCTCTAAAGAGGTGGTGCTGGATACAGCTGCCGGAGTCTCCTGCTTGCTGGGTGGCCCACACAGCGAGTAGCCACAAGCCAAGCTGGCAAGAGCACGCAGTGAACGGAGCTAATGAAGTAGGAAAGTGGAGGGTATGCCTTTGCTGTCTGGCCATAGGAGCCGGGCAAGCCCAGAGGTTCCACTGAATAGAATGCAAGTTGGGTGTGTGTGTGTGCCTTTTCTTGTTCTGAATGCTTTTTGGCTCAGAAAGGGCAAGCCACTCACGTTGGCCACTTGCCGAAGTCATGCTCCAGTTGTGCATCATGTACTGCAGGATACAGATGTGACTTCAAACAGCTACCAATAAAGGGGATGCTGCAAACCTGGCCAAGCCTGTGTGGTCCTGGGACTCTTCATGGGGATGCCCGGGGATGCCCGGCAGCAGATGGCCAAATCCCCCCGAATCCCCCTGCTGCTGTAGTTGCCCTCACTGATCTATGGCTGCCTGCCTTCCCAAGACCCCCATCAGCAGTGGGGCAAGCAGTGGTGCATGAATGCATCTTTGCCAAAGCTTCTTTTGGTGTCGCTGGTAGTGGAGGGTTGGAAAGTTCTCCTGTCCTGAGATACTGGAAGCAGAAGGAGGATCCCTAAACAGCAGGCTGTGTTTCCCGGGGGTGTTCCAGGAAAGTGTGACGTTTTCCTGGAGGCCAAACCTCAGCATGCAATTTTGGGTGCTGACTTCAAGGTTCATTTTGAACTGGCAGATGCCTCTTTGTCCTTCTGGCAAAGATGTCCTGGCCGTGGAGAACACTTGGTTCCTGGGAGGGCTGCAGATTTCCTGAGGAGTGGAGACACTTTTGAGTTTCTTAATTAGCAATAAAAAAGAAGAGTCAGAATTGCCAGCCTGCAGAAGCAATTCAAGGTCTAACCCTGTTGCTTTTTCTCCTGCAGTTGGGGCAGGGACTGTATTGAAGTGTGCTTCTTGGGTTTGCGGGGTTTTTCCAGCAGTTTTCTCAGTAAAGCAGCAATAAAGGATCCCTTCTAGGGGCTTTAAACCACTTTTGTTCCTAAGCCTACATTGTCTTCCTTCTCTCTTCTTGTGCGTCGTTTTAACCGGTCTTTTCCTTCCTCCCTTCTGCACCTCTTTCCCTTTACAAAGTCATGAGTCTAGAGAGCCGGGCTTTGCACCTGTCGACACTGGTCCAGGAGGCTGAGCAGCGGGTCAATGATCTCATTGCCCAGGTGGTGAACGAGGTGCCCAACGCTGACTGCTCGGAGAAGGAGAAGCAACTGAAGTCCTGGGAGTGGCGCTATCGGCTTTACAAACGCATGAATGCCGGCTTTGAGCACGCACGTGAGTTTCTGGCGGGGTGCAAGACCCCCCACCCCCGCCCCCAGTAGATCAGAGAAACTGCCTCAAGATCCTCCAAGCCAACACTTGGGCATTAGGCCAGTGTTCACTCTCCTCAGCTCCCCTAAAAAGTGATTCCAAGGATTCCCCTTTCTGCCTGGAATGGCCTCCCAGAATGTCTTCCTTTTAAAGGAAACATTTGCGTGATCAGTGTTTGGAAATATGCTGCCACAGGAGGTGGTGATGGCCACTAACCTGGGTAGCTTTCAAAGGGGCTTGGAAAGATTGATGGAGGAGAAGTCGGTCTATGGCTACCAGTCTTGATCCTCCTTGATCTGAGACTGCAAATGCCTTAGCAGACCAGGTGCTCAGGAGCAGCAGCAGCAGAAGGCCATTGCTTTCACCTCCTGCGTGTGAGCTCCCCAAGGCACCTGGTGGGCCACTGCGAGAAGCAGAGTGCTGGACTGGATGGACTCCGGTCTGATCCAGCAGGCTCTTTCTTATGTTCTTAAGGCCATTGCTTTCACATCCTGCCTGTGAGCTCCCAAAGGCACCTGGTGGGCCACTGCAAGTAGCAGAGTGCTGGACTAGATGGACTCTGGTCTGATCCAGCAGGCTCTTTCTTATGTTCTTCACGTCCCTCCTCAAAACCCAACTTTTGACACCACCAAGCGGTCCATGTTCCTGAGTGAAATCAGCCCTACTCAATGGATAATCAAACTGACATGTAGGCTGTAGTCCATGAAAGCGTTTGCTGTGGCAAAAATATGCTGGTCCATAAGATGTCTGTATGTTTTTGCTTCAGCACGCTGGCACGGCCACCCCTCTAATTCTTCCCTCCCTTTGGCACTTCTCCCTGGCTTCACCTGCTTATGTCAAATTATAGATTGCCAATTCCTAGGGTCAGGGTCTTCTTGCACTCTGTAGATCAATCAAGGTTATAAAAATAATGTTCTTAGTGGTCTATGTTAGATTATATAATGGAAGAAAACACCCTAGAAGACTGTGGTGGGCCACAGGCCGAAGAAGTGGGGTCAAAGTATACCGTATCAGAGGTGTGCTGCACTTTGACCATCATAAATAATTCAATTCACTGTGTCAGACCATGTTAATTATTTGGGTGTTCAGTAAAATCAAACCCAGATGGCTCCAAGCAGTAGTAGGTGAAAGTAAGACTGTTTTCCCTTTACCCATGTGATTTTTTTAAAAAGGGAAAATCCTTTCTAGCAGGCACAATGAGTCCTTAAGTGTGAAGGGCGACCCAGCTGCCGAGCCTCACTGAAAGAAACATTTCTGTGTAGCCGATCAGCTCTTTCTAAACGTACACCCCCTGTTTGCGGCCATGTCTAATGCTTCAGGGGAAATACAGAAAAGTCAGAGTGTTTTATTTTACGTTCTTCTGATGACTCAGTCTTCCCTACACAGACCAGTGCATGTAGAATTCAATACACTCCCCCCTCTCAGGAGCCTTTTTTGCAAAGGAGGCGGGCTTTTTCTGCCTCACCTCCTGGGACTGTCTCCACGCGTGTGATAGATTAGAAGCTAGACCAGGGGTAGGGAACCTGCGGCTCGAGAGCCGCATGCGGCTCTTCTGCCCTTGCACTGTGGCTCCACGAGCTGAACCGCCGGCCCCATCCTTGCCCGCCCTGCAGGCAGCAGGGCGGGCGCACCAACTGCCCACAGTTGGCTGGGCCGCGCCGCGGGCTTCCCCTCTCGCCCGCCCCATTGGAGCGGGGTGGGCGCTTTCCCGGCGGCCAGTGAGGCCAAGCCGCCAGCTTCATCCTTGCCCGCCCTGCAGGCAGCAGGGCGGGCGCATCCATGCGCTTCTCAGAATGAGCGGAGTAAAAGGTAAAAAAAACACCCTATATATATAGTGTTATCTTTATTTTAAATGTCAAAAATTATTTGCGGCTCCAAGTGTTTTCTTTTCCCGTGGAAAACAGGTCCAAATGGCTCTTTGAGTGTTAAAGGTTCCCTACCCCTGAGCTAGACTGATTAGAAGCTAGACTGAAGAGTCATTTCCTGCAGCACCACACAGGAGCCAGCGTGGCATAGTGGTTAACAGCAGGTGCACTCTAATCTGGAGGAACCGGGTTTGATTCCCCGCTCTGCCACTTGCTGTGGAGGCTTAACTGGGGAATTCAGATTTAGCCTGTACACTCCAACACACGCCAGCTGGGTGACCTTGGGCTAGTCACAGTCCTTCGGAGCTCTCTCAGCCCCACCCACCTCACAGGGTGTTTGTTGTGAGTGGGGGAGGGAAAGGTGTTTGTAAGCCCCTTTGAGTTTCCTTACAGGAGAGAAAGGTGGGACGTAAATCCAAACTCTTCTTCTGCTTCCTTCTACGCTTGGACACGCCCTCACTGACATTGATGCTGTCTGTTCTCAGGGGTTCCAGATCCGCCCACGAATGTTCTCCTGTCGGTGGCCAGCAGCACTTCTGTGGAAGTGGTCTTCCAGGAACCTCTAAGTGTCAACTCGGCTGTGGTCACCAAATACAAAGGTAGCGCCGTGGCCCTATTTCCCATGGATTTTACTTTAAAGAGCCTGTTTGGTTGATTTCTCCCCTCTTGGACTACGAAACCTGTCTGGTTGATTCCTGATGATTTAGTGACACTTCCACATTGGTTTCTCACGTGCCTTGGGTCTCAGTGAGGAACGCAGTGTCTAAACAAAGTAAATCAATAGTTTTGAAGTTACTAATGTGTGGGCAGCTACTGAACAACTATAGTCAGATTTTTAAAAAAGAAGTTAGCAAGATCTGTAGCAAGATCTGTATAGTCAAATATTTTAAAGAGAAGTTAGCAAGAACTGTTAGCATAGTTCCCTGAAGATGTAAAACTCAGCATCAACATTTAGCACAACTGTCTGTTACCTATATGCTAATTCGTTGATTGTTGGGTTTTAATTTCATGATTAACAGGTGTCCGGCACTCATGTTTGTAGACACAGTTCGAAGACTTCTGTGTTTGCTCTGCATAAAAACTCAGAAAACAGAACAAATCTGTATGGAGGTTTCAGTGGTTGGAAGCTAGGATCTTTCCCTCCAATCATTCCCCAAGTTCCCAATGACATGCAAGCTGCAAATCCTGACAATTGCTTCCTCTTATCACTGACAACATATTTTTAATTTTGCATTTGGAGTAACTTTTAAAAACTGAGTTGATACGTTTTTCTCTCCAATTGCCTAAACTGTAGGCAACTGTACATCCAGCATGGTGTAGTTAAGAACAGGTGGATTCTAATCTGGAGAACCGGGTTCGATTCCCCACTCCTTCACATGAGCGGCAGACTCCTATCCAGTGAACTGAATTTGTTTCCCGACTCCTACACTCCTGCTGGAGTGTAGGAGGGTGACCTTGGTCTAATCACTGCTCATTCAGAACTCTCTCAGCCCCACCTGCCTCACAAGGGGTCTGTTGTGGGGAGAGGAAGGGAAAGGAACTTGTAAGCCACCTTGAGTCTCCTTACAGGAGAGAAAGGTGGGGTATAAATCCAAAACTCTTCTTCTTCTCATAGTTTACAAAAGATTTCCAGTAGTGGAATCTACAGAAAAACCTGTCATCCCTTCTTCCTAGTCCCACCCTGTTCGCTGAACCCCTTTCCCTGCTTTGGCCCCACATGCTACTCAGTAGTTTTCACAGGAAGATGCTCAACCTTCCCTGAGTATTGTAGTTAGGAAAGAATGGCATATTTCCAGTCTCTGGATGTTGGTGGACACCTTTCGTCTTGGTCCTCCCTCTCCTCAAAGCCCAGCCCAATAAGTCATTCCCTTCTTCCGGTTGCTGCAACCTTGTCCCTTTTTGATTTTAACAACTGCTCCCCTCAGCGTTGATTTCCCCTCCGCTTAAACCCTCTCCACCCTGACATAATGTTGGCTTTTGGAGGAATGTTCCTTTTTCCAGTCACCATCAAATCCTGCCACTTAATCTACTTTGTCTGTTTCCACCCACCCCTCTCTCTCCACTGCCTTTGTTCGGTCCACCTGTTCTGTGCCGTCTTTTATCTCTTGGTTCATCGGTCTGTCTGTTCCTCCATCTCGCTGGCCTGCCTTTTGCCTTCCACGCGCGGGCGAGGGTCATCTTCTCTGCCAAGAGAGGCAGCCATGACCCCTGCCAGAGATGCTTCTTGATCAGGCAACATGCAGCTATTGCACTGTATCCTCTGGGGAGGGTTGTCTTTGAATATGGGAAAGGTGTGCCCCGTTGTTGCCCCTTCTTGCAGTTTATGCTCCCCACCCCCCCAGTTCTTCTGTTCTTTTTTTTCTCAGACATTTTTCCAACCCGCACAGCTGGCCCTGCCGTAGCTGGTTCTTCAGTTTCACAGTCAATCCCTCTGCAGCAGCTGGTCCAGCCCTGGCAGCCCAGCTCTCTAATCTAACCCTGTCTGCCTGCCAAACGCTACCTCCTTCCCCTTGCCGATGAAAGACCCCCAGTTACTGACAGCGGGGCTGTGCTTCTCTCTTTGTTTGCAGTCGAGTGGAGCTGCTCCCCCGCCTTCTCCCCGCCATTGGGCGAGCTGGTGATCGACAAGCTGAAAAACCTTCGTGTCACCATCCATGGCCTCATCTCGGTGAGTGAGTGGCTCCTTCGAAGGCCTGGAAGCGCTCCCCCACCTTTCACCCTCCTGCCCCTCCCCAACTTGTTCTGAGCTGCCAAAATGTGAAGCCCTGATGCTCTCTGCCCCATGTTGCATCAGGTCACACGCAGACATTCAAACATGCCTGGTTATGCAGTGGTTGCCAACCCTTTTGGTATAGCAACCCTCAAGTCCAAACGTATTGGGCCTAGTGACCCACCTAAAAATCAGTGAAACTGCAAATGATCAGTGGGGCTATTGATCTTAGATCAACAGTGGTCTATTGATTTTAGATCTTAGTGAGCCAGCCTGGTGTAGTGGTTAGGAGCAGGTGGACTCTAATTTGGAGAACTGGGCTTGATTCCCCACTCCTCCACCTGAGTGGCGGAGGCTTATCTGGGGAACCAGATGTGTTTCCGTACTCCTACATTCCTGCTGGGGTAGTCACAGTTCTCTCTGGACTGTCTCAGTCCCACGTACCCCATAAGGCAGTGGTGGCGAACCTATGGCACTCCAGATGTTCATGAACTACAATTCCCATCAGCCTCTGCCAGCATGGCCAATTGGCAATGCTGGCAGGGGCTGATGGGAATTGTAGTCCATGAACATCTGGAGTGCCATAGGTTCGCCACCACGGCCATAAGGTGCCTGTTTGGGGGGGGGGGGGGAAGGGAAAGGAGCTTGTAAGCCACCTTGTGTCTCTTTACAAGAGAAAGGTGGGGTATAAATCCAAACTTGTCTTCTTCGTATGTTCTTTGAAAAACCACTGGAACAGATTCTCTTGGGTGAAATCACAGAAAAATTTAACTGAGTAATAAAACATATTTTTAACCTGCATTCTCAACCTTGACCTTATTTTTTTATCTCCTGTCACTGGTGTGGCCCTTTTGTTTCTCCTCCTCCTGCCTGCCCAGCACCACTGCTCTATGGAGGCCTGCGATAACTTGTGGAGTATGGGGTTTCCATTTGCCACGTGTTGTCTTTCAAGCACATTCTGAAACTGGAGAACACTTGGCATAGCCCTAACAAAAGGAAGTAAGCTTGAATCGCCGCTCTTCACGAAATATGAAGAACAGAAATCCTTTCTGGGTCTGTGTGTGGCTACTGTGCATGGCAGGAGCTGCCTTGGGCAGCAAAGAGGAGGGATCTCGAGGCAGCAATCTCTGCCTCGTGAAGAAAAGGGTGGAGAAGTATTTACTAAGCCATGCAATCTATAGGTTTTATTCTCAGTACCATTTCCACCCATTGGCTCTTTCTCGTCCCTACCCCCAGCTTATAAATCAGAAGCTGGTTCTCCCCCACTGCTACCTCCTGCGTAGATCAAACCCTCTCCACCAGCTCCATGGCTAATTGGAGATGAGAACCAGCATTTCTGCTCTGGCCCACAAGTGTACGGACATCGTGGGCTGGTAGGACCTGCCTCTGCCCCTGCTGTTTTATTTCTCTGGGAACTACGGGACCCATGCTGCCTGTCAGCTGTCCCTTCTCCATTGTGCAGAGGGCAGCTTCCAGGAGCGCAAACAGCAGCAAGAGGCCGTGCATTTGAGACAAATGGACCTTAGGCTGGCTTGAGTTCCACAACTCTCCTCTCTCTTTGTGAGCAGGGAAAATGAGGCAGAAATTCAGCACATAATTCCCTGTGCACATTGTTTTGAAGCCAGTATTGAAGCCAGGAGCAAACTTATTGTTCAACAAGCTGTGGGTGGGACCCTAAATATATGTATATATTTTAATTTTTACCATAAGCTTTTGAAAAACCATCATGTAAATTCAAAACAGGATTGATGGGGACAGTCATCCTTATAGTCTCCTTACAGGAGAGAAAGGGGGATATAAATCCAAACTCCACCTCCACCTCCACCGCCTCCTTCTCCTCCTTCTCCTCCTCCTCCTCCTCCTCCTCCTCCTCCTCCTCCTCCTCCTCCTCCTCCTCCTCCTCCTCCTCCTCCTCCTCCTCCTCCTCCTCCTCCTCCTCCTCCTTCTTCTTCTTCTAGGGCCTTTGGTTTTGGATAGTTGAGAGAGTCTCTGGCATGGCTTAGTGGGTTGTAATCACAGCCCATTCCTTTGAAGTGCAATATTATTTATCCAGGAGCTGAGCACAAAAAAAATGGCATATTTTTAAGTCAGCCTGTGCTGTCAGCTAGTCTTTGGGTTAATTTCCTGTATTCCCACTCGGGTATCCATAAAGTTAATCTGGCCTTGGAATGCAACTGGAACTGGGCATTGGGAAGCCATGGAGTGAGGGGATGACGTCATCACCATGTGCCAGGTTCTGGAAGATTTAGACACCATTGCAGTCTTCCTGTCCCAAAGCAAACTCTGTCTCACCTTCCAAGAGCCGTGTAAAATGGACAATCCCATCTGCCACAGGAAGGCCACAGCAGGATGTTCGGCCTCTGCACGTTGGCTTGTAGCAGCGATGTCATTTCAGCAGACTTCTGGGGAGCCCTTGTGCTACCTGAATCATTTTGGACCAAGCATGGGTTCCACAGAGTCTGAAACTGAGTTGGGAATAGATCCACAGGAGCCATCCTTTAGAACTCTGGGTTGTTCCAAAATTCTTTGACTCAGATCTGGATTGAAGGGGTCATCAAAGAGTCATTAACCCGAAGAGGCCAGCAAAACTGAGACAACCTTGCACTGTTTTTGCAAGGGCACCGCAGGCCACTTTTTAAGGGTATCACACCTGCTCTGCTTCTGCTTTATGGAGAGCATTTGAGGAGGGGCAACTGAAAGCAACCCTTTACCTGTCTGCTGGTTGGACTCCAGGTTGTTTTCTATCTCCAGTGACCATTTCCCCCCTTGCCCCTTTCCCCACAGGGTACTGCTTACTATGTCCAAGTTTCTGCCTACAACATGAAGGGCTGGGGACCTCCTCAAACTTCAGTACCACCCTTTGCTATTCCCTCAAGTAAGTATGAATACTGAGAAGCTTTATATGTGTCTCAATATGGATACTGTGATGCTACTTTACCTGCCTCAAGGTCAGGTGCACCTGGATGAGATCTATGAGTTTCCCGCGGTGTCTAGATCTGGCAGAATTGAAATTGCCTACATGAGAAAAAGACTGTGCATCCTTTCTTTTATGAGAATTGCCTGGTTGAAAAAAGAGCTATATTTTTTGAATCATTAGAAATTTGGGTGAGTTGCTTGGATATTGTGATGAAAAACAAATCACTTTTAACACAGTCTGGGGTGAAATTCCTCCCACATAGCATTGGCAGGGGTGGAGAATGCATAAAAACATAGCTTTTGACTGTTTTCTTTTAGGACATTTTGGCTGCCCATTAGTCAATGGCCTCCTCAAAGTAAAATCACAGGATTTTCCCCTCATGTGAACCACCGTGTTCTGCAATTGGGGCAGAAACGTAATGTGTTGGGGGCATTGGGGTTAAAGATTGCCCTCTTTTTCCAGTGAACACTGACCCAGAGAATCATAAAGAACACTGGAGAGATACAACCCCTTCCTTCTTTCACAGAAAGCTTAACTGATCACACTCAATGAAACTTGCGGGAGCTATTCAGGACACAAAAAAGGAGAGGCAGAAAGCAAGCTTGAATAAAAATGCCCTCTCATTTAGACATGTATCTCTGGGAGCTCTTCAACCCCTGACGATATTCTGAGAGAGACATTTCCCTACCCTGAGATGTTTGGCTTGGGGTCGTGAATTCACGCCAACTACCGTTTGGTATAGGTTGGTATAGGAACTGTCCCCACATGCCTCGTTGAACAGGCTCCTCTGCTGACAGCCACATTCAGGTCAGGCCTTGTGGTTCAAAAAGAGCAATGACTGTAAGATTACATGCTGTCTGAGGCTACCAATCCCTTGTGAACAGGTTGGGGTTGCATTGGAGGTAGAGTTGCTGCCAGCGTGGTGTCATGGTTAAGAGCAGGTGGATTCTAATCTGGAGAATCGGGTTTGATCCCCCACCTCAGTGGCCGAGGCTTATCTGGTGAACCAGATGTCTCTCAGTATTCCTACATTCCTGCTGGGTGACCTTGGGCTAGTCCCAGTTCTCTCAGGACTCCCTCAGCCCCACCTATCTCCCAAGGCATCTGTTGCGGGGGGAGGAAGGGAAAGGAGCTCGTAAGCCACCTTGAGTCTCTTTACAGGAGAGAAAGGGGGGATATAAATCCAAACTCTTCTCCTTGTACCATATCTTTTTTGTTCGGTCATCAAATCACAGCTGACTTATGACGACCCTGTAGAGACGTTGAGAGGTGGTTTGCCATTGCCTGCCTCCACGTCACATCCGTTGTATTCCTTGGAGATCTCCCATCCCAATACTAGTCAGGGCCAACCTTACTTAGCTTCTGAGAGCCGATGAGGTCAGGCTAGCCTGGGGCTTTCTACATCTTGGAGTTGCGTAGTATCTAGCGTAAGCCACAATGGTTGGCCCACCTCACGACATTTATTGGGGCTCACTTTTTGCGTCTTAAAGAAAATATTTATCTCCCAATTTTTTCTTTTAAAAGAAAATAACCGGCTTTTGTCATGTAAAAGCGCGCAGCACCTCCTTGGGTATTTTTATGAAGCGCCTAAAAATAGCACCCAGCCTCAGCCAAAGTTAACAGAGCTGATCTTTCCATGGAAAACAGCGGCATGGGGGAGCACGCGAACCAATTAATGTAAAGTTAATGTAAAAGAGCTGTTCCCCCCCCCACCCCCACCCCCACATGCACACAACACACACACACACACACACACACTTGCCTGTGCTGTTCAGTAGCTCTGCCACCTCATAACTAAGTGGTGTGAGGAAGAGGTTCTGTTTCTCATTGAGGCCAGTTTGATTCTCACTTGGGGGTCTGGAGCAACTTCTGCCCAGGCGGGGGCCAATGTTTGGGATGTGACTGGAAAGATTGAAGAGAGTACCAACAAACCAAACCTTGCTCATCCACTGTGATTTTTCCCTCTCCTCCTGCTGGTAAAGTAAAAGTTTCCCCTTCAGTCGTGTCCAACCCTGGGGTACCGCTGCAAGCAGTGATTTCATAGGCAAGCCGTTTTTGTGGGGTAGTTTGCCATTGCTTTCCCCGGTTATTCTTTACCCCCTAGCTATGAGCTAGGTATCATTTACCAACCAAGGAATGGATGGATGGCTGAGTTGACCATGAGCCAGCTGCCAGAATATCTGACCCACAGGGGGCTTGAACTCCTGACCATGTGAGTGGCAGTGCAAGCACTTAACCACTATGCCACGCGGCTCCTCCTCCTGCTGGTGGCAGCTATTAAATCCCATCAACCTGGCAGGCAATTGCTACTAGTGGCTGGTGTTGTGGGCTTATGCTGCCTCTGTGCCATCTAACATGGTTTGGCCTTCTTAAACCTGAATTGGTGCCTTGTGATATAAAGTAGGAGGAATCTTTGCGGGGTGGCTCTATATTTTGTGTGGGAACAAACAAAAAAAGTTATCAGTGTCGAGTCAATTTATTGCAGTCACGGACCCGTGCAAAAACATACAATCAGGAAATCTCAGGAACTTCATCAGAAACAATATCCATAAATGAAACATTTAGTATATCAAAATTTTAAAATGAGATTTTGAACTGTCTGCGTGCTTTATGTGCAAAGGCACTAAAGTTGGCCAGCGACTTCAAAGTCATAGGATTATCACCAGCAAGTAAGTTTTCAAGGCATACTTTATCCAAATGACCTTGGAAATTAACTAATAATGAAAGAATAATCTTCGGTCACAACTCCTTGTAAATAGGACAGTAGAAGAATGTTCACCACAGACTGTATTTTTTTCCGGCATGTGGGGCAATTCTGTCTGCGTCCCTCGTCTTGCTGTATCTATCCTCAGGAACTGCCAACATCAAGCTGCTGCATGTGGCTAGAGTGAAAACTGAGCTTGTTGGCATCATGCTAGCAGGAATGGTAGTCCATGAACATCTGGAGGGCCTGAGTTTGACACCTATGTTGGACCATGCAGCATGTTGATAATTCCTCCTCAATATTTTGCTAGGCTTACAGATTCCCAAGCACATTCAAAAACGTTTAGCCCAGGGGTCTGCAACCTGCGGCTCTCCAGAAGTTCATGGACTACCAATTGGCCATGCTGGCAGGGGCTGATGGGATTTGTAGTCCATGAACATCTGGAGAGCCGCAGGTTGCAGACCCCTGTTTTAGCCTGTGCTTGGTGAATTCTTGCCAGGAATTCAGTGGTTGGGAAAAAGATGCCCACGCTCCGCTTAGCCACCCTTTGTGGCTAACTAAAAAGCACAATAAATATGTAGAAGCAAAAGCAAGCGGGTAAACATTTTCTTTAGTGCATAATTTATTCTGGCTGCAGAGTCTGATGCTCCTTGCTCTACAGTGTCGAGGTGCATCAGTGCAGAACTGGGTTTTTAAAGCAGAGCCATGGACGGAGCCTTAATCAGATTGAGGACACGGTCTTAGGCAATGTTCTTCAACCTTTCCAGAGCTCTGTGGACCCCAAATCTGCAACAAGGGACCTGTAGATGCCTTCCTTTCTCCTTCGTCATCTTTCTTCCACTCTTTTCTAAACAACAGTCCCACTGGCAGCTGTGCAATGGGAGCGACTCGTTTTAGGACAGGGGGTGACACAGTTGCAAAGACCGCTGGTCCAAGATTAAGGTTTTTCATGACCTGTCTTTGCCTGAGAAGATCTGTGATTCACTTGCCTACTAACTGAGAAGATCTGTGGTTCACCTGCCTACCAACTCCGAAGATCTATGTGAGTCAGTTGCTTGTGTTTGAGGAAGGGCTTGCCCTGAGAAGTGTGAAACAGCTGCATAGCTTAACCAAGGTTCTGGCCTGGGCTACAAACTGGTGAGGATACCCCAGAAGGCAGAGTCACGTATTGAAAGGGACTCCTGATGCATTGTGTCATTTTGTCTCTGTTTTCTTATCGCCTTCCCATTTCAGATTGGAGGGAATATGACGGGCGGGCGCCACGGCGAAGGGGACAAGCTGAAGCCTTAGATCACCTCCTCACCCAGGTGAAGACTGTGCACCAGCACTGTGTGTGTCACGGTGAGTCCGAGGCAGGTTTGGCACCAGCCGCTGTAAGATCCATTGAGATGCTGCTGAGGGAGAAAACCGTGGGAAGGGAAAAAACACTAGGTGCTTGGGTGACGTATCTTCCTCAGCACAGGTTAGCATGGATGGGGTTGACTGGTTGCTTCTGAGAGCAACGAAAGTGAGAATCCACTCTGAGACTGACTCATATCTGGCAGCTGGGAAACAACTATTGGAGCATTTCTGCTCTGTAACTATCAGAAACGTCGGAGGCGGGAACCGTTCATGCTCCAGGCGTAAGGGGGAAGCTTGTGAAGAAAGAAAAAAGCTACAGAAAGCGCAAGAAGGGAGAGGCGACAAACAGCCGTGGGGCAGCAGACAATACCCCATAACTTTTTTTGGTTCCGAAAAGTGTGTTTGGACATTTATAGAAGAAGTTCCAGCATTCAGGAAGCTTGGCGTTTCCAATCTGCCGGTGAAGGTGTTGGAAGTAGTCATGTCTCCTGTGCAAAGGAACTGGGAAGAAGACCCAACAGGGAGCGGGCAAACGGCCGGCTAGATAAGGTTGGCAGGGGATTGACCCCTCCAATCTTTTTGTGCCCCCTCTGATCAGTCCTTAGACCAGTAATCTCAGGTCTAACATCCTGCTTCTTCTCAGACGTTCGTGCACGCTCTCTCCCTAGCTAGCAAGGCGGTAGCACACAATCTCTCCCCACTTTTCTAGGCTCCACGTAGTTCCCTAGCAAACATTGGCTCTTTAATCTTTTGTAATCCCTGTTCTGTGCAATAAACAACTGCTGAACAGGGGCCAAAATGCTAGTCTGGTTATTGTGTGCTGGACTGAGCATTGGGTCTGAATTCAAATCTCCAGGCACAGCACCCTGGACAAATTGGACCATTTTTCAAGGGAGGATTCACATATGGTAAAGGTGCTAGTCCGGCCCCTACTTTTTACTCGGCCAGGTCGCCACCTCTTTGGGGATTTTTGCTGTCTTTCAAATTGGCATAATAATGACATCCTTCGCAAGAGTTATTAAGATGAAAGTAATGATAGAAATATAAAGCACAATTAAAGTAATATATTTAATTGTGCTTTATAATTCTTATCTCTGTAAACAAACAAACTTATATATAATACAGCCAAAACTTGTCGTTGCTTGTTTCCTTTTTGCTAGACGTGGCGCTTTGGGAACCATTCCCTTTGGAGGGGGCAGATCCAACAGGGCAATCCTGAGCAGAGTTACACCCTTCTAATTCAGTCGAATGGGTGTGACTTTGCTAACTTATTGCAGCAGTTGCAGAATGAACAGGGCCAGATTGGGAATCAGTTCCAGGAATTGTGAAGAATCTCTGGAGGTAGCATGGCTAGAATAGAAAGCCAAAGGGGCCACGGAGAGAGAAACCGCAGGCTCCCGGGCAAATGAACGTAAGGAGAAGAAGAAGAAACAAGAAGAAGAGTTTGGATTTATATCCAAAGATTCAAAGGGGCTCACAATCTCCTTCCCCTCCTTCTCCCCAGCAACAAACACCCTGTGAGGTAGGTGGGGCTGAGAGAGCTCAGAAGAACTGTGACTAAGCCCAAGGTCACCCAAATAGCCTCCACAGTTCAAGTGACAGAGCAGGGAATCAAACCCGGTTCTCCAGATTAGAGTGCACCTGCTCTTAACCATTACACCATGCTGGCTTAAGGGGAAAGAGAAGCTAAAGTGCAGGAAACGGAAGCAAAGAAAAATCAAGAAGAAAGCAGAAAGTAGGTATCACAATAATGCGCTTAAATTACAAGCAGAGAGGTACCAGCTGGTTTTTAGGAAATACTTTTTTAAAAGAAAGAATAGCTGAGCCGTGGAATCAGAAAACTAGGGAAATACGAGCTGCATTTCACTTGCAGTCCTCAGGCAGCGGCTGGACAAACACTTGTCAGGGATGCTTTAGGCTGATCCTGCAAGGAGCAGGGGGTTGGACTAAATGCCCTGTCTGGCCCCTTCCAGCTCTATGATTCCATGAAAGGGGGCAGGTAGGGAGGGGGAAAAACCGCACACAAAGCTCAGGTATTGCAGGATCTCTAGGTAATCACAGAGACAATGTGGGTCAAGGACTGGAATTTTATATCTTGATTTTAAATAGCCGGTCAAGTCTCTGAGATACAGAAATATTTACAAAGATAAAGATGAACAAGCCCCTCCCCTCAGTCACTGAACGTATTTGGAGGTCCTGGTTAGGATAGCTTGGGATATGTGCACTGTTTATTCTTTGGACAGTTTTCTTGAGCCTTCTCCAGGATCCAAGCTGACATTTTGTGAAAGGGTGGCTTAGTGAATGGTGCTGGGGTGGTTTCGTGAATGGTCCCGGGGTAGTTTTCGTGAATTGTACTGGTGCATCACAGCTTCTGAGAACTGTCTTTGCTTCTCAGAACCCTGCAAGAATCAGCCACAGAGCAGGAAGCACTCGGTCTCCAAGAGTCTAAAGTATCTCTTCCATCCCGGGAGCAAATTCTTAAAGACGCTGAAAAGGTAGGAGGTCCGATGGGTAATCAGGCAGCAAAAAACATTGGTGCACACTGCACAGTTCATACATGTTCACTCCCCTTACTTATTGAGTGTCCTAGGTGGCAGGGTGAGGGGAATCCTTCCCACCTTTCCTCTTAAAGAGTTTCTCAGACATTGCTATGGAAAATAAGCTCTTCTGTGTTTCCTCGGATCTGCCACCCTAGCAGACTGAATCCTTCCCAAACTGTCTTTTCTTCTCTCCCAGGGGTCTCTATCTGGCTTCTGTATTCTACAAGGATGACAACATTCTAGTGACGCATGAGGATCAGATTCCCGTGGTGGAAATAGACGACACCTACTCCTGTCTGCTTATGCAAGACTTCCTCTGGTTCACCAAGGTGACTCTTTAAGTAGTGGGTCTTCAAAAGCAGAAGACTTCCGCTGGGACAGGCCCATGGCCCATCTTGTCCTCATCCTGGACAACCAGATGCCTTCCAATAAACCCACAAGTGGCAACACCCCAACACACACTTTTTGTCTCTTCCCTACCCACCATAGCAGACTTAATCAAAAGCACCCAGCCTCTGAGTACAGTGGCTTCATTTACCACAGCCAGTCTATCCTCCATGAATGCGTCTTCTTCTCCTTTGCAGCCATCTAAAGCCATTGTATCCCATGAACTGGTACATTCCACTAGTTAATGAAGTGTTCTGTGAAGAAGTACTTCCTCTCATCTCACCTGAGTCTATTACCAATTGATATCACTGAAAGATTCTGAGTTTTCGAATTATGAGAAAGGAAGAAATAGCTCTCTGTACCCACCTTCTCCACATCAGGCATCATTTTATAATCCCGTATAGCTCATCCCCCTCAAGCCGCCTTGAGTCTTTCAGAAAAAGGCAAGGTGTAAATGTAATGTAATAAATATCCATGTCCCCCGCGCCCCCAAATTAAAACTGATCTTTCCTTTCTCCATAGAAAAGGCATCCCAACCCAATGGTCATTTTTGGTTGCCCTGCTCTAAACTGTTTTCAGCTCTGAGATATCATTTAAAAGGTGGGGGAACTTCAAACGTACACAGTGTTTCTAACGTGTCCACGCTATATAGATTTTTATATTATGATCTTGGAAATTCCATTTGCTGTCCTTTTCCTGATAAACCCTAGCATCAAATGTCCTTATTTCACCGGCACATAGAGAGCACTTTTTAGCACATTTTTGTAGCCCAGTGAATCATCTACTGTGGGAGTTACTTGCTACCTTATTGTCACAAAACCTGAAATTCTGAGAGAGCGGGTGCCTCTATAGCAGTGGTGGTGAACCTTTGGCACTCCAGATGTTATGGACTACAATTCCCATCAGCCTCTGCCAGCATGGCCAATTGGCAAAGCCCTTTCAGGGGTGTACTGACCAACAAAAGCAGGATACCAACAAGGGTGCATTTGCTTGTGCTGTAATTTGGGTAACTTGGCTGGGCTAGAGTCTCAGGAATCTTATACTCACCTGACTGGCCCAATTGCTGTGCTTGGTGCAGGTCTCTTGCATGTGGGATGAAATCCTCTGGCTGCGTCAGTGTGTCACCGTCTCCCAAACGTCCTGTTCCTGCATCCTCCAAACCCGCTTCAAGATGCTGCTGGCCATCTCCCAAATGCAGGTAAGGAAAAGGCTTTTGTGGAACGTTCCTTGAGTTGCCTTGGTTGGGTTGCCTTCTGTGATCACTGACTGCATAGATGAAGAAGAAGAAGAATTGGATTTATATCCCCCCTTTCTCTCCTGTAAGGAGACTCAAAGGGGCTTACAATCTCCTTTCCCTTCTTCTCCCCACAACAAACACCCTGTGAGGTGGGCGGGGCTGAGAGAGCTCCGAAGAGCTGTGACTAGCCCAAGGTCACCCAGCTGGTGTGTGTTGGAGTGCACAAGCTAATCTGAATTCCCCAGGTAAACCTCCATAGCTCAGGTGGCAGAGGGGGGAATCAAACCTGGTGCCTCCAGATTAGAGTACACCTGCTCTTAACCACTATGCCACTGCTGCTGGAAATGTGTCGTCATCAAGGGAGTGTCAACCTCTGTCAGGAACCTGCGCTGTCCACCCAGGACAGGTAACAATCTCAAGTTGTTGCCAGTTATGGGTAGAAGTCCCTTGTGTATCTAGTTTGGAGCTGTTCCAGCAGTGCTCTGAATCTATGGACATGGCCACCAGAGGTCATAAAGAAAATTGGATGTGGGGCTGTAGCTGCATGGACAAGCTAGTTACTCTCCATCCACTGGGTCACTGTAGGATTGAAAATGTAAGAGGAGGAATTCATAAAAACAGCAGGACACTTACAGTCGGAATGGTGGTGATTGATAGCTCAAATATGAGAGGATGAGATTTCCCAGATGTGGACTTGGCTAGAGCCTCATTCCTTTGTTGCTTTTCCCAGTCTAGAGCAGCATAATATCTGATCGCTCTGTTACCAACCTTTTATTATATATATTCAGAGCAGAATAGGGGGTGTTTTTTTTGTCTAATGTTTTACATTAGGTTGTATACAGCCCCCCCTCCCTCCACCCCTCAAATACCAGACTTTCCAGTAGCTGGACTGGCAAACTTTACTTTGATTAACTTGTGCGATTGATTAAAACTTCAGTGGCAAATATATGAAGCAGAACAGCTACTCGGGGAAGTCAGTAGCCTTCTGAGACAGGGTTCTTTTATGCTCAGAAAGTATCCAAGATTAAGCAGTGATCCAAAGGGGAGGGGAAAGCGTATATACAAGGCACAGCACTTCCCTTGTACAAGGATGTTCAGCCATGAATTTTGGTGGCCCCTTTCAAACGGCTGTGCTTGTAGGATCTCTTTCCCATCACGGGCAGCTGCCTTCGCCTGCAATTAAACTGTCCGCAGGCCTTTACACGCGCTCTGAAACGTTGTTCTTCCTTCACACGCTGCACAAATCTGTAAGAATGAGCGGTTTCAAATGGCGGCCGCGCGCCTATAGGCTGTGGTAATCAGCCATCACGTTGAAGAAAAATGGTTGCATTCATTCAGGATTCTGTTGGAAACTGCCACAAGCGGGTCTCTGGAGAGGCGGGATATACGCTTTTCCAAAAAAATAGTTGTTGGGAGATCTGTAGCCATCCACCGGCCCGGAGGGTTGTTCTGTAAGTGGCCCTTAGAACAAAGAAGTGTTCCTGCCTGCCCCAAACCAATTTGACAGCTCCTCCCGCTCCTCTTGGTCAGGGTTTAAAGGCTATTCCCTCTTCAGCCTGACTGCCATTGCCATAAATGTGTCCCTTCTTCCTCCTCTGTTATCTGTGCAGGGTCTGCTGGGCATCCAGGACCTGGGACAGGTCTTTTTTGAGCCCCTGAAAGACAAGCAGGGCAACATTTTGGTGGTGACCTTGAAGGAGGTGAAGACCAGCCAGACTTTTGAGAGCGTCCGCTGGGTTCCCCTTTCCAAGCTACCGACAAGCCGCAAATCCGTCTCCTCTCCTGAAGAGCCCACTGCTCTGGACATGCTGCTGCTGACCATCCAGGTGGCTGGTTCTTGTTCCTCCATGAGGGCTGAAAGGTGCTGTGTTTTCACGCTTGGCCACACGCCTCTCTTGTTGAAGACCTCTAGCCAAGTGAAATGTGAAAAAAATTTCAGGTTCAAAATCTAGTCAAAATGGATCTCGGAGAAAGGCTGGTGAGGTCAATGGTCAAACTCATTCCAAGGCAGACTTGCATCTTTGTGTTCACTGGCCTGTGTAGGGAAGAAGAGGAAGAAGAAGAGTTTGGATTTATAGCCCACCTTCCTCTCCTGTAGGCTCCTTTCCCTTCTTCTCCCCGCAACAGAATTTTATGAGGTAGGCGGGGCGGAGAGAGTTCCGAAGAACTGTGACTTGCCCAAGGTTACCCAGCAGGAATGTAGGAGTGCGAAAACACACCTGGTTCACCAGATAAGCCTCGGCCACTCAGGTGGAGGAGTGGGGAATCAAACCTGGTTCTCCAGATTAGAATCCATCTGCTCTTCACCACTACCCCATGCTGGGAAGAGTGCTGAAGTTGAGAACAACTTGTTGCAGCCCAGTCATGCCCCTTCATTGTTTGACATTTATAGCTGAGCAATATTACAGAACAAGGTGCTTGACCGGGTTCTGCCGCTGTCATACTTCTCCCCACCACGAGCTGCATTTGCTCTTTTCTGGGGCTTTGCTCCCCTTCCTCGTGTTGTAGTTGTGTTCCCAGACAGCGATCTGGGCTTCGCAAAGGCTGCCTTCCCCGAGCGCCCAGCCTTTCCTCCTCTTGCTTTGACCCCTCTGGTTGTTTCTCTCTCCTTTCACTTCCTTTCACTCAGCCAAGTGTCTCCGGCAACAAAAGCCACTCGAGCACCTGTACAAGGGGCTATTGAAACCGCTTATTCAAAGCCTTTGGCAGGATTAGCGAAAGGCCAAACCGCTAAAGGGCCAGTTCAAGGCTGTCTCTGTTCCTGGAGATCGCAGCACCAGTCTGGATATCTGACAACAACAGCCTCCTTTGTGAGGCTTCCGGTGCCTCCCGCCCCGTGCCAGTCTGTCTCCTGGGGCTTTTGGCCCGGTTTCAACCTGGAAGCTGGAGATAAAATAGCTACACGGGACTTTCAATTCAAGCCACAGAAATGGTTCGTTTTTGACTGGCTCCGTATTTTATCTCCCCACGGTTGCCCCTGGTGACCTTAGCCTCTCTGTTGTGTTCTGAGTTTTGGGGGTTGGTGGTGAAGGTTTTTGCAGCCAGGTTTACAGGGAGATGTGTGCTTTCTGTCCTCAGGACAAGCTGGCTTACCACCAGAAAAGCAGCCAGGCTCTCCCCCCGGGTCTCTACTTGGGTTACCTGAAGCTCTGCAGCGCTGTCGACCAGATCCGAGTCCTGGTGCCCGAACGGTTGCCTAACATCCTGTGCCATGTGAAGATACGGAACAACCCAAACATCTCCAGGTAGGGCTTTTGGACCAGGCATGGAAGGCAATCAGGGTAACTAACGTACATTCTATACTCCTTGCTGCAGAACTGCTGGGAACCCAGGGGGACTGTGCTGAAGGCTTCCTATGGCAAAGAGAGCCAAGTCCAGAGATGCAGGAGCGAGAGAATCAATGGGCAGGCTAGCTGAGAGGGAGGTTATATATGTGGGACCGTGGCTGATTGACTGTACATGTGGCAGGGTAGCACCTGTCAGCTTTAGATGATGCAAACTGGAGTAACCTCCAGGTTTTTATTCTGACCTCAGGAGGTGTGGATTGGTCTCTTTGGCCCAAGGGTAAGTCTTCATGGATCAGGTGTAAAATTCGGGTGACTCCATTCTGCAGAATGACAATCCAAAGGAGGACTTCCATTGCTGCCACTCAGGAGAGCTTGGCGTTAGTTCTTTCCAAGTAAGAGGGGCTTTGTTTCCTGTCAAGGATGAGTAATTTCAACCAATGGGAGCCATCGCCTGGACTTTCTGAGCCCATTTCCAAAATGTTCAGCTTTAAAAAGATGATGATGATGATGATGATGATGATGATGATGATGATGATGAAGAGGAGGAGGAGGAGGAGGAGGAGGAGGAGGAATTTGGATTTCTACCCCCCCCCTTTCTCTCCTGTAAGGAGACTCAAAGGGGCTTATAATCTCCTTTCTCTTCCCACACGACAGATACCCTGTGAGGTGGGTGGGGCTGAGAGAGCTCTGGAGAACCATCACTCGCCCAAGGTCACCCAGCTGGGGCGTGTCAGAGTGCACAAGCTAATCTGGTTCCCTAGATAAGCCTCCACAGTTCAAGTGGCCAAGTGGGGGATCAAACTCGGTTCTCCAAATTAGAGTGCATCTGCTCTTACCCACTACATCATGCTGGCTCTCATGATGATGATGATGATGATGGTGATGGTGATGGTGATGGTGATGGTGATGGTGATGGTGATGGTGATGATGATGATGAAAGCAGACAGCCTTCTACACCAGCTCAGGGAGAAGCATAGCTGTCCCTGCCTTCTAGTGTTTGGTCCAAGGCATGCTACAACACATGGATATCTGACAGGTTCTAAAATTAACCATTGCTTTACCAAATGCAGTTAAATGACTGGGGACATTCAACGCATCTTGTATTTAGGGTGCTCCTTGCTGATATCTTCCCTGTCCACTGTACCCTTTAAGCCCCCCCATAACAAAAATTCTAGGGCTGTGGTGGCAGGGGCTGATGGGAATTGTAGTTCATGAACATCTGAAGTGCCATAGGTTTGCCACCACTGTTCTAGGGACAGGTCTGTCCATCAATATGAAGCACCCTGCTGGTATCTAAGCCCCAAAGACTGCTTCAGGTCAAAAACACAACGGAAGCTTGATCACCTCTTCTGTACCAACCTTATCCAGTTTTAGGTCCTGTTTTAACACCTGCTGTGTCCTGTATTTTGTTTTATTTTCACTGATATGTCTAATAAAGGTCAGTTGAAACTAACTGCTTCAAACATCCCGCACGAGAACGCTTTTTTTCCAAAAAGGGGGAAAATGCACTCATTTTGATACCCTGAATATTGACCTATTAGCCAGCCATATGCACGTGTCAAGGGTAGGCCTTTCTTTCATGGTCTTACTCTTCTGCGGGTTCATCCATTTTGTCTCCTCTTCCAGGGAGGAGTGGGAGTGGCTGCAGCACTTGGCTGGGATGGAAGAGCCCATTCCCCTGGAACAAGATCTCGAGGCCACCCCCCAGAATCTCTTGCTCCAGGAGCTTCAAGGGGCAGTCAGAGAGCTGATGCAGCTGTTAAACATCCCATTGCATGAGGTAGGTTCAGGATGGAATTACAGTGGAACCTCTGTTTTCAATGGTAATCCGTCCAAAAAGAATCTATGACCGTGGTGGCAAACCTTTGGCGCTCCAGATGTTATGGACTACAATTCCCATCAGCCCCTGCCAGCATGGGAATTGTAGTCCATAACATCTGGAGTGCCAAAGGTTCGCCACCACTGATCTATGAAAACCGAAACTGATGAAAACCGAGGCAAACTTTTTCATACGAATCCATGTAAATCCAATTAATCTGTTCTAGGCACTCCAAAAAACATACCAAAAACACATTTTTGGTGAATAAACATAGTGTTTAATGCTGAAAACAGTAACAAACAATAACACTAGGACCAGCTTCAGAGCCAGTGGACCAATGTCGCACCAGAAAGCTGTCCAAAGAGGTCTGTTTCTGACGCCTCTTTAAGATTTGTCTGAAATGGGGCAAGACATTGTCATTAAACAAGTTGCAGACATGGCCTGCAACAGCTTTGTCCGGGTGATTTTTCTCCACCTTACTGAAAATTGAAGAAAACCGAGGCAAATTGATGAAAACCGAGACAAATTTTTTACTGAAAAAATCGATGAAAACCGAAACTGAAAACCGAAACTGAAAACCAAAGGCAATGAAAACCGAGGTTCCACTGTATACAGATTATGTGGGGACAGAAAGGAAGTGGGGGTGTTGCAGTGCAGGCAACAGGACTTATCTGTGTTAATGGGGGGGCAGTCTAGATTTTTGTCAAGTTCTGTCGGTCGAGAGACAAACCAAGCAAGATGGGGGGAGGATTGTGTTGAATCTCTTGATGTTTGTGCAAATGATAACAAGTTGGGTGCTGGGAAGACCGAATCAAGACCTGGGGATTTGAACTCAGATATATCTGGTCCAAAAATAACACCACCACCACCACCACCCCAAATAACTTCACTGGTATTTTCCAGGTATGTTTATTTTGCCGAATCAGCATTCCAGAATACTAATTATCTATTCCTGGAAAATCCCGGAAATGTTTGGGAGTGGCCAGGAATATCCAAGGCTACCATTTTAAGGCTCCCTGGACTGTTTTTCTCCAATTTTTAGGGTTCCCAGCCGTGGGGAGTGGGGGATGAGGCAGTGTCCCAGTCAATAGTATTGGACATTAGAGGGAACACTTGAGCCGTCTGCCCAATTGTGGCTGTTCACACGTAACCTCCATGGGAGATTTTAACTTGGTGGGGCCAGGTTCTCCAGACCTAACTCAGGTTTCCCACAGCCTTGGGAAAAACTTTTTTTAAAATAAAGGAAAGAGATGCTGCCATGGAGGTAGGAAGTACTCCTGCCTCTGCCCCCCCCCCCCACACACTCACACATTTTCCACCCCAAAACAGCACTGGGTTATTTATTTTTGCTGCTGCTGCTTTAGGAGTATTCTGCGCATGGTCAAAAGAGGATTAAAAAAAGGCTTGACTCCATTTCAGAGCTAAATTATTTGGGGCTGCTGTTGCTGTGGTCTGCTTCAGTTTTTTTTCCTACTCTGGGAAGATCTTCTAGTTCTGTCCTAGTGCACATCTTCAGGACTGGTGGGATTTTTCTCAATTTTTTTCCTCTCTCTGTGTGTCCTTTGTTTTTTGTATTTTGTCAGAGGAGCAGGAGGAATCTGACATTTCTTTCTGGGGTTTTTTTAAATAGCTTCCCTTGCTTTTGTTTTGTGGAATTTTGGGGTGTTCCTGTTGGTTTTTAAATTTTTAGTTTAGCAGGATTGGAAGAAAATTTCCTGGTTACATTTAAATAATACTTAACTTCAGGTGAGGGTTTACGGCAGATATTTTTAAAAATAGAAGATTGGTTTGGCTTGGGCTCTCTGGTTTGACTCTGGTTCCGTTGGGTTGGTTGTTCTGTTTGCACTGGAGTCTTTTGGTCAGTGGTTGCTCCTGTGTGTTTGAATACTGCCTTCTTTGAATTCCCCCCCCCCTAGGAATGGCTGGGGGCATCTTGTTTGGGGTCCCATAAAATTGGATCGCTTGACTCAGTTCACTTTAAATTTAGAAGAAGAAGAAGAGTTTGGATTTATATCCCCTCTTTCTCTCCTGTAGGAGATTCAAAGGGGCTTACAATCTCCTTGCCCTTCCCCCCTCACAACAAACACCCTGTGAGGTAGGTGGGGCTGAGAGAGCTCCGAGAAGCTGTAACTAGCCCAAGGTCACTCAGCTGGCTTGGGTGGGAGTGTACAGGCTAATCTTAATTGTATTTAATTGTATTTATTTTAGTAACTGTTGCTCAAGTTTTAATGGGTTTAAGTTTTATTTGTATTGATTGCTGTCTTAGAGAACAGCTATATTGTGATCCGCCTCGAGCCCTCCGGGGGTGAGGTGGCCTATAAATCCAACAATAAATAAATAAATAATCTGAATTCACCTTATAAGCCTCCACAGCTCAGGCGGCAGAGCGGAGAATCAAACCCGGCTCCTTCAGATTAGATACAAGAGCTCTTAACCTCCTACGCCACTGCTGCTCCTTTAATGGGTTCTTTAATGGGCAGGTCCCCTATTATTTTAGTGCCATTTGGTTGAATGACTCCTGAACAACCTTTTGCCTCCATGCGCCTTGTTTGAGCGCTTGCTACGAGGCGGCTGGGATGAAGACCGCTGACAGTTAGCTGCGGTTTGGGTCGGGGCAGCCCTATCAGGGGTCATGCCCACCCTGCAGCAATGGGCCTCAGCCCCTGCTATGCTGGACTCCTGCATTTCTTCCTCGGGGAGGAAGCTGCCGTCAGAGGCAAGAGGCTTGCTGCCAGAGCCGGTCACCATCTTAAATCCGTGGCAGCCCTTTTTTGAGCTGTTCTCGTCCTCTGCCAAACAGCTTGCAAAGTTGAAAAGGGGAGAGGGAAGGTAGAAAAAGAGGATAGGGATAAAGTTAAGCTAAGTTAGAGGCAGAAAAGCAAGTGAAAGGGCAAAGAAGACCAGAAATAGAAGCACAGGCAACTGGGCTGAATTGCTGTCCCCGGAGGTAGGAAAGAACTGAGGAGAGATAGCAGTCTGCCTGGCAACAGGGAACAAGAAATTTAATCCTGCCTCCCCAATAGGACAGTAGGAAAAACCCAGGTGTCCTACAGCTCAGAGAAGAAGGACCTTTCGCAGGTAAGTACCGATGCTCCTTTTGCCACACAGACCAATTAAGTGGTTGTCTGACTTCATTCTCTGCTTTTAGGCAGGAGACTTATCTATCCGTGTTCAACAGACTGTTGTAATGAAGGCTGAGAAGGTTTATGCCAACCAATCCAATGTTTTGTCATGTTTGACTCCTCCAGGCCAAAGATTTCCGTCTGTACAGTCAGGAAGTTCTGGACTTTGGAGGGCAGGTCTCCTTTCTCTTGTTGCTGCCTCCCTCGGATGACGTGTGCACCGCTCCTGGTCAGAACAACCCTTACACTCCTCGGTCTGGCTTTTTCACGCTCCCCCTTCAGATCTTTGAGCTAGGTAAGGCACATAAACTACATTCTTCATCCTCTGCTTCTAGACAAGATGTCAAACTCAGGCCCTCCAGGTGTTCACGGACTACAATTCCCAGCAGCCCCTGCTAGCAGGGCCAATTGGCCCTGCTGGCATGGGCTGATGGGAATCGTAGTCTGTGAACACCTGGAGGGCCTGAGTTTGACACCTGTGCAAGAAGGAACGCTCTCCCCACACTGAGTTCCTTGAAAGGTCCCAAAGGGTTGAAGGGCATGGCTTACTAGAGTTTGCATGGGGCACAATGTATTTTCCCTCCTGACGACTCTGTCCCGGATGGAAGAGGGAGAAGGAGATCTATTGTTTTTCCAAAAACAAAATCAGGAAGGAAAAAAAGTTCCATAGGCATCTGGACCCAAACTCTCTGGATAAGCCGAATATATATTGTTATGATGCCTAAGAAAGTGGCAAGAACAACGGTAGCAGAACTACTGAATCCCTGAAACCCATTGTGTATTTCAGCATACTTCATCTATGTCCAGCCTTTGTCTCTAGCAGGGACCCAAAGCAGCTACAGGATTCTCTTCTGCTCCGCTTTATCCTCACAGCCCTTGTAGGAGGGTTCAGCTGAGTGTATGTGAGGCTGGACCAAAGTCACCGGAGCCCTTCCTGGTGAAACAGGAACATTAAAGCACCCCCATCGTGTCACAAACTCACTGCCAGGCAGAGGATGCAAATGCCTTTATGTGTAAACATCAAGTACAGTTGCCTGCAGTTTTCTTCTCTCAGGCTCCTCTCCCCCAGCGCCATTGGGCTCCCTTCTTCACTGCTGCACCATGGGACAAAGGGTGGTAGACACACCCTGTAAATATTCAGCTGAGTCTGGCAACATGGTGCTGTCCCCCATTCCGCAAGTCAGTCAGTCAGTCAGTCAGTCAGTCAGTCAGTCAGTCAGTCAGTCATTCCCTTTATTAAACATAGGATAAAACAACAGTCAGACTAACAATAACAACAATAAAAGGTTATTAGGTGATCAACAGGAGTGCACAGTTGTTGATAAAGCTGTTGCCAAAAACTTTGCTACATCTGCGGTTCTTTTAGTGCAGCAGGACCCCTTCTCTTGTTGGTGGATACCACCTAGAAGGCAGAAGAACCTTTTTGCCATGGCCTGGCAGTGTGCTGTGGGTCAGCCCGCTTTAGCAGGCTTCTTTCCTTTCAACTTATCGCTTCTACGGATAACCAAATTTTGCTTCTGCAGTGCCACAACCCTTCTCCCTGCTCTTCGTTTTCCAGTTCATTTTTTCACGTACGACCACGAGTTCATCGCTCAGTACTGCCAAGTGTCTGCCCTGTTGGAGCTGGAGTCGCTTCTCTCCCAGCAGAGCCTCAGGGAGGCCTTCTCAGACACCGAGCTGACTACCGCCAAGCAGAGGCACCAGCAAGTTCAGGACTATATGCAGGTCAGTTGCCGCCAGAGGGTAGAAAATGATGCCAAAGATGGGGGTTGTGGTTTAGTGGTAGAGCATCTTTTTCCCATGCAGAAGGTCAATTGGCCACATCTGGGTTCTAGATCAAATCAAGCCTGAACTGTCCCTACACACTAAAATGGCTAATACTTTAAGAACATAAGAGAGAGTCTGCTGGATCAGACCAGAGTCCATCTAGTCCAGCACTCTGCTACTCACAGTGGCCCACCAGATGCCTTTGGGAGCTCACAGGCAGGATGTGAAAGCAATGGCCTTCTGCTGCTGCTCCCGAGCACCTGGTCTGCTAAGGCATTTGCAATCTCAGATCAAGATTGGTAGCCATAGACCAACTTCTCCTCCATCAATCTGTCCAAGCCCCTTTGAAAGCTACCCAGGTTAGTGGCCATCACCACCTCCTGTGGCAGCATATTCCAAACTTTGATCACGTAACGAGAAGACAAGAGTCAGTGGAAGAGAAAATAATACTAGGAAAAGTTGAAGGCAGCAGGAAAAGAGGAAGGCCCAACATGGATTGACTATAAATCAGGGATCCTATAGAGTTGCTGCCAATCAGAGTAGGCAAGACTGGTCTTGATAGGCCAATTGATTTGCTTTGATGATGTGTTCCTGCATTGCAGGAGGTTGGACCTAATGGCCCTTGGGGTCTTTTCCAACTCTATGACTCTGCGAATGGTGAGACTGATTCCAAGGCAGCTTGCTATGTTCATGTGAGATTTGCATGATGGTGTGCTTGGAGATGGGCATGGTTTTTCCATACCAGTGGTTCTCAGACTGTGCCTCAGAGTTCTAGGAAAGGCATTGGGAAAGTAGGCTTTTTTCTACCATGTTTCTCCCCCCGCCCCCCTTCCCCAGTTAAATAAAGTACAATGATTCTGTTTCTTTGTATCGGACAGCAAATGGAGGAGATCTGGCGGGAAATGCGTTGGATGATGGATGCCCTGCAGCATGCGCGGTACAAGCAGCCGACCGGTGGTATCCCGCTTGCGTTGTTCCTTGAGGAATCTGCCATTGAACTGAAGGAGAAGACTCAGTCGACCTCTTCTCACTTGGACTTCCTCCCCTCGCCTACCCCATCTCCTGAAATGAGTCGCAAGCTCAACTCGGGTGAGGAATACCAGCAGCCGGGGCCAATAGACCAGCTCTGCTCTGAGACAGGTTTCCTCTCTCCCTTTTACAAGCACAGTAGCTCTCTAAACTCCATTTTCATTTGGTCTGAACGACCACATTACTCTGTCAAGATTGGAAACGCTGATCCCTTCTGCTCTTCACTGACCTCAGCAAAGATCCACATTTTATGTGGCAGAAAATATGGGCTTGCAACTGTGGGCTAAGCTAAGCAAGCAAATGGGAAGCTAGGGTTAAAGCTTCCATTTCTGAATATTAATAGCCCTCATGGGGATGTGTGTGCAGATTGGTTCTAGACCATGGTGCTGGGGGAGGAAAAGGCAATCCCTAATGGGACAAATAGTAGCTGGATGGGAACATTGGCATAAGGGTGACACTACTGTCCTTTACACTGTTGCCCCAATCCAGTTCAGCCCCTCTTCTACACCTCCAGTCATTAATAAACATTTTAAGAGCCAAGAAGGATCTGCTATAATATGTCTTCCAGTCTGTGGGAAAAGAGTTTTTCTGGAAAGGATGGGGAAAATGAATGACCAAGTGGTAGAATCATAGAGTTGGAAGAGACCCTGAGGGCCAACCCCCTGCAATGCAGGGACACACAATCAAAGCATTCCTGACAGATGGCCATCCAGCCTCTGTTAAAAAACCTCCAAAGAAGGAGACTCCACCACACTTGGAGGTAGTGCATTCCACTGTCAAACAGCCCTGACTGTCAGGAAGTTTTAGGTGGAATCTCTTTTCCTTCACCTTGAACCCATGAGACCGGGTGCCACCAATATGGGTAGTCTGTTATTATTGGAATTGATGCTGCATATTGAATTTAAATGTTTTTAGATGTTTTAAGTATCTTATTGGTTTTTATTATATTGTGAACCGCCTAGAGCCCTTTGGGGATGAGGCGGTCTACAAAATCTAATAAATAATATAAAAATAAATAAATGACTCCTGGTCCTAGACTCTGGAGCAGCAGAAAACAAGCTTGCTCCCTCAAGTATGGAGGGAGAAGGGTAGGGAGGAAGTTGAACTGAACAGTATACTACAGAACTCCCCTAGATGTACTGTAATGCTTCAGTGAAATTCTTTTTGACCAACAGTAAAATTAAAAAGTTCCCTCATGGCTGATTCTTGATATCCTCATTGCAATAATTTAATAATATTAATGTAGCTATTTTGAGTCCCTTCTTCCCTTGAATGTTATCAACACTGGGAGCCCCCACCCCCACCCCCACCCCCACCCCACCCCCGTGGAGGGACTATCCCATATTTTCTCCACCATTTTTCTTAAAGCTATACATGCCATCACAGTATTAATTATCTAGATTAAGTTGTCTTTGCCACTACCAACATTTTAATAAGAAAACTTATATCATTAACCTTAATGAGGCCTCCCAGATATCCTGACAGCGCAACGTGAGAATCTGTCGGGATCTGATACACTGTAATCTTTAAAATGATCTCAGATACCTCTTGGCAGCTCCTTGTTAGGAGTATCCCACAAACCATAAATCTCCTTTGTACACTTTCTTCTCAAGAAACAATATTTGCAGAGCCTGCTGCAGCAGCTGTATATAGAAATAACGTACACAGAAGGCATATAGAATTGAAGACCGGCATAGGAGAGAAATGGACACATTTTGTTTGGCCAAGAGTAAAGATATCCCGTGGAAAACTTTGAAACCCATTGGTGCTTGGAGTTCCTGATTTCTGAGTATCAGTCATTTTGAGCCCCTGTTCCCTTAATGTGATACCAGTGAGCCACTCAGAATTCCAGATTAAAGTAGGTTTCCTTGATAAAATCAATGGTTTTTACTGGCTGTTGTTACAGTTCTTTTCCTACTTCAAATCTTTTCCCTGGGCCAAGTCCATCCTTAGGTAACCAAACTTTTTGTCATCTTCTTCCAGCAGATTCACATGGGATCTCAGATGAGGAGGGCTCCTCCGAGGTATTCTTGGCTACAGACAGCGACTATGACTCCAGCAGGGCTCAAAGCCCCAGGGAGCTGGACCTCATTTACTCCTCTTCAGGGCCCGAATGCTGCAACAGAAGAATTCCCCGCCCTTTGCGGGACAGTGCCCCCGACGTCCTGCAGAGTCATGAGCTGAAAACGGCCCCGATCCTGACAGAGGAGCCCCGGCCTCCCCCTGAGCTCTACGACAGTGACTTTGTGCTTCCCAGCCGGCAAATAGAGCTGTTGCGCATCACAGAGAAGCGGCAGGCATATTGCGTCCGCACCAGCAGCCTGGATTTTCCGAAGCCCCTTTGCCACGTGGCCAGGAAGTCTTGCCCCGGTTCAGTGGACAGTTCCCCAACAGAGAGCAGGACTGCGGGCCGATGCAGCCCAGTCAGGTTCGGAACAGGCTTGGCCTTCAGCCCCAAGCATGGCTGGCCCTCAGAGAGCACCGAGCCTGTCTTTCGGACGCGCTCAGTCGAGTGGATTCGTACCTTCCAAGAGATACCTGAGCCAGGGCATGTAGTGAACCGGGGCAAGTTGCCCGGCTCCACGGCGTTATGTGTGTGCCCGCAATATGAAACAGGGCTCTCCAAAGAGACAAACATTAAGGTACTGTCATAATCCTGGTCCAGTGTAGTCTGGCATAGCACAGTCCTGAGAAGGGTGAACAATATACAATTTGCACCCAAAAATGGTTTGCTTATGGTGAAGTCAGGGGTGAAGGCAGGTCAATGTATGCCTCCCTCTCAAGATTCATCATGGACCCCCAGATTGTCCACTGGCATACAGCCTGAATTTCACCAAACCCTGAGAGAGCAAAGTCTGAAACCGAGCTCTTGACTAAGGGATTGAATATTTTTAATGCAGAAAATATCTCCATTGCTCTTTCCCTAGCTATGGAATGAGGTGAAAAAGAGAGACCTTCTTCTTACGTCTTGTTCTCCTTTAGAGGTGCTTGCATGCTATCACATTCCAACCCTCCTTCTTTCCACCAGTGGCTTCCCAAATGAGCGATTAGACTCATGGGCCACATCAGCTTTGCCCAGAAGGGTTTTGAAACATTAACAGTTCCACAAAACTGAATCCAGTTTAGCTTTCCAGACTCCCATTAGACTTGAGTGGGACACTCTTAGATTAGTTTCTTGACAGCAATTTTAGATATCACAGGATATGCCTTTGCCACTGTGGCGTAGTGGTTAAGAGCAGGTGGATTCTAATCTGGAGAACCGGGTGTGATTCCCCACTCCTCCACCTGAGTGGCAGAGGCCTATCTGGTGAACCGGATGTGTTTCCGCACTCCTACATTTCTACTGGGTGACCTTGGGCTAGTGACAGTCACAGTTCTTCAGAACTCTCTCAGCCCCACCGACCTCACAAGGTGTTTGTTGTGGGGAGAGGAAGGGAAAGGAGCATGTCAGCCACCTTGAGTCTCCCTACAAGAGAGAAAGGTGGGGTATAAATCCAACTCTTCTTCTTCTACTGGAGTAAATTTGGGAAAGACATTTCACCCAGGTAGTTGAGTTCTTGAGGAGAGAGCAGCCAGTATGGGTATCCCTCTCTATCCACCCATCCCCTTACAACTTTGTGCACCCTTCTTTATCTCAGATATCTTTGTCTTTGCGCAGCTGCACGTCACCAACAAGATGTCGGCAGAAGAGGTGGTGAAGCTCGTGGTGGAAGAGATGAACGAGGTCTCCCGCAACGTCCTGGGAGATGCTGACGCGTTCTGCTACAGTGAGGAGCAGCTGGACCACTTTGGACTTGTGTTTGTGTCAGATGAAGTTGAACAGTGGCTCCCCAGTGACTTCCTTCCCCTCTCGCTCCAAAAGGCTTGGCCTGACGGAAGGTTCTATGTCCGGATCAAAGAGACTTCTCCTCTCTTGTTTCAGTACGGGCCAGCGACCACTGTATGAGAGGAGGGGAACGGGGGGAGGGGGGGCAGAAAGTATGAAACATCTAACTTCCATCACCAATGCTTCCTTCTTGAAAAGACACTTTTGTGCCAGATACCATGGGCCAAAACAGGAGCGTACTGGGCCAGCGTGTTGCTTTTGTGTGTGCGTGTGGGTTTATTTTAACCAAAGAGACAAGACTGGGATGTTGCGACAGCAAAAAGTGTGGGTGGAGGACAGGGGCCTTCTGGGTAGTGGAACAAATCTGAAGACGTTTAGAAAGGGGAAGAGTTAGTGTGGATTAAAGCAGCAATACATACATATATTTTCCACTCTGAAAACAGAGAAGGGATGCGTTGTTGAAGGAAAAGTTACTAAGATTTTGGCCGGGGTGGACCCAAAAGTTTGGGGCAGCTGGGGAGGCAGGTGAACTCACAAAAACTTCGTGTCCTGTTATCTGTTATTGTTTTGCTGTTAACTGGAGAGACGGGAAATTGCCCATATTTTTTTTTAACATTCTGTTTTTCTTTTCTCGCATCAAAGATGCACATGCCACGAAAACATTGCAAGAGATATTTAGTACACTCAGCACAAAAAATGGCAAGAGATGTTCAAGTTGTATGAGAATAGGAATTCCTTTCCACACTCTACATGCAGGACAGAATCTCCTCCTAGTAGGAAAATCAGATTAATCTTTCACATCAACAGGAGAGAGAGAGAGAGCGACTAACTTTCCCAGGTCAGCCCTCTCTTTGTGGCTCGATGGCAGAATTCCTGAGAACTCTGCATTCAAGAACCCTTTATGGGTTTTTTTTCCTTTTCTGCTTTCCCCTCAGCCTTTTATCTTTCCCATATCCCAGTCAGGGATCAGAAAGGGGACACAGGGAAAAAATGCTGGGGAACCTCTGTAGGACCAAGTCTGCCCCCAGGTAGATTATCTGCTTCCCTGGATCCCAAGCATTTTTTCCCTTCTCCTAGTGGGCATTTGAAATGTAAGAACAAAGCAATAATCATAGCCCAGTGTACCTCTCCACGGGGACTGCCATTAATCCACCCATCTCCCTTTTGACAGATCTTGCTGGCTGTGGAGTGAGGGTAGCTGTTTGAGGTAGAGAAGAGACTACTAAGGTAGAGAAGATGCTTTGAGGATCGTAAGCTTAACTGTAGGAGAAGACAGAGGTAAGCTATCCCCAGTCTATTAGAATAATCAGATTGAGCCTGAATTCTTGGGGCTGGTGAAATAATTACTGACCAAGGAATTCATAAGGTAGATTTTTTAAGAGCTATCCAATTTTGGGGAGGCACCGTGGGACTAGAACAGGAGGAAGGAACTAAGCACCACCATGGATGGAATATAAACAAACTAAACATTCATGTTCATTCCATGGGCAGGAACTCATGTTCTCCTTCTCCATCACATTAGCAAGGGAAATCCGACATGCTGGTTGTCTGCCTCTTTCTCTTTCTCCACAAAGAAGTCTTATTCTTCTTGACACCAGTTTATCCCCCGGCCCCAAATCCCCTCTTTCTGTTGCAGCACATAGATCAGATTTCTGTGTGCTGAGAACAGTCAGGGAAGGGTTTCCTTTCAAGTTCCTCAGCAGCTCCCCAGGTTTGTTCCATAGAGTCCTCATGGTTCAGAAGCCCAGACAGAACATCAAACATCTTGTTCATACAGCTGATCATAACCAAAGGAACATCAACCGTTAGAACTGAAAAGATTAGACTGGTGCTGGGGGCTTTTGCTGTCTAAATACAGACCATCAAGTGTTCATACACACCAAAAACGACTCCCCAAATAACCGAGCAAGAACATC
Organism: Sphaerodactylus townsendi; assembly: GCF_021028975.2. NCBI lineage: Eukaryota > Metazoa > Chordata > Lepidosauria > Squamata > Sphaerodactylidae > Sphaerodactylus > Sphaerodactylus townsendi. The sequence goes on from NC_059428.1 coordinate 153,477,375, forward strand.
TTCTGTCAGGATTGCCTTGCAGATAGTCAGCAGCTTTAGCAAAGAACAGCGTTGGTCCCATCAGGACAGAGAACATAACAGGGATTTCCAAAGTGAGAGTGAACCGGCTGACCAGTTCTGCACTCTGAATGGAAGCGACAACCTGAGGACATCCAGCGGTAGTGAGAAGGTTCAAGGTACATGGTGGACTTCTCTGGGGTCACAGAAAGTAACTAGAGAGGTTCATGTCTGGCATCTGAATGTGTATGATACTGTGACTCAGTTGAGCCAGAGGTTTCCATTCTCTTCTTTCTTTGCTCCTTCAGCAAGTTCAGTTTCATCACATAGAAATAATCATAGTAGGCCCCCTTCTGACTCCAGACGGCTCAGTCTCTGGAGCTGTTGATTCTGTCAGTCGACAGGGGCCTACAGCAACAATCTGGGTTTCCTGTATCAGAGGGCTTCATGTACTGTCTGACTGGTTCCAAACGACAGCTCAGACGTTGAGCCAGAGGTGCGAACATTCATGGGTCAGAGCAAGTCCTATCTACCTCCTTCCTTCTTGGAGGAAATGGCAGCGATAAAGTGTAGAACCATACTTGGAAAACCTTCAGCCGGTGGTCTGAGAAGAGCTCGATCCCACAGAAAGGAGAGGTGCTTTGCAGTTTGTACAAGGCAGAGCTGCAAAAACAACTGAGCGCCATGCCCTCAAGGAGAGTGCTCTCGGCCCTGAATGGAGTATCGGCCTGGAACAGCAGGAACGACCCATCCTCTCACCCTTAGCTTACAAGTTCTCAAGGGAGTTGTGTTCCCCATTACGTTTTGTTATTCAGTGTAGTGTTCTGAGGTAGAGTTTTCCAGAGATTGTTTGTGTTATAACCAGGGCATCTGCTCATACATTCACAAGGCAACACAAAATGAATGGCTGGTTCTGATTCTGGGAGGTACAACCCGCTCTGAGAAGACAAATGGGTTGGTTATCCCTGATACAGAAGCTGCCTGCTTTGCTTCTGAGAGAAAGAAGGACTGTTGACATCCCATACGTCCCTGTCCCCTTCAAAGCAGAGAGATCAATCTAGTGAACTTTGGCCAGCTCGTTGACGCATGGTGTGGAGATGGGACCAGGATGCCTATATGTCATCGCGGCCCTCCAAATGTTATGGACTACAGTTCCCATGCTGGCAGGGGATGATGGGAACCATAGTCCATAACATCTGGAGGGCCTCGAGTTTGACATTTGTGCTCTATGTCATCATTTATTTGGGTTTGTCGTTTGCTAGTTTCCAGTGACAGTGATTATGCCTTTCCCCTAGTTTATTCCTAACCGGGGGGTGGGGGGTGTTTCCTACGCTGACCGTTCTGGATCGGGGAGACAGGAAGCTCCATCCACTGACAAGGTCCAAGGTTAACCTAGTCTTCCTATCAGGAGGAGGTGATCGCTGTAGAGACTGGCCCCTTAAAACAACAATTTTTATAGCTGGTTAAAAAAAACCCACCTTTCTATTTGTGTGAAAAGAACAACAAGAAACTATAAGCGTGCAGATGTTGATTTTGCTGTCATCAGATGTTGACTTTATTGAGGCACCCGTTGTGACCACTCTTGAGTTTGTTGGGTTTTTCCTTTCCTCTCTCAGTTGTTGTTTTTCTGTTTCCGTGATTGTGATTGGTTGCTCTTGTACATCCGATAAGCATGACGTTTTGTTAAGCCGCTAGGTCTCTTTGTTAGCCGCAACTTATTATCAGAACCGTGGTCCGTAGTAAAGACAGCTGTGCCGCTGAGAACGATCCCATCTTTCCTTCTTGTGCCACAATGCCCTTTTCGGCGAAAACACCTCCGTCCTCCTGTGTCCCTGAGATGACCGTTCTGATCTTAAATTCTGGGTTCCAAAGGATATTGTCAACTTCCTGGGAAAAAAGTTTTTTTCAGTTTGTGGACTAGCAAAAAAATTTACACAGATGTTGTTTACAGAAATGTCAGGCTGTATTTCAAAACCCGAAGAAGTGGTTTCAGGGAGGGAGGGAGCCGAATTGTCTCTCGCCGTGCTGGAATTCAAAACGGAAAGATCAGAAAATGAAATCGACCGTAAAAGTGGAGGGAGACACTGGGGGCCCCCTCTCCCTGAGCGAGACGAGTGAACATTTTTGTAAAAATGAGCTCAACCCTGCAATGAGCTCTTTGTGTGTGTGTGCGTGTGTGTGTGTATATATACATGTATATATAAATAACATTGATCATATCCCCTTTAATTGCTCGAGTCCTCTTTCTTCGTCATTCAGGCTATAACGCTGGAATGCTCGGCTGGAAGTTTTTCTTCGTGCAGAACTCGCTGCAGGATTGGTGCCGCGGTGTCTGCACACGCTGCCATTTTGAGGGTTGCCTGAAGCCATCTGCGTTTAAGTGTTATTTTAAATAGCACTGCTGACTGAATCCAGTAACACTTTATTGCGGCACAAAGAGGAGCAGAAGAGCAACCGCAGTGCTTTGGCCTGGCTGTCACTGAAGAACATCAGCTGCGAAGCGTCGGCGTGTGTGCTCCTCTAGCCAAAGGGTTCCAGCCTAGATTTGGGCCACGCCCTTCCAGGTGAAACATGACGCTGCTTTCTAGGCTCGTGCGCTGTGGGAAAGACACGATTTGAATCGGCACAAACCTTGCGGAAACGACGGGAAGAAAGGAGATGGAACTCAACAGAAAATATTGAAACTGCTGTATCGAAATGCGTGCAGCTTTGGTGTGTGACGTTCCCATCCTGTTATGCATAAAGGAGTTCAGTATGGCAGCGTAGCTTCCCAGCAACCCTGCAAGACAGGTTCTGCAGAGAAAGGGTGACTTGTCCGCATCCACTGCATCGTGCAGGATCTCGTGATTGCACTCGCTGGCCGTCAGTTAACTCTTAGCTCTCGAAGGAAAACAGGTTAAGGCAAAGATCCATTAAATGAGTTGCCCTAAAGTGACAGAGCCAGGCAGCGGTGGAGCCAGGATTACAATCAGGGAGTTTCCAGATTCTATGCTTCTAACCCTTTAGTCTCTCCCTGTCATAATTTGAATGTCCTCTCATTATAAATCGGTGTGCTGACAGGCCAGAAAAGACATGTGAGACTCCCTCTGCCCCAGCATGCACCTAGCCAGGCAATAGCCTTGGGGACAGGGAGGAGTGTTCACTAGAAGACACTTAATAGTCATGCCTTTTCTTCAGAGCGGCTGCTCTCCCCTGTTTCCAGAGTAAGAAGAAGAAGAGTTTGGATTTATACCCCACCTTTCTCTCCTGTAAGGAGACTCAAGGTGGCTGACAAGCTCCTTTCCCCTCCTCTCCCCACAACAGACACCTTGTGAGGTAGGTGGGGCCGAGAGAGTTCTGAGAGAACTGTGACTAGCTCAGAGTCACCCAGTAGGAATGTAGGAGTGCGGAAACACATCTGGTTCACCAGATAAGCCTCCGCCACTCAGGTGGAGGAGTGGGGAATCAAACCCGGTTCTCCAGATTGGAATCCACCTGCTCTTAATCACTACACCACGCTGGCAAGACTCCAAAAAATTCTTTGGGTGGCCTGCATGTGTGGAATATATAGCTCTCCCTCAGCACAAATGGAAGGAAGTCATGTCAGTTCCTGGTGCATTGGATGCAGACAGGAAGGAATCTACTTCCTTCTACCGGTCATCAGGACAAGTCAAGAGGGGGACTCATAAGAGCATGTTGCATGCAATATCCATATTGGCCATTACATCATTGTATTTAAGCATCTCAGACAGACAGCAAATCAAGTTCACAAAAAAGAAATGCCATCATTCAAATCGGAAGCACTAGCAGCAAGCGTTCATTCTGTCATTTATTTCTGAGTTCAATGACCCAGGTATTGCCAACACATTTTTGTCTTGTATTATCAGTGCAGGTAAAGGTTGTGGTGACCTCTTGCCTTCCTCAGTTCAGTTCTCTGCTTTTGGCAATGTCTGAAATCCACCTGCAGATCTCACCAGAGAGTATGATTGCCCTTCATTGTAGAAGAAGAAGAAGAGTTTGGATTTCTATCCCACCTTTTTCTCCTGTAAGGAGACTCAAAGGGGCTCACAGTCTCCTTCCCCACCCCTCAACAAACACTCTGTGAGGTGAGTGGGGCTGAGAGAGCTCAAGGTCTAGCCCAAGGTCACCCAGCTGGTGTGTGTTGGGAGTGCACGAGCTAATCTGGTTCACCAGATAAGCCTCCACAGCTCAAGTGGCAGAGCGGGGAATCAAGCCCGGTTCTCCAGATTAGAGTGCACCTGCTCTTAATCACTACACTACACTGCTCTTAATCACTATTATGCTATTATTTAGTCACACTCTGACTGCCACGTTCCCTTTTTAGGTTAACCATTCTCCTGAACTTTGCCTTTTAGAATCCAGACATCCTGTAGGTTCTAGCCAGCAAATGATCAGTGGGGATTTCTGGCTAGCAGGAGCAATGGCTTTTCAAGCAGAAGCAAGCCTGGTGATTTATCATCACTGGGGGCCAGCAATCCGAGCACTCCCAGCCTGTACCCTCCGTTGCAGTATGCCTGGGTGGTTTCATGTCATGTTTGGTTGTAGAGAGGTGTCCTCCTGAACTGCAGCACTTTCTTGTCCTCAACCGAGCTGCGTGTCATTCACAGCAGGTGCCAGGAGATGTGTCCCAGCTGAGCTGCAGGAGAGGGAAGGCCAGGCGCTGTCATCAGCGAGCGGATTAACAGCCCTCCCCGCCCTGTTGGATTTCGTCACCCTCCCTTGCTAATAACACCAGTGACAGTACTTTGGCAAAGGAGGAAGTGTCCCCTGGGGCGCTGAATGGGTAATCTATTCCTTTGGCATCTATCGATCCTCACAAAAAAACCCAATTGATGTGCACAGAGAAGATGATGCTTTGGGGAGGACAGTTTGGAAAGGCTATCAGTTGAGTAGTACAAATTCCCCCCGTGGTAGGAAGCAAAAGGCAAACACAGGGAGGAGCCAGGATGCCATTAGCAGACACCACAAGGCAGTTGGCATTAGTTTCTCTTTCTCTCCAAGGGCATTGTTTACTTGAGGTCTTTATCTTGGAAGAGCAGCCCCTCAGAATTTCATGTTGTTTGTTTACTTAACCCAAAGGCCATTCTGAAGCTGCAAGTGAAAACAGAACTCCGAAATAAATCAACAGTTAACCACAGTTCTTTCCTAGGGTGAGAGGAGTTCCCCAGGAATGGAGACGTTGCGGAGCATGTGACTTAAACCGTGCAGACAGAAGCTGGCATTTCTGGATTTCTTTTTTAAGTCCCAAAATAACCTGAGCGAACGCTTTTTCACTGTTTGGCCTAGGGAGCTCTCAAAAGCTTACGCCCTGGTATTTGTTAGTCTGTAAGATGCTACTGGACCCATATCTTACTCTTCTGCTGCAGACAAAATCAGCTGCCCACCTGAATTATTTTTATGAATGTGTATCTTCCTGTTCCTCAACACTCAAAGTGTATCTGCATTCAGGTGTGACTCTCAACACAGCCCTGTCTGAGTTGGCTAAGGTGCAGGATGGATAATTCACCCAAGGTTCATGGATCAGCAGGGGTCTGCAATTTGGAAACAAAATATTCTAGCCCTTGTCATATAACTCTGCCTGCATAAGGTCTCGGTTTGCTGAGGAATACAGCAACAACCAACAACCAGCTCAGGTTAAAAGGCGAGAAGGACCAAGGAAATCTTCCGGCACTACTAGATCGGAGTTGGTCAGGTCCTGATGCTTATAAAAACTCTGGGTCAGGTTTGCTCATGAGCTTAAGCAAAGAGGCTCTGCTCTAGGCTGTTCAATATCAACTACATAATACCTCTTCCTCTGGCATTACCATGGGAGGTGTGTCCAACAGGTCCCCCTTAGTCCATTCTGTTCTCCACACTCCTCTAAAAAGAATGGTAGTTTTCAACTGTGGCACAGGCTTTACCTTCCAAAGAAACACGGATTTTCTTTTAAGTGGATTGATCGTCCTGTAGCCTGCAAAAGAAAGAAAACCTTTTAAGAATTGCTTAATCTGTTTTAGAGGCTGTTAGTTTTAAATCAAGGTGGTCAGAGCTGACATCCTTTTAAGAAAAAAAAAAGCAAATTGCTGGCAGCCTACCCAGAAACAGGTGGCTTGCTTTTTTCCTTCTGATTCGTAGAGTCTGTTGTGTGTCATTTTCCAGTTCTTTTTTGTTTTGTATTTTTGCTTTATGGAAGCTCCATAGTGTTTTAATTCAGAGGTGGTCTGCCTTGGCATGTCTCTGTGTATCATCTCTGGACTTCTTTGGTAGTATCCCATTTAAGAACTAATCAGGGGCTGACCCTGCTCAGCTTTGGAGGCCTCATGAGATCAGCACCATCACTAAAATTTGGCTAGAACTTCTCTGCTGCAAACATAAACTAGGCGTCCTAGTTCTATAAGCCTGCCCTTTCTTCTCTGCCCTCTCATTTGGGGGGGTGGCGAGAGAGAAGTTTGTTCCGACCGACAGTAACGCTGCTCCCTAAAAATCAATGAAAGGGGAGTTCCAATGATTAACTGGGGTCAAATCCCCACTTGAAATTTGCATTCAGATCCAAACCTGCTCGTTGTGAAACCATGTCCTCTTCATCGGAGTTTCTCCCTCCCCACCGCAGCGAGCACACAGCAGACACACCCGGTTGCAGAACTCTTAGCAATCCCCACTACCAGGCGAGCTCACTTCGCCGGTCTCCCCTGATTGGCTGGCATTACTTGATGGGGCGGGACTTTTCCCCACAGCAGAAATGTACATTGCAGGGGCGTGATAAAAAAAACCGACTTGTAAAAGTTTAACATTTAACTGTGGAAACAGTTAATAATTACCTGTGTAAACCATTAACAATTCAAAGTTACACGTTTGACTGTTTAACGTTTGCGTCCCCTTCTGCTGGCTGATCGCAAAAGCGGAAACGAAACCAAGGAAAGGCTGCGCGCACATCGCAGCGCTGATTGGTTGCCCGAATTCCATGTCACACTCCAGGGCGGGAAACAAGTCAGGGTTTCAACCCTCATCCCTCCCCTCGGATCAGCTCTGAACCATGTCAATGGGTTCTATGCCACTTGCAACCAGGTCCTGCCGGAATGCGGATTAACGGGGAGAACGAGCGCCAGAAACGGAATCTGCCACGCAAGCCATGGGGAGGTCGTCCCTCAAACCTTGTTAGTTTGTGTTCTGAAACCTGGCTAAGACGGTAGTGGGGATTTGACCTGGGTGTGAGGAAAGCAAATTGTTCTGCTGGTCTTCCAGTTCCAGCACAGGATATTGTCAGAATGGTACTGGAAGCTGCTGCGTCTTTCTGCGCTTGTCTCTGGCTCTTAACTGGCATTCATTGGCATTCCCAAGGAATCAAAGAACAGGTATTCCCAAAGGCAGAGCTCAGTGACCCACAGGATAGGGTGCTCCTCAGAATAAGATGGTGGCTGAGCGTGGGACAGCCCTTTTAACATAATCCTCGGTTGCTTGACTTCCCATTTTGCTCGCCCTGTAGTGAGAATCAGTAAGTTGCCGGATTCTAGTATTGACTAAATTTATCTGAAAGGGTCTGGGAACAGGCTAACTAATAGTAGACCTGTAGATCTTAAAGGAAGCATTCCTGGGGGAGGGAGAGTGGTTGGGAGGGTGGCTGGTTCTGCTTGAACCTTATAGCCCTTATGGCTACCAAACAACCATGTGCTGGTTCTGGTGGGTTTTCCGGGCTGCGTGGCTGTGGTCTGGTGGATCTCGTTCCTAACGTTTCACCTGCATCTGTGGCTGGCATCTTCAGAGGTGTATCGCAGAGGGAAGTCTGTTACACACTGTGTCCGGTGAGAAGGGAATGTTTTTAGTGGGGTATAAATTGTCTTGTCCCCAGATGGGGAACCAATCAGTAAGTGTTTGGGTGGAACTTGCTATGCAAAGGTGTGGTTGATAGTATAGTACTCCAAGGGGGGTTTTCAATCCAGGGAGTGATTCACATTTGTGAATCAGCCAGATGTGCATCTATATTATTCAGCACCTGCAACATACATATATATATATGAAAAGATGGTGCCTTTTCCATTCCTCTTTCTTCTGTTAAGACAGGTGCCACGCAGGACTAAACTGTTTATGGAACTGCGGTGGCTGACTCCTTCTCTAGTGCCATCCAGTGTCCTCTCCAGCAGACCACATAATTTTGCATACCGGTCCAAACCTCCTTGGCAAGTTGGGAGACATAAGGGCACTGCAAAAGGATATATTCCAAGGAGTCCTCTGACTGAAGGGGCAGGGATATAGCCTTTCTGAAGAAGAGGATTATGAGCAACGCATGGCTGCGAACATCAAGACCAGCAACAAACAGTTCTTCAAGTACATCAAAAGCAGGAAGCCAGCTAGGGAAGCGGTAGGCCCGTTAGATGACAAAGGAGCAAAGGGTGTGCTAAAAGATGACAGGGAGATCGCAGAGAAGCTGAATGAATTCTTTGCATCTGTCTTCACCCAAGAGGAGGTGAGGAACATTCCTGCACCTGAACCATGCTTCTTGGGAGGCGAATCTGAGGAACTCGCGAAGATAGTGGTAGACAAAGAAGAAGTTCTGGCAGCCATTGATAAACTAAATGCTACCAAATCCCCTGGCCCAGATTGCATTCATCCAAGAGTTCTTAAAGAGCTCAAGCATGAAATTGCTGATCTTCTCACTTTAATATGCAACTTATCCCTGAAATCAGGCTCTATCCCTGAAGACTGGAAGATGGCGAACGTCACACTAATTTTAAAGAAAGGATCTAGAGGGAACCTGAGAAGTTACAGGCCAGTCAGTTTGACATCTGTTCCTGGTAAATTAGTAGAATCTATCATTAAAGATAAAATTATAAAACATGTAGAAAAGCAAGACCTGCTGAGAAAGAGTTAGCATGGCTTTTGCAGAGGCAAATCCTGTCTTACAAACTTACTAGAGTTCTTTGAGAGTGTAAACAGGCATGTGGACAAGGGGGAACCAGTGGACATTGTCTACTTGGATTTCCAAAAGGCTTTTGACAAAGTTCCTCACCAGAGACTATTGAGAAAACTCAGCAATCAATGAATAAGAGGGGAAATCCTCCTATGGATTAAAAACTGGTTGAGAAACAGGAAGCAAAGAGTGGGTGTAAATGGGAAGTTCTCACAATGGAGAGATGTCGGGAGTGGTGTCCCCCAAGGATCCGTTTTGAGACCAGTGCTCTTTAACCTATTCATAAATGACCTGGAAGTAAAGGGTGGGTAGTGTAATTGTGGGAGTTTGCAGATGATACCAAATTATGTGTAGAAGATTGGTAGAGAACCACAAAGAAGTTAATGGAGAGCTCCAAGCGGACCTTGATAAATTAGGTGAGTGGGCTAAGAAATGGCAAATGCAGTTCAATGTAGCAAAATGCAAAGTGATGCACATAGGGGCAAAAAATCCAAACTTCACATACAAGCTACAAGGGTCAGCGCTATCAGTCACAGACCAGGAAAGGGATTTGGGTGTCTTAGTTGGGAATGTCAACTCAATGCATGGCAGCTGTGAAAAAGGCAAACTCTATGCTGGGGATCATTAGGAAAGGAATTGAGAATAAAACTGCAAAGATTGTCATGCCCTTATATAAAGCAGTGGTGCGACCGCACTTGGAGTACTGTGTCCAGTTCTGGTCGCCGCATCTCAAAAAGGATATTGAGGAGATAGAAAAAGTGCAGAGAAGGGCAACAAGGATGATTGAGGGACTGGAGCACCTTCCCTATGAGGAGAGGCTGCAGCGTTTGGGACTCTTTAGTTTGGAGAGGAGACGTCTGAGGGGGGATATGATTGAAGTCTACAAAATTATGCATGGGGTAGAAAATGTTGACAGAGAGAAATTTTTCTCTCTTTCTCACAATACTAGAACCAGGGGGCATTCATTGAAAATGCTGGGGGGAAGAATTAGGACTAATAAAAGGAAACACTTCTTCACGCAATGTGTGATTGGTGTTTGGAATATGCTGCCACAGGAGGTGGTGATGGCCACTAACCTGGATAGCTTTAAAAGGGGCTTGGACAGATTTATGGAGGAGAAGTCGATTTATGGCTACCAATCTTGATCCTCTTTGATTTGAGATTGGAAATGCCTTAACAGACCAGGTGCTCGGGAGCAACAGCCGCAGAAGGCCATTGCTTTCACCTCCTGCATGTGAGCTCCCAAAGGCACCTGGTGGGCCACTGCGAGTAGCAGAGAGCTGGACTAGATGGACTCTGGTCTGATCCAGCTGGCTTGTTCTTATGTTCTTAGGTCCTTAGCAGATGACCCAACAAAACCATTCACTCTTTTTAAAAAAACAGATCTTTTGCAACTGTGCCTGTTTAAAATTAAACTGAAAGCCACTGCATCAAACTGGACATAGCTGAAGTGTCTTTGGCACGTTTCTCCCTTGGGCTAACTTTTTTAAAGACAGCCCATTAAAAGGAAAATGTATTTGTTCTCTGTCTCTCGGCTGTCTCTAAGAGGCATCTTCTAACGCCACTGAAGTTTTAAATGATGCCTACTGGAATGCAGGAATGCTGGCTTAAGTTCTACATTTTGTTTATCTGTTAGCTACAAATGACCAGAGAGGACAGCAGTGTGGTTTGAATCACCCGTGATCATTCTTCCAAAACATCTAGTTCTCCAGTTAGGTAAGAGCATCATGGCCGGGGTCCTCAAGACATGTGAATGTACCTGCTTGTTTGGGCGGGGGTGGCGGTGTCCTAAGCAGAGTTAGACTTTCCCAATTCCATTGAAGCCAGTGGTCTTAGAAGCATGCAACTCCACTTAGGATCCTACTGTAAAGAATTTTCCATTCAATCCAGCCTTCGAGACAGTTGACAGCCCGAGTTAAAAACAATAGTTCACAGTCGTCTGTCTAATAAAAATCAAACTGAAAACAAGTGACAAGCCAATGTCTCCTGACAATGAGAGACTGGTGAAAGATTACTTTCTACTTTATGTTATTAGACAGTGGCAAAACAGCCAGCCGGCAGAAGACTCAAAAGCACCTCGTGTGGAGGTGACTGGACACATCCCACCAACCTGTCATACCTGAGCAACAGAACATGTGTGCTGTGATATTCAAGGATCTCAGAAGCTAAGCAGGGTTGGCCCTGGTTAGTGTTTGGATGGCAGACCTCCAAGGAATGCCAGGGTTGTGATGTGGAGGCAGGCAGTGGCAAACCACCTCTGAACATCTCTTGCTTTGAAAACCCTAGGGCAGGGGTGCTCCAGATGTTCGTGGACTGCAACCTATGGTGCTCCAGATGTTCATGGACTACAATTCCCATCATGATAGACAGATAGACCTTTAATGGCATATGTTACAGAATTTAAATAAAGGATAAAATACAGAACATAAATTAAGTTCATTTGTTTATGACCGTGCATAAAAACCTGGCTGTTTGCTCTATCCGTTATGAAAGGGGCAATAATACATCACGTGATGTACGGTTTCAGCAGTTTTCAGCGTGCAGATGCAGAAACTTTCACTGTGGGGTGTACTGGAACCGCTTCCATCCCATGCTGGCAGGGGCTGATGTCCATGAACATCTGGAGCATCATAGGTTGGCCATCTCTACCCTATGGGATCACCAGAAGTCAGCTTAAAGGGGTCTCGATGCAAAACACAGACGCCCTAGAAGAATATTATCTTCCTCTCTCATTCCCCCTTCCTTTGGTTCCACTTGTAGACAGTTCTCCAACTTCTCTGTGTAACTAGTGCGCCACCAGCCAAATGCTTTTGAAATCAACAGACTCCCATCCCATCATTTTCCATCTGTGGATGGCTTTGATCTTGGTGTTTAATGAAGTCATTAATTGATAGGACCTGTAAGAGGAATTCACACTGTCTCTTGAACTGAATTCTTGGAGTCTTTAAGTGGAGGAGACAGAGGGAAAAAATAGAATCAGAATTATGAAGAAACCAATTGAGTTTATGTCTATGTTTGTGTGTGTGTATAAAAAAAATTGTGCATATATATCAAATTAAGATCACATTGATACCATTATTTGCATAACACAAATTGCGTAAGTTACGCTGATAATTATCTTTGGAACCGTATTCCATGGAATACAGTTAATAAATCACAGAAGATCAGGAATCAAAATGCATGGAAGAGATTAATATTGAAGGCTACCCAACATGGTCCTGACCTGGATAGCCCCCGGCTGGCCTGATCGCATCAAATCTCAGGAGCTCAACAGGATCAATCCGGGTTAGTATTTGGACGGGCAACCTCTAAGGAACATCTGGGTCATGATACAGAGGCAGGCAGTGGCAAACCACCTCCGAGACCCCTTCCGCACATGCAGAATAATGCACTTTCAACCCACTTTGCAGCAGTGCGGAATAGCAAAATCCACTGGCAAACAGTTGTGAAAGTGGACTGAAAGTGCATTATTCTGCACGTGCGGAAGGGGCCTGAAGGTCTCTTGCCTTGGAAACCCCGCACGGTCGGCACAAGTCAGCTGTGACTTGACGGCACATGCCCACCTGACAAAGGCCATTGACCGTTGCATCCTTCTGCTTTCCTCAAAGCTCTATAGCAGAACACCCTAATAAACTAAAATAGCCCAGTGTACGGCCTTCTGCAGTATCTGTTGCCAGCTGATCTAAGCGGCAGAGAACTCTGACAGGTTGCCGCTCTAGTTGAATAACAGTTCTCTTATGCGAAATCCACCAGGAAAGCTAGAGCTTGAATTGGATTGGATTGTTGAATCAGGTCTGCACGCTGGCTAATTGACACGTGAGAAGTTTAATGTATGGCTGAATGAAAGCTGCATCCACATGTATAGAAAGTCTTTGTCACAACCAAGTTAACATTTGACAACAGTGAGAAAGATAGCGACTGCCCCTGGCTCTGTGGGAGGCACCCCTTCTCTTTAGATAGTCCCCAAACCAGCTACATACACACATCATACAAGGTCTGCTTTTTTTGGATATTTATAGACTCTCTAAACTTGAAAGTTCCGTTTCTGAGCTATTATGGCTACTAGCATCAGCAGGCTAAACTTCATGTATCAGTCTAACCCTTCAAAAAAGCTTTCTAGGCTAGCAGCTATCACAATATTCGGTGGTGATTGATTCCAGAGATTATTCATTAATGGGGGGTGGGTTGTCTTGAGAGTATTGCTTACATTTACCATATCATTTAACACACAACATGCTTTACCGTCTTTTTCACAGCCATTCTTAAAACATGCTGTGAGCTCACTTTATTCTGTTTTATCCCTGGGAATTGGGGTTTTGCAACACTTGCCTGTTCGAAGTCCAACCAAGAAATCTCTCGACACAACCTGAATGTGTTTGGGGGCCAAACCCAAAATGATATCCAGAGAAACAGCCGGCTTCTTCAGATCCACCCTCTCTGGGTCTGCCTCTGCTGGTAACGTTTCTGGGGCCAGACTTTTGTTTGGCGTAGAGTCGTAGGAACTCAGTGACTTCGACTTAGTCATGCCAGCATCCAGCAGGCAGCGAGAGCCTCCGAGTCTCTAGGACAGAGACTTCAAGTCTGCATAGCAAACATTTCCACGAGTGAGCAATTCAGAGTGACCCCGAACTGCATCAAGATCAACAGTGATCGTTCGTTCCAAGCCCAGCTGCCTGAATCTCAAAGGGAAGCAAAACTTAATATTCCTGATAGCTGGATCCAATTTATCAGGCGTGCAGCAGAGACCATAGTCAGGGAAGGAGACAAACAGTCTTCAGACAATTAAATTTAATTGTTCCATCTGAAGATTATTTATCTCCTTCCCTGATTATTGTCTTCTCCAAGAAGTGAGTAAATTGGAACCAGCTACCAGCAAGAGTCTCTCTGTTCCTCCAGAGCGGAGTGGAGTTCTGAAGAAACACTGCGCTTGTTTCATGTTGGTCTGCTAGAAGGAAGAATCAGGAGGCCGCTTCAGATCTGCCACCTTTGAATGTCTTTTTGCCAGTTCCGAAGTGGCACCAGCCTTTTGTCACATCCTTCTTTTAGAAAAAGAAGAAGAAGAAGAGTTTGGATTTATATCCCCCCTTTCTCTCCTATAAGGAGACTCAAAGGGGCTCACAATCTCCTTGCCCTTCCCCCCTCACAACAAACACCCTGTGAGGTAGGTGGGGCTGAGAGAGCTCCGAGAAGCTGTGACTAGCCCAAGGTCACCCAGCTGGCGTGTGTGGGAGTGCACAGGCTAATCTGAATTCCCCAGATAAGCCTCCACAGCTCAGGTGGCAGAGCTGGGAATCAAACCCGGTTCCTCCAGATTAGATACGCGAGCTCTTAACCTCCTACGTCACTGCTGCTCCTACGCCACTGCTGCTCCATTTTAGAGCAAGGGGGGGGAGGGGGGGCACAGCGCTGAATTAATGCTGCCAAGTCACCTTACCCGAAGCAAACTTTAAAAGCTTGATTTGTACATAGCTTTCTCCGTAAACAGACAATTTATCTGTTCTTCCCTCACATGCACACACGTACGCACACGGTTTTGAACATGAGTTGGGTGTGATCATGAGGCCTACAGGGAGACTTCCAGTGAGAAGAGCTTTTGGCCGTAGTCCAGAGAGGATCACTGCCATCAGGCGAATTGTTTATCTTCCATGCCCTCCCAAACTGAGCAAAATGTATTCCATTTTAAAAATATGAAATTTTCTCTGGCTTGAAAAACATGGTGGCTGTGGAAGCAATGCTTCTTTTGTTGGGCTGTTTTTATTATTTGCACGGGGTAGAGTTATAGCAGGGAATCACTGCGACAGCAGCAGAAAGCCCTGAAACCCAAAGAAAAGTTGAAAGTTAGAAGGAGGGCATGATCTACCAGTTTCTAATGCAAAAACTGTTCAAAGCAGGAGTGGCGGAGATGGAGACCAAATGTTTCATTTTGAATTGCGCTTCTCAGTGAGAGATTAACTTTTAAAGCATTTTTATTCCTCCCCATCCAACTTAAAACAGATCCCCAGAATGATTAAAAAATAAATTTACAAGATTATAAACAGAAGACTGTTAACTACATACAACGCAGACACGTCATGCGCAAATTAGCCTCAGGTGAAAGAGAGTTAGCAAAAAGAGCATAAACAAGAGCCCTCAGATACCTTTAAGACTAACAGTTTCATACCAACACAAACTTTTGTGAACCTGTTTGAACCAGCTGACCCAGATGGCTACCCCTCTAGAATAAAAACGGAGTCAGCCATGGGCCCCTTCCGCACATCCAGAATAAGGCACTTTCAATCCACTGTCACAATAGTTTGCAAGTGGATTTTGCTATTCTGCACAGTCAAATCCAGCTGCAAGGTGCATTGAAAGCGGATTGAAAGCGTGTTATTCTGCATGTGCGGAAGCGGCCATAGAGCTTGCCCTCTAAAGCAGTCATTTTCTCCAGCGGAACTGTAGTCTCTGTATTCTGGAGATCTGTTGTAACGCTGAGGGATTTTCAGGCACCACATGGAAGTTAGCCATGCCAATTTATGCCAGATAATGTAACACACTTTGTATGACATCCCAAGATGACCTGAAGGAGCTGTGGAGTGGGAGGAGGCAATTCTTGAGATATACCGTGGCTCATCACTTAGGGAGACCTTTAGAAGAAGAGAAGAGTTTGGATTTATATCCCCCTTTCTCTCCTGTAAGGAGACTCAAAGGGGCTTACAATCTCCTTTCCCTCCCTCCCCCCAACAAACACCCTGTGAGGTAGATGGGGCTGAGAGAGCTCCGAAGAACTGTGACTAGCCCCAGGTCACCCAGCTGGCATGTGTTGTAGTGCACAAGCTAATCTGGTTCACCAGATAAGCCTCCACAGTTCAAGTGGCAGAATGGGGAGTCCAATCTGGTTCTCCAGATTAGAGTGTGCCTGCTCTTAACCTCTATACCACACTGGCTCTCTTTCAAAGTCACAATCGGCACATTTCAATAGGACCTGGCAACAATCAATCGAGCAATCTCATTTTGGGCTGGTTATAATTCCCAAGCACTCTTTAAAAGCACATAGGGTTAATATTGTTTGGTTGGGCTTCACTGGAAACGAAGCATCTGTAAGACTGTTAGGAATAGCCATTTAAGGGATGGATTTGGGTGCCGGGAAGCCGGATCAGGTCTTGAATGTAAGATCTTCACATGCACTTTCTCTCCATTAGGCCACGACTCTGACAAATTGCACATAGAGTCCTTCTTTTCACCCACGCGCACTGCAAAAACCCAAGGTTCGTCCACAGTGATGAGATCTCTAGAATGAGGCTTTTTTTCTAGCGTCATTTCCAGCTTGTGGTGCAATATCAGTTTTTTATAGGTGAGAGTTTCAAGGCTCTTCAGTTAGGTATTTCTGGACAGAGGCTGGTGGCTCCAGCAATAAAAGAATGAACATAACCCCTCAGACAGAGAACTGGTTGAATTTCATGACTGGGCAATGGGTTTATTGGTATGTTAAATAGTATAATAAGAATTGGGGGGGGGGGGGATGATCATGAATGAAGCAAAATGATCATGAATGAAGCGGCTATATGGCCAGACACATGAAGTGTCCCATTCTAAAACTGATAATGGGGCTTGACTTCATGTTATATCCAGAGAACAGCTCTCTCTGTCTGAACTGCTCTTTTCCCCTTAAGCACGGGTAAGCCCTAATTTTATTTAAGTGGATGAATTCCTACAAGTAACTAACAGAAACATGGGAGGTGGGGGGGGGGGGGGATGAGGAAAGAACATAGCCTATGAAAGCTACTCAGCTAATTAAGAGAGACAGGGAGAAAGACTTCCTCAATTGGAACAGCTAGGAAGAGCCAGTGAGGGGTGGGAGCAGACAGCAGCTGTTCTCCGCAGAGCTCCGGCTGAAACAACCGTCTCTGGGAAGTTGATTTTGGCTGGATTTGTTCCAATTAATTTTTCAACATGGCCCGGGGCACAGGCCTGCCCCTCGATTCTCACCCTTGGCGCGGGGAGGGCTGCAGATGGAACATTCCAGACGGGTAGCTGGTGTCAGTCTGTTGCGGCAACATCCACCAAATGAACATAGTCTCGTGGCACCTTCAAGATTAAAGTATTTTGGCGTAGGTTTTTGCATGCCGGAGCCCACTTCTCCAGATGCGGGTTCGTCTTCCTTCCCAAGAGTCTTGATGAATGATCGTAGATACAAAGATTTGAGCCATTCTATTTATAGTAGCAAATTTTTTAAAAAACAAAAAAACCCTCTTTGCAGGGTATTAAAACCAGCTTCGCTAAGGAAGCGACAGTGATCTGTCAGTCCACGGAGTTTCTAAAGGCTCATCTGACTTCTGGCTTTGAACAGCTCCATAGAGCATCCGTTGTCGAGAGCTATGTATGGTGAACACTCGTCCGGCCTTTGGAAATCTTGCTCTGACAAGCTGGCAGGATGCAGAGGCGGATCTAGGGAAAATGTAGCCTGGTGCAGAATCTGAGTTTTCCACCCCCACTCCCCACAACCAAACAACTTTTTTTGCACCAGGTCTTGAAGTCGGTGTATGGACCTGGGGGAAAGGAGGAGGGGCATGGGGGCGGTTTTCCGCCCCCCCCTCACGTGACTAAATGGCTGCAGCCCGTGGACATTGGACCCCATAAGTTCCCTTGGGCCCCTGGCTGGATGTGTTCTTTTGTTTCTGTATGCTGTTTAATTGGTGGCTTGTGATTGATCGGTTGCTTCTCTTTCACTGATTGTTAGCTGCCTGGAAGAGTCCTATAGGAAAAGAAAGAGAGCATGTTGTAAATATTTCCCTCGAACTACATGCACCCGAGTTTCATGCACTACAGCAAACACATTGACTCATTATCCTCATGTGACGATCAAGCTTCACTCAGGATGCATCAGCAGTGGAATGGGGTTTTTTCATTAGAAATGGCAAGTTCTGATCTGGCCCGTCCAGTGGGTGCACTTGCTTGTTAGGAGCGAGGAGCTGGTTAACTCCATTTCCGAGTGCCCACATTGGTGGCAGTGGTGGTTTTCTATTACCTGCCTCTCTGTGGCGACCCTGGGTTTCCTTGGCAATCTCCCAACCAAGTTGTAACCGTCCCTGCTTGGGTTCTGAGACTGAGCTAGCACCTGGCCCATCCAGATTAGGGAGCTGCGTTAATCTGCTGAACGTCCATCTCTTCTTGACCCAGTTGTTCTGGATTTGTGGCAGTCACCTCATGCCCAGGTCTGTGAGCCCAATCCCTTCTATCTCTTCTGAGAGCCAGCATGGTGTAGTGGTTAAGAGCAGGTGGATTCCAATCTGGAGAACCGGGTTTGATTCCCCACTCCTCCACTTGAGTGGCAGAGGCTTATCTGGTGAACCAGATGTGTTTCCGCATTCCTACATTCCTGCTGGGTGACCTTGGACTAGTCACAGTTCTTGGGAATTCTCTCAGCCCCACCTACCTCACAGGGTGTCTGTTGTGGGGAGAGGAAGGGAAATGAGGTTGTAAGCCACCTTGAGTCTTCTTATAGGAGAGAAAGGTGGGGTATAAATCCAAACTCTTCCTCCTCCTCCTCCTCCTCCTCCTCTTCTTCTTCTCCTGCTTCTTATTCTTCTGTGCTGCATTCCTGTGGGTCTTTCCTTGGTCTGCCTGTATGCTGCCAGAAAGGGGGTGGGAGTAAGAAGACCTTTAGGGAATTACCCTCGTGTGTCAGGTTTGGGACAGTATCCTCAAGAATGCTGAGTTGAAGGGAAAGATTCCTTGCCCTGAGACCAAGGGCTTGGGCAACGAGACTTCTGGGCTCCACTCCAGTTCTATTTTTGTTGTGCATCTCAGATATTCCTGTTTTGGTTTTTATAGCCCAATAAAACAGGAAACTCCTTGAAATATATTCACAATAGGAAAGGATATTGTGCAACCAAAGGAACGTCGTTACAGAGGTGGGATGCTTAGCAGGAAGAAGACATTGGGAGGAGGGGACTATCCAACAGGGGCGAATTGAATATCCACCTTTCTCATATAATTAGTCAGCAAATACAGTGCAGCCACGATTTCTAGTCTGACTGCACAACTGACCCCAAGTGGCAGAATGAAACGGCGGTAATATTGTTTAGATGCATAATAATACCCCTTGCAATTTGAAGGCTTTAATTCACAATCCCTTGTAGCTCTTGGGCCACACAGCACAGGGCTCGCAGTCCCATGTATATTATTCTTGCAGTTCCTCATTCTTTCTGAAATAGAATGATATTTCATCTGCGTGCAAGAGAATGAGGGGATAATGGCGCACTTTTGGTCATGACCATGTTTTTTAACCTGTGGGAGGCACAGAGCCTCCAAAGAACTAAGGTCAAAACAGTAAGAACATAAGAAACAGCCTGCTGGATCTGATCAGAGTCCATCTAGTCCCGTACTCTGCTATTCACAGTGGCCCACCAGATGCCTTTGGGAGCTCACATGCAGGAGGTGAAAGCAATGACCTGCTGCTGCTGCTCCCGAGCCCCTGGTCTGCTAAGGCAGTTGCAATCTCAGATCAAGGAGGATTGGTAGCCATAGATCAACTTCTCCATAAATCTGTCCAAGCCCCTTTGAAAGCTATCCAGGTTAGTGGCCATCACCACCTCCTGTGGCAGCATATTCCAAACACCAATCACGTGTTGCGTGAAGAAATGTTTCTTTTTATTAGTCCGAATTCTTCCCCCCAGCATTTCCAATGCATGCCCCCTGGTTCAAGTAATGGTGAGAAAGAGAGGAAAATTTCTGTCTGTCAACATTTTCTACCCCAGTCTTTCTTTGTTTGGAAAATACTGTGATGTTGCAGCCAATATTTGGCAACCCAGTAGGGTTTTCAAAGCAAGCAACTAACATGGGTGGTTTGCCGTTGCCTTCCTCTGCATAACAACCCTGGTATTTGTAGGTGATCTCCTGTCCAAATACTAACCAGGACTAATCCTGCTTAGTAGCTGAGATCTGCCAAGATCAGGCCAGCCCGGGCCGTCTAGGTCAGAGCGTCCACTCTTCAGTACTTGAAAAAAGAAGTATTCACAGCTGAGGTTGCCCAGTGCATACACATCTGATAATTCGATTTTTAAGTACTTTGGGGGGGAAATTGATGGGAATTGGGGTGGTAATATCATTATTATAAGGAAGGACATTTATTTTTCCAAAATTCACTTTTTAAGATATAGCCATTGGTTCTTCCCACCCCCTATCTTTTAAAAGAAACTCTCTCTTTTCATTTCTTATTGTAGAAAAATCAGCGCACCCCTTGGCAACTTCAGTTCTTGTAGTTTTACATTATATACCACAGGGTGGTGCTCTAGCAGGAGGATAGGAAGGACTGAGAAGACATTGCCTGCCTCTTTCTCCAAATCTCCCAAGCAGGATCTAGCTTTCTGACCACCCCTTCCCCCACCAGTGGCCAAGGGGGGGGGGGCGTAGCAACCTTACTAACAGTTGTAACTGAGAACCCCCTAATATGGAGACCTGGTTTACACATGCAGAACTGAGGTGGTAGAGTCCTATCATAGGGGAATAGGTTATACCACTTTCAGACTGCTAGCTGGTAGATGGTCAGATTTTTGTTTCAAACTTCCCTGCCTCAACCAAAAAAACTGGCCTGCAACTGGAAGGGATGAGTTACACAGAGATCTTTTTCCCCCCCCACATGATCGTCATGTGAAGGTTTAGGCTGACACTGACTCTCTGCCCATGATTTTGGACTTGGAAAGGGATTTGGAAGGCTAAGCTTGGAAGGTTAAGCCTTTAGGAGAGAACGCAGCAATTGCGTAAGCAGCCCTGTTTCTGCAAATCATAGGTAAACATCTGAAACGTTTTATTTTCAGCAAATGGCCTCTGACATCTTGAAAAGTTTCAAGGAACTGGGATAAGGACTCCGAATTGATAACCGGGTCACACCAATGAAGCAGCATGAACCCAGGGGGTTCCACCCGAGGTGAAACGGGATGAGCCATTCCAAGGAAATCATTGGCAGACAATAAAGAGACTTTGTGGCATTCACCGGCTTCTGAATGACAAAAGGTAGGTTAGTAAAGAAATAGTAACCAGGTGGGTTAATGGTCAGGAGGGGAGCTGGTGTTGAGTAAGCTGAGAGAGCATCTCTTCCCCAGGTAGAGCCTCTAAATGATCTCTGGATGCCTTGGAGGACTACCATAATCCATCCTTGATGGTGTAGTGGTTAAGAGCAGGTGGATTCTAATCTGGAGAACCGGGTTTGATTCCCTACTCCTCCACTTGAGTGGCAGAGGCTTATCTGGTGAACCGGATGTGTTTCCGCACTCCTACATTCCTGCCGGGTGTCCTTGGGCTAGTCACAATTCTTCAGTGTCTGTTGTGGGCAGACCAAGGAAAGACCCACAGGACTGCAGGAGAGAAAGGTGGGGTATAAATCCAAACTCTTCTTCTTCTTCTAAAGTCAAAAAGCCCCCAAATGCTTTTGCCTTTCTTCCCTACGTTTCTGATGGTCCTTTGAAATAATAACTTCAAAGCCGTCTTGCAGCCTGGGTTGTCATCTTTCTAAACGGGGGTGTGTGTGCATTTGTGTGACAGTAGAGTGGCTATAGCAAAGGAAAGGGAGGTGGAACAGGAATATCGAGAGGTTTAGGGCAGGATTGAGGGGCATCAGTGGGGCTTTGTTTCTCATGCTCTGCGCAACAGCTGCCTGCGCCACAACTGCCTTTAAAGTCAGTGCTGACAACGCCTCACTTTTATGGGAACTAAATTTACCCAGGCACATGCAAAATAAAAATAACAAAACGACCGACAAGTTATTCCACCGGCTTTCCTGATCCTCAGCCTGGATTAGCAGCGAGAGGCTTGCAAATTCTTGTAGGGTTTTAAGGCAGCTTTCTTTCCCATGTTGACCCCTCCGAGCAGAAACCGGGGGGAGTGGGGGCTGGTTCAGTGAGCAGACTCAAGAACACAAAACAGAAACACGTTCCCCCCATATACGGAGAACCCAAGAAGCAAACATACAGCAGGGATGTCAGTTTGTGACCTGGACTGTAGAATAAATGCTGTAGATTTGGAGGCGTTTATACGCCGCCGGTAGTTTGGTACGGTACTTGAGCATTAAACAGCAACACCACTGTATTACTGGCATGTATGCATCTGTAGTTTTGGGTGACTGCGGCCTGGGGGTGGGGGGGAATGCCCTGTTCTCTTTGACAGAGGCTTATTAGGATTCTGTTTACCAGAGGCTGTTAGTTACCTCCATGCAATGAAGATGTTCAGCTGCTCAGATGCACACATTCAGCCTCTAGTAAAAGGGCGGGACGATTTTTTCTCCATGTTGCTGGTGATCCTGACTGTGGCTCAGTCTCCTTTTGTTTATTTCATGCATTTCCATGGCACCTTTCTGGCACTGCCTTTCCAGGCAGGTTACAGTTCAAAGTAACACCTGCAGGCTCCATTCAGACCCCACACATTCAGGTACCTGAGGTTAACCGGATTGTCTAAATGCAACTTACTCCCGAAGCACACAGCACCTTTTCTTCCAATTCAGGGTTCCCAACTCTACATTGCGAAGGCTAGGAATGCTTATATCGTTGAAGGCTTCGTGGTCAGAATCAACTGGCTACTGTGGATTTTCCAAGCTACAGTCTGGTAGTTTTAGTTCCTAATGTTTTGCTCGCACCTATGGCTGACTTCTAAACTTCTGATTGTCCAAAATTCCCCTCAGATTTTGGAGTTCTGAATTGCCTGTCAGCGCTTCCAGAGCGGAAGGATCTTTGGGCGTCGTCCACTGTTTCTGTTTTTATTTGTGAAGCTTGCGCAGAGCACAGTGGAGGTGTGTTTGTGTTCCTGATGCAAACATGGAAATTGATAAAACATTGCCAAAGGGAAAAATCATCTATGCATGATTGCATCAAGATGTTTTCATATCGTGTTTTACTTAATCTGCAGGCTTATACATGTGCATCGGTAAAAAAGAAATATCGCACCAGAGAATTTTCAGGCAATCATACGCATAATGGCTTCGTTGTTGCTTTCCTTGTAATATTTCACCAATTATTAATATTGCTAATGTAGCAAGAGGGAAACAGTGACAAATTGCCTGTGCTACAATTCCAAAATTATTTGCAGAAATTATCTTTAGTTATGCTGGGAACAGCTAATCTGTTCACCCTTTTCAGTTCTTGTGGGCAATGTGAAATCTGTGTCAGATAAAATTATAGACTGTGCTCACGATTCAGAGGAACTTTTGGCACCGTGCGTGCAACAGAACCTGAGAAGTCAAGAACAGATTGCTAATTGGTTGCCATGGATGTGTAAGAGGGGAAGTGTTTCCTGCCGATTAATTTAGTGGCCGTGCGATTTTGGTTTTGGTTAGCTTTCTCTTGTGGAATGGATGGTGGCACAGATTGCTTGTTGGAGTTGTTCCGGAAAAAAAATTCTGCAAAAACCATTCATTCACTTACAGGCTTCTCTGGTTCCTTGCTCCTTTTCTGTATTTGCTAGCCAATAGAACATGCACGGAACGGCTCCTCTGCTCAGTTGTATATAGCTGAGGGCAGTTTAAATAATATATTCAAGTCTTCTCTTTCGGTCTTATCATTACACATTCTTCTGGTGCCATGAGTAGGATCCAAGTACCATTATGCCCCCAATTTTGGGGGAAAGGAAGCCAAGAAGACTTGCTGCTTTAGATGATGAATATACATCTGGACAGGTGTTTTTTTCTACAGAAGAAGCTTCTCTTCATTTTTTCCATGCCTGTTAACGGTGCACATGCAACCTGATGAACAAATCCGAGGGACTGGTGCTGCTTCCTCAGAGACAAGAGGAGAAAAAGCACTCAAAAAACAAGGAAGTTTTTTTACTGCCGATTTGTTTGGTTGAAAGCTCACTTGCTAGACAAATTGTATCCAAAGCCAAATGTTGTCG
Source organism: Sphaerodactylus townsendi (assembly GCF_021028975.2). Lineage (NCBI taxonomy): Eukaryota > Metazoa > Chordata > Lepidosauria > Squamata > Sphaerodactylidae > Sphaerodactylus > Sphaerodactylus townsendi. The sequence goes on from NC_059428.1 coordinate 153,501,112, forward strand.
TTCCTCGGGCAAAAATCTTTAAGGGAAGCTGAAAGAGTGCTAAGGAGACTAGCAGGAATTTCCCTGCCCGAGCCAGGGGCAGGGCTGATCTCTGTATATCCCAGCATAGCCCTTGTTTCAGGAACAGGTCCCAGGGCTGAGCCTTTGGCTCAAATTCAGCCTTGGTCCTTCCAAGCTGAGCAGTTTATGCTACAATATTCCTGGAGCCCTGTTCACACACATTACCCTTTCCCCCTCCCCTGCTGTCAGTGGGGGGTAGGTAGTGGACGGAGGCGGCAGGCACGCTCCTTCAGGGGGACTTCAAAGTCGGCCTCATTGTGCGGGTGTGTTTGCTCCCCTCCCCTAAGTATGATGGCCATGATAGATGTGACATCAGCTAGAGACAACTTGGAGAGACCAGGGCTGACTATTGTTCTGTGCCAGTGTGAGGTGATGTCCGTCGCCTAGGAACCGGGGGCAGAGCCACGAAGGCATGCTTTCATCTCCCTGACCTGCTTGGCTGGCGAAAAAGTCCCATCCGAGGCACCAGCCTGGGGAGACATTGCCAGCGTGCAGCAGAAGGGACACGAGTGAGAGGCAGACACAGAACCGTAACGTTTTCGGGACAACATTAAACACTTCTCCACCCGTCCTGCCCCAGAGGAAAGCACCTGCCGGCAAACTTTTGTTTCCTGCTGCACGTTCAAATTGCGCTCGCTTTGTGTTTTCTCCCTTCTGACTTTTCTTCCACCAGGCTCTCTCCATGCACCGGAGTATGGGCCATTTGCACCCATCACATAGAAGAGGGGATATTGGCCAGTGTATCCTGTGTGGGTGAGAAAAGCTCCCTCTCTGGAAAATCTCCTCTCCTGCACAGCAGTTGAAGAGACAAGAGCCCCACCTGCCTTTTCATTCGGTCATTCTACCGTCACAAACACAGTGTCACAAGGCCGAGGAACAGGCCGCAACTAGATGGGAGGGGGATGAACTGATTGCTAGCTATCATCAAGCTAAACACTAAGTGTCCTCATACTGCTATTGATGGTCTTCACCGTGTTGTGTTCAGCCACGATTATCACTTCTTGTCTTATTCTTTGAAGTATTGTTTCTCCTCTTGCCTCTGAACCTGTTTAAACCACTTGACAGCGATCAGCATATACCCATTTAAGGCTCCCTTCAGACAAAATGTGGTTTAATTAAACAGGATATGCCTAGCATGGCCTTCTGAGTAAGGGCCACTCCACTAATTACAGATCTAAAACTTCCAGCTGTATTCCCCAGCTTCGCAAATGCCTGGCCTGAGCCTGGCTGCCAGAGTACACTGCGAAAAAGATACTTCCCTGCACTATTAAGGCTGCCATTGCTTACTGGGAAGTTCTTGTCCAGTTTAATGCAAATGTATCTATTTTCCAGACCAAAAGACACGGCTTGTGAGGAATTTCTTGTATTTTTTTTTAAAGCGCTTCATTACAGGAACTTTCACATGTGTCCCATAACCAATCTTGCGCATCTTGGAGAAAGGGATGATGAAACTCTCCGTTTGGACCAGGCCAGCAGGCCGGTTGGTTTGCATTTGAGCTGAGGCTCGCTGGGGGCTCCCTGCAGAGATTTTAAAGAAGTCGCCCTCCTAGAGCTGAATAGAGGCAGCCAGCCAGTCTCCACATGTCAATAGCAGAAGAGTTTGCATGGAGCCCCCACTCCATTGTCAGAGTTTTGTCCCGTAAGCCACTCTGTAATCGGCCTACTTACTCTTTCTATACGCTGAGAATCAAGCGTGCCTCTATTCCCAATCTTCAGGACTGCCTCAAGACGCCTTGGATTTAAAAAGCTGATTTGTAAGGCTGATTCATGCAGGAGTCCAAAAGGTTGTTTTCAACTGGACGGTCGCTGCTTCTTCTGCTTCTTTTAGCTACTTTTTTCCCAGCATGCCGAGGCCACGTCAAGAAACTGCACCCACGCCCTGTGCCCAGTGAACTCAGAGAGCCTGCTATACAGGATGCTGAGGAAAAGGCCTTAAGACCTTGGCTTGTTTTCTCTCTCTCCTTTTTGGGGGGCTCTCGGTGTCAACATCCACCCAGATGAAGAGTTCTGGAGGAAGCCGCTCCGTTGAGTCATTTTGGTTGGTTGTAACAAAGGGCATTAGAAGACCTTCGTGTTTGGCTTTTGCCATGGACCATCTTGCAGATTCCACGTGCATGCTTGGCTAATCTGGGCTCCTCTTGCTTGAAGGAGGTGACAAATTTGGACGCGAGCAAAGCTAACAAAGTAATTCTTTGACGCGAGGCTGTTACACTTCTTTATGGTCCTCTCCCGACCAGTTCCGGGACCACCTTGATGTACTGATCAAGCCACTTCATAGGCTTGAAAACACAAAGAGCCCCGGCGCTTTTCCAGAATCCCCCAACTCAACCAGAGGACAAACTCTGGCTCCAGCTGAGTTAACATCTGGCAGAGGCATGTTGCACCTTCCCTCCAGAGACACACAGAGAGAGAGAGAGAGAGAATCATGCACAGAAGCAGGGTTGGTGCTGTTGCATGCTAAACAGCATAGGCCGTCCCAGTTAGTTACTCTACTGGCCGTATTTGCTTACAAGATTATCTGCTCTGAAAAGACTTGCTTTGGTGAAAAGTAGAACTTAATTATCAGCCTACTGTTAGGAAAGGAGGATTATTCCTGAGAGGAGAGCTCTCAGCAGGTCTCCTCGACATCGGGCCGAGAGCTGTTGGTGGCACAGAGTCTTTGAGCGTTCCTGTCAAATAACTCTGGTGGCCTTTCCAAAGAGATGCTGGTGCCAGGTATGGAATGTAGCTCAGATGCTGGTGACCACCATGAAGCAAGTCTCGTTCACTGCCCTCCAAGGATTGGGGTGGGAGGAATGCGTTTGAAAACTGGTGGACCCTACACTGATATACATTTTCATTTCTCTCCTCCCTAACCTGCGGTTCACATTCTCTGAAGTAGATCCTGGTGTGACCTAGTCATCGATAGAAATGAATGGTTGTAACTCAACAGCAACTAATTTTGCTGCAAGGAGAGCCAGTTAGTGGTTAAGAGCAGCTGGATTCTAAACTGGAGAACTGGGTTTGATTCCCCACTCCTCCACCTGAGTGGCAGAGGTTTATCTGGTGAACCAGATGTGTTTCCACACTCCTGCAATCCTGCTGGGTGACCTTGGGCTAGTCACAGCTCTCTTAACTCTCTCAGCCCCGTCTACCACACAAGGTGTCTGTTGTGGGGAGAGGAAGGGAAAGGCACCGGTAAGCCACCTTGAGACTTCTCACAGGAGAGAAAGGTGGGGTATAAATCCCAACTCTTCTCCTTCTTCCTTCCCCAGCTCCTGACATCATCCTTGGACCTATCATGAGAGTTTTTATAAATCCAAACTCTTCTTCTGATGCAACAAATCACTCAAAGCTGTCTTGGGTGTTTGTATTCCACTACCACACAACAAAACTAGCAAAAAAAATGTATTACTTAGAATTAGACGGTTGGGTACCTTTACCACAGCTTCTCGCCTGTGCTTGGCGTTAGGTGGAAGAAAGCTGAAATGGGTTTGCCCAAGCCAAGTGCAGTGTAGAATATGTCAGCAAACGAGAATCCTGCCGTACATCTGGTACAGCCTGCATGCTTGCCTCTACACCCTTGTAATGCCTCCTGTCAGTTTATAAGCGCGTTTCGTAGCAAACATTCCATAAGTCTCCACTGCTATGCCTTGTTGTGCCAAAAGAATGAGCAACAGGTGACTTCATGAGAATAATAATGATCAGCTGCACAGTGTTGTTGTGAAACAATATGAAGTACTTGGTATGTTGCAGTTTTTTTGCTGCAGGGAGATCTAAGCTGGCCTGGAAGACTTCCCCCTAGTTCTGTAGACACACAAGTTTATGGAGGCCGGCCTGGTGCACCAGAGCAATCCAGCACCACGGCCACCACTTTGGTTTTAAAAGTTTGCAGTATCAATTCTCAGCTTGCCTCTCAGTGGACAGAAGATTTCCATCTGGTGTAAATGAAGCTGAACAGACTCATTGCTAGCTTTCTTCATTGTCCAACTTTCACACCCATTCCTAGTGATGGGGAATACTAAGGCACGAATTACCTTGATTTTTGTTGCCTTTTTTGTCGCCATCTCAAATACAGTTCCATGTCATCATGAGAGTTCCGTGACAGCCAGCGCGGCGTCGTGGTTAAGAGCAGTGAACTCTAATCTTAAGAAACAGGTTTGATTCCTGCCATGAGTGGCGGAGGCTTATCTGGTGAACCAGATTTGTTTCCACACGCCTACATTCCTGCTGGGTGATCTTGGATTAGTCACAATCCCACCAGAACTCTCTCTACCTGCCTCACCAGGTGTCTGTTGTGGAGAGAGGAAGGGAAAAGGATTTGTAGGCCACCTTGAGTCTCCTTACAGGAGAGAAAGGTGGGATATAAATCCACACTCTTCTTCTTCTTCTTCAAACACAGCACTATAAATACCCAAAGAAAAAATATCAGCTTCTGGGAAGACGTCTTGGACAATGAGGAAAATCCCACCAGCTAGTTCATGAAATCGCCGGGGGTGGGGGGGTGGGGCTGGGGAGGGGAGGGGAGGGGAGGGGAGGGGAGGGGAGGGGGAACTAAATTTTGAACCATCTTCAAGTTTACAGCCCTTTCACAAGTTCTGAAATTTCATTGCAGTTTGAAGGCCAGAAGAATTTTAACTGCCGGCTCTGCTTGTAGAGGCAACCATCTGGGATGGGATTTTGCGGCAAAGCAGTTGAGAGAAACATGTTGTGTGGGCACACGTTTTACAACTTGGGGCTGTTTGTTTTTGCAAGATGCAGCCACATTAGCAACAGCGCGTGTGAGATGTGTGAATCTTGCTGCCATGCTTTGTCTAAAGGAAGCACACAAGGTCTTCACAGTTTGCTATAAGAAGGGGAGACCCTCGAGCAAGCTGCTGTTGCTTTCCAGAGCATCTCGACCCCATTAAAGTCATCCTTGCCACATTTCAGTAATGAGTTAAACATGGCTGGGCTGAAAGAACCTGTGGCTGCTCTATTAATCAGCTCTTGAAGAGTGCCGTCGCACGAAATGGCAGGTCCGTGTCACCACTTTGCTGAGAGCTAGATTAGCAATAGAGACAGCTGGCCAGACTTCCCATCATTTCACAACCCCAGTTTTTATTCATGGTTGCTGGGGAAAGTTTGAAATTCATCTAGGCGCTTGTGAAGGCTGCCAACATATCCTTCCCTCACTGTATATTTAATAGCTGCATGATAAATTCATCAGACAGAGCTTTCCCTGGTCGTGGTGGGAAGGTGCTGTCAAGTCACAGCTGGCTTATGGTGCCTCTGTAGGAATTTCAAGGCCAGAGATGCTCAGAGGTGATTTGCCATTGCTTGCCTCTGCGTTGCAACCCAGGACTTTGTGGTGGTCTCCCATCCAAATGCTACCCAGGACTGGTCCTGCTTGGAGATCAGACTTGCCTGAGCTATCCAGGTCAAGCAGCATTCCCTAGCCTGCAAATATACTGACCGGGAATTCTGGTTGTTGACCGCAAATAAATATTCATTCATTGTATTGTCGAAGGCTTTCACAGCCGGATTCAACTGGTTCTGTTGGGTTTTCCGGGTTGTTTTCCAGACACAGTGTGTAACAGACTTCCCTCTGTGATACACCTCTGAAGATACCAGCTACAGATGCAGGCGAAACGTTAGGAACAAGATCCACCAGACCACCGCCACACAGCCCGGAAAACCCACCAGAACCAGTATTCATTCAATGGTTGTTTTGGGTTTTCTGGGTTGTCTGGCCGTGGTCTGGTAGATCTTGTTCCTAATGTTTTGCCTGCATCTGTGGCTGGCATCTTCAGAGGTGTATCACAGAGGAAAGTCTGTCACATACTGTGCCAGCCACAGATGCAGGCGAAACGTTAGGAACAAAGTCCGTATGTAATACAACCCCGAGGAAACCCACCACAACTTCAGTTGAATATCGACGTGAAAGCCCAGCCGACTCAATCATTCATTTACTGACTGGGAAAACCATCTTCACTTAAATTTTTTCCCTGTCACATGCCTACTAAAAGCTCAAGAACTTTCCAGAGAGAACAGAATCAGCAACTGTCGTGTTTATTTATGCTTCTTTATCACTAGGATTAATCATATCTAACACGCACATATACAATACATTTCAATTATTCCATTATTTCAGTCATCGTTTTAGCAGCCCTGTGAGGTAGGCGACCATTATCCTGTATTCCAGACAGAGGCTGAGATACTTGGAATAGCGACTTGCCAAAAAATACGAGTGATCAGTTCATGCTGAAATGAGATTGGAACTGGGATCCCATACCCTTAGCTGCTGTGCTGTACTAGGCCTCTGCTGCCTGAATGTACTCGCTGCAGTTGGCTTACAGAGATCAGGTTGGGGGACAGCTCTTTGTTCTTTTACAGGTGCTTAAAATAGAAATTTTTACCTGATGGCTTTTCCCATCATGTTCCTGCTGAAGCAAGGTAGAGAAAGCAACCCCTGACAGTACGTCCTCTCCTGGGCCACTCTCTCAACATCTCAGTCTCGCAACCCTTTTGGCCTGTGATGATTTGCTGTTACGTTTCTGCTGGACCGTCCAACTAGTAATTTCCTCTTGTTTCTCTTGGGGTGCTTGAAAGAGACAGTGTGACCATCTCTGCTCTTGGCCATAAAGACTTGGACAGAAAAGCAGTGTCTTCCATTCTCTGTTACGCAATAGATCTGGAATAGCTACTATTTTCCAACTGGGGGGGCTAAGCACCACACAAAGCAGACAGCGGTGTGGTTCTAAGAGTGCAAAACAAGACGTAAGTTAAGTCTTCAAAGAAAAGGGACTCCTTTCTAGAATTTAGAGGATCCTCCCAAATTAACAAGCTCTTACCTTTTTTTTTTTTTTTTAATCCCCAGGGAAGTTCTTATTCCCTTTCTTCGATCCTCTGTGGTCTCACACAAAAGGGCCTTTGATGTTCCTCACGGGGCCGGCAAGCCATGTCTTTTTAGACCAGGATCCAGCAATGGAGCCCAGGAAAAGGGCCTGATTTGACATTTAAGGCACCCATCATCCGTCAAACCCGCAGCCCTCCAGATGTTAGGGACTACAGTTCCCATCATCCCCTGCCAGCATGATGGGAACTGTAATCCATAACATCTGGAGGGCTGCGGGTTTGACACCTATGACTACATCAGGAGCTTTTGGAGCCTGTGGGGACCTTTGAAATTCTGATACAGGGTGATGGGCCCAATCTCAAAGCAGCTGCCATGGAAGGCCAGGTCAACCACAAAATGACCCAAGGTTCTATATAACTCTAATAGCAATTCTTCGACATTTCAGGCAAAAGTTCTGTTTCACAGCATGAGGGGGGGTTTCTGTATGGCTAATTAAAAGCACTGCTGGGCAAAATACCCACCCAGCCCTGCCCATTTTCTAAAAGCACTAGGAGGGCACCAGGAAAGGTGGGCGCCATGTTGTGGACCCCACACTAAAGTAGGGGCAGATGATGATCCCAGAACTGTGAGAAGAAATACCCTCTCCTCCTTGAGAGCCAATGTGGTGTAGTGGTTAAGAGCAGGTGGATTCTAATCAGGAGAACTGGATTTGATTCCCCACTCCTCCACCTGAGTGGCAGAGGCTTATCTGGTGAACCAGATGTATTTCCACACTCCTACATTCCTGCTGGGTGACCTTGGGTTAGTCCAGGGGTAGGGAACCTGCGGCTCTCCAGATGTTCAGGAACTACAATTCCCATCAGCCTCTGTCAGCATGGCCAATTGGCCATGCTGGTGATCTGATGAGAGCCGTAGGTTCCTGGTATCTGATCCCTGGGCTAGTCCCAGTTCTCTCTGGACTCTCTCAGCCCCACGTGCCTCACAAGGAGTCTGTTGTGGGGAGAGGAAAGGAAAGGAACTTGTAAGCCACCTTGAGTCTCCTTACTGGAGAGAAAGGTATAAACCCCAACTCTTCTCCCTTCCCCAGTTCCTAACCATCATCCTTGGACCTATCATGAGACTTTTCACTGAACACTCCTTTGGGGAAGGTACAGCCATACATGGCACCTTTCCCTCCTTGAATAGAGGGCAGGATAAAAACATACTAGGTTTATATACATTCTCATCCCTGTGGTTTGTACAACAACGAGTTATTGGGTGCTCAGCTTCAAGCCCAGCTCAAAGTTTCAGCTTCCTATTGCGGGAGTCCTTTCTCCCAGTTCCAGATGTTCGGAGCTAGTTGTGTTGATGGTGGCGAAAAGGCTTTCTGCTCACGGTCAAAAGCAAGACTTGAACTCGGGTCCTTAAAACAGATCCGAAGACTGGCGAACCTTTTGCTGTAAGCAAGCCTTCTTTCCTTGCCGCCTCTGTCTTTCCTCCCTCTTCACCTCCAGTGTTTGGGCCACGTTTCAGCTTCCTCTCTTATCTTTAAAGAAGTTCAAGTGCACCAGAAAGGCAGCAGCGGGTTAAAATTGCCACTCTTGCCTTCATGGAATCCAGTGTATCTCTCACGCATTCTAGCTGTTATTGACTGGCGCCTGTTACCATCCTCAATTGTATCTATCCTTCACAACAAAATGCACCCACACCCATGCTGTCTACAGCGCTGGCATTAAAAAAGCATTTGACATCAATGGTTGCCCCCCCCCCTAGGTCTCCCCCCCAATCTTTTCACTCTAGGCTCCAGCTTCGTTGTTCCTACTAAAGCACTGATAGTACTTTGATGATCATCACTGGCAGAGTTTCAAATCAATGTATTATAAAACCTTTTTTTTAATGCCGTAACGTAATGCAGATTTTTGTCACTGCTCCACGGTTTCTGCTTTTAATTTCCAGCGAGAATGGAGGCTCCATAGCCCTAGTCAGATGGAAAGTAACTCCCATCTTGACTCCAGTTCCTCCGGTTCCCTTCAGACAGATCCCTGGAATCTGTTCTGTGCTGCCAAAAGGCAACACCGAGGTGGAAAAATAGAGATCTAGCTAAAGGACCAATCCTGTATTTCTAGATTTCAGGCTTTCAGGTTGCCTAATTCCCCTGTGGAGATGGACCAGAATGTCTATAAATTTGTATTTGATTAAGGAATAAGGAAATTCGTATGAACCAAAGATGCTAAGAATCAAAATGGGATCTCTGTATAAGACACCAGCAGGCCTGCATGTTTAACAGCAGGTCAAAAGGAATGTTAGAAGCTTGTCAGTGATTATGCAGGCAAGCAAAGATAAACATCTTTAAGATCTTGTCACTAAAGGCCAACGTGACAGCAGACATATGCATTTATAACTTGATCAGAGGTTAGAACTAGCTATAGAATGTGATTAGTTAAATTAAAAAGTGTTTTTCTATATATTGTTAAATGAACACAGAAATGATAATGAGAGATTCACATTTATTTGTATGTTACCATAATGCTATTGTGTTGGAATCAATAATTGTATAATCTTTTAAAAGTTAAAATCATGTTTTAAATCATTTCAAACTGGGAACAGGGACATTTTATGATCCTAAAGAATGTAGGTAGGTCAAGCCTACATAACCTAAAGGGGATATATCTCTCTCTGGGAGCAAACTTAGAAAAACAAGTTATTATTGAAAACAGAAGTTAGTTTTATTGCAGCCCTTTGCATATGGGCAGAGAGGGCCTCAAGCTAACAGCATGCAGCGTTTGACTAACAGAAGGAATGTAACACGTAGAATAAAGGCTGTCTTAGTGTGACAAGGAGACAGAACTATCCAATGGGATTTTAAGGTTCATGCTTATAGCACATGAAAGGGGTCTGGATCATGTACGTAGTTATGGGGATCAACTGTATGATGTCTGTATTTTTGTGTCTATAAAATTGGTCCTTTTGTATGAAGTGGGTGTGCCTCTTACTTAAGGGGACACCCTGGTCAGATACTTATGCTGTCCAGTAAACTTATCTTCTGTAATGTTCTATATTCTGCTAAGTAAAAACTGTCTGTTTGTTTCTGATGTCAGATGTCTTTTGCTTTTATTTCTCCAACCTATCTTTCTCAAAACAGCTGAGCAGGCTGGACTTGTTCTGGCCTCACACCCCTGTTCTAGAATATGATGAGAAACATGATCCAGGTAATCCAACCCAGTTCCCCAAATTGGGTAGCGCAGCAGCCTGTGGATTACAGGTAGATGCATATTGCCAGAGGGCGGATACAATACTGGTAGGCAGGTGTGACAGACAGGTGACTGTCCTGCCCCTGAAGGGGGAAAACAACCATTTAGCTAAGCCTGTAGCAGTGCTGCAGTAGCAGCAGCAGCAGCCAATCACCTTTGATCAGGGGCAGGACAGAATTTTGGCAGGAAACGCAGAAGGAAGGAGAGTTGAGTTCTGCCTCAGGAAAAAGAAAATGGCCGCTAAGGTCTGGCTGAGGCAAAATAGCAGGCCGGGTGAAGGCCAGCTCTGCCTGTTAGTGTGGTTGAGTGGTTTAACTCTAAACCTGAGTGTGAGCAGTGTCCCCCCCACTTGTGAGGCCTGTCTCTGGGAACAAGCTGACTTTGTGCAATGTAGTTACTCTTAGGAAAGAGCAGGCTAGTATGAATGGTGTCCTGTATCTGTGAGAGGATTTAGTCAGCCCAAACTTATTAGTGCTTGGGAGCTTTAAAGGCACTTCTAACTGCTCTCTGAAGCCATAACTAGTTTAAATGTAGGTGCTCCAGCCAGGTTTCTCCTTTGTTTGCCTGGAGACCCGTGCTGCTGACTTATCTCTTTGAACAAACCTGCAAATCAATCAATCAATCAATCAATCAATCAATCAATCAATCATCGTAGTTGTTTATATATTCATCCATCCGCAGTGATCTCAGTAATATCCTTGTGCGCCACAAAAACTTATCTCACGGCTGTGACTCCAAAGCCTGTGCACTTGTTACCTTTAAAACATTTGGTAACGGAAGGGCAGGTTTCTAGTTTAAAACAAACCTGGCCCTTATCATCATAGAAGGTTGTGTGCATGGCCTCAGTTAGTTAAAAAGGAAGAAATGCCCGAAGAGCAGAAATGGGTTATCTCAAGCAAGAGAGAACGTAAGAAATATCTATCTATCTATCTATCTATCTATCTATCTATCTATCTATCTATCTATCTATCTATCTATCTATCTATCTATCTATCTATCTATCTATCTATCTAATTTAGAATTAGGAAAATTAATGAAGAATAAGTCTATGAGTCTCTGTTAATCATTGTTAATTGACCCCTACATTCAGAGGCAGTGTATGCTGGTGTATTAAATATTGAAAATGTTACCCTTTCATGTGTATGGTGGGCACACTGTGCCTTGGCTGCCGCATATCCAGCGTAATGCTTGCAGCCCACTGAGTGTTTTTACTTCTGATTTGGCAGAGCAAAGCTTCTGTTTCTGTTGCTTGCTCAAGGGTTGCTAACCTCTAGGTGGAATTTGGTGTTCTGATATTCCAGCTGATCTTCAGGTGACAGAGGTCAGTTTCCCTGGATACAGTGGCAGCTTCAGAGGATGGACTCTGCAGCATCACAATTGGCGCTGAGCTCCCTCTCCCCAGACCTCTCCTTCTGCAGACCTGGCTGCAAATCTCAAGGGATTCCCCGAGCTGCAGCGGCAACAGCTGTCAGCATTCCAGAATAGTGTTCGGTTCGAAACTAAACTGATGCTTCTCTGAGTGACAGCACAGCGTAGTGGTCAGAGTGTCAGACTGGGATCTGGAAGGCTCCAGTTTGAATCCCCAGTTCTGCTAGGGAAGCTTCCTGGGTGAACTTGGGCTGATATCAACTAATATCCAGTGGTGTAAACTGGATAAGTTCCGACACAAAAGATATATTCCGCTAATACACAAGCCTCAATATAAAGCGCATGCCCATGTAACTCGGGCCAAATGAAGACGCTTGATCACACTTTCTTCCACTGTGCAAGATTTGCCAAAGCTATGTTGAACCAGACTTCCCTTACCCCACTCTTATATAATCAACTAACTGATACTCTTAAGGTCCCTCTAATTTTAGATAACACTGACCCCACTGTTTGCGCGAAGGTAGCTGATTTCCTATTAAATATTATAGACTTATCTCTAGATAGACATTAACTCTTTAATTGGCTTATAATAGTATAACACTATTTATTTGATGTTTTATGTTAGAGGTTTTTTTACAGCTGAAGCAACTTGTGTTTTTAGCCCTTTTGTATTTTATGGATTGTATTTTAGTAATGTGTTTATGCCAATAAAGGCTTCTACTACTACTCTATAATATAAAGTGCACAGCGCGTTTATTGTGCTAATGTGATTCCTAAACATCCACTTATCACTGTACCTAATGGACTACCGGTATATACTATTGCCTAATTCTAACACATGACAACACCGATTGCCAAACATACAATCATACAACTCTTTCTCATAACGTACAATTAAGTATCCAAGAACCAACAACAACAACAACAACAACACATTTTATTGGCATATAAATACATAAAATAGCATAAAATTATCCACTAGGGATAGCTGGTAGGGGAAGTAGAAAATGTACTAACTATTGTAATTGATTGTCCATATGGTTAAACTGGAGTGACTTGGAGATTTCGGATCTTCATTGCCTTTATTAGGAATGTGGCTACATCTATAGTAATCTGAGAATTTTTATCACGGAGTAAGTATTTGAGTTTTCCTTTGTCAGAGGTCCATAGAGCTTCATTCAGATGGGGTTTGATTAACATGTCTCTTGGGGATGTATAGAAATGACAATGTAAGAGTACATGCTCGGTAGTCTCTATATGCCCCTGTGAACAAGGGCAGAACGGCTCACTATATGGAATACTTGAAAATCTTCCCTTATAAGTAGCCATTGGAAGAATGTTAAGTCTAGCTTGCATAAAAGCACGCCGAAAGCATGGAGAGGTGAGATTTGAAAAATATGCTGGGATGGCCCAGGGCCAAGAATCATTAAGGAGGTGCTGCCCTTCCAGTTTTTATAGTCCAATTGGTATAGTGATAAGTGGATGTTTAGGGAGGATGTTGTAAGCCACTTTCGGCACCCACTGGACAGAAAAGTGGGACCTAAATGGAGCAAATAAATAAAGTATTCATGGAGCACTAACTTTGTTTACTGGACAAGGTCTTGAGTCCAGTGGCATCTTCAAGACCAACAAAGTTTTATTCTTGGTATATGCTTCTGTGTGCACGTGCACATCTTCAGATATATGGAAGCATAAACTAAGAATAAAACTTTGTCAGCCTTAAAGGTACCACTGGACATCAACTTTTTTCTGCTGCTTCAGACCAGTACAGCTACCCACCTGAATCTGTTTTTGTTTACTGTTCATCCTTGTGCTAGGAATAAAGTGAATTCCCCCAAATTTAGAGAATTTGGTTGTCTGAAAAATGTAGGAAGTAAACCCAGACTTGCTGGGAGTGATCTCACTTCAGTGTTCTTTGAACGTTTCAGAGAGAAGAACGAATCCTGAACTGGGCTCCAGCGTATACCTCGAAGCAGTTTGGCACGGGTGTTGCCACCCTGGCTCTATCCTTCATCTCTCGTGGAGAAAAACTGCTCTTCCTTCGCTTTAGCAATGGGTTTGCTTGTGAAATATTATTGCAAATGCAAAACGAAGACTAGCCTCTGGGTAAGTATATTGATGTCTGCTTGTTTTTAAAACAAAATGTGGATGTCAAAAAGGTCACAGTTATTCTGCTGCAGATAAAAGGAGTGTGTTTAGTTCTGCTGGCTGGCAAATGTGTGGAAATGAAAATATATGAAGGCTTGAACCTCACTCACCATCATGGTGAGTTGATTTGAATCAGTGATCTGTCTGTCTGATCACTGAGTTTTAAAAATAGCAGGAAGCTCTGGACACAGAACGCCTGGTGGGTCTTGTCTGGCTTTTCCCCATGCCTACCATTTGATTTCATGTGGTTCACCTCTCTGTCGGCGCTCCATAATATTTGGGGGATGACTGTTACACCTTGCGGCATGGCTCCTCTTGGCCTGAGGTATAGCTGTCTTGCCCAGGTATGAGTCTAGGTGAGCTGGAAGTGACATTGGCACCGATGGTGTCAGGATGAGAGCAATCTGCCCACTTACCTCCAGGCCCCAGCGAGGGACCAGGGCAGCAAAAGAGTAGATGGAGCAGGAACATATGGAGCAGGAACCACAACCTGCGCTGTTGTTGCTGTCTTCTGCCTTGTTCATCACACCACCCTGGAAAGACACTTTTTCCTGCCTTCTCAATAGCCACCTTCTCTCTGCTCCAGCCTAGAGTGAGAATGGGGGTGAGGGGTGGGAGTCCCCTGAAGTTGCGGGAATAGTCAGGGGCCTAGGATTCCCCGCTTCTACCCCATTCCTCCACCCCCCTCCCAATAATGAGCTGTTGTGTTTTGCAGCATTCAGGGCTAAGTAAGCATGAAAAATTGCAACAATAAAGGCATAGTTCTGGGACAGCAAAGCCCCTTGTTTGACAAGCCTAATTCTACACCCACCCACCGCATTTTCTTTCAGCCATCACTCCCCCCCCCCCTTTCCTCTTTAATAAACGAACTAGCTATTTATTGCCAGGGAGGGTGGTTTCCTTTTCCCTTCTTGCTTTGCTTCCCCCCACACACACCCCTTTCGCCCCAAACCCTTGTGTTCATATGTAATTTGGAGAGTTAATCTTCTCAGACAGGAAACACTTTCACTACGGCCTTTCCTTCTGGCTCTTTAATTAGTGAAAAAGGGATGCCCAAACTGTGGTACCTAAGCATCCAAGGCTGCTGCTGTTCTTCAAAGGCGCCAGCCCCATCATCTCCCCACGCCATTCTGATTGACATCGCCGAAATACAGCGACTCACAATTTGTTGGTGTGATGCAAGATGGGTACTGGAGGTTGTCACCAGTGAGGTGTTTGGGCCAGGGTTTTCAGCACCAGTTTGAAGCTAAGTCTTCTGCCGTGCCCCTCCTGTTGCAGAATTGTCACTCAACAAGCAATAGTTCTACTAATTAAGAAGAAGAGGAAGAGCTGGATTTATATCCTCCCCTTTCTCCCCCCCTCACAACAGACACCCTGTAAGGTAGGTGGGGCTGAGAGAGCTCTGAAGAACTGACTAGTCCAAGGTCACCCAACTGGCGTTTGTTGGAGCGCACAGGCTAATCTGAATTCCCCAGATAAGCCTTCACAGCTCAAGTGGCAGAGCGGGCAATCAAACTTGGTTCCTCCAGATTAGAGTACACCTGCTCTTAACCACTACGGCACTGCTGCACCTAGACCCATTGATATCCAAATTAGAAGACCCATTGATATCCAAATCTTGGTTTTTTCTGAGGAGCTTGAACCAGACAATGGGGCAGTTCTGGGGTATAGCGGAGCTACCTCTAACCCTCTGGGCAGCACCCAAATCTTCAGTCCTCCTTCACTTAATGAAGGATAATATGACTGAATTGCTGAATTTCAGCCCTTTTCAGATGTCACAGTTTTACACTGGGAATCTTCCAACCAAAGGCATGGTCGTGTTCTGTAAACAGAGGCGATGTACTTATTCCCAATGCCTCACTATGCACGAACGCGAACCCTGAAAAGAAAATCTATTAGTCATTTCACACATACCAAAGATGCATGGACATCGTAAGTACGAAAGTTGCCCCAGTTCACGCCATAAGTATCAGAACTCCAGATAGCATGTGCTGTATTATGCACAGTTGATAGGCTCCTGGTATGCACAGTTGTAATGTCTGAATGGAGCTGTTGTCTCAGCAAGGGGGACTCAGAACTGAGTGAAGAGGCTGGTTTACCCAGTGTTTCTCCCTCCTCACAGTAAAGCACAGCTAAATGCTGGAGTGTGGTAAAATCAGGAATGTAGCACCCCATTTGGAGCACTGAGTTACCCCACATGAGAATTTTTTTGAAAACCTGGGCATTTTAAAAGCAAACCCCAAGGTCATGCTAAATTCATGAACAATGGACTCCACCCAAACACAGGATTTGCACCCCCCCACTCCACCACCCCCATCTACCTCTCCACTCCACCCCCCCCCCTACCTCCCCCCCCCCCCACCCCACCCCACCCTCCCCCCCCCCCCCCCCCACCACCCCCCCCCCCCCCCCCCCCGGACAAGGACAATATATACCCCAAACATTTCCTTCTCTCTGGACACAGTGTGTTATAGACTTCCCTCTGTGATACACCTCTGAAGATGCCAGCCACAGATGCAGGCGAAACATTAGGAACAAGATCCACCAGACCACGGCCACACAGCCCAGAAAACCCACCAGAACCAACTGGGCATTTCAATGTGTAACACCCTGTTTCTGTTTAAAGAATGAGAGTTTGTTTCTAAAAGGGGAGTGATAGAACACACATCAAGTTATGCACACCTGAGATATAGTTGGTCAGCTTTTGTCAGGGAAAGCAAACCTCATGGACAGCTCCTTGATAAAAAAGAGACCACATCTTATATTTGTCAGCAGTTAGAAAAAACTGGGAAAGGACCACATGTAAAAAAAGGGGGGGGCTTAAAGTCTTTGTGCAAATAGTCATGGTATATACAAAAGTATTTGTATAAATAATCATGAATGTATGAATAATCATGAATCAAGAGCATAGGGCAGCAATTCTTAACCAGGGTTCCCTGGTACCCTGGGGTGCCATGAGCATGTCCCAGGGGAACCGCGACAACACTACCCCCCCCCCCTCATTTTTGTGGTGTCTCCCACCGGCGCCAGCAAGGACATGGAGCTGGCCCATGGGGCAGGGCCAGCCACAAGGTCAGCAGCCACCACCACCCCCAGTGCTACCCTTCACCCTGGGAGGGGAAGGTGGGGGATGTGGTAAGCAGGGGCAATGGGAGGGGAAGGTGGAGGGTGGCGGCAGGGGTACCGTGAGATATGAAGAGTGAGGTCAAGGGTACCCTGACCTCGAAAAGGTTGGGAAACACTGGCATAGGGTATGCCCAAGTAATGTACAAATAATGTAATAGTAACCACAATTAGCAACAGCTCTACAGTGGGCTCTCACAATGTGGACATGTCACTCAGTTTGGTATCACCACATGATTAATTTTTGCTTTAGTGCAATGATACTCTTATAAGTATATTTTTAATGATTGCAAGCGCCCCCAAGTACTTTATAAACTGAAGGGTAGGGTCTGTATGAATAACAGCAGAGTGTTTTCAAAATCCCTATCACGCTGGTAAGAGACTAACCCATAGTGGGGGTGGGGGGGAGCTCTGTTCTAGGAACAATGTCTCTTCCCATCCTGCCGACCCTTTCGGATAACAACGCTTTCTATGTTTAAGGAATATAAAACAAAAAATTCTGCTTAATGGCTGTGACAGTGAATACAGCAGGTGCTTAAAGGTGTTCACAAAGGGAACGTTTCTGATGATTATGGCTAAATTGTTGGGTTTCACTCATTTGTTTGAAGCCCCTCTGGATATATGGCAGCCACATTGAGCAAGGAGACCTGGCCATGGCCCTCTTTGCCAAAGGAGTCTTGCTGGGCTGGGGCGATTTTAAAAGTCGGCACGGCGCATTGCAAGCATTTTTTGTAAACCATGCATACTCGTCGAGACCAATCTAGAGGCTCGGAGCCCATGCCGTTTTTTTTCCCAGGGCACAACCACATGCTCATTATCCTCTTTTTGGAATGTTGATAACAGGAAGATGGGCATGAAAACTCCCCTCATTTCTCTTGCTGAGAGCAATAAACTGATTCAGCCTTGCCAGCGACTCCCAACAAACCAGGAAGGACTGACTGCAAAATGTTCTGTCCTCAGGAGGAAGGGTGGTGGGGTCTTAAATTTACCCACTGATTGCTTGGAAAGCATTGCAAAGACTTGGACATCTATTTTGCCTTGATTTGGCCACAGCACTACCAGCAGTCTGGCAAGCCAGCCTTTCCTGATTGCTATTTGGAACCGATTCGCCTCTCCCAATGAGCCTGAGATTTGCATTGCTTCATTTAGCTAATTATTTTTGGATCCCCACATTCCAACATTTAATTACAGATAACTTACAAGCTTCAATGGGATCTGGCTGTTGGAAGTGACAGTGGGAGGCAATAGGCCAATGAAGACCAATTGTCTGAATTTCAGAGCCAATGATAGAAAATGACACACAAGTCCCGTTGTCTATGGAAAAGCCGTGGGCTGCTGTCCAATTCCCTCCTGAAAATGAGGTGTGAAAATCATTCTGTAAACACACTGATCTAGAGGAGGCCAGAAGGTGCAGAAATGATTTGGCCTACCACTTAAAGGGCAGAAGGAGAGGCGCTAAACAAACCCTCCAGAGGAAGCCATTCTTTTGGTGAGGTGCCATCACTGAAAAGGCCCTGTCTCTGGTCACTGCCTGCCTCCCCTCTCCAGGTGGGGGCAAGCGGCAGGGTTTAGAAAGAGAATCTGAATTGTTGATATAGTTAAGAAGTGATTGGTAGTAACCAATCCATTTATGTGGGCTTATGAAGTAGTGCCCAATAAAATAATACTAAATGGTCAAATTTAGACCCCCACCCGAGTGATAATTTGAAGGACATGGAGGCCAAGCCTCAATCCTGTATTTCTTTTCCAATAACTGCAGTAGGGCCTACTCTCAAGTAAGACTGTATAGGATTGCAACGTACATAGTACAACCTACGCAGTTATTCCATTTCCTTCTAACTGGAGTTAACTCTGCATGCGATGGCACTAGAATTGTATTGAGTTTTAATGAATTCAGGTTTTGGTATGAAAAGATCCAAAATGCTTCTGTTTAAAATGTTACCTGAACATTAGATTTCTGAATTATCTGTGTGTAATTTCAAAAGTGAGACAGATGCATTAGGAACCCACCTGTGTTGCAGTGTGGAATATACATGCAGTTGCATCAAGTTTATTTTTGTCTGATGTTTCACCGTTACACGGGAATGCATGAGTTTACCACATATGCACAGAAGGACACAAAACTTCATGCAGACAAACACATCTAGTTTTTTTTCTTCATAGTTTTTTCTCAAAACTGCAGTTTTCCTTTAGAGAGGTGGAAGGTGTGAATGGACAAACTCTGGCAAATTGTGAATGTTCCAATTCTGGAAGTAATTTTAGAAATTCACCTACTTAAACCAAAATTACGAGACAGTAGAATGCAACCCAGAGCAAAATTCCAAAAGCATGAAGGTTTTTAAAAGGGGAATTCTACTTATCCTGTGGTCTCAGGGGACAGCACTCTGTAAATGTACCTTATTCAAAATTCAGCACAGAGACATCTAATTTTGCCTCACTGAGTGCATGCTCTGATAGTAACTTGCCTGAGTTTGTAGACATTATTAGATTTTTTTTGCACATCAAACCAGTTATAATTCATCACAGATGTTGCTGCTTCCAAGATGTTCATAACTGGCGATGATTTCATCAAATACGAATTGTAATATTAAAAGCTAAAGAATGTTAAGTAGCCGTTCTGGTCCACCGAACGATCCCAGAGTCGTGCAATACCTTTTTATTCAGACCACCTGAAATATCACAGAGCAGTATGCAAATGTTCGAATTACCCAGAACTCTTTGCCAGGATGGATGTTCAGCACACTGCCCCCAAATCAAAAAGAGAAAGTTGTTTTGGGACACAACAGAACCTGTCCACCTACTGTATATACTGGCGTATAAGACTACTTTTGAACCCTGGGAAATCATCTGTAAAGTGTGGGGTCGTCTTATACGCCGGGTACTCTTATATGGCGAGTATATCCCAAACGCTATATTTTAACTGGAAAAGTGGGGGGGTCGTCTTATACTCCCAGTCGTCTTATATGCCGGTATATACGTACTTCAGAGCGCAGTATCAAAATGGAGTGCAGGTAGCGTGCCAGCCTAAGCAGGATTACATATTTCGGATGCAAAATAAATTTTGGGAAGCTGCTAGATCGGAAAGAAGAAGAAGGGTGTCATTTTGGGTGCAGCTTTATAAAAACAGCAGCTAGGGCTAACCCTGGGTCCTGTACACACACACACACACACACCCTCCCAACAGCCCCACTCACTGGCATTCAACTGTGTTCAACTGCATCCCTGCCTTGCTGATTTTGATTGAAAACCAGCCTTTCTCATTCTCATATTCTAAAGCAGAAATGCTTAAATGTCGCCTTAAGCAAGTGGCGTGAATCGTGCTGCTTGTGGGGCAGTGTGTACCTGTAGCCTGTCTTCTGGCTAAGTCTTTTCTGATTTCTTTTATTCCTTTTTAGCTGTCATCGGCATTCACCTTGTGTATGCTTCAAGTGCTACACAAGACAACGTTTACAGCCCGGGAAGCTGGCTTGAGAACAAAAAGGCTTCGCCCACTGATTTTTGTCCCGTCGCGTAGCTGTGGAAGGTGCAGAGTGTCCGCCTAAAAGAAAGGGTGGCCAGGCAACCCCCTTTTCATTTCTGACCAAGTAAGCTTTGATTCACAATGTACTCTCCAGAAAATGTTCTTGATCTTTACATCCTGCTGGATTCAAATGTTGTCCCCATCTCCTTTCCCCATCCCTAGAGGGCAGTGAGGAGAGGGTTAAAAGAATCCCCAGGTTCTTCCCCTCTCCCCAAGACATGATGTCATGCTCACTGGCTTGTCCGCCTTCCCTCCCACCGCACTGCTCCCTCTCCCTGCTGCCCATCAGTGGCCTGAATAGAGAATTAGTTTTGCCCACATTTAGACCTCTTAATTAGCTATTCTTTTTGCTCAGCTTGGGAAGAGGAGGGGTAAGGGAGACCTCCCCCCCACTCTCCCAGCTGTGCTTGGCCCTTCTCCCGCAGCAGGCAACAAAAGAGCCCAGCAGGCAGTGCCATCGGAGGGCGCTGGAGACGCCAGGGCCTGTCAAAGCGCGTTTCCCACCTTCCCGAGCCAACCTTTTCTCTGCTCCAGCCAGGAGACAGGCTGCCTTAATTGGGCTGAAAATCTAATCATTTGTAACTCCCAGGCCTGGGAAGGCAGAATGAGAGAGCGCAGGGGGACGGGGCTGCAGGAAGTGAGGGAACGGAGGGACAGAATGGGAGGACACAATTCGAAAGGGAGAGGTTTGAAAGGGAAAAAGGAAGCCTACGGCTGGTGAGGGGGAAGCATGAAATAAAGAAAGGCAGCAGGATGAGGAAAGGGAAGAGGAGAAATCTGGGAGAGAGAGGGGCCAAAGATATAAGCAGGCCAGCAAGGGGAAACATATGACGACTTTCTTTTAAAATAAAGAGGGGTTTTGTGCGATGAGCATCCTTTCCCAAATAAATGTCCTTCTCACAGAGCACCTGTATGCTGTGGACAACTGGTCTAATATGTACAGATCGATGCAGGATGGAGGTGGGTTATGGGACCTATGACTCCCTCTCACAGCCTTTTGACGCTTTCCTAGTTCTGTGACTATGTAGTTGGCATTCAGCAGGTGCTATTTGCCTGGTCCATTTAAAGCTCTTTGCCCCTAGTTCTTAAACAAACTGCAGGATGAGGTAGTAGAATGCTGATGTGGTAAGAACATAAGAAAGAGCCTGCTGGATCAGACCAGAGTCCATCTAGTCCAGCACTCTGCTACTTGCAGTGGCCCACCAGATGCCTTTGGGAGCTCACAGGCAGGATGTGAAAGCAATGGCCTGCTGCTGCTGCTGCTGCTGCTGCTGCTGCCGCCGCCGCCGCCGCCGATCACCCGGTCTTCTAAGGCATTTGCCATCTCAGCACAAGGAGGATCAAGACTGGTAGCCATAGAATGGGACTGTATCATTTCAAATTGCAGGTGATGGATGCCTTTAAAATTTCCAGTAATGTAAGCCACCCCATGCAAACCAGAACAGCAGGAAGGAATCTTTTGCTCTCCCGCTCCCTTAGCATTATTGTGCTGACTTCCTGTATACTGGAAGCTTTCAACATAAAGGAGCACTCCAAATTGTGAGCCTCCACAATCTTCCACCTGCGTCTGAAGTAGCATGATCCATTCTGCCACCTTAGCATTTTATCATCTCTCTTCTCACCTCATTTTCCTGCAGGTCTGAATCAGGCTGGAAAGTAGATCTCACGAATCACCTTCCTCTGCCCAAGCTGAGTCGTGGTTAGTAAAGAGTTGGCAGACAGAGCCGACTAATTATAGATAGACCAGCCACCTGAATCTGAACTTTACAACTTTAGGTGGTGCTCAGGGAAGTCGGCATCTTTTCTCTTAGTGTTGCTGCCCCGTACTCGCTTGAGAGCCAGTCTGGTGTAGTGGTGAAGAACGCGGTAATCTGGAAAATGGGGTTTGGTTTCCCACTGCATGAGCTACGGACTCCAATCTAATAGATCAGCTTTGGTTCCCCACTCTTACACATGAAGCCTGTTGAGTGGTCTAGGCCTAGCCACAGTTCTCTCATGCCCACCTACCTCTCAAGGCGTCTATGGTGGGGAGAGGAAGGGAAAGGAGATTGTCAGCTGCTTTGAGTCTCCTTGATGGTAGAGAAAAAGCAGGTATAAAAACCAACTCTTCTTCTGATGTTCCTACTAGGATCCTATCATCTGCATTAGATATACGACTCATCAACTTTTCAGAAAATAAGCAGTTTTGCTCTGGATCTGGAGGCGACGTCTCCTGATACCTTCACATAACACTGCCATGATAGAAAGGCAGGACATAAATGGAACAAACAAAAGTGCTTTCTGAAGCACCGTACAAATATTCACCCTTTCCTGAAAGCCAGTACAGCCACATGGGGCACCTGCCTCAGGTGGGTCAATGATGGCAGAGGTGACCTATGGAACCCAACCTGCTGGCCGCGCATTCATTGCTGCTCCTTCTGTCCCCTTCAGTGGTCTTTGGGCAAGAGACCTTCCCAGCAGATTGATCCCTCATTAGGGTGGGTGCTATTTATATTCATGTCCAACACCAAAATGTCTCAGGTTGGCCCTTCCCAATGAAACATTGTGTGCATGTGTGTGAGAGAGGCAAGCTTTATGAGTCTAAAGCAGCAGCAATTATCGCCACAGTTTGATGCACCGTCAAGCGGGCATGCTTCGAAAGTCGCTCACTGCCTGGCCACACGATAAGTGGCTTGAAAAACCCACCGTGCCGATACAGCGCAAAACCAGGGGTCACTGTGCATGGCGACTATAATGAAGAATCTGAGACCTACCTGGCCTCCAGAAAGAGCTGAGCAAGCCCTGGCATTTGCTAATTGCTCTTGGCTATTTGTTCTGGCATTCACCTTCTGCTCCTGGAATTCTGTCTTGGCATCAGAGTGATTTTTCACAAGCGTTTGCCATTAATAGGTCTTGGCGCAGGGCCTGGAGATGAGTGATTAGGAAGTTACATTCTTTCAAAGGAATGAAGATGTGTACGGAGATCCTCCGTGTTTTAATTTAGGTGTATGTTGCAATTTGCATCAGGGGTTCTGCAGGCAGGTGCTCCGGTTCCAGTGATTTTCTTATAGGGGCAGTATGTTTCTTATTCCATCTTTCTGGCACATTGTCTAAAGAAGGATATGTGTCTTGCCCCTTCTTTTCCTGAAATCACCCTGTGAGGGTAAGCAAAGCAATACATTGTCGAAGGCTTTCACAGCCAGATTCAACTGGTTGTGGTGGGTTTTCCGGGCTGTGTGGCCGTGGTCTGGTAGATCTTGTTCCTAACGTTTTGCCTGCATCTGTGGCTGGCATCTTTAGAGGTGTATCACAGAGAGAAGTTTGTTACACACTGTGTCTAGTCACAGTATGTAACAGGCTTCTCTCTGTGATACACCTAGACACAGTGTGTAACAGACTTCTCCCTGTGATACACCTCTGAAGATGCCAGCCACAGATGCAGGCGAAACGTTAGGAACAAGATCTGCCAGACCATGGCCACACAGCCCGGAAAACCCACCACAACCAAAGCAGTACACTTCGGAATCTGAATAGGAAATTTGAACCTGCGTCACAGTTCAAAACTCTACCACACTGATAGTATTTTATTTACTACCAAGGCACACATGTATGTACTTCATTTACCTTTTCACTGAGTCTCAAGACAGACTGTAGAATGAGAACACAATGCAACCAACAGCCCAAATAATATAATAAAAATAATGTGATACATACTGCAAATAGTGCAAACAAACCGGATTACAAAACCGAAAAACAGGACATACAATAAGCAATAGATAATGCATACAATGAGCAATGCAAAAATTAACAAAGCACCAAAAAATCAATTTTTTCAAACATTAAAGTTAGAATCCTGTTCGTTTTATGAAACAGCCCTCTTGGACATAATTATGTGATTGAAACACAGATTTTTACAAGGAAAAAAAGAAGGAACAAACAGAATACTGAGCTAGGATTATTTGAGCATCTTCAGAGCTGGAAATCCTTGGCCCCAATCCACAGGTCCTTCTATAGAGCCGTGGGTTCCTCTCATGCTGCTGAATACAAAGATCTCTCTGTACACACCCGCTGAACCAACGGTTAACGCTATGAGCACTGACTGTGCCATTAATCTGTGAGGAGGGAGGAAAGAAAGGGGGCCTGAATTTAATCTACCCCCTCTTCTGGGCCTGCATGTCAAATTCTCCTCACCATAATGCTCCCCTTAACAAAATTGTCCATGATTCCATGTTCATTGTTCGGATTTTGTGCAGGGTGTGGTGCATGCCCAGTTTCCTGCCGCTTTCTGTTATTTTTTACCATTTTCCTTCTCAGCTATACTAATGGTGTATCTTGATAAAACACGAAGAGGAAGCAGCAGCATAGATGTCATAATACATATGATGTGATTATGTGCTGTGTCTTACCAATGCAAAAATGTGCATCATTTTTTTAAAAAAGTCTCAAATAAATTACCTTTTTTTTTGCAGGGTTTTATCAATGCAGTGCAGACAGGCAGGGACAGAAAACAAATCTTTGAAATGCTACAAGGCCTCTGCTCTGCCACAAGATTTTTGGACAGATGAACCAGATTCAAAAAGAAATAGAAGGTATCAGCCTCTATACCTTTATCTTTACGTCTCTGATAAGCAGTGGGGATTTCCTGATGTGTGTTTTGTATGAATGTGGCCATTGTGTGTTAACTGGAGTTTATTTAGAGGCAGTGGCCATTTATGCTGCCTGTACACAGCGTGCCTTCAGATAAAAAACTTGGTACATAACTAGGATTGAAGTTCTGGCATTCTCAGTAACTGTTAGTGTGCAAGGTAAATGACTATGGTCCCAGGCTAGTCAGTCTGGTTAGAGTAGAGATTCCCAAAGTGGGCACTACTGCCCCCAGGGGCTGTGGAAGCATCAAGGGGGGCAGTGAAGAAGAAGAAGAAGAAGAAGAAGAAGAAGAAGAAGAAGAAGAAGAAGAAGAAGAAGAAGAAGAAGAAGAAGAAGAAGAAGAAGAAGAAGAAGAAGAGGACGAGGACGAGGAGGACAAGGAGGACGAGGACGAGGAGTTTGGTTTTATATCCACCCTTTCTCTCCTGAAGGAGACTCAAAGGGGCTTACAAGCTCCTTTCCCTTCCCCCCTCCCCACAACAAACACCCTGTGAGTTTGGTGGGGCTGAGAGAGCTCCAAAGAACTGTGACTAGCCCAAGGTCACCCAGCTGGCGTGTGTTGGAGTGCACAAGCTAATCTGGTTCACCAGAGAAGCCTCCACAGCTCAAGTGGCAGAACGGGGAATCCAGCCTGGTTCTCCAGAGTAGAGTGCACCTGCTTAACCACAATACCACGCCGGCTCTTAACCATTACATCACACTGAGGAATTTTGGAGCAGTAGCGGGGCAGCACAGGGATTCCTGGGGCAGCTGATACGTGAAAGGTTCTAGGGGAAGAACACCAGCTGCGGCCCAAATCTAGCTGCGACAACCTTTGCCCTGAGAAACATTGGTCTGCGCTGCCGCAGACTTGGACTCTCTTCCCTCCTCTGCCTTGGGCCCACAAAATACTTGAAAGTATTTTGGGAGGCTGAAAACCAAATGCAAACCTCCCTTGCTCCCTTACGTACCCTGCACCTGCTCTGTCTTCCTCAGACCCTACACTGGCCTGGGATTGGTGTCATTAGGCAACCAGCAAAATCCCAGGACATTCGGGAGGGCCCATCACCATGCAGTATTCTAGTGGTGATGTTAGTGGGCAGATAGCTGCTGCATGCCTCTGGTCATAGCTCCAAGGGAGCAGCAGAGGCAGCAGCCCAGAGCATCATCAGCTGTTTGTCCGCATGAGCAAACACAAGCAGCTTGGAGCAGCAGCTGGACTGTGTTTTAACAAGGGGCCCGAAAACCTGGAACCGTCCAGGACTGACCCTGCTTGATCCCTGACATCATCTCTGCACTATCAGTTTGCAGCTGGTGCCTTTCTGTAATACCAAATCCAGAGAGCCCTGAGGTGGTGTCAGAGGGTGGCTGGGAAATAAGTCAGCAGGTATGAAGCTGCTGGCGCTGTTGCACCATCGTAGGTCTCCGCAGGAGGCCCAGCAAGGTGGGATCAGCCTGGCTCCAATTGGATGTAATTACATGTTAATGACTCCCTTCCCTCCGACTCCTTCTCCCTTGTGCCCGAAGCCGGAGGGTTGCTGGGTCTTATTTTCATTTCTGTATGGCACCCACCAGCAGCGTTGTGCACATTGTTATTTTAATGGCTGTGAACTGCTTCAGGAGACAGTATTTGTCTGAAAGGCAGGATAAATATGAAACAAGCGTCGCTTTGGCAGCTATGAACCCAGTTAGGCAGCCTTGGGCAAGCCGCTGGTCTCTCGCCTTCAGTCCCCTCCCCTCCTACAAAATACCAGCCTATGTACAGGGCTGTTGTGATGACTACTGCAAGGAGGAACGCAAAGTGCTTTTGAAGGCGGCGCAAAAAGCGATCTGCGGATGCTCATGTCAGCTCTTTTGCTGCAAGAATGTTGTCTCGTTTTCTGTTGTATCGGTTTTCAAATTGCAACGTGATTATGTACCTGGCAAACTAGCTTTCAACATCTGCCACTCTGGAACTTATGAAATAATCACCGTAATGAAAAGAGAACCTCTGAGTATGTGTAGAGCACATTTTTCATCACCGGGTGATGAAACGCTGTCCTCACACATCATCTGGGCACAGCTGTCTCTAGCAGAGAGACATATTTCTGTAACTGCCTTGGGCCAGCACAGATGATGGGTGCCTGTCACAATTTGAAACTATCTGGGATCTTGCCTCTGTTGCTTCCAGCTCTTCTAGCTCCCTGCTCACTTCAGAGTCTTCTACAAGTGATGAGGAGGGTTCTGCAACATATTATGAGCTCATGCCAGGCTGTCCTTGCCCTGTCCTGCCCCACCTCCATTGACAAAAAACGTTGAACTGGCCTTTCATCTGGAATCAGAGTAAAGGTCTTTTGGGCCTAGGAGAAGTTCCAGAGTGCTGGCCTGTTGGAACAAAGTAAAAACAGACGTGGTTCTGGTGGGTTTTCTGGGCTGTGTGGCCGTGGTCTGGTGGATCTTGTTCCTAATGTTTCGCCTGCATCTGTGGCTGGCATCTTCAGAGGTGTATCACAGAGGGAAGTCTGTTACACACTTCAGAGGTGTATCACAGAGGGAAGTCTGTTACACACAATGTGTAACAGACTTCCCTCTGTGATACACCTCTGAAGATGCCGGCCTCAGATGCAGGGGAAATGTTAGGAACAAGATCCACCAGACCACGGCCACACAGCCCAGAAAACCCCACCACAACTAGTTGAATCCATCCGTGAAAGCCTTCGACAATACATAAAAACAGAAGACTTGTTTTGTGGCACAAAGCTCAACTGTATACAAGATTAGAGCAACGACCGAAAACACAACATCGGTAACAGGGGATGATAGAACCGCACAGACTTACTAAGCTTCCTTAGCACTTATGCAACAGAAAGCCATAGTTTTTTGCCATCAAGTTGCAGCCGGCTTATGGTCACCCCAAAGTAGAGTCTGAAAGGCAAGGGATGTTGGCTTGCCGTTGCCTGCCTCTGCATAACCACCCTGGGCTTTCCCGGTGGTCTCCCATCCAAGTACTGACCTGGGCTGGCCTGCTTAGTTTCCTAGATCTGATGAGGTAGGGTAGGTAGCCTGTACCATTTGTGTTATTGAGCCCTTGAAGCGGAATAGGAAGGCGTGGTGCTGGTGTGGCCTGCTCAGATAGCGTCAAGTGCCCTGGTGAATTCTGATTCGACTTCCTGCTGAAATCTCTCCTTAAAATTCTTTCTTTTTAGTGACTTTCGACTCAGGAGCAGCGTATCCTGGTAGACCGAAATCCTTTTGCCAAGGTATGTAATAATAGCTGCATAAAGGATGCGATATTCTCATGCAAGCTAGCTTTACCTGCAACTCCTCTTATTTTAAAAAAAATATTGTGGACCGCAGGGGTGTCTGAGTGTTGTGATTTATACGGGGGAGGGTGTTCGCCAGTGGCACAGGGGGTCAGGGAAGTTTAAAACGTATGACACGCTTTTATGAACCATCACATGATATAAAACCTAATTCCCTTCTATCTGAAAATCTCGCTGCCTATTTTTATGCCTCTGTTTGTTTTGGGATGACGCTTGTCATTTCTTCTCTCTCCAGACTCCACTCTCTTATCTAGATTATTCTCTTGGAGCAGCTGTTGCTGCTCCATCAACTCATCCCAACCCCAACCCCCCACATTTGCTGCGTATGATTTAGATCCTTTTTTGCAATGTACGAGCCTCCCAACCCTCCCTTCAAAGAGTGTCTTCAGTGAGCTGGTTTTGGGTGGGTAGCCATGTTGGTTTGCAGTAGAAGAGCAAGATTCGAATCCAGTAGCACCTTAAAGACCAGTATGATTGCCAGTGTATAAGCTTTGTCTGCCAAAGCCAGTGTGGTGGATTTTAACAGCAGGTGGATTTTAATCTGGAGAACTGGGTCTGATTCCCTACCCCTCCACCTGAGTGGCGCAGGCTTATCTGGTGAACCAGATGTGTTTCCGCACTCCTACGTTCCTGCTGGGTGACCTTGGGCTAGTCACTGTTCTTGGGAACTCTCTCAGCCCCTCCTACCTCACGAGGTGTCTGTTGTGGGGAGGGGAAGGGAAAGGAGCGTGTAAACCACCTCGAGTCTCCTTACAGGAGAGAAAGGTGGGGTGTAAATCCAAACTCTTCTTCTTCAAAGGGAAACTTTGACTCTCAAAAGTTTCCACCCTTGAATCTTGTGGGTCCATAAGGTGCTGCTCGATTTAAAAAAAATGTTCCTTGTCTTGATCAAACATGCCTACCCTCCCTGTCTTTATGGATCATTAGCTATTTATCCATTTGCTTGGAAGCTGAGTCATTGCTTATTCAGTTGGTCAAAATTGCAGTTTGAATTTTCCTTTTAAAAAAAGGAAGGCTGGAAAGAGTAAGATATTCCACATCTTGGTCCATGATCAGTCCCTGATCTGTTGTCATTTCTCCTGCTGATTCCGTATTTTGGGATTTTTTTTCTGGGAGAGGATATCTTATTAAAATGTTGTTTCTGCGATTTGGCAGTATTGTCATTTTCCAGGGTTTTGCTCCCTCCCGTGACAAATCTTTTTTGTCATACTATTGTCCCACCCTTCCTTGAAGCACTTCAGTGGCGTAGAGTGTTCTTCTCCCCATTTTATGAGCACAACCACCCTGTGATGTCAGTAAGGCTGAAAGGAAATAACTTCTCAGGGTCACTATCCACTCACCATAAGCCGCGGGGTCACCTCTTTAAAAGCCACGGGGTCCTGACGCCCTCACATCTCCGGCGCCATCGCGCCGGGTTGCCAGGGATTTACCTCTCCGGGCCTCCTGGTTGCGCTGCAAATTAGTCTGGGCTTAAAAGAGCAACTTTTAAAACCGCAGGTGCCGCTGGGTTGTGGGGAACTCGCTGTTTATACATGCTGATTCACAGACGCTAAGCTCACGCCAATCAGGAACAGGGAGCGCCATCTTGTTAAGTGGGTGTCCCCTGGCCTGGGTGCGCGCTGTGAGTGATGATCGTGACACGCACGACATCCAGTCGGGCTTCACGCCCATAACTAACTTGTTCTTTCCGTACCGAGCAAATGAAAATGTCGGGCCGTGTTTAATGAGGAAGTACAAGAGATGGCGTAAGCAGCTGGCTTCTCGCTTTCACTTCCAAACACTGCTGATGACGCGTCTCCACAGAAAGCGCAGCTAACGATTTATTTCGCTGACGCCAGCATGTGCCGACGCCTTAACAGAGGGGCTGTTAGCCGCCTTCGATGACGCTCGCGACTCACGCCGTATGAACCTATCATAAACAACTCTTCCCAGCCAATCACACTGGAGACCGCCAGCTGGCCGCCACTTTCTCGTGAATCATGACGCATTAATGCCTTCGACAGCCAATCGAGCGCCCATTCCTCATTGCAACGTGAACTCCGCCTTTGCTGCCCGCTATTTCAAGAATTGCAAACGTAGAATAAATGTTCGGCCGTGAAGCCACGAGGCTTTTCATTGGCGGGTCAAAGAGCGGCATGCTGGCAGCTTTAGTGAGGTAAGGGGTAGTGGCCCTGGTGTCACATCCACCACTCATAAGCCGCTGGGTCACCTCTTTAAAAGCCACGGGTCCTTGACGCTTCCTACATCTCCGCGCCACTCGCGCTGCTGCCAGGGATTTACCTTCTCCCGCCCTGGCTGCGCGCTGGGTAAATTAGCTCCGGGCTGGTAAGAGCAACTTTAAAACTGCAAGGGTTGTGGGGAACTCGCTACGGGTTGATTCGCCAGACGCCGCAGCTCACGGCCAATCAGGGAACAATCAGGAGCCATCTTGTTAAGCGGGGTGTCCCCGCCTAAAAGTGCGCCGAGTGATGACGTGAGACACGGTCGGCTATCCAGTCGGGTTTCACGCCTTCATGTCTCAATCTTGTTCAAAGCCCGCTGAAAGCAAATGGAAACAGTCGCTCGGTTTAATGAGGTAGCTACTAAGAGGCGCAGGGCGGCGAGCTTTCGGCTTCTGCTTTCACTTCCAAACACTGCTGATGACGTATTCTACAGAAAGCGCAGAGCTAACGATTTATCAAGGCTGACGTCAGCATGTGCCGACGCCTTCCGGCCAGGCTGTTAGCTTCTGATGACGCTCGCGACTCACGCCGCGCGAACCTATCATAAACAACCTCTTCCAGCCAATCACACTGGAGACCTCAGCTGGTCAGCCACTTTCTCGTAACTCCATGACGCTAATAATGCTCGAGCAGCCAATCGGGAGCTACCTACCCTACGTAACGGAACTCCCGCCTTTGCTGCTATTTCAAGAATTGCAAACGCGGTAGAACAAATGTCTCCGCGGGTCGAAGCCACGAGGCTTTCGCATTTGCGGCTCCAGAAGCGGGCGTTGCAGTTTAGTGAGGTAAGTGGGTAGTGGCCCTCAGTGAGCTTCATGGGGGAGGGGGAATTTGAATCCAGGTATTCCAAACTTGACTACAACTTATCTTGACTACAACTGGTGCTCTATTGGTGTCTCCTTGTCTCCTTGTCATGTAACAAATGCTTATGTATGATCTCTAAGGGATATCGCAGGGCATCTCTGCTGTTTCACAACCTACGACCTCCTAGGTGTATTTTGAACTGCCGACACCCACCAGCAGAAACCAACTACTGCATGTGACAAAGTGGGCTCTAGAGCCACAAAGCCTTGAACAGTCTGGGGCCCTCATATCTTTAAAATTGCATCTTCCCTTTATCACCCACGAAGAAGAAGAAGAAGAAGAAAAAGAAGAAGAAGAAGAGGAGGAGGAGGAGGAGGAGGAGTTTGGATTTATACCCCACCTTTCTCTCCTGTAAGGAGACTCAAGGTGGCTTACAAGCTTCTTTCCCTTCCTCTCCTCACAACAGACACCTTGTGAGGTCGGTGGGGCTGAGAGAGTCCGGAGAGAACTGTGACTAGCCCAAGGTCACCCAGCAGGAATGCAGGAGTGTGGAAACACATGTGGTTCACCAGATAAGCCTCCGCCACTCAGGTGGAGGAGTGGGGAATCAAACCCAGTTCTCCAGATTAGAATCCACCTGCTCTTAACCACTACCCCACGCTGGCTCTCTTTGGTCCTCCAGTAGTAATTTGCTGGTGGTCCCTGGCCCAGGGACATTTGGTTGGCCTAGACCAGAGCCAGCGCTTTTTCAACCCTGGCTCCAGCTTGATGGAACACTCTGTAATCTGACACTGGGGCCTTGTGGGACATTACACAGTTCTGTAGCCCTGCAAGACAGAGATGTTCCACTGGGTCTTTGATTGACGCCACTCATGAGTCTGTATAATCCATCTGATACACCGGTCACCCTCATCTTGCATACTCCCGACTGCGCGCCCATCCACCATCAACAACCGTTTGTATCATGAGAGGGGTTGTACTGTGTCATTATAGATACTTGGTTTTAATATTAAATATTTTATATTGATGCTGTGTTAATTCTCATCGTGAGCCTCCCTGTTCCCACCCCTGGCTGGGAATGGGCGGGTTATAAATATAATATAATTATATAATATAATAAATATAATAAATATAATATAATATATATATTAAAAGTATAGGTCTATCTATCTGTCTGTCTGTCTATATACCATATATCTATTTCTATCTGTGTGTGTGTGTGTGTTATATATAAAGCTTTCCCTGAAGTAAAATAGTCCTATTCTTTAAAGTGCCACAAGATTACTGTTTTGTTTTTACACAGATGCAGTAATCCTGAGATAATAAATTCTGATTGATTGACGAATTGTTTTGGAAAACTTGTTTTGGAAAACAAACCAAGGGTGCATATCAGAACGCTCTCTCTCGCAAGGGCCAAAATTCCAAAGGCCAGCCCTGTTTGGCATTTTGTTGGGTGCCGTTTTCGACTCGCGTTCAGAGAATGGCACCATCTGCCTCATGCGCTGCGGCTGGAGTGACCATTCGTTATTTTTCCCTGGAGCTTCTGTGCGGAGTTGTGCTTTAAGTCGTGGCTAGTGCTGACCTCCTGATGCCTGGACCTTCCCGTACTGTACTTGCCAGAGAGTTTGGCACACGTAGAACAATAAGGATTCCCTGTTCAGTCAGACCAAGGTCAGTCTAGTCCAGCATCCTGTTCCCATAGGCTGCCCCCTAGAGGTTAAGTGCTTCTGAACATGGAGGTTCTATTTGGTATTTTGGCAAATGAACCTGCTCTTCAGGAATGCTCCCTTTATAGACCCATCAGAACCAGTGGCTTTGGCCAGGCGTTGTGACAGTGAATTCTATACGTTAACTGGTGTGTGAAGAAGCACTGCAGCTTTTTGTTTGCTTGTCTGTTTTACCAATCCTGAATCAATCAATCAATCAATCAAGCCTCTGTGGGCATAGTAAACAATAAAATAAATACAGGATAAAACTGGTGAAAAACATGGATACACAGAGCAAAGAAAAAAACGTTAAGCAAAAAAATTGCCTCTGGCTTTTGATATTTTCCAAGAGGAAGTCTGCTGCTATCACACAGAAGGAAGGATCTGGATTGTTCAACAAGTAGTGAATAAATCAGGGAGATCTGTTGAGAACAAGGGATTCACATAGTTGGATCTGATTTCCTTGAATCTGGGACAGTATAACTGGGCCAAGGATTCGACTGAGCCAGCATTACACGGGAACAATCTATTAGACTTTTCTTGACTGTTAAATCTACCATGTAACAAGGTGGAGGACCATCCTGAATCTACTGCTTCTTGATTTCATTGGATGACTCTTAATCCTGGTATTAGAAGAACGCTTCTGGGCACGTGCAGAGCACTCTCTTCTCACCTTGGGGTTGCCACAGTTCCACCACTCAGACATTTGGGCAGATGCACGCCCTGGGGTGATTGCTCCTTTTGGAGGTAGCAAGGCTACCAGTTAGTTTGAGCCGCAGCACCTTGTTTTGTGGGAATTCTTCCCCGTGCTGCCCCTCTCTCTCGACCGCTGGCCCATCACAATGCCTCGCCTCGCTTTGGCCCCAATGGCCGACTGCTTACTTCATGCCTTTCGGAGGAAGTGACTGGCACAGGGAAGAATGTTTCTTTTCCCCCTACAGTGTCAGCAGAAGCCAGCTGTGTGTCTAATCTTTGGATTTCATTCAAGGCTGATGTCAGTGGGGAGCGATGCAGAGGTTAACGAGGTGAGGAGGGCTCGTTTCTCCCCACCACCACAGTTTTGGCATACGGGTTGGCTTCGTGCTTCAACATCTTGAGTGGAAGGCTGGGGACAGACAGCCCTCAGCTGACAGGTTTATCTCTACAGCCTCATCTCCCAGCGGTGACAAGTGCTGAGGCGTGCTAGCAGGAAGCTGTCTTGCCTAGAAGGGTGTCTGGGGGCGTCTGTAATTTAGGAGAGCGGCAACTGATGCTTAAAAAAAAACACGCTTGCTGTTTTTCGTCCTCATGATGGCAACCCTCTGAGACAGGCTTCTAGCAGTTCCACTTTACAGGTAGTGGCAGGGAAACAAGCTGGGAAAAAGCGCCATGAGAAATCTACAACAGAGGTCATGGTTGGATGCCTCGTTTCTGTAGAAAAACTAATGGAAGCCACCACAGGAAAAAAAGAAGAAGAGTTTGGATTTATACCCCACCTTTCTCTCCTGTAAGGAGTCTCAAGGTGGCTTAGAAGCACCTTTCCCTTCCTCTCCCCATAACCACCTTGTGAGGTAAGGCTGAGAGAGTTCCGAAGAACTGTGACTACCCCAAGGTCACCCAGCAGGAACGTAGGAGTGTAGAAACACATCTGGTTCACCAGATAAGCCTGCACCACTCAGGTGGAGAAGTGGGGCATCAAGCCCGGTTCTCACAGAGAGGCCCGGTTTGGACTGGGGCTGCAGCTCTTGAGAAAACATTTTAAAATCATGTTGCCATTTACTGGATTTTAAACCACAGTTTGTCCCACCGGAGAAAACAGATGGCACTTGTATTCACCCTCCCTATAGCTTGTGAGGGGAGTGATTACCATTGGGAAAGGTATGGGGGAAATGGGTTAAGCTTCCTTTGGGATCATTGCAGTACAATCTATCCTTTATCCAAATGGTCCTCCCTGTTCCCCAAGAGCAACTATGAGCTTTAAATAAAAATGCCGAAGATCCAATGATAGATTTCCTTGGATCCAAATGTTTTGTGGTTAAAAAAATTGGACTAGCATTGAAGAAATGAAGAAGCTAGGCTAAAGGTAAGACCCCGTGTGGCACCAGAAATCTGTTACTGAAGTCCAGGTCCCCCCCCCCACCACCACCAAGTTTCAGTTCCGATTGGAGCAAAAGCTTGTGCAGGAGCAGGGACGTTGAATCTTTCCCCTGTTTTCCATGCCTAAATCGGTCTTCTCTGCCAAGATGATGCATTTGAACCTGCAGGGGTGGTGTACACTGGGGAAACAATATGGGGGTGGGGGAATGAACACATCTGTTCTCTGCTTGGATCAAATCCAGATCTTCTGACACCTGTTTTAAAGGCAAGACAGAAACCAGAATGAAACTCCCAAGCCGAATGTGGTTTGACACAACTGTAAAAACTGTAAAACTCACCCACCAGGTGAGTTTCATGGCTGAGATCTGAACCTGGATTTCCCACATAATATCTCCAGTTTTCAGCTTGATACCCCTCCCCATAATATAGCATCCCAAGAGTCCCTCTCTGTCATAAAACCAAGTTCAGCATTTGAAACTATGACAAAAGGGTGCCACAGTATTAAAAATACTTCCTTTTCTCTGTCCTGAATCCCCGCTTCAGCTCAGTGGATGACTTCAAGTTCTATCTGTCCACTCACTCCACACCTTCCATAATTGTGTGTGTATGTGTATATATACATTGTATACATACATGTATATATTGTATATACATTGTATATATACATGTGTATATATACATTGTGTGTGTGTATAATACAATATATATACATATATATCCATACATACGTACAAAAAGGCAAACTCTATGCTGGGGATAATTAGGAAAGGAATTAATAATAAAACTGCAAAGATTGTCATGCCCTTATATAAAGCAGTGGTGCGACCGCACTTGGAGTCCTGTGTTCAGTTCTGGTTGCCACATCTCAAAAAGGATATCGAAGAGATAGAAAAAGTATAGCGTAGGGCAACAATGATGAGAGAGGAATCGGCTGTTCCTTCCCTATGAAGAGAGGCTGCAGCATTTGGGACTCTTTAGTTTGGAGAGGAGACGTCTGAGGGGGGATATGATTGAAATCTATAAAATTATGCAGAGGATAGAAAATGTTAACAGAGAGAAATTTTTCTTTCTTTCTCACAATACTAAAACCAGGGGGCATCCATTGAAAATGCTGGGGGAAAGAATTAGGACTAATAAAAGGAAATATTTCTTCACGCAACGTGTGATTGGTGTTTGGAATATACTGCCACAGGAAGTGGTGATGGGCTCTAATTTGAATATCTTTCAAAGGGGCTAGGACAGATTGATGGAGGAGAAGTCCATCTATGGCTACCAATCTTGATCCTCCTTGATCTAAGATTGCAAATGCCTTAGCAGACCAGGTGCTCGGGGGGAGGGGGGGAGCAGCAGCAGAAAGCCCTTGCTTTCACATACTGCTTGTGAGCTCCCCAAGGCATCTGGTGGGCCACTGTGAGTAGCAGAGTACTGGACTAAATGGACTCTGGTCTGATCCAGCAGGCTCTTTCTTATGTTCTTATACATGTATTTATACATATATATTCTTATACATCATGATACATCCTCATAATGCAGCTAGCCCCCTAATTATTTTTATTGCTCTTCTCTGCACCTTTTAACACTATGCAGTATTTTTCTTCGGGTACAGTGACTAGAACTGTGCAGTTTCCCAAGTGGTTCCTCATAGATTTGTATAAGGGCACTATGACATTGGCACTTTTATTCTCTGTTACTTTTATAATTATGGCCAGCATGGAATTTGCCTTTTCACATGAGCTGTACACTGGGTTGATATTTTCATTAAGCTTTTTCACTATCACTTCAAGATCCTTTTCTGGATCTGACTTTTCCAGCTGAGGTCCTATCGGTGTATATGTGAAGATGGGATTTTTTTTGACCCCCAAATTCGTCATTTTACACTCGCTCACAATGAATGTCATTTGCCCTTTTAATGCCCATTCCCCAATCCATTTTTTGTTTCAACCATGCTAAATAATTTGATGTCAAGTTTTAGTTTTAGAAACCAGAGGGACCGTGGCTAAGAGGGGTGACTCAGAGGGTATGGCCCAAGTGCCCAACAGTAAATCTTGAGAGCCAGTGTGGTGTAGTGGTTAAGAGCAGGTGGATTCTAGCCTGGAGAATGGGTTTGAACACCAACTCCTCCACCTGAGTGGCGGAGGCTTATCTGGTGAACCAGATGTGTTTCCGAACTCCTACGTTCTTGCTGGGTGACATTGGGCCAATCACAGTTCTCTCCGAACTCTCTCAGCCTCACCTGCCTCACCAGGTGTCTGTTGTGGAGAGAAGAAAAGAAAGGAGTTTGAGCCTCCTTACAGGAGAGAAAGGTGGGCTATAAATCCAAACTTTTCTTCTTCTTTGCATGCCCAGTGATCATTGGAGGCAGTCCAAGTTGATTCCGTTAACGTGTTTGGGGATCACAGAATTTGTTATTTTCTTGGTTCAGAACATAGAGAGGATTGCGTTACAGAACAAGATTGGCACAAACAAGCCTCTGTGCAGGGCCCGCACCCAGGAAGACGTACAACGTCATCCACAAGGACATCTCCAGAAATTCTCAAGCTTCTGTCGGTTGCGTGTGTTCATAGATGCCTGCTCATATCCTGACATCAGCTTTTTCCCAGGGTTGGTGGCACCTGCTTTGTAGCGTGAAACGTCCGATTTCAGCTAAGGGTCTTTACAGTCCTGCCTTCTGGAACATGAACTCATTGGTTTCAGCATGTGCCAGAACTCCCCCCCCCCTTCTGCACTGTAATGACGCCAAGTGTGCCATGAAGACGACTTGGCATGGGGTTATCTCTCCTCATGTGTGCCCCACTTAACTTTCCAGCTCTGCCCTAAAAGAAATTGATTCTTGCCCCAGAGGCTAGTGGCCCCACAATTGCAATGTGAACGTACGGTCACCAGTTTGGGATTCGCTTGTTTATCTTCCTTTCTTGAGTTACGCTTTTGAAACGCGGATTGCAGGGTAACCTAGATCATTTAATGTGCCAAGACATATGCACTGCTTATGCTCTCGTGTCAGGGCCTCCTGGCAGGGAAGAAAGGAGGTAGTGCTGGGTTTTTTTTCCCAGCAAAGTGATAAAGATTTCCTGGATATTCAAACAGCCGTAATTTCTCACTTTGCTGTTTCCCAGCTGATATCCACTTTCAGTATCACATGGCCGGAGGGCAAGCAAAACATCTGCCGACGCATGTTCTTGGCTTCGGCTTTTCGCATACTTATTGCTGGCGCCATTATCTTAGAAGCGCCTCTAACATGAAAACTCAATCTAGAGCTGAACTGCACATTCTGCAGAAGAGTGTGTGTGCTTTAATGGTTGTTGGGCAACTCAGCAGGACAGGTGCCATTAGTTAGTAGAGCAGTCTGGTTGATGGGGGCTTTTCACTTTCCTTGGGATGTAGCCCTACAATTCACAGCACCGTCTCGCAATAAAGACCCAGGTTCAGATTTCCGCTCTGCCACGGAAGCTTGGCCGTGGGACAATCATTCCTTCTCAGCTTAACCTACTTCACAGCGTTGTGAGGGTTAAATGGAAGGGAGAAAAGCAGCGTAGGCCCTTTCCACGCAAAGCACCTAAAAAGTATGTAAAACGTTTTCAATTCCCCTCCTTTACCAAAATGTTTGTCCTCACTCGCACCTGAAAACAATTCATGACCGCCATTAGGTGTTTTCCCCTCTTGTTTGAGTTATTTGTTGAATTGATGCCTCAGCGCTTCTTGCTGCCATGGTCTCTATAGCATGTATAATTGATGCTTCAAAGTTTTACCCCCTCCCCAGAAAATTAAAAAAACACACACAGAAATGATGAAAATAAACAGGCGTGGGGGAACAGAGTGAGTTCAGCGATGCAATCGAACGTTGCTGAGGAGAAAGCTTGGGGGCAGCACAGAGGCGTGGAAAATGTAGTAAATAGACCGCACAGCGAGTGAAGACATTTTAAAAATGTTTCAGGCTAGAGGATCATTTAAAACGTTTTGAGGCCAGGAACAAAATGTTTTCAGGACGTAAGGGAGGGAAAGGCAAGGTGGAACTCCATGAAGGAAACGTTTTATTCCCTGCCTCAAAATATTTGGAAAGGTTTGTGCGGAGAGGGCCTTAGTCTGCTTTGGGTCTGCACTGGGGAGAGAAGCAGGGGACAAACGGATTCAGTAATTATCACTCCGCAGTGCTCTCATTTGACAAAGCACAACACCCAAAACTGGGGAGGGAAGGAGTTAGGCAGGGGAGAACTTCATTCCCAGGAGAAGATCTCCTGCTAAATGCTGAGGGCATAGGCAGCACAGCCCTCAATGGGCCAGGTGTTCAATAGCCAAAAGAGATGATAGTTTTGAGGACATCTGAAGGTTGGTGCCACATTTATTTACTCCCGCTCTCGCTGAGACTCAAGGCAGATCACAAGACCACACAATTTAATTTGGCAGCATGAGATCCAATAAACAATGCAATAGGACTATGATGGCGTAATTCGGAAACAGCAAGCTAGGAAGCTGCAACAGCTTGCAGAAGTCCCTTTATTTTTCCACTGTATCCTTTTTCTGCACACTGTTTCTTCTCTTCCTCTCTTTCTGGCATTGTGGGTAGAGGTGTGGCCCTTCCTGCTCGGTGACCTGATACACAGAATAATACGCCAGACAGTATATATGTAGTGTGGGTAAGAAAACTGACTATAGCCAAATAATTTATTAACAGAAAACACAGGAAAGCAAATTGGTGCAGCATGGGAGGTGTTCCAAGCATCTGGGAAGCCGGAGTGCTGTCCCCCAGAGGATGACTAGTTCCTCCAGCCCGCCTGCTGGAGGAATGTAACTAAGCAGAAGATTCAAGTGAGACATTCCAGACCGGCGAGATGCCCATGACTGGAGCCCCTTCTCCATCCTTCGCTAGGGGCGCAAGCTCCTTAGCCTCCCGCGGGGCATTCCAACAGTGGGCTTGTTCCACCCCTACCTCTTAAGGAGGTGTAATAAACAGGGGAGCTCTCCCAGCTCCCCTTGCCAGCGGATCACCCCCCATGTGCAACCCGCAAACAGCTATGACAATAATAATAACATTTAAACATTTCCAAAAAACAGGGATCGGGTGGATGGGAAAATCCCTCAACGTTCTGACGCAGAGTTGGCCGTGGACCACGATTGGCTTGGGCCCTCTGCGCTTGCGCAGAACGGGCCTGAGCCGCCTGGCCCTCTGCGCATGTGCAGATCGGCCGCGCATGCGCAGAATGGGCCTAAAGCCTTTGCCGGGCCCCTCTTCCCTCCTGCAACGGCGGCCGCATTTCAGGCACGGCCACGCTTTCCCAGTATCCCCTCCCTATTCCCTGCTTCCTTCTGTTCTTCCAGCTCACCAATAAACCTTTCTCTTCTCTGCCTCCTTTCGGTTTCCAGCTTTACTTATTGATATATTCACTTCTACCCCACCTGACTTTTCCAAGCTGCTTGTCCCAACATTGTGGTTGGACAGAGGAAAAAATGAAGATATCATCACAGAGAACGATGGCTCTCTGGTGTACTGCTGTTGGACAATCTGGAAGGACATCCTGTTGTCTGCTTCAGTATTATAAGTTGGCTTGTAGCCTGAATGCATCAAGTTTAGCTGCTTTTGCCTTTTCCTGGTGACCGTCTGATGAAGATAGCGTCTCTGTGTGTAGCTTCTTTCCTGTTACACTAATCTCACTCAGTCATTGCTTAAGTTGATAAGAAAATGGTTCCCAAGGGGCTGAACGCCAATCCAAACTTCACATACACGCTACAGGGGTCAGTGCTATCAGTCACAGACCAGTCACAGACCAGGAAAGGGATTTGGGCGTCTTAGTTGATAGTTCCATGGGAATGTCAACTCAATGCATGGCAGCGGTGAAAAAGGCAAACTCTATGCTGGGGATAATTAGGAAAGGAATTGAGAATAAAACTGCAAAGATTGTCATGCCCTTATATAAAGCCGTGGTGCGACCGCACTTGGAGTACTGTGTTCAGTTCTGGTCGCCACATCTCAAAAAAAGGATATCAAGAGATAGAAAAAAGTGCAGAGAAGGGCAACGAGATGATTGAAGGATTGGAGCACCTTCCTTATGAGGAGAGGCTGCAGCTTGGGACTCTTTTAGTTTGGAGAGGAGGACGCCCAGGGGATATGATTGAAGTCTATGTACCATGCATGGGGTAGGACGCTGACAGAGAGAAATTTTTTCTCTCTTTCTCACAATACTAGAACCAGGGGTTACTCCATTGAAAATGCTGGGGAAGAATTAGGACTAATAAAAGGAAACACTTCTTCACGAACGCAGGATTGGTGTTTGGAATATGCTGCCACAGGAGGTGGTGATGGCCACTAACCTGGATAGCTTTAAAAAAGGGCTTGGACAGATTTATGGAGGAGAAGTCAATCTATGGCTACCAATCTTGATCCTCCTTGATCTCAGATTGCTAATGCCTTAGC
Organism: Sphaerodactylus townsendi; assembly: GCF_021028975.2. NCBI lineage: Eukaryota > Metazoa > Chordata > Lepidosauria > Squamata > Sphaerodactylidae > Sphaerodactylus > Sphaerodactylus townsendi. The sequence continues at coordinate 153,542,499 of NC_059428.1, forward strand.
AGACCAGGTGCTCAGGAGCAGCAGCAGCAGAAGGCCACGTTTCTATTATCCTGCATGTGAGTCTCCATAGCACCTGGTGGCCACTGCTAGTAGTAGAATGTGTTGGACTAGATGGACTCTGGTCTGATCCAGCAGGTTGCTCTATGTTCTTATGTTCCTAAGGCTGAATCAATCCAAACTTCACATTATTATCGTAGCTTTACAGGGTCAGTGCTATCAGTCACAGACCAGCTTTCTCACAGACCAGGAAAGGATTTTGGGCGTCTTAGTTGATAGTTCCATGGGAATGTCAACTCCAATGCATGGCAAGCGTGAAAAAAGGCAAACTCTATGCTGGGGATAATTAGGAAAGTGGAATTCGAGAATAAAACTGCACATCACCGCCATGCTCTTGAAGTATGTGGTGCTGCGACTGCGACTTGAGTAATTGTGTTCAGTCTTGGTCGCCACAGCATCTCAAAAAAAGGACATCACATAGATAGGTAGTGCAGAGAAGGGCAACGAGGATGATTGAAGGATTGGAGCACCTTCCTTATGAGGAGAGGCTGCAGCGTTTGGGACTCTTTAGTTTGGAGAGGAGACGTCTGAGGGGGGATATGATTGAAGTCTATAAAATTATGCATGGGGTAGAAAATGCTGACAGAGAGAAATTTTCTCTCTTCTCACAATACTAGAACCAGGGGTTACATCTACTGAAAATGCTGGGGAAGAATTAGGATTTAGGACTACTAAAAGGAAACACTTCTTCACGCGACGCATGATTGGTGTTTGGAATATGCTGCCACAGGAGGTGGTGCGGATGGGCCACTAACCTGGATAGCCTCTTTAAAAAAGGGCCATTTGACAGATTTTATGGAGGAGAAGTTAATCCATATGGCCAGCCAATCTTGGATCCCTCCTTGATCTCAGATTGCTAATGCCTTAGCAGACCAGGTGCTCAGGAGCAGCAGCAGCAGAAGGCCATTGCTTTCATATCCTGCATGTGAGCTCCCATAGGCACCTGGTGGGCCACTGCGAGTAGCAGAATGCTGGACTAGATGGACTCTGGTCTGATCCAGCAGGCTAGTTCTTATGTTCTTATGTTCTAACGCCTCTCACATGTGATTTCTGTGGTCCCCTATGCTCCAGCCATTTGGTGGACACCTTTTTGAAAGTGGGCGGAATTTCACTGTTGAGTTCAAAGTGCTTCAGGAAAGTATGGATATACATTTTATCAATCAGGCATCGCAACCTGATCTCTCCCTCCCACTCCTCTTCCCGGTAAAAGTATTGGAAGAGTGGCATCCCTGCTTGGAGAATTAGGAGTCTCCGAATGTGTGACTTCACAATAAATTCACTTCCGTTCTACTTTAGGATCAAAACTGAAGAAATACCCAAAAACATTGAATGAATTTTGAAATCCTTCCAGGGGATATTAAGAACCATGCAGTTTCCGAATTCTTGATCACAGTGGTAAGTTTAATGTTGAAATCATGTTGTTTGTGTCTCCAACTGTCATAGCCAAATGAAAGGAAACAATGCCATTTCATTTGAAGTGCCAGTGCCAAGATGTGTGTTTATTGTTTCCTGACTTCAGAACTCCAAACCAGTCAAAGTTAATCATTCATTTACAAGTCTGAGGGTTATTCCCCCCCCCCCCAGTTTTAACAAATTCATATTTTCCAGCCTAATAATGGTTACATGTGGAATATTTCATTTTGTGTTGATGCAAAGTTTTTTTAAAATGAGAAGACTATGTGCATTATCTCCACACATCCATATTGTGCATTACCTAAGACACAATTCTTTCACCTTTTAACTTTGCCACAGAGACAGGGCTCAAAGCAACATGAAAGAGTCAAGCTGTGCTCCCTTCTTCAAGAACGTGTATATGTTCACGTGACATATGGGGAGAGCACAGGTGGACAGTTCGTTTAAAATCCCTCTTAAAACCTGGGCCCCAATTTGTCAATGTGAAAAGAGCCAGGTTGTGTAGCAAAATGCACTTCTAGGGCCCAGTTCACAGCAGAAGAATAGAAAGACTCACGTGAGTATACAAATTACAAGTTCAGATGGCTCTTCTAGGGCCATCTTTATAAGGCATGGGGACAACCCAGAGACACTGCAGTTGAACTGAGAAGTGTCACTTAAAGCCATTTCTGGAACTGGTGGAAACTCGAAAGGTGGTTCTAAATGCATTGTGTGAACAGCCAAATGTGCCCACAGACTCAAAAAGGTTGGGGACCCCCAAGCTACCTCATACTTTCTGGGGAGCATGGATCAACTCCATACTTTCTGGGGAGCATGGATCAACTCCATGCCACTATAAATATTCTTTGTGTATCTCACTTGACTGAAGGAAATATTTAGTGATCTTCCCTCCGCTTCCGTATTGCATACATACCAAATGTCTTTTCTCATCTCTTAGCTATAAATTTGCAACTCCTACCCCTTCCCCAAAACTATTCTATTGTAACACAGTCAGCAAATAAACAGTTTCAAAAGCGCCACAAAATCCGCTCTTAAGGGAATAAACCCCACTGAACTCAACGAGAGTGACTTGTTGGGACAAACCTACTTAAGGTCACAAAATAGAAGTTCTGAATATTGTGCTGGCTTGTTACAAGACTGGATGTCATGTACGTTGGTACTATGTAGAAAGGCAGGTGGGATGTACAATATCTTACTGTTCCTGTGTTGGGAGCAAGCTTGTGGCCTACTGAGAGCCTTTAACTTCTCCTTACATGAATCATGGGGGGGGGGGGGCTGTGTGCTTGCTCAATGCACCTGCTTGGAACTGTTGGAGCATTATAGCTTGGATTGTGCAGACTCTCTGCAGAAGCGTATCTGGATCCCATCTCAGATATTTGAGCAGTGGGGGCCCCTTCCGCACATGCAGAATAATGCACTTTCAGTCCACTTTCAGTGTACTTTGCAGCTGGATTTGACTGTGCAGAAGAGCAAAATCCACTTGCAAACAATTGCGAAAGTGGTTTGAAAGTGCATTATTTTGCATGTGCAGAATGGGGTGTTAGGAGGTTTTTACCAAATGATTAAATGCATTCTCATAAGATAGACCTCTTCGTGGCAAATAGCTGTTCTGGATTGATGACCTGTAAATATTAGCTACTGGGGCAAGGTACTGAGGAGAGCTGCTGTCTTGGTATGTCACTCATTTGTTTGTTTGTTTGTTTATTTTTTGTGGATTTATATCCTGCCACTTCCCTGAAGGGCTCTGGGCGGGTTACAACATATATTAATATTCCGTAACAATAGACATTAAAATATAAATCCTAACATGTAATAATTTAAAAAAAATTAAAATCACAAAATGCTTAGATGGTGTATGTTTATCTGACCCACCTTCCGCCCATTCCCCCCAGGCCAAAAGATGTTGCAATCATCCAGCTAGCTCCTTGGGAAAAGGCCTGGTGGAACAGCCATGTCTTGCATGCCCTGCGGAATTGATATATTTCCTGCAAAAGTTAACCTCCACAAGGCTTCTGAATCTCCTTGGCAGGATTGTGGCTCAGTGGCTGAGCACATGTGTTGCACGTGGAAGTTTTCAAGTTCCGTCTCTGGCGTCCCCAGTTAAGAAATTATCTCTGGTTCAAGGTGCTAAGAAACACCTTTCTGCTGCCAGTCACAGTAGACCTGCTGACCAAGTACGTCTGACGTTCCAATTTTTATATTCATTTAGATCTTTGTCAGCTGTTATTCAGTTCTTTGGTTTCCACCGTTGGTTGGACAGACTTGTTCATATTGGTGTGCTTCGTTTGTTTTGAAACAGTGCACGCAACATTTCGTTATTGTGTACCCAGTTTATACTTTCTAGTATACATTGTTGACACGTATCATAAAATAGATTCACGCACGCAATAGATGCGGAATCAAAATTGGGGTTTTCATGCGAAAGCAGTGGGAGATAAGAAATCCACCACCACCACCCGCATTTCCCCCCAAAAAAATCCTTTGTGAGATAGACCAGTGGTTCAGACTTGGTATAAAGCAGATCCACGTTTCATAATTCTAGGTTTCCTCCTTCTGCCCTGTGGGACTTGGGAGCAGTCACCTTTCTCTCTGGTCCAGACTCTGTGCTGTAGAAAGTAACCTACTAAGGGCAGCTCGCAAGAACGGTTGCTGAGCCGGCTACGTAGAACAAGGGAGCCTAGACCACAGGCATCTTTTTCCCTCCCGGCTTTTCTAAACAAGTGCCTGCAGCAGCGCCCAGCGGTGCCCTGTGGCTTGTGCAGGATTTCTCACCCCTACTACCGCTGGCTTGCCCATTAACCCTATGTGCCGCTTGCTGGTTTCTGTGCTGGCTCACAGATCCGCTTGCAGGCTCAGCTGGAAATAGGGAACAAGGACACAGTATTAATTTTTTTAAATGATAATCCTTTCCCATTTTGAATGCACTGTCTAGGGAGCAAGGCCTCAATCCTGTGTGCACGTGCTGAGAAGGAAGCCTGCGCTGATTGTATTGGGGTTGGTTTCCAACCTGTAACCCATTACTGAATTTTGCCAGGCTTTATTTATGAGTTTGGAAGAAGCTCCTCACCTTAAAATGCCAGTAGAAGCAAAAACATTTGCAGGCATAGAACTTCAGGAGGTTTGCTCTGCAGGCAGTGACCAGCGTAACAGCAGCAGTATAGCTGCGACTTGCTGTCTATCGGAGCTACCTCCTAATAAGAGTTAGCATTTATACAGCAGCGCTGTCAGTAGTCTAAGCATTTCACGCCCATCACCTCACAACAATCCTGTAAGGTATGCCAGGAGCATGATCCCCTAAGACTGGTTTGTGCTTAGCTACCTAATGATCCCTCCCCCCTCCAAACTGAGGTCAGATTTGAAGGGAAACTTCCAAATCACAGCTCAGTCTGTTGCTATGCAAGCCTGTACAGACGAATGCCCTTTGAAGCAAGCTGACTTGGAATAGTTTAATTTTGGGGTACAACTTGTTCTCCTTTGACCTTTCATCTAAGTAAAGGGGTTTCTGATAGCCAGAAATGTCACAAAACTATAGTGGGCTTTTGTAAATAACAAGCTGATGCGGTTGATTATGGGTGCGCACCCATCTTTGGGGGACTGGGAGGTTACTGGTGCATTCTTCGTGGTTTGTATTTACATCCCTCCTTGTGAATTCACACTGCTGCTCAACCCAGACTGAAAGACCGCTCGCCTTCCAACCTAACCTACCTCACGGGGATGGTTGTGAATGGCAGGATAAAACCGGACTAAACAAATGTGGGGGCTCAGATGTTTGTCTGGAAGCCAATCTCAGACAATCCCCTCTAATCCCAGATGCATGCCTGGCTGAGATGGCTGCAGTAAAAGGCACTCTGCTCATGCCCCGCGGCACTCTTTTCCTGTCCAGCACATGGAGGATAATGCATTTTCAGTCCACTTTCAGTGCACTTTGAAGCTGGATTTTACTGTGCGGAATAGCAAAGTCCACTTGCAAACAGTGGTGAAAGTGGATTGAACGTGCATTGTTCTGCATGTATGGACGGGACCCTCTGAAATGGTCGCTGAAGCCAAGATTGCATGTGTTGGAAGGCCTGGGTCCTGGCCAGTCTGGACAAAAGGGGTGTGAATTCCTCTCTCTGCAACAAGTGACTTTGCCTGCTGTCTGGGGCCGGAGCAATTTTGGCCTAGCAGCACGCAGATGACTTGCAGCAAACCTTTCAACTGAGAATAGGATTTGGTGCGCCAAAGGGCACGAAGCAGAACGGGTATGTTGGGGCTTTCTGCTGCGCATCCCTCACCTCGGGCTTTCAGCCTCCACCCCAGACAGACGCAACTTTGCAAAAGCCTTCTGACTTCTGACGGATTCCCTCAACGTGATGACGGGAACCTAGCAAAAGAGAGAGTCCAACTTCCAGCGCTAGCGGGATGGCCCCTTCCCACCCGTGCAGAGGCAAAGCAGGAGGTTAGCCAAGCCAAACCCCAGCGCGGGAAGCCGTGGGGCGCTAGGACCCGGCGGGGCAGGCGGGCTTTGGGCGCCGGGGGCGGGGAGAGCGCGGGCGCTGTCAATCAGGCGACGCGGGGCAAGTGACAGAGGTGGGCCGTGCCCGTTGACACTTGGCTCCCTCGGCGGGGGGGCGATATTTAACTTGGGATCGCGCGGGGCCGGCGGAGCAGTCGCGCGCTGGCCGGGGAGCAACGCGAGGCGCCGAGAGGACCCCCGGGGAGACGCCGCCGCCCAGAGAGAGAGAGCGAGAGAGACCCGGGCAGGTAGACTGGACGCGCCTCTGCAGCCCTCGCCGGCGTGCACGGGGGGAGCCAGTTGCATTGCAGCCAGCAGCCAGCCAGCCGCCCGCCCTGCCTCTCCCGGGCTGCCGCCGCGTGGATGAGCGATCGGGCTGGCCGGCGGCGTGGCCATAGAGAGAGCCCCTCGGCGGCTGCACTTCGGCCAGCAGCGGCTGCGCCTTCGCCGCTCTGCAACCTCCCTCGACCGGACTGATCGCCGTCGCGGCGCCCGCGGAGCGAAAGCATCTGGGGCTCCGGCTCAGATCTCGCCCGGAGCTTGGCGTCTGCGGAGGGAGAAGGATGGTCTCGGGGACAAGTTGGGGCCCCCACTGAACCCTGACCGGCCGGACTGCTGCTGCTGCTGTTGCTTTCCGTCTCCTGGGGGGAAAGAAAATCCCCTCCATCTTCTGTCCCGTCCCCCCCAGCACCCTATAAGGAGCCTTGCAAGATGAAGAAAAGTTCACGTGGAGCCTTTTTGCAGTTTTGCTGGGGATCTGTGGCCGTCTGAGCGCAAGAAAGGGGCCCCCGAAAGAGCAGGCATCAAGACATTGACTGCGCTTCGAATCCCCCCCTCTGACTGCAAAGGGGGGGAGGGCTGGAAGAAGTGGGAAGACCCCCCCCAAACAAGGAATCCAGAGCCGTTTCTTGGGACTATCTGTGCTCCCAACCCTCCTCCACACCCACCTCCAGCGGCCCCCACCCCCCTTTCGCTCCAGCCAATGCTTTTCACAGTTCCCCCATCTATAAAAGAAGGTTTTATTCTTGGGCTCCAATCTCACGCCAAACCCTGTCATACCGTCTAGACAAGTTGTCGTGGGTCTAAGTCCAGCTGTCACCATGGGGATGGCGAGTGGTCCGCTGTGAATTTTTTGGAGAGAGAGAGAGGAGAAGAAGGAGAAGAAGGGTGCAGGGGAATTACCCAGTGCAAAAGAATTTGGTTGCCCTTTGGGAAGGTTCCCTGGGCAGGAGGCGACTGTCTGCTCCCCGCCCGCCCGGCCACCCCCTCTTTGCTATTCACCCTGCTTGCTTAGTTAATAGGGAAGGGAGATCCAAAGGGGGACCTCACATGTGTCTGTCATATAACCCCTTGGCGATCTATTTAAAGCCAGAGGCCTTGGTGGACTTTGTCTCAGCCTATTTATGAATCCCTTGGACTTGGCAAGTAGGACCGTGGAGTATTAACTCGGAGCTTTGGAACAATCAGCGAAGCAAGTCAATTGCAGCGCCTGGCTGCTCTCTGTGGGGGGAACAGTCTGCCAGCGCCAGTGGACAGAGCAGAGCTGGGTCAAGGGAGAGCATGAGGGCCTCCCAAGCACTCCTGCTGTGCTCTTCCTTGGCGGTGCTGTTCCAGCCCGGCTCCTGCCAGCCCTACCTCCGCCTCAGACCCTCCCCTAGCGACAATCTGCCCATCAAGGACCTCATTGAGCATCCGGACCCAGAGTATGACCCCAAGGAGCAAGACCTGGATGACCGGACTTTGCGGAAGAAGCTGGGGAGCAATTTCGACCCTGCCTTCATGTCAGTGGTCACCCCGGTCCAGGTGAACCTCTCCAGCCCTGACCCGCTGCACAGGGTCAAGACGGCAGGACCGTTGCCCAGTGAGCTGAAAAAGCTGGAACTGGGCGAGACGCCTTACGGAGCAAGGCTTAAGATGGGCAAGAAGGCACGGAGGAAGTTCCTGCAGTGGCTGTGGGCGTACACCTACTGTCCGGTGCTGTACACCTGGAAGGACTTGGGCATCCGGTTCTGGCCTCGTTATATCAAGGAAGGGAACTGTTTCTCTGAGAAGTCTTGCTCCTTCCCGGAGGGCATGTACTGCAAGCCGGTCAAATCGGTCACCAAGACCTTCTTGAGATGGTACTGCCAAGGGTGGTCGAGGCAGAAATATTGCACCTGGATCCCCATGCAGTACCCTGTTATTTCAGAGTGCAAATGTTCTTGTTAGCCTCCCGTTTTGGGGCGCGCTCTCTGCACGTGTTCTCTCCGTTTTATGTGGCTCCGCTCCTGGGATGACTTCTGCTGGAAACCACTTGGTGCCTTACGGTGGGGCGGGACAGGCCCTGTTTGTGGGACCATATGTGGGTCTCCACAGTGAGGCTTTGGATCCAGCCAGTGTTGGTCGGGGACATGGCAGGTGCTAGTCATTTCGCAGCCCCGAGGGATCGGATCATCTGGTCAAGGATCGGGTGGTCTTATGGCACTTCTTGCACTCCATCCACACAAAAACACACGTTCACAAGAGACCTTGCTTATCCGTTTCTCTGTCCTCTGGTTTTTTTCCCCTTCAGCGGCCCCTTGCACTGTGTTTTTTTTTTTTTTTTTGGTAATAATTATTTTATTTTATTTGAAATGGGGGAAAAAACAAAAACCCGAAAAAGGAACTGCAGTGCAGGCCAGAGGAAAAAAAGCTAAGCACTACAAGATGTTTATTTTTATACATATATATCATTCTAACAAAAAAATACCATCTTTGTAAATATAGAGATTTTAAAAGGGGAGGAAATTCAGCTGTGTTTTTTATGTTAATTGTTATTATTATTATTATTGTTATTATTATTATTATTATTTACTAATTCAGTGATGCAGGACCACATTTTGAACTCAGTCCTTTAGGAACTGAACACTTTTTCTTTCAGCAACTGAGAAGGGAGATTTCCCCCCATATAGATGGTTTATGATGCCCAGCCTACCCTGTGCGCCTTTAAGATGTTTTATTTCCATTTCCTGTATTTTCTTGCCTTTTGAGTTTGTCAGCAGTCTGCAGACTAATTTTCAAAGCGCTCTAGGGTTGTTGTTTTTTTAAATGTATATGGTTTAAGGAGAATTTTTTTAAAAGTAGGAATTTATGAGAAGAGTGTTGGAGTTTTTTTTGTTTTGGAATACATATAGTAATGTAGAGATGTTAAAAGACATTTCTTGTGTACAGTTTATTTATTTTTGATGTTTGTGTATAGAAGAAAAAAAAAGCTAGAGATTGTGCCAGAAAATATTGAAAATGTTTACTTGAATATTCCTTTTGCAACATATCAGTGTACATATCAACCATGACTGATCAAAACATTTTTAGCAATAAACTCTACCTTTGAAGAAATACTTTCCTGATGTACTGCAGGCCTTCAGAACAGGCAGAAGTGTATTGCACCAATCCTGTGATAGGTAAGACCAGACATCCCACCTGGTGCTGAAAATGAAATCTATTGATGTACCTTGTTTTTAGTCATCTGACCAGTGCTGGAGGCTCATCACCTTGAGATTCAGTGTGGTATGAGAGCTGTGGAACTGGAGCAGAGAGCTCCTCTACAGAAGTTCAATGGGTGGGTCACCTGTGGCCATTTCCTTTCTCTCAGCTTGCTTCCCAGGGCTGTTGTGAGGGCATAAAGGAAGGCAAGGGAACGCTGTGTCCCCTACCCCAGAGCTCCCTGAAGAAAAAATGCAGGAAAAATGAGATGGGTTATTTTCTGTGGGGTGATAGGTCGTAGAGAACGGTCAGACATGTTCTAGAAGTGGAGAACTATCAACAACAGCATAGGTCTTACTGCTCCGCTCAGCAAAGCTGGAAGTTCCTTGGCTGTGCAGGAGGCATGCCAACGTTCAGGGAAATGAGCAAACTTCTGAGAATCATTAAGGAGTTTTTGTTCCTCCTGGCTGTACCTTACCAGGGTCAGCCTGTCTGACTCATTCGGTGGGTGGATTTCCCATGTGAAGATGAGAAGATAAAGGTTACGTCACCTGAGCCAAAATTCAAAAGCCTCTGTGATAGAACAAACAAATGGGATCTTTCTTAGTCTTTTGCTGATTCTAGGAAAGATAAGGTGGCCTTACACACAGAGAGACATACACACAGGTATGTGTGTGTATTTTCAGCATTTATTAATCTTCACTGCCCTTCAGGGCTTTATGAGATTGGTCAAGACAGTCACTGTTGTTTAGTTATGGCAGGGGTTATCAAACTCGGTTCCTGGGATACCTGGAGCTTTTTCAGAAAATGATCAGGGGACCCATGTTTGTTACAGAAACCACTTATATTCTGATCTCCCTGCGCCTCTGAAATTTCAGGTTATAGGGTTCTAGCGGGTCACAGCCTTAGCTCCTGTGGGATAAAAATGTGCCTCATTGAGCCCAGTCTGTGCCCCACAGGAACTGAATATGTACACTAGATTCAAACACGGGCCAGAATCCTTTGCAATGGCAGTGAGTGCTTCAGCAGGCAAGTATTTGTGAGTAGTCCTACAAATTATAACAAGAATTAGGTGCAACTGAAAAGGTAATCCCGTGCATGCTGCATTTTTGGAAGGAAATCCCTTTAGGTCCTGTGTAGCCTACTTCCACATAATGTTAAAGTCCTGCTGAGTTTGAAAGGGACTGATTGCTACATGCTGTGTCCCCACTCAGCATCAAGACCAAAGTGCTTCTGGCCGGTTTCCAAGTCCACTACAGAGTGCTAAACTGTCCAAACTAGTTCTGTTCTGGGGTGCTGTGTGGCTTCCGGGCTGTATGGCTGGGTGCTAGTAGCATTTTCTACTACCACTAGAACACGGCCACACAGCCCAGAAACCACACAACACCCCAGTGATTCTGGCCGTGAAAGCCTTCGACAATAGTTCTGTTCTCTTGCTTTGCCTGGGTCAAAAGGAGGATAAGTCGATGATTCTACATTGCACAGGAATAAGTTCAGAATTACAGTTTCTGCAATTGCTAACAATGTCTGTTTAAACCTCTGGTTAAGAACATATGGCCTACTTCTCACCCACCCTTTCCCACAGTCTTGCAAAATTGCCTTCTGTATACCCATGTTACTCTCCTAAGCTTAGCCAGCAAATCCACAGACAAACCAAGGACTCGAACCCTCCCCTCCCCAGCAACCTGCAAGTCTGGCCACAAGTCCTCTATGCAACAGATACTTGGCACTTTGCTTCAACGTTAGATTGGAAGGCTTTTAAAGAGGCGTCTCTGAACCTCTGTCCATTAACATCTGTGATGGAGACTGAAATGATGAGTTCCTTGGTCAGAAGGAAGATATATATGCTCGGGGCACCAACAAAAGAATGAATGAATGGGAAAAAGAGAGGTATGAGGTTTCTTGCCATTTTTTAATACCCCTGATGTTTTTTCCTGGGACTGTGCTTGTGCAAAGGTGAAAAATGCTCATGATTTTACTAGGCCTGTTTGGCTTTTGAAGTGACACTTGCCGAATTTTCCCCCTTCATTATTTCTCCGCCACCATTTTGCCCCCTTTCCGTTACCAATCTCCACACTGCGCTGTGGAAGCCATCGAGAGCCAAAGTCTCGCAGAGCAAAAGTTGTTCTCTTCTCTCGGGGGGGGGGGGGGAGGACACAAACTAATTTATGGTGAGTTTGTCACAGGCCTTCCTCTGGTTACGGTCTTCCGAAACACTGCTTTTTCCTTGAGAAGGTCAACAGAAGAGAGGGCGAGAAACCCCTATCAGAACACAGCCACAGATGCATTTCTTCTAGTCAAGTGTACCTGGTATTTTATATTACCTGTTACATTTCCAAGAACAATTCTCTGTTGTGGTTGGCGTTCCCCTGTCTTCTCAGTCGAAAGTGCAATGCACAGAGACGTCAACCATGATTGAAACAAATAAAAATGTGCTGGATGTGATGGCAGGTAAACTGGACATCAGTAAGCCTGAAGTGTGTATCTCCATCAATGGCTGGGGGTCTGATCCTGTGCACATCAGTCCAGAGACTCCACTTTGAGGCCTGAAGTGTCCCCTGCCAACATATTACAAACTCTTTTGATGAATGATGGGTGTGAGCATTCATTCAATAAATGCTAATTTACCTCATCCACAAGCTCTATACAACCTACAAGCAGCAAAGGGGGCACTTGGGGGGAATTAATCTAAAGGCAGGGTGTGGCGTCATCCAGGCATGTTTTGGTATTCCTATTTCTGTTTTAACCCTTTCGTTTTAGCTCAGTGACATTTGAAGGCGTTCTTGCTGTCAGGCATGAGGCTTGGACACCGCATGGCCTTGGGACAGATGGGAGACGGGGAGAGAAAGATCTTTCTTGTGCAGGGAGCAAAACACCAGGAATGATTGGGGGGGGGGGAACCCCAGGGAGGCTTGTCTTGCAAGAGGAACCACATCTGTGGTACGGATGCTGAACATCTGTAGGGGGAGGTTGGCCAGGGAGGGTATTCTGGGAAAATATTTCTGACCTAATCCCAACAGTATCTGGTGTGGTGGGATTTGGTTACAAATGGCCCCTTAACGTCTTAGTGCGTTTTGTTCTGCTGGGTTGCAGGGGCAAGCAGAGACCCTTGCATTGTGCTAACCTGGGAAATAAACCTTGGCTAGAATTGATGGCTAAATTTATTTGCGGGGGATGGGAGAGGAACATGTTCTCTCTCTCTCTCTTTTTCCCCCCAGCGCATGCAAATTTCGAGAAGGATGTGAGACTAAATCTCTGCCCTCCGTTCCAGAGAAAGCTGCGTCCGAGCACACGTTCCCCATGACAAAAAGTTAAGGAATAGCTAAGAAATCAGATAAAACCGTGTTCTTTGGGCAAAATGGGAAGGAAATTAAGGTGGCAGATTTTAAAGGGTCACCTTAAGTCAGGAGTGACTTGACAGGACTTCACACACACACAGAGAAACAAAATCTCTAACATTGCAAACATTGCCAAAGGTTGCATTAGAGGCAGCGTAGTATGGGTGGTTCGTGTCAGACAAGGATCTGGGTTCAAACCCCTGATCTGTCAAGAAGCTCACAGGGTGACTTTGGACCAATCACTCACAGCCAGACCAACCTCACAGGGTTGTTATGAGCACAAAGGGGGTGGAATCTTGTATATTGTCCAGGAATCTTGTATATTGTCCTGATCTCCTTGGAGGAAGGATGGGGTAATAGTATACAGTTAAGAGTTAACTTTATTTATGCTGTTTGCATGCTTGTATGCCTGCACAGTTACAAAGTAAAGGCACTTCACAAATACGTTGGAGGATGGAATTTCACAGGACGGAGCCAGCACAGGCAAGGCTCTGACCCTGACAGTAATCCATTCTACAACCCCAAGCAGGGCCTCAGCTAAAGAGCATCAGCAGTATTCCAATGAATATGTACATATTTATAGCTATTCCTGTAGATCTGGAGGACACCCCATATTTGTCTGCCTTTGATGACTATGGAGAGGAGTGCATTCTCAAATCCCCTCCCCCTTTTCCCAACCAGGTGGTCTGCTGGTAGATCACATGAAAACCCTGCAGCTTCTCTTTCTTTTGAGCAAGGAAATACACCTTCTCTTTGCATTGCAGAAAGATCCCATGGAAGAGCATGAGGGCGAACCTTACAGGGCTAACTTTTGCAAGAGCAGTCCACTCTGAATGAGAAGGGATGTCAAGTTTCCTCACACTGGACGCAGTGGGGTTTCTTTTTACAACCTTGAAGCCTGGGAAACGGTCCCATATGCAATTTCGACCCTTCCAGGTTTCCTAAGGAGCAAGTCACATAATCGCATTTTTTGGGGGGGTGCTGTCAAGTCACAGCTGATCGATGGCAACTCCGTAGGGCTTTCAAAGCGAGAGACTTAACAGAACTGGTTTGCCATTGGCTCCCACTGCACAGCAGCCCTGGCATTTTTAGGAGGTTGCCCATCGAAATACTAGCCAGGGCTGACCCTGCTTAAGTCCAACGAGATCAGACTAGCCTGGAGCTATCCACGTCAGGCCTATTTGCAAGTAGATAAGAGAGTCCTTGTCTTGTCAAAGGTGCTGTGCTTTGATACCCCATTCTGCAGGACTAGAGCCACACAATACTGATCAGAGCAAGAGCTTTAGCATTAGATCCCCAGCAGCACCTTAGTAAAACCCATCCCTTTAAGGGGGGCCACCCCAGCAAAGGACTTTCAAGGCAAGTAGGAAGCAGAGGTGGTTTACCATTGCCTTCCTCTGCAGAGCCTTCCTTGGTGGTCTCCCTTCCAAGTACTGGCCCTGCTTGTACCACGCATCCTTCCCTCCCAAACCCACTGTAGCCTCTGGGACATCAAATTTTGCAGTGCCTTAAAAGCTGTAAAACCTCTTTGGCTAGCGAAAGCAACAACGGGAAGGAACGGCATGCACCCTCTCTCCAGTTGACCCTCTTGTTTCCAGCTCTTCCTCTGCTTTCAGGTCCTTTCTGTGTCATATCCAACCCTGTCCCTAGCTAGATGTATCATGCCTCCCCTATTTCAGTCCTACATACCAAACAACCCCCACCCCCACCCCGAGTATTAGGCCCAGGGTAATGCAGACTCCTGCTGCCGCTTGCTTCTTTCCCCTTTTCTCTCTCTCTTTTTCTCCCACCGCCTGCTTCCAAAGTGCCTATTTTTTAGCACACAACTCTGTTTTGGGATGAAAGGAACCTTGATGAATATGCGCTGTGATTTCAAAGTGTGTTTTGTGCAGCAGTGACAACAACAACAAAGCGGTTGGGGTGGGAGCCCTGGCTTTTTGGCTGGCTCGCACGGCGGAGTCTCAGGGGGTTTTGGAAGCCCCCTCACTATCAGCGGCGCCACTTAGCCGACAGAGCAGGACGAGGCGGTTAGCTGGAGGATCAGCAACTTAACCCCTTCTAACTTACACGAGTCTGCGAGGGGTGGGAGTACCTTAAAGAGAACAGCCACCATGAGACGAAATGTCATCCACGCCCTTCACTTTTAAAAAAAGCGGTCCTCAGTGTGTAGGGAAATCAGATATTATGACCCAGGTTAAAAACAACTTCGTTGGTTTCTTAAAGGCCTTCTTTAAGAAAGTATATTCTCAAATATACTTAGCCCGCGTGGCACAGTGGTTAATAGCAGGGGCACTTTAATCTGGGGAACCGGGTTTGATTCCCCATTCTGCCACTTGAGCTGTGGAGGCTTATCTGGGGAACTAGATTAGTTTGTGCACTCTCACACAGCTGGGTGACTTTGGGCGAGTCACAGTTCTTCGGAGCTCTCCCACCCCCACCCACCTCACAGGGTGTTTGTTGTGGGGGGGGGGGGGCAAGGGAAAGGAGATTGTGAGCCCCTTTGAGTCTCCTTACAGGAGAGAAAGGGGGGATATAAATCCAAACTCTCTCGTCTTCCTCTTCTTTTTAATAGGGATGCCAACCTCCAGGTAGGGCCTGGGGATCCCCAGAATGACCGCTCATCTCCAGATGACAGAGATCAGTTCCTCTGGAGAAAATGGATGCTTTGGAGGGTGGACTCTGTAGTATTGCACTCTGCTGAGTTCTCTGCAGAGGTTGGGTGAGGACTGTGGACAGGGTAGCCTTGATGTTAACACGGGGCAACCTTTTTCCTTCTCAGTGCGACTCCACCCTTTTCCAGGCACTGAAAACTAGTCTTGTGACTCAGTCTTGGCCCAATGGTCAGGACCCAGGTATCATTTTATGTAGGCCCAAGTCAGATAACAGCCCCAGCTGCTTGCATTAACCCATCCCACGCATACAGCCTCATGAAAGAAAGCATCTACTTCATTACATAAATGACTCCTTGTGGCAAAGGCCTCCCAGCCTGTGCAAACCTGCTTGGACCATCGGGGCTGGGTAAAAGTATGGCCCTTTCCCCCTTCATGCCTGGGTCCTGGGGAGGGTGCAGAACATCAGAACAGCAAGGAGGCCCTTGCGTTTGCCTCTGTTATAAATGTCGTGTCGTTCAGAGCTCCCATGAAGATATGTGTAGTTTAGCAAACCTTGAATTAAATGCCTGTATTGTTGTTGTTGTTGTTGTTGTTGTTGTTGTTTGGTTGTTTGGTTGTTTGTTAGATTTTATAGACCTCCTAATCCACAAAGGGCTCTAGGCAGTTCACAATGCAATTAAACCCAATACATTAATTAAAACATCTAAAAACATTTGAAGTTCAGTATGCAGCATCATATCAGTGGCACCTGGTCTTAAGGCCGGCCTTAAGACTGGGAGGGGCTGGCAGCGCCCAAGATGAAACCAGCGGGGGCACTGCCAGAGATGACACAACCATGGCAGAGCCTCACAAGGGGGCAGCCAATCCGCGGCCAGCCTCACCAAAAGCCTGGTGGAACAGCTCGGTCTTACAGGCCCTGTGGAACTCACCAAGGTCCCGCAGGACCTGGACAGCGGGGGGAAGAGCGTTCCACCAGGCAAGGGCCAGGGCTGTAAAGGCCCTGGCCTGGGTAGAGGCTAGCCACATCATCAAAGGGCCGGGGACTTCCAGCAACTCCGCTGTTGCAGAACGCAGTGGCCTATTCGGGACATATTTGCTAAGACAGTCCCGCAGGCATGAGGGCCCTGAGCCGCGAAGGGCCTTGAAGACGATCCGGAATTCTACCGGAAGCCATATAATGTTTAAAAATCGATGAGGTTGGTTGTCTGCATTATTCATCAGAGCAAACGTTTTATTTGGTATGTTCTTGCTGAAGCAGAACCTGCTTTGGTTCAGGCAGTGGCTTGTTTGGTTGTGGTTTTGTTTTACAATTTGCTTCCAAAGGGATGCTGGAACTCCACATCCTGTGACCCCAACACCATACTCTTGGAGCATTTCTGTGTATTCTGCACATTCCCAGAGCTACTATTTCATCAATGGCTGCTTTGGGCTATGTCACATGCACACTCCATTGCTGCAGCCTCGCTGCTCACCTTTTAAACTAGTGTTGAGTAGATCCCTGGCCTTTGGACAGATCAGAAAGTTTTAATCCTAAAAAAAGAATAAACCCTACTTTTTAATCAACAAACACTTATTGCCACCCAAAGTAAAACCTTGGGATCTCCTCCCCCAACGACAGAAAGGTTGCACGCCCAATACCTGTGCACGCTCTTTATCCTACCCAAAGAATCGCCTCCTAAAACCCGCATGGCAGGATTTCTTTCCAAAGTTCTAGTCCGCAATTTTATCTTGGCTGCTTTTAACAACAAAGAGTGTTACTGTTTCTTTCAATGGGAGAAATTTGCCAAGGGTCCTTAGCACCTTCGATCAGTCTCCTCCATCTCAGTTTCAATCTCACAACTCGTGATCCAGACTGCTTTTGTGCTTTTGATGGTTTGTGTACTGATGAAGAAGATGGCTTGGCTAGTTGTATGTAGTCCTTGTTTTAGAACGTTGTTGTCTCGAGTTGCTTTTATTTCTTCCTGACATATATTAACAAGCACAAAGACGGCCTTACCCCCCTCCACCATTTATGGCCAATTACTGTCTTTGCTTAAGTGATACGGTACCCATCTCTACCCCCCGATATTTTGGCTTTAGAGGCATTTTCAAAGTCATTGTCTTCCGATTTTGTGTGATGCCCAGAGGGAAGTAAAATCACTGTTTTGCTGCTATATCTGTGAGCATGACAGGAGCTTGGAGGGGGGGTGGTGAGAGGGGGTAATTGAAATGTCAGTGTACTTAAAGATGTTCCGATTTAAATAGAGTTTTCATTATAAATAGATAAAAGCTCCCCAACTTAAAAATAACTGCTCTTATTCAGCTTACTCGTTTCTGACGCTAATAATTCACAGACACAAAAATATGCATTAGGCCATTGGGCTTGGCCACAGGGCTGCAGAGCTCCTGTCAACGAGGACAGATGATTTCACTGATCTGATTTCACTGATTTTTTTTTCCTTTGAAGCCTCGCTTGGAAACACAGCAGCCCCCTCTGGTATTGGTGGGTTGCATCAGACGGCTTCTCAGTCTCTTCTCACAGACAGCCCATTGCTGATCTGCCATCTCTGCTCTCCCCTGACAGCCTTGCCATCACTCTTGATGATGTGGACCCTGCGTTCAGATGTAACTCAAAACCGTGGTTTATTTTAACTGTGGTTCGTTTATGACACTGCAGTTAAACTGGCAGAGAATCATCTAATCCTGGTTTGATTTGACTAACAACAGTTTCATCGACTTCAACCTTTTCCACTGTCTTCCATCAAATAGACCCAGACGCTATCTTGGCCTGTGTTGTGACGAGGGTGTTGCTGCAAATCAAACCAAAATTAATCTGAGATCTCTGTGTTTGTTTATCAGGCTCAACCACAGTTAAGTCTAATGGGTGGTGTCAGAACCATCGTCAGGCCGGGACTCCAGATCCTGGATTCACAGACCCTGACTAAACATAGCTAGCAGAGTCATCCACATTCAGACAGCCACAGTAATCATCGTTTCATTAAGCTGTCATTTTGCAAGCCTCTGAAGTGAGCCAGTGACATATCCAAGACCACCCAGGAAGCTTCTTTGCTAAAGACCTACATGTTATGTCTTCCCAGGATCTGCACAATCAAATGGGCATTGCGAGTTCTGTTCTGAGAATCTCAAATGCTTGTGAACCAGATCTGAATCAGGACCAATGTGAACTAGAGCTTCATTTCTCCCCCTGTGCCATTTTCCTGTCTTGAAATAGTCCCAGAGGAGACTATTGGCCCTTTGGAAAACCTAGGTATGCCCTATCAGTTAACAAGAAGCTCTAGCCGTGGAAATTCCCCACCGCCCCCGCGTGCCTTTTCAGGTTGGGGAAATAGCACTGTGTTTGTGTGTGTAAAGTGCCGTCTCCCTGCATGATACGGTTCTGATCCAAATCAGCTCCACGCATGCTTGGGATTAAAGTGCCATCATCGAACCTACAAACATTTTTGATCTCATGGGTCCACAGAAAACAAAACATTCACTCGAGCCCTTAAGGTTGGTTCAAACGTGGGCTTCCCCAGTTGGAGTTCGGCATCACCTCCGCAAAAAGATGTCAGAAAGCAGGACTGGGAACGATTTCTGCCCGGAATGCTGGTTGCCTGTCGGGACAGACAGCATTTGGCGAGAGAGTCTCATGATGTGACTCACATTTGAGCAGCTTCATGCGTTCATAGCTGTCTGTCAGCTTGTGAGCAGGCCGATTTGCTGTCTTTCAGCGCTTGCCTGATTTTTGCTAGGTTGGTAACTTTTCTGCCTCTCCTGTCCCTGCAATGGACTGTTTTGGGCAGTTTTATATAGAATCCTGCTCTAAGATCTGTGCTAAAAAATAGATCCTCCACCTTCAAAATCAATAACAACCTGTTGTTTGTATGGAAAAATGGATTGGTTTGGTTGCCTTTCTGCGACATGCCAAATGTCAGGCAGCGTCACACAGTCACATGGCTACCTGTGAGGATTTCAGTACGCCCTTCTATCCCGGTGGTCAGTGCTGACTCAGGAATAAGTGAAGAAAAGGCTTGAAGTCTGAAACAATCTGGAGAAATGTGAGGAGCATCCTTTTTGGAGAGTACCATTTTAGATTAGAGTTAGGCCTCCGTGGTGTAGTGGGTGTTAATGGGAAGTTCTCACAATAGAGAGATGTAGGGAGTGGTGTCCCCCAAGGATCCGTTTTGAGACCAGTGCTCTTTAACCTATTCATAAATGACCTGGAAGTAGGGGTGGGTAGCGTGGTGGCCAAGTTTGCAGATGATACCAAATTATGTAGGGTGGTAAGAACCGCAAAGGATTGCGAAGAGCTCCAAGCGGACCTTGATAAATTAGGTGAGTGAGCTGAGAAATGGCAAATGCAGTTCAATGTAGCAAAATGCAAAGTGATGCACATAGGGGCAAAAAATCTAAACTCCACATACATGCTACAGGGGTCAATGCTATCAGTCACAGACCAGGAAAGGGATTTGGGAGTCTTAGTTGATACTTCCATGGGAATGTCAACTCAACGCATGGCAGCTGTGAAAAAGGCAAACTCTATACTTGGGATAATTAGGAAAGGAATTGAGAATAAAACTGCAAGGATTGTCATGCCCTTATATAAAGCAGTGGTGCGATTGCACTTGGAGTCCTGTGTTCAGTTCTGGTCGCCACATCTCAAAAAGGATATAGAAGAGATACAAAAAGTGCAGAGAAGGGCAACAAGGATGATTGAGGGACTGGAGCACCTTTCTTATGAGGAGAGGCTACAGTGTTTGGGGCTCTTTAGTTTGGAGAGGAGACGTCTGAGGGGGATATGACTGAAGTCTATACAATTATGCATGGGGTAGAAAATGTTGACAGAGAGAAATTTTTCTCTCTTTCTCACAATACTAAAACCAGGGGGCATACATTGAAAATGCTGGGGGGAAGAATTAGGACTAATAAAAGGAAACATTTCTTCACGCAACGCATAATTGGTGTTTGGGAATAGTTGCCACAGGAGGTGGTGATGGCCGCTAACCTGAATAGCTTTAAAAAGGGCTTGGATAGATTTATGGAGGAGAAGTCGATCTATGGCTATCAATCTTGATCCTCCTTGATCTGAGATTGCAAATGCCTTAGCAGACCAGGTGCTTGGGAGCAACAGCAGCAGAAGGCCGTTGCTTTCACATCCTGCCTGTGAGCTCCCAAAGGCATCTGGTGGGCCACTGCGAGTAGCAGAGTGCTGGTCTAGATGGACTCTGGTCTGATCCAACAGGCTTGTTCTTATGTTCTTATGTTAAGAGCAGGTGCACTCTAATCTGGAGGAACCGGGTTTGATTCCCCGCTCTGTGGAGGCTTATCTGGGGAACCAGATTAGCTTGTGCACTCCAACGCACGCCAGCTGGGTGACCTTGGGCTAGTCACAGTTCTTCAGATCTCTCTCAGCCCCAACCACCTCACAGGGTGTTTGTTGTGAGGGGGGAAGGGAAAGGAGTTTGTAAGCCCCTTTGAGTCTCCTTACAGGAGAGAATATGGGGTATATAAATCCAACTCTTCTACTTCTTCTCCTAGAGTTATTTCCCTAGGAAGCTCATAATGGGCTATCAGGACGGCTTCTTTACAGAGAATGCATAAGACAAGACTACTGTGGCATGCTGTGTGCTTTTGCAAGCTGTCTTCCTTGGAGTGGCATGGTGCAGGAGTTCCCAACTCTGAGAGAAATCTCCCATCTAGCGGCCAACAGCTAACTTGCAGAAAAGTGGGAAACCTTTAGATCAGCTTCACTTTGGAGGCTACGCATTCCACTGAGGAAGCAGTGGTACAAACTTTTTAAAGGACTACAAGATTCCTTTTTTGGTTTTGTAACTTTT
This sequence comes from Sphaerodactylus townsendi, assembly GCF_021028975.2. NCBI lineage: Eukaryota > Metazoa > Chordata > Lepidosauria > Squamata > Sphaerodactylidae > Sphaerodactylus > Sphaerodactylus townsendi. The sequence continues at coordinate 153,563,671 of NC_059428.1, forward strand.
TAAAGGACTACAAGATTCCTTTTTTGGTTTTGTAAGTCACAATCTTAGCACATCGTATGTGCACATTCAGGTCTATAGCCAGGATATTTACACCGGCAGGGGGAGAGGATGAAGAGTACATGGAGTGGACCATTAGAACACAACATATACTTCTTGCACTTAGCAGTAGCGTAGCCAATGAAATAATGGAGAATTCCTGATGCTTCTGTTCTGTTTTCTAAGTCGAATGAGGTAATTAGAAATCCCGTCATGCAAGGGAAATATTAACGTCGAAAACTTTGTTGCCTTAAAAGTGGACAGCTTTGTCCTATTTGGCATTCATCAATAAGACTTAAGATTTTGACGATCAGAAGGGCCAGGTTTTGCAAAACGTTGTTGCACTTTGCAGATGAGGCCAGTGACGCAAGCGATATTTTTGTCAGTTACATCAGATTAGGAAATGCTCCTCAACTCTGCCGACCTATTTTTTTTATTCCATGCTTAACCACTAGGTTGGACTATTGCAGCATGTTGTACATGGGACTCTCCTTGGAGGTAACCCAGATGCTTCAGCCGGTGCAAAATGTAACTTTTGGGAAGTGTAGGGTATTAGCATGTCAGCATGGTGTAGTGGTTAAGAGCAGGTAGATTCTAATCTGGAGAACCGGGTTTGATTCCCCACTCTTCCAGCTGAGTGGCAGAGGCATATCTGGTGAACCAGAGGTGTTCCCACACTCCTACATTCCTGCTGGGTGACCTTGGGCTACTCACAGTTCTCTCAGAACTCTCTCAGCCCCTTCTGTCTCACAAGGTGTCTGTTGTGGGGAGAGGAATGGAAAGAAGCTTGTAAGCCATCTTGAGCCTCCTTACAGGAAAGAAAGGTGGGTATAAATCCAAACTCCTACTACCACTCCTCCTCCTCCTCCTCCTCCTCCTCCTCCTCTTCTTCTTCTTCTTCTTCTTCTTCTTCTTCTTCTTCTTCTTCTTCTTCTTCTTCTTCTTCTTCTTCTTCTTCTTCTTCTTCTTCTTCCATTTTGAACAAGTTGTATTGATTGCCTGTTCATTTCTGGGTGCTGCGTTCATTCCTGGTGCTGGTTCTGACTTTCAGGCCCGGTAGCCTGCATGAAGGACCACATCATCCTATATAGACCTGCTGGTCTGCTTAGGTTTCCATGGTGCTGATGTTTTTTATAGGTTCTAATAAATACTAGCCTTGTTAGCTTGAAGTGATGATATGGAACAACTTTCTGGTTCTGGTGGGTTTTCCGGGCTGTGTGGCCGTGGTCTGGTGGATCTTGTTCCTAACGTTTCACCTGCATCTGTGGCTGGCATCTTCAGAGGTGTAACACAGAGAAAACGGTGTTACACACAGTGTGTAACACACTTCTCTCTGTGATACACCTCTGAAGATGCCAGCCATGCAGCCTGGAAAACCCACAACAACCAGTTGAATCTGATCTTGAAAGCCTTTGACAATGCATGGAACAACTGTTGCTTAATAAATACAGAAGGATAAAGAATCATTAGAAAGAGCCCAGATGAACCCCACTTACATTCAAACCAACACCCATAATATTTAATAGAATTCATTTTGAATGCCCGCTTTGTAGTTCCTGCAGACAGGATGTAGGTATTCCGGGCAGTGGAGTATCAGCAACTCTTGCCACAGCATAAAACCATCTGAATATCAAATACTTCCTGACCAGTCCTCCTTTTTCATATCAGCGGTATCTGCAATATGAGTGTGAAAGGGTAAGGGTGAAGGCGTCCACCACACTTCCTGTCAGCTAAAGGACACCAACAAACTGAAAATAGCTTTGAACGTCTTCAGTGTGAACCGGGAGGTAGAGCCCTGCTCTTGCCTGCCCTTCAGGGCCCAATCTCCCCGGGTCCTCTCTTGATGACAGAGAATGTGTTCATAACACCCCAGATGTTTTAGAGAGCCAGCATAGTATAGTCGTGGGAGTCCTGGACCAAGCTCCGACAGACCCCCTCTGCTGAATCTCCTCCCCCTTGCCGTGGAAGCTTGCCGTGACCTTCAGCCAGTGACACACTCTTATCCTAACCTACCTCACAGGGTTGTGGCTGGGAGCATAAAGTGGAGGAGGGGAGAATGATGTTATAAGCTGCTTGTGAGCCAGCGTGGTATGGTAGTTAAGAGCAGGTGCACTCTAATCTGGGGAACCGGGTTTGATTCCCTGCTCTACTACTTGAGCTGTGGAGGCTTATCTGGTGAGGCGGATTAGCTTGTGCACTCCAACAAATGCCAGCTGGTGACTGTAGTGTACAGGAATCCAGTTTCTGTTCTGTGCCCCAAAGACCATCTCTTTCGGAGGCATCTCTGCTTCTGTTTATTTTGTGCGACTACAGATAATGTGGAAGAGGGAAGAGGAAATTGAATATATTCAGTGTGAGTTTTACCACTGTGATGAAGATCAGCTTAAGGAAAAGTTAATTTCCACTGTACATTCACACACAATAATGTCCCTTTCCTTAAAAACCAACCAACCAGTTTTTCCATTTCTATTAAATGTGACCCTATGTCCTTCTGGCTGTAGAGTAGCGGGGACATCTAGTGATCAAAATATTTATTTCTAGACAAACCACATTTCTGCTGTTACCTCCTGCATGTTTGAGAAACTATGTTTGCATCTTCTCAGTAGTTTGAGATGTCTCCAATATTCTGCATTCCCGTGAGACTAGTTCGTCCACAAATCTTTTATAAAATTAATTGCTGAGTCCATCTGGGCTAGGTGGTTAATCGCTTCTGTTATTTCTGAGTTGCATATTCTGTTATTTCTGAGTTGCATATTGGTTGCATTATTTCTGAGTTGCATATTGGTCTGAGTTGCATAAAAATTCTCTGTGTTCAGATAACAATTTAAGGATGGCAAGGTTGTCTATAAAATGTCCTCATAGTTTCCCTGTCTGGACAGTCTGTCTTATACAAATTGAACTGAAATTTTGAAATTTGCCTAGTCTGTACATCTATTTGTGTTTTCATCCCCAATTCTGTTCTCTCTTACAACTGCTTCCCTTTTATTCCAGCCATTTGGCTAGGATCTTAACCTGCTTACTGTCATGTTCAAATATAGATTGTGTTGCATATCATGTGGACTTTGCAATTTCCAAATCATCATAGAATTTTAACTTGTGTGAATTTCCACATCTTGCTATACTCAGACAACTGGTAGTTTTATGCCTGGCTCCTTTTATTCTTTGATCTGAAGTCATTCTTTTCTAGTCAGATACCTTTATTGCTTAAGTCATAGAATCATAGAGCGCGTCCACAGAATATAATCCTTCGTTCTGAGTTTGGCCAAATGTCTCTTGAAGCACAGCCCTGGTTGTTTGCCATTAAACTACACGTTAGGCATGTTCGTTTTTCCAGCATTGCGGGTTATCTAGTTTGTCACTGACCTGGGATACCGTTATCTAGTTTGTCGTTAAACATGACTTGTATAGAGCCTCATGACAGAAAAAATGTGATGAGAGATTGTCATCGACGGGCATATCATAGGATATGATAAAAGATCTGTGGAAATCAGAGGCTTTCTTTGAAATAAAAAAGCATGTTGAACAACACAGTGTGCAACAGACTTCCCTCTGTGATGCACCTCTGAAGATGCCAGCCACAGATGCAGGTGAAACATTAGGAACAAGATCCACCAGATCACGGCCACGCAGCCAGGAAAACCCACCACAACCAGCATGTTAAAGACATGATTATGTTAGCACGTTGTTTCGTGCTTGTCAAGTTTGCTTATCTCAATTCTTTTTAATTTCTTTCCCTCGTTGCTGACTTGCTTATACCTATTGCTTGACAACTCCTATTTTCTTAAGAGCTTTTTTCCCCTTGCTTGACTAAATGCTAACCCTCCTATGGTTAGGCAGGGTAGATACATGAACCGATTGTATTCTGAAGGGACCTGACCATGTTCTTCTGGTTCAATTGCTTGCACATGTGCTCCTGGAACGTTGTTTCTATGATGATCTAAGATCAAGTTATGTTATTCCTCTTCTAACTGATTGGACGAGTACCTCTGTCTGAGTCAATGCCCTGTTTATTAAGTAGGGTATTATCAGCAATCTTAAGATGATGTTGGCAGCGGCATGATTTAACTCAGTCCTTATATCCTTTAAATAATAGATTTGGAATTATTCTGCTCAGTATTTACAAATCAAGGAGCTTCTAAGGGAGAAAGGAAAGGGGAGAATCATAGGCCCGTTCCGCACACGCAAAATAATGCGTTTTCAAACCACTTTCACAACTGTGGATTTTGCCATTCCGCACAGCTTCAAAGATCACTGAAAGCAGTTTGAAAGTGCATTATTCTGCATGTGCAGAACGAGCCATAGAGTTGGGAGGGGCCAGGGGTCTGCAACCTGGGGCTCTCCAGATGTTGATGGACTACAATTCCCATCAGCCCCAATTGGCCATGCTGGGAGGGGCTGATCGGATTTGTAGTCCATAAACATCTGGAGAGCCCCAGGTTGCAGACCCCTGATTCTAGAATCTAGTCCAACCTCTTGCTCAAGCTGGAACTCCTAAATCTGGCCAGAAATCTAGCTAAGAATTTTTGGAAACACCACTACTGTCTAGGTACTCCTCAATGCAGATGGTATACTTGACTTTCTGTGTTTGATTTATTTGGGGATTTTATTCTGCTAGTTTAATTGCGCGTTTTTCTGGACTGGGCATGCCATTTTATTTTGGTTGCTATTCTAGCTGCTGTGCTGTAATGCTTGGATTCTGTCAATCTGCTGTGATACTGTTTTTTAATGCATAAGCATAAATAGTCCCACAACATAGCACTCACTCCTCTCTGCAGTACTCTAGGGCAGGATAATTCCAGGCATGGCAAAGTTAAAAGATTGCTCCATGCCAGATTGTACCATGTTTTTTAAAAAGGCAAATTTCCTCTATAAACAGATTTCCTCTTTAGGTGTAATGGTGGGGAAAATGATTTTCATGTTGTTGTTTTTTTGGCGCAGTGGCACAGACTGACTGTGCCATAAAAAGTGGTGTTCTGAAAAAAAAAAACACTAGGAAGGGCAAGGCGTGGAATCTCTATGTGGGCAGGCACCAACTCTGGAATAAGATTGTGGGTAGTACGCAATCATGCAAATGTGTGTGGGTGAACAAGAAGTGTGTGCCAACCATTGTGGCTCCTTGCACAATCCAGACAATCCGGACTGAAGTCCCAGGCTCTGACAGGATTTCTCCCAAGGAGGACAGTTTCAGCAGCAGAGGCTCAAACAGAGGTATGGCAGAAGGGAACCAGGTACAAGGAAGAGGGGGAAACGTAAGCTGGGCTGCTTTTCAAACTGGTTATCCATCCCAAAGTTTTAAGTCCAGGTGCTCTGGTTTTAGTGTTTTTGGGAGAGAGCCTGGCAGAACTACAGTGAAGACTGTACACCGGGGGTGAATACCAGTTTCCTGATATGTGTGTGCACAGCAGGAAAACTGCATTTGCCAAGTACACTTGTTAAAGTTTTATGGGTACGTGTAAAACATTTTGTGTCTATGAATGCAAAATGCCATTAAATGACCGAAGTGGCCTATAAAAAGAATCTCTATGCAGCCACCAGGGGGCGACCTAAGCCCACCATAGAAGCCTCTTCTTTTTGCAGTTCAGCTGGATGAAGCCTTGTGTTTTCCTTAAGAACTCTTGTTTCTTGCACAATTGAGAGCTCTTTTGAATTTCCCAGAGGGGTCCTGAAAGTGACATAGTGCCCGCATTTCCTGCGGGTGTCTGCAAAAATCCCTGGATCTTTTGGGCCACAGCTACAGAGCAGAATCCCCTGTATCTTGTTGGTATCTAGCCCTGATCCTGGTTCATGTGCCATTTCATGCAAAACTCCTTTCGCAGCCCTTTACTTGAATTGCATGCCACTCAGGCTGCCTCTGCTGATTCCACACTCGACTGATGGGAGGCCCAGTGGGGACCGTCACAACCTCTGGGCATCTTTTGTGCGTCAGTCAGGCAAGCTGAATCAAGACCTCTGACTTCCAAGAAAATCTCTGCTTGAATATGCAAGCTGTGATCTGCCAAATCAGGCTATCTAAGCTCAGAATGGTTTGCTGGCGGCTGGCTGTGGTTCTCTAGGGTCTCTGGCAGAGAACCATCTTTTCCAGAACCTGCCGTCTGAAATCTTTTTACTGGAGGCACCCCTGACTAGACCCAGGACCTCCTACACCCAAAACAAGTTCTCTGCCCAAATACACAGGAGGCCTCATGAAGCTGTTTTGGGTCTACATCTTTATATCTTATTTCAGAGGGCATTTGATCAAGGGTAAACTGTTTTGGCAGATCTAGCTGCTTATTGTTTTTATCCACTGTGGTGCCGTTTTGCTCCCTTTTTTTATGTGTTTGCAACTTGTTGATTGATCAGCTGCCTTGAGATAAGGTAGAACAGATATATTTTAAATGAATATCAGATCTGACCATTGGCTTTCCAGGCCTTGTGTAGACACTTTTGCTGAGATGAACCTGAGACTTTGTGCCTGCAAACGTTTGCTATTCCGCTAAACCACATCCCCAGAATTGCCATAAAGGATATACACGCACTCAATGAATTATTTAGAAACTGTTCTCCAAAAAATGCTTCAACATTGGCTAATGCTTGGGGGGGTCAACAGAGCTTTTTCTCATCGGGGCATTTTTTAATCTATCTGAGGCCTCTGTTTTGCTTAATAGATCGACGACGTGTTTTATAAATTGGCTAGTAGAAAGGTCTATCTTAAGCATATATACCACCTTCCCCACAAGATCATCCTTCGTAATCTCATCCTCATTGTGCTGTAGAGTGACAGCTGGCCAGCTGCAGAAGGTTCCAGGGGAGCAAATTAGTTGGATTATTTTTTTCCCCAAGTTAACAAGTGTAATCCTTGAACGGAAAGCAGTCTAGCTGTCAGTAGCCTGTCAGAATTTAGAGAGAAATTCCCTCCTGACCTGGGATACCGTGATCAATCAGGCAAAAATGCAGGGATCACAGGACTCTACACGAATAGCATCTAACACCTTCTCTGGTGGCCATCCGTGATGCCATCTCAGTGGATGGGGAGGGATAATTTTTTTTAAAATACCCTACTGATCCTCTGCCATTATCCACATGGTCACATGGTACTATGGTAACCACTTGCCAAGCATATGGGATGAGAATTTGAGAGTTGAACTTAGTCCCCTCCCCATCTCTCTTCTGTGGTTAGTGATGGGGTGGGTGAAATTGCCCTATGAGAGCCAGCGTGGTGCAGTGGTTAAGAGCAGGTGGATTCTAATCTGGAGAACTGGGTTTGATTCCCCACTCCTCCACCTGAGTGGCAGAGGCTTATCTGGTGAACCGGATGTGTTTCCATACTCCTCCGTTCCTCCTGGGTGACCCTGGGTTGGTCACAGTTCTTTCAGGACTCTCTCAGCCCCGCCTACCTCATAAGGTGTCTGTTGTGGGGAGAGGAAGGGAAAGGAACTTGTAAGCCATGAGCCTCCTTACAGGAGAGAAAAGTGGGGTATAAATCCAAACTCTTCTTCTTCTTCTCTTCATACCAATTGCCTTCACACGGTTGTGCTTCAGACAGCTGCTGGGCTGAAAAAAAAAAGTTAGAGATGCTTCAGTAATTCTCTCCAGATTCTGGAATTCCAAAGTACCTATTTCATTCCTCCAGGCGAAATGATTTATTAGGAATCCTCCATTGTTGTACTTTTATCTCTGTACGGAATTGTGCAGGTGCAATTTGCTACAGGCTTCGACTGATTTTTTTGTGTCCCCTCCTTTTAAATTATCAATTGCCAGTGCATGTTATCGTATAAATGAAACATTGCAGAAAAGCAGCGTTGATACGATCTGTATTTAGGATTGCGTTAAGATTGTTTTTATGCAGCATTTTGCCGATGCGCAGGAGCACACATGCCCATTGGTAAAACGCGGTGCATTTTGTTCTAATGAATCATACGCACATCACACAGAGATTGTCTTTTGTTTTGTTTTGGTAGCGCTCATGAGTGTTATGTGTGTGTGGGGGAAGATGCAAATGAGCCATTGAAACCGATAGCTGTGAGCCAGTTGTACATGCTCAGATTACAGAATTGTTTTTAGAAATCCTCCCAGCTAAAACTGAGTTTAGAGGAACTGGAACAGAGAGCAGAGCAAAATTTCAGAGCACTGTTGGGTCCAAGTTCTGCAACTCTAGAGATACACAACCGGGGACTGCACAGTCTTTGCTGCCGTGCCGCCTGATCCAATTTTCTCAATGTAAGTTGCCAAGAGTTTTGAGTGACATACTTAGAGTCCTTCCTTTTCTCAGCAAACAGCAAATAACATTTGGGTTTGATGACTGATAAACTGAATCTCATTTGTTGACAGATAAATTGGCTTTCTTCCCCAGACCTGGATTCACAGCACAATCCCTTAGATCAGTGGTAAAGCACATATATTCTGTAGCAGATGGATGCACATCCAGTCCTAGCATCCATATTTTTGTTTTCAACAAAAAAAACCCTCAGTGACCAGGTCTTGGGAAAGATTTTGCTCTGCTTGTGAAATGACAAGTCCAGTAGCAATTAGAGTAGACCAGGAGTGTCCAATTCTGGTGCTTCAGGTGTTCATGGACTACAATTCCCATCAGCCCCTGTTGACATGGCCAATTGTTCATAGCCAGATGTTCCATGGACTATGATTCCCATCAGCCCCTGCTGATGGGAATTGTAGTCCATGAACATCTGAAGCACCAGAGTTGGACACCTCTGGAGTAGTCAGTACTGCCCAGTGGGTCAATAAATAGCCTGCCAAAGCTGAAAGCCCCATATTATTGCTGAGTTTGCATTGTGGGAGAAACAGGAGGGACATTACCTGCCTCAAACTTCTTTGAGGCCCCTGTTAGAGAAGAACCCAAAAGTGGGGTATTAGTTAGAATCTTGAACCAGAGCTGCGAAGACCCAAATTAAAATCCTCCACTCTGATCCCTTCCGCACATGCAGAATAATGCGCATTCAGTCCACTTTCACCATTGTTTGCAAGTGGATTTTGCTATTCTGCACAGTAAAAACCAGTTGCAGAGTGCACTGAAAGTGGATTGAAAGTGCATCATTCTGCATGTGTGGAAGGGGTCTCTGCTGTAAAGCTCACCGAATGACCTTGGACTGATCTTTCTTAGTCTAACTTATAAGGATAAAATGGGGGAATGGGTCCCCCTAACCACCTTGGAAGGAGGGCGAGATAAAACTGTTACAGAGAAAGGAGTCCCAATGGGTGGCAAGTCCATGGCTAATGTGTGTGGGCTGCTGACTGTCCACCCCTACAGTCTGAGCTTGCCCTCAGCTTTTATTCCAGACCATTTCTGAGCATCCCCGTTCCAGTGTTGCCAAAGGGGCTCTGGAGGGTCCCCAACTTTATTGTGCAATAAACGCGCAGGTGTTTCTGAGTTGTTGGGCGGGGGCAGGCCTCTGAAATATTTCCTTCAGTCAGCGCTTTTTGTTCGGGGGATATTGTGTTTCCCCTGTGCCCAGACTGCAGCATGTTTTTGCTGGGAGAGAACAGCCCCCCCGCCCCCCAGTCATCAAGTGCAATTTCTTTCTTTGCCTTCCAAGTGTGGGATGTGGTTGCGTGTGTCACAGCCAGCTTTTAAGCACCACAAGTATCCCCAACCGGGCCTCTTTGGGTCTTCGCCGCAGCAGAGGGTGTAGTGCTCCTCTGGAAGCCCTTAGTCAAGAGGCAGCCTTTTGAGATGAACTGTCCTGGCCCCCTGAGATGAAACCAGGACATCATCTGAAGTGTCAAAGTTGGGGGCCCGAAGATATCTAGCAGATCGGCTGTGGAACCAGCATCCAGCCTGGATTCCACTGGCTTTTCAGATTCCAGAACTACCTGCCAGAAGCAGGCTTCACCAGTTGGATCATTCAAATGCTGACTGGTTGGTAGCCCTAACCTTTTTTTCTAAGGTTGCTTCGCTTTGGCACCTTCAGCTCTGGAACCGGATGAAGCCTGGCTTTGTGCAAAACAGCCTTGGGGTTCTGGACAGTCATTTTTTTGGCTGGTGACAGAAAGCTCAGAGGAAAGAGGCCACGTTCTCCTCCATTTACACTCGAACCAGGGGAGATTTTTGTTCCGCAGGAACAGCTGTTCCTGAGAACTTCAGAGAATGGCTTCTGGTGCGAATAAGCAGTACGTGGAGGGGAGAGCCTCAGAGGCTTCAGAATACAAGAACAGATTATCTGTGTCCTTAATCCCAGGGGCTGGTGGTACCAGTCCTTAGCTAGCACCTTACATAAACTGCCTCCTGTGTTTTCAGCTACTGTTTCATGTGATACCGATTGCGTGGGGCGGGGGGGGGGGGGGTTGGCGGGGTTGTACCTTCTGTGAGAGGAGATTGTGGAGAGCTAAGTCTGAGACTTGCTGGGCACTTGGAGTGATGTGAATCAGCAAATAATTAGAACGTTGGCTTCGTGACTCCTTGTTCTTTGCAAACAGCAGTGAAATGGCTTTTGCCAGTGTGGTCATTTTAAAGGTGACCTCCAGGAGGATGGGATGGAGAAGACGAATGGAAAAGGGTGGTAAGAGAGGAGAAGAAAAGTTGGATTGAGGTCCACTAGGGGGGGCCACTGGGATTATTAACACAATTTCTAAACCAACATGCATCACACACACACACACACACACACACATACACACACCGCTGCTTATTCCTTCTTTTGCTCCAAAACAAATATAATAAAAGAGTGCAACATTAACAAACACATTGACTCTGTACTGTAAATCTGCCGAATATGTTGTGGAGTCAGGGAACATGATGGAAAGGAGGTTTTAATGTTCAGTTTACTTTTGCCAATGGGCCAGACTGAAAATTGGAGGGCCTCTTCCCACTTGGATGGTGGCGTCAGTTCATAGCAAGAGCAGGCACAGCTTGTTCAGGGACAATGGTCACACAGGAAATGTTTTGTATGATGCTGCGGTGCTGGTAGAGTTCCATTTGGTGCCACTTCCAAATGATTGTTACGACCATAGCAAATACTAAACTGTGATGGTCAATCTTATTGCGCATTATTTTTCTGCAGTCATATTTTGAAAAGGGCTTGTAATCAGACGCAAAACAAACCAAGATTTAAACAACCACCTTGAAATCTCTTTTGAAATCATGGATGGCAGGGGGCAAACACCCCCCCTGTGAAATTTGCCTATCTTTAATTGCATCTTTGGTGTTTTGCCAGTTATCTTTGCAAACGTGTCTGAGATCATCAGGACTAGAAATGTGACATTATTAAAGAAAAAAAGTTAAAGCCGTTTTGTAGCTGGATCTCAACACCCTTGTGTTGCATGCAAATGTTAGCAGCCTGCTAGGACAGACCGAATTGGGGCATCTAGACCAGCTTCCTGTTTCCTCACAGGATGGCCAGATAAGATGTCCCAGAAAAAGAACAGACTCTTTCTGGTATTGTTCCCCCGCATCTTGCCTTCAGAGGTAAACTGCCTCTGAATATGGAAGTTACATTTAATCATCCTGGCTCATTAATAGACTTATCCTGTATGCTTCTGACTTCAGGAATAATTGGCTAATATTATTTGAACTGCCTGCCATTTCAGATTGAAGATCCTTCTGAATCAGCCTGCTCATCCCCAAGACAGTGATATGGGGAAATATTCAAGGCCATGATGGAATTAGCACTTCTTGTTTGTTTGGATCTAGGTTCTAGTAACTGGAGCCTCCTGTTTTCTGGACATGGAGGCCCAACCAGTCATTGCTAGAATCTGTGTGATCCAGCTCCACTAACGGCCATCATGGTTATCTCATGGCAGTTACTTGCACAATTTCCATTACGTATTCTGCAAAGTCAGGGGGTGGCTGTTGAGTCAGGGATTTTGCTTCCTGAATCACTAAGGAAGGGTCAACCCATGATCCTGGCCAGTACTCCCATCTGGTGTATTTGAGTGCAGAATAATGACAAAGGCCCAGCTTAATTCAGTGATGGGAAGAGAGAACAACACTTTGTCGAGATGGGAAAAAACACATTTGTCAAGGTAGGAAGAAAAAACCCTGCTGTCTTTGATTCCTCCATATATGCCCAGACGATCACATGCGTGAAACATTCTAGCAGATCAAAGGGGTGGGCCCATCTTGATCTTTTTCTAGCCCTGTGTCCATCCCAAACATATATTTATTTGCCTAGTGTGAGGATGTGGCTAGTTTGGCTTGGTTTATTCATCAAGCGTTACCAAAAGGAGAGCAAGAGCCATGTGGGTGGATTTGTGTAAAGAAGAATGGTGTTTCAGACGGAAAGCAATTCAGCTGCAGAACCGTATAGACCTGAGCACGAGCTGCATGAACACACGCTACGTAGCACTAAGTATACGTTAGGAACAAAATCCACCAGATCATGGCCACACAGCCCGGAAAACCCACCAGAACCAACTAAGTATACGGTTTGCAACCGAGCAACCATCCTGGCTCTCCTAGGAGAGTTATGTATATGATACATCTGGTACCAACCATGTATTCCTCCCGTTCACATATACACTTTAGGTACATACTAGCAAAAGAGAATGCGTGGGTGTTGACTTTTTCTTACATGCCTCTTTGTGCGTAGTGGCGTAGTGGTTAAAAGCAGGGGTACTCTAATTTGGAGGAACCGGGTTTGATTCCCCGCTCTGCCACCTGAGCTGTGGTGGCTTATCTGGGGAATTCAGATTAGCCTGTACACTCCAACACATTCCAGCTGGATGACCTTGGGCTAGTCACAGTTCTTCAGAGCTCTCTCAGCCCCACCTACCTCACAGGGTGTCTATTGTGAGTGGGGAAGGGAAAGGAGTTTGTAAGCCCCTTTGAGTCTTCTATAGGAGAGAAAGGGGGGATATAAATCCAACTCTTCTTCTTCTTCTTTTGTTCTTTTTATGCACTTGTGAAATTGACAGGGGAAGCTGAGCTAGTCTGGATGATATGTTCTCTGCACTTCTATAGGTGATGCGAGTCTGGACTTTGCTGCTTCTCAGTTTGCTTTTGTGACAGCCCCAGTGGGCGAAAGCGCGGTCAAGTCGCAGTCAACCCCCTCATGGGGTTTTCAAGGCAAGCGATGCTCAGAGGTGTTTTGCCATGGCATACTACGCTCTGCATAGCTACCCCGGACTTCCATGGTGGTCTCCAATCCAGAGAACCTTTCAACCGACTGCGTGGGAATAGGGCCTGGTTCTCGCCAGCTCTTGTCTGATGTTGCTACCCACATCGAATCAGTGGGCGCCACGTCCTAAGTCTGCCCGGGCATTTATATTTGGGAGCCCTGGCTTGAGCTTTCTGATGGTGCCTGCCGGGTGGTCTGATTCCCCTCCTTCCAGTCTCCGTTGTTTCCCATTGTGAAGCCGAGGGGCAGGAACTTGCTGTGGAAAGATCAACTGAACACAATGCCTTTCTTTTTCAGAGCACCTGCCAGCCCTGTAAGGTAGACCAGTGTCACCACTCCCATGCTGCAGGGGAAGGATGATGTGCCTGAAGCCTCCATTCCTGGGCTAGGGCAGCGCAGGGTCTGGGCCCTCTTCCTTCTGCAGCCCTATCCCAATGTGCCTGGGGAGTCTCCGGCGGCGGCGGAGTGGCAGCTTCGAACTCGCACCATCTGGATGCTCGCAGCCACCTGGGGCACTGGGCTCCCCCCGCCCATGTCTCGCCTGCGCTGCCCAGAGCCAGCCTTTCCCCCTCCTTACCTTTGGACTGCAGCCTGCAGCTGGAGGTGAAGCTCTCCTCCGCCTTCCCCCCCCCCCCCGGCCCCTCCTTTTCCAATTTCCGCGACCCTCCACGAGCCCACCAGCCTGCAAAGGAAGGGTCGGACGAGCCACTTTCCCCTGCTTGCATTGCCCCATCCTAGCCTCCCTCCTGATATCTCCTCCTTCACCACCTTGGCTCTGGGGTAGGGGGCGAAGGGGACCCCCTTGGCAAGACTGGGGAGTGTGAGGAAGAGAAGGGGAAGGTTAGCCAGGCAGGGGGGAGGTTCCCTCCCTCTCACCTCCCCCCCCCTTTGCATGTGATTAAATGTCTCGAAATCTGCTTCTGATTTCCTCAGGGAGTTGAGCCCCCCCACCCCCCGCCCCTGCAATCCGTGACTTTATTGGAAGCTTTTCGCTCCATTGGAAAGCAGCCGCCACAGCCGGGGCTCAGTTTCTCCACTGTTGGCGTTCTCCTCACCCCCTCCTTCCCTCCTTCCTTCACTTTTCCTCTCTCCCTCCCACCCAGCAGAGCAGCCCTTCATTGGGCAGTCCGAGAGAGAGAGAGAGAGAGAGAGAGAGAGAGAGAGAGAGAGAGAGGAGTGAAACAGCTCGGAAACCCCCGGGCAGCAGCGAAAGGACTGAGATCCCCACAGCGGGGTTTGAAGCAGCTCCCCAGCCTGACTGCAGAGAATCGTTTTGCTCATTTCCCCTCTCCTGGTTTCCTTTTTTCCCCTTTTGCACCCAGTGACAGCAGCAGATTGCTTCCCCCCCCCCCCCTCTTTCCAAGTTCCAGATTCTGATTTCCCCCCTTTCCGCAGCAGAGGTGGTTTTGACTGTCTGGGATTGCGCTGCTTTGACATCTCCGGGCTTGGGTGTTCAAAGGGGAACTTTCTACCTGTTGGAGTCACAGTAAGTTGCTTTCCGATCTTCCTGGTACCTGTTCAATATTCTTTCTGTGGAGGGATGGACTTTAGATCGCTTGTCTCTTTCGCAGCATGTTAAAGACTTGTTTATATGGAAGTGGAAAAAGCTTCCCCTCTCTTCATTTTTTTGCTTACTCCATGGATTAAGAATCCGCTTTTCCACACCCTGGCTGTTCATTCTTCCCTTTCCAAGCTAAATAGGATTTAATTGGCTTTTTAGAAACTTTCCTTTCCATCTCTTCTCTCTCTCTTGTTTTTCTTTCCCCTCCTCCTTTTTTTATTTCCTGTTTAATCCTTTCATAGCTTCGTCTTGGAATTTCAATAAAGAGATGGAACTTGTAAAACCATTTCCATTGGGTCAAGGGTAGCTGCGTGTGCGCACACAAACACATTCGGGGTGTGTTTGGGAGGTGAGAAAGGGTTTGTATTATATAACAAATTGGCAGCTTTCGGCCACGATGTCTTGTGAAATGTTTTCTGTTGGGTTTTGATGGATAACTTTCTTGTAAGGGAATTACTTGGTATAGAATAGCAACAGTTGGACAGGTTTTGAACTGGCGAGAGAGGAGGTGGGTGTGTTTAAATCATGAGCCCACTGAGGATAAAGCGCTATTCTGACGCTCTACAATTGCAAGTGGGCACCGGGAGCTGTTTATGGTTTGACGTTGGCGAGGGCATAGTGTCATAAGCGCTCGGGAGAAGCTTTGCCGAGCAGAGGTTTTGCAGATGGTGCACATATGTGTGAATCCATGCATATTCTATTCTCTGCCCCATTTGAACAAATGAGCAAAATGGGATTTGTGTGTGTGTGCGTGCGTGTGTAGGGGTGCCAGATGTCTTTGAAAAGGTCACTTTGAGAACGTGCGTTGCCCACTGGACTCTTAAGCCTGATCTTTGGAATAAAGGAGGTTTGTGTGAGGGCACAGGTGCATTCCCATGCAAGCCCTTATCGGTTCCTGCCGGGATAGTGGAGGTGCCCTTTCGCTCTGAAGAATCCTGAACTCCTGTTTCTCCAGCAAAATAGACAGTGCGATTCCTAGCACATCCGTTTCTTTTTGGACTCTGGGTCTGCCCATCCTAGAGCTTTTGAACAGGACGGCTTTCCCTAGGCTCCTTGGAGGTTTGCGTCACTACATTTTGTTTCAACAGACTCTCGGTCTGCCCCAAACCCCAAAGCACGTGATCTCTTTATTCCCTAAGGGACAGCATCAACCCTGAGTATAAAGATCCTAATCTGAAAATCTTGCCTTCCAGTTTCCTGCAGCATGTATCCTTGGACCCACGGCTACTCACTCTTTCTGAGCCTCCAGGAGATTTCTTTCTTTATCATTCCCAGGAGAACAGAAGCACTGGTTTAATAGGAGGGCTAATGTGTGCACTGGCACTGGAGAAGTGGCAGGTGAAAAAAAAATACATCCTGAAACTGAGGTTGGGTTTGTTTGTTTGTTTTGTAACGTTCTCATGGGAAAACTCCACAAAGTCTTTAAAACAGGAGTTCCTCCTGAAAAGAAATTGTGTTTCTCGAGGCAAGGCACGTGTGACATTGTAACTTGCTGGGACACACATTCCATGCTTTGTTACAGGTAGTCGTCTTTGAAAGAATGATCGCCGCTGCTAGATGCCAGTTTTAATTTTCCAGAGGCTGTACAATCCTCACTCTTGCCTCAGGCATCCCTGCAAGGCAGGCCAGCGGTATTATCATTTAACAGGAGGAAGTTGAACATTTGAGACTGTTAGAAGTGTGTTGAAGCAGGCCCCTTCCGCACATACAGAACAAGGCACTTTCAATCCACTGTCACAATGGTTTGCAAGTGGGCTTTGCTATTCCGCACAGTCAAATCCAGCCGCAAAGTGCATTGAAAGTGGATCAAAAGCGCCTTATTCTGCCTGTGCAGAAGGGGCCTCTGATCAAGCAGGGTTGAGATCCCTAACTGAGGACTGCCGAACAGGGAGAATATGGAAGGCAAAATGCTGTGGACCTGGGTCATCCTGGGGTGGGGTGGGGTGGGGGCTGAAACTTGACAAGTAGTATGATAATGAGGCAATAGGATGTTTGGATTGAGTCTGGGTAGAGAGAAGTGGGTGGGAAGTATCCTTGCCTGAGGGTGGTTGGCTGCCCTGCCCCATCATCTGCATATTCCTCGCTGGGTTGCCAGATAATGGACCCACAGCCTCATTTGACCTACCTGATGGGGTTGTTGTGAAGGTAAAAGGGAGACAATCCTGCGTTTGCTACCTATAATAAAATAGACAGAAAGCTACAATGTAGTTGTAGTTCCTCTCTGCATCTCTTAACTTTTCAACAACTGGATTGATTTGTCTCTTTTTATCCTGAGGTATATACTTGCTAGGGTTGGCGTAGTTGCTTTGTAAAGACACATCTTTCCAATGTCACTTTATACTGTTGTACACTTTATACTGTTGTGCAACACAACAGTCCTTACTAAAAATGTGTGCGTCTCCCCCACTCCCACCGTGTGTGTGTGTGTATAGTAAGCAGTTTTGTGCAGTCAAGGCTTATGCCAATCTGTATGCAGAGAGTTATACATGCCTTCTGTGTGCATGATTTAAAAGGAGGATTGGTACCTTACAGCATGGCAAAACAGATACATGCGCATTTGTCCAATGCATATGTAGGCATGCAGCGCTATGCTTTTCCCACACAGAAGCAAATCAGTAAAAGAACCGTGACAAATGAAACATCTCTCATCATTTTGCAAAGGTTGTTGGAACCAGAGCTTCCAAATTCTGCTTGTTGTCCTGCCTCTTAATTTACTATTATCACTTGAATGATTTTCTGGGGGGTTTTGTGTATTGCGGTTTTGAGCATAGGCAGTAGGCTCCACTGACTGACGCTTCTTGGCAACATTTTGCTCCCATCCGTTCCTTATTACCTCCGCATCTCCTTCCCCCCTCCCTTTCCCTTTGTTCCACCCCCACCATGAGAATCTGTAGGTTCCTTGGGGCAGGGAATTGTTTTTACATGTATGATTCTATGTCAAGCACCCCCTAGATTGAGGCGGATGTCCCAAGCTAGCCTGATTTCAGCAGATCTCAGAAGCAAATCAGGGCCAGTCCTGCCTAGTACTTTACTGGGAGACCACCAAGGAACACCAGGGTTGTTGTACAGAGACAGGCAAAGGCAAATCACCACTGTTAATCTTTTGCCTTCAAAACCCCACTGGGTCTCCATAAGTCAGCTGTGGCTTGATGGCACTTTATACGCACACTGAGGTACTCTATAAACATAATAATTCCTCCTTTTTTCCTGATTACTTCAGCTCTCCCTACGTGCGTTTAGCTGTTCTTATTAATGCCAAACAACTTTCCAAACTTTTTCCCTTTTGCCGTTCTGCACCTACACTTATTAAACTCGAAAGGCAACAGCTCTGTGGCTCGGTGCCAATTCTGCTCAGTTTAAAAGGGTGACAGAGCACAAAACCTGCTCCGAAAAAGGGCACGATAGTCCGGTTACTTGAGGGAAAGCGAACCGGCGCGTTCATGGTGACATGAAAAGGAAGCCTCTCGGAGTTCCTGGAAGCAGGTTGGAGGAGCACCACCCCGTGCAGATGCAAAGGCACAAAGTAGCAAATGCCTTCCTCCGCCTTAAGTGACTCACCCAAGGTCATACAGGAAGGCTGTGGCTGCGAGGGGTTTTTGGACATGACTCTCCCGAACCCAACCAAGCGGTTCCAACAGACAAAACATCCCTTCTGCCTCTTGGCAGATGTGGCCGAGTGAATGCATTGTTATCTGGACAGCACTAGAGACTGTGTCAAATAGTTGTCGACAAGACTTCATTTTTACCTAAGATTCCAGGGAGATGTGGGAAATCACTGTACAGATGGAAAGGTTTCTGAGTGTATGCAGAGTGCATTTCTCCCACCTCTGTAAGCAAACCCCAAGGCTCCTAGAATTAGGGGGGCTCAACTGCTGGGGCACTCGGTCACACACTCACACCCCACACCCCCGACCTTCTCCAGACACCTCTCCTTTTACAGGTTAGCTCTTAGCATAAAGCAGAATGGCTCTGGGGCGGAAGTCCCTTTAGAGGGTGTCTCTGCAATCCATGCCGGAGAAATTAATTGCTGAGTTCTGGCTTCAAGACCCTGCATTAAAAACACCCTGGTTGGATTATTTCTTTAGCGAGGCTAGCCAGCAGTACCTGTTTTACAGCACCTGTTCCCTTCATATGTGTTTCGTTTCTCTTGGCACGGGCCACGTTTGTTCATAATAACTGGGAGCATATTTGCCCACTCCTGTCCTTTTTTAGGGCAGGCCAGCCTGCTTGCCTGATCTGGGAGCCGGCTCTCCACTGTTCTGCCATGATGGGCTCATTTTCTTTTTCTTTTGCAAATCTGGAAATGTGATCGGTCAATAGATGACTTTTTCCCTAAGTTTGTCAATATTGTATTTACAAATTCTTGGGTGGAAAAACCAGACTTTAAAAAAAGGCATTCTTCCTTTCAAGAGTGGGTTGGCCAATAATGATAATAATAAGAGTTTGGATTTGTATACCCCACCCATTTTCTCTCCTGTAAGGAAACTCAAGGTGGCTTGCAAGCTCTTTTTCCTTCCCACCCCCTGCAACAAACTCCATGTGAGGTGGGTGGGGCTGAGAGCGCTCTGAAGAACTGTGACTAGCCCAAGGCCACCCAGCTGGCAGGTGTCGGAGTGCACAAGCTAATCTGGTTCCCCAGATAAGCCTCCGCAGCTCAAGTGGCAGAGTGGGGAATCAAACCCGGTTCTCCAGATTAGAGTGCACCTGCTTTTAATCACTGCACCAATTTGGATAGAGCCTCTTTGATCTGGTTCTTAGTGCCTGGAGTTCAGCAGTCTCTTGGGAGAGCAATGAAAAGGGAGGCAAAATTGTGAAGTTAAGGGACATTACTGAGGGAGGTCAGTGAAGAGGATTCACAGGTCTCTGCCCGTAAAGATTTTTCAAAGAGATTTTGTTTTCTATTCTAGATATCAAAGTTTGGCAGCCATCATTTCAGGCAGAGCATGAAACCGGCTGACAGAATGCAGGTGAAATGCATTGTCTGCCACTAGGCTTCCTCTGTATGTGCAACCTCTCTGCTAGCCCTGTGCTTGTCATTGGCAAATGCAGGTTTGCCTCTAGACTTTCAAAACGTTCACTCCATTCATCTTCATTTAAGAAATCCCATCTTAAAAAAAAACAAACCCCTTTACACCTAGGCCTTTACAGAAGACCCCCCTCCTTCCCACTTGTTTTGTTCCTGGATATGATAAGACCAACTAAAAACAAAACAAAAACCAGATGCAGAAACGTAGCACTACGGACTATATTTGGGGGGGGGGGGCAAACCTTGCAGCCATCATGTATGGGATCAGAGCAGTGGTGATAAAGCTCTTTGCATACCAAGTGCTGTTCCTGAGGACACGTGACTTGGTCCAACAATGCAGCAGGAATGTGTGAAGGGGTTTAGGATGGCTAGGCAGGGATCAAGGTCCTGGAAAGCAACAAGCGGGGTGCTTTAAACGTTCGCCCCCAGAATGCTGCTTCCTACCGTTCCCCCAACACCCAGGTGTTTGTGAGGAAGGCAGCTGCTCTGCTGAACCACCCCATCCACAAACGGGCCCAACAGCAGCTTAGAGTTCAACCCTTGTTGAAAACCTATATCTGGCTTCCAGCCCGCTTTCTAAGCCAGGTGCAGATGATCCAGGGAAGGTTAAATTTCCTCGCTTAGCTTCTTTCTGGCCCTTCCCTCATAGGCCTTAGGGGAGAAACCTTAGCTGGATGGGTGCAAGCAGACTGGGACCCAGGGTCTGTCTTAAGGACCTCAAGGCTGCAAATAGACCTGACATTTGGGGGCATGGCTTCTCCTCAGGAGAGTGAGGGTGATCATCGTTCAGAGGCAGAGCTGAAGATCCCAAGTTTGGTGCTCAGCAACTCCACTTGCATGATCACTGGTAGCAAGTACTGCCTGTAACCCTAGAGAACCTCTGTCACTATGCCACATAGATCCAAAGTCAGACTTTCTTTAAAGCAGCTTCAGGCGTTCATTTGCCCCATTTAGCGCGTGCAGCCATTGTCCCTCCTGCATGGATCATATTGACAGTTAGATCTGTATAAGATACACAAAAACGCGTGGCACATGGCCGCTGGCTCAAGCAATTTATATTACCTATTAGTTACTTGTAAGTATGTCAAATTGTTGGCTATTAGACTTATCAAACTATTATATCTCCATAACACATATTTTATATATATCTTATATACATCTCCACTTTTCAATCCATGCAACACAATTTATTACAAGATATATATAAATCTCCACTTTTCAATCCAATTCATGCAACACAATTTATTACAAGACAACCTTCTCTCAAGTCCATAATCATGTATTTGTTAAACCAACAATGTCCATAATCTTGTATATATTATTGCATCAATGTCACCCGCTGTGACTGTGGTGAAAGTTCATAACAATTAATGAAAATCCTGGATCGGTGCCTTGAACTACTTATAAATACCGTCCCAATTCAAGGGCAGTCAAACTTCTCATCATCCTTATATCATCTTATTATCGCCATGAATAAAGGTTTATTTCTTTTGTAAAGTAACTTCATCCGTCCTGGCTTTTTACAGCTTACAGTTAGATCTGGGCAGGCATTCGGAGTGTGATGGAAAGGGTTTTGAAGGCAACTCCTCTTTCCTGAAAACAAAATACATAGTCCTGTGGCCTCCAATTGCTTCTGCAATCCTTTATGGAACACTGTGTGAATGGGAATAACGTGTATATAGCCACTGGCCCCTATCCATTCCTCAGCAACCTTCTGTGGCCTTTGAATTTTCTGGGGAGGTTGCAGAAACAAATACAAAACTTCCAGCTCCGACAGTCCCACTGTGTATGGAATGACGCTGAGAATATAAACCACTTTCATAGGAACTCTCTTATTCTTTTAGCATTCTGTATAGTGCTTAGAGCAGAGCAGCACTCTGTGAAGTACACAGCAGCATTAGGGGGTTGTGGGTTTTCCGGGTCGTATGGCCATGTTCCAGTAGCATTTTCTCCTGACGTTTCGCCCGCATCTGTGGCTGGCATCTTCAGAGGATCCTCTGAAGATGCCAGTCACAGATGCAGCTGAAACATCAGGAGAAAATGCTACTGGAACACGGCCATACGACCCAGAAAACCAACAACACCTTAGTGATTCCGGCCGTGAAAGCCTTCGACAATACAAAGCAGCATCTTTTAACAGATGTACAATTACTGCTACTGACTCCTCATTTTAACAGGCATCCCTAATCACATAGAAAGCCATGTCAGGCTGGGGAAGCAGTCATTTGGCCTGTCAGTTCTGCTATTGGACCGATCAACTGGCTGTCTGTGATTTGACTGCAGATTCCTGAAGTCATTCATTTGTGTGTCGGGGAGGGGGGGGGGGACACCGGATAGTGGTGAGAGTGACAATTCCCTTGCTTTCTGCCGCCCCACAGCAAGATTCACGATTATAGTGCCCTTGTTTTTTAGGAGCGGGATCTGCTGCTTTGCAGCTCTCTGCAGTAAGTTTCTGCCCTGTCGGGGGATTGTCTGTTCCCTGAGGCTCAGATCCGGAGAATCTCAGCCATGAATCACGGAGCAGAAAATGCTCCCCCTGTTCTTGACTTTGGTCTCTCTTCCTGAGATGTTTCTCTACCCCCAAGGACCCTGAGAAGAGAATCTAAACCATAGGTGTCAAACTTGTGGCCCTCCAGATGTTATGGACTACAGTTCCCATCATCCCCTGCCAGCATCATGCTGGCAGGGGATAATGGGAACTGTAGTCCACAATATCTGGAGGGCCACAAGTTTGACACCTGTGATCTAAACCCTTGAAATTTCAGATCTGCCTTGCTAGTAGCACCAGCTGAGCCACTGAAGCATAGCTTCTGCTGATCACCTTGTGCAGCAACTGCAGGCCCCTTGGGACAGGAACACGGGCTGGGTTTTTTTTTTTATTTATTCATTCATTCATTCATTCATTCATTCATTCATTTATCTATCTATTTATTTATTTATATCCCAACCTTCCCAACAGGCCTCAGGGCAGCGAACAACATGATCAAATAAAACAGTGCAATAAAAACAATATAAACATTCAGCCGCAGCAATTAAAACTTACAATAATAAAAGCAATAAGATAAGCAGATGGCGATAAAACCCGTAAAAGACACCCATGGGAGATCACAATGTTCCAATCAGGCCGGCTGACAAGATCTAAAAGCCTGGCGGAAGAGCTCAGTCTTACAGGCCCTGCGAAATTCCCCAATGTCCCGCAGGGCCCTGATCTCAGATGGGAGCTCATTCCACCAGGTGGGGGCCAGGGCTCAAGAGAAAGCAGTTGTCATGGTGGCATGGGACCCAAGTGTATCGAGCCTCCTTAACCATGGGACGATCTGTCTGCCCCTGGTAAATCACCTCTCCTATTTTATTATGATTTTCCAGGAAATACCTCGTCAAAATTTTGTTTGCATCCATCCTTCAGGGGTCAACTCACTCCTCCAGGTATCTGAAACTTAAATCTCTGAGCAGGGGGCGGGGGATTCATTTAGTTCCACGTGTCTGCATGTGAACATGACGACATTTGCGTCCCATAGCTCACCACTCGCAACGGCCTGGATAGGTTTTGTTGGCCTGTTTGAGAACAGCTGAACTTTTCTCCCGTATCTTCGACAGAAAGGAGAAACAGCTCTTTTTTTATAATAGCGCAAGGCAGAGTAAATGAATTCAGCAGACAGAGTGAAGAGTTGGGCAACGGGTGACGCGAGCAGCTTGGTAAGGGAAGAAACGGGTTACGAGAGTCGCCGTGTGCCCAGCGTTCATCTGTCAGATGTTAGATGGCATGCATTTGTTGTGTGGAGGGTTTCCTTACAGATCTGATCCAGTTGTTTTCTGGAAAGCGTCTGGAAGGGGCTGGAGACCTCTCACACAGTTGTTTCTGTAAACAAGCTGAGCTGGTTCTGTTCTTAGTCTAACTAATGAATTCTTTAACCATTATATTGTTAAAGCACTCATTAGTCGACCGAGTGGCGGTTTTTGGGTTTTGGATCCGGCAAATGCCACCTCATTTTTACAACTCTCCTCACTAGCTTAATTCCCAAGTACCTCAAAAAAAAAATCTGGATTGTGGCTTGGATGAATCAATAAACATTGCAGCCAACAGCAGTAAATTTGGGTGTCAGGGTGAAATGGTTGTGGAGGACCCATATACCACAGGGCAGAGAAATCCTGTGACACCCATTTATGGAGGTGTTTTTGCCAGGGGATTCTGGTGAGCAAAGCCTGAGTCAGAAACACCCCCCCCCCACACACACACACACACACCACAAATACAGATTCATCACTTCTGTTGCGGTTTACAGAGAGTTGTGTGTGTGTGTGTATTATCGCCAAATAAACTTACAACCCTGGTTGGAAAGATGACTTGCAAGATCCTCAATGGAATGAATAGGAGTGGCTTAAGAACACTCCGCCATTCATATGCAGGAGAACTTCCCGATGGATTGTGCGGTTTTAAATGGAGGGGAAATGGCACACACAGAGAGGATGAGACGGGGAGAATGGCCTGTGGTCTCCTGTTGACAGCAGCCCCTGATGCATGTCTTCCTAATGCCTTTGTGTTCCCTCTGGTTTCTTTCCATTGTATTTCGTAACTTAAGGAATCTGGCCTCTTTTTTTTTCTTAAGAAGATGCTAATTTTCCCCCCTTCCATGGGGCCAATGTTAATTTAAGGCAGGTTTTAAGACAATAGGATTAGCCGGTGATTGATGCTCATGTCAGTACAATAGTCTGATTCATAAAGTCTGCTTTAGCACAGGTAGTGGAAGGAAAAATACTGGTGATTGGTACAGTCTTATTTTGTAGAAGAAGAAGAGTATGGATTTATATCCCCCCTTTCTCTCCATCAAGAAGACTCAAAGGGGCTTACAATCTCCTTTCCCTTCCCCCCCCCCCACAACAGACACCCTGTGAGGTGGGTGGGGCTGAGAGAGCTCCAAAGAATTGTGACTAACCCAAGGTCACCCAGCTGGCATGTGTTGGGGTGCACAAGCTAATCTGGTTCACCAGATAAGTCTCCAAAGCTCAAGTGGCAGAGCAGGGAAACAAACCTGGTTCTCCAGATTAGAGTGCACTTACTCTGAACCACTACACCATGCTGGCTCTCTATTATGTGATTGGTACAGCTTTATTTTGTCTGAGTGTGAGTAGATATACTTTGCATCCCATCATTTTAGAAACTGGGTATTGGCTTCCGTGGTTGTGTCAGTTGGACACAGTCAGGAGGCTGAGGGTAGCTAGGTCCCCTGGGGGCAGCTCTGCCTTCCTACTCAGTCATGTCAGGAAATGGCAACTGTGCTTCATTTCTAAATGAGCCAGCGTGGTGTGGTGATTAAAGTGCAGGCGGATTCTAATCTGGAGAACTATGTTTGATTCCCCACTCCTCCACCTGAGTGGCAGAGGCTTATCTGGTGAATCAGATGTGTTTCCGCCCTCCTACATTGCTGCTGGGTGACCTTGGGCCAGTCACAATTCTCTCTGAACTCTCTCAGCCCCACCTACCTCCCAAGGTGTCTGTTGTGGGGAGAGGAAGGGAAAGGAGCTTGTAGGTCACCTTGAGTCCCCTTACAGAAGAAGGTGGGGTATAAATCCAAACTATTCTTCCTTAACCCAACAACCCAACTTCTCCAGAATTTCCCTGAGTAGCGAAGCGTCTCCCTTCATCAACTCTGATTCCTCAACTCTACAAGACTTTTTCTGCCCGGTTCCCCATCTTTCTCTGTTCTCTTCTGTTTTCACTTACCTTGGCAATCTGGAACCCATCTTCTGGGAGTTCCCCCTGACCTGCCTCTATGACTGACAATAATGCTTGCTTCACCTCTTGTTAGACTCTGGATGTCTTCTAATGCTTGATGATGTGTTGTAGTCATCCTCTAATAGCTTATGATTAGCGTGAAGTCAGAACAGACTGCAAGGCTAACGATCCCCTAAGGAGAAGGTTGCATTTGATGGTGTATGTGCGTCATCTTGCCCCATCCCATTTGTTTTGTCCCAAGTGTGCCGTCCTAATGCCATTAGCGTTCCCCCAAGAGTGTAGGAAACCCTGTGGCTATAATTCAGAACACAGAGTGAGGTGTTCGGTGGGAAAGGAGATTTCAGCATTCCTGATTGTTGGGCTATGGCCAGTGGCTTTTGTGGGTCGTTTTTGATCACAGCGCTGTTCAGCTTTCCCTAGACCAGTGGTGGCGAACATATGGCATGCATGCCAGAGGTGGCACTCAGAGCCCTCTTTGTGGGCACATGTGCCGTCACCCCAGTTTGGGTACTCGCCAGTGGCATAGCGCCAATGGGGTGAGGGGTGTGTGACACACTGGGTGTGCACCCCTGCGGGGGTGTGGTGAGGGTGTTCCGGGGGTGCTCCAGGGCGGGGCAGGGGAGGACCGGGGCATGGCAGGGGTACAGGGCGCACTTGTGCCCCGAACACAGTTTCCCCTTGCTCCGACCCTGGCACTTGGTCTCTAAAAGGTTCACCATCACTGCCCTAGACAGACCAGTGATATGACTCCAGCCAGGGCAGGCAGCTCCATAGTTCACAGAAACCAGCTGGGTCCTTGATCTGGGGAGGGGCCCATGACTTGGTGGCCGAGTGCGTGCTTTGCATTCAGTTTCGTAGGTTCAGACCCCGTTGGTGGTCTTCTCCTTTTGTGTGGCAACTTGTGAGACCCTTTGACCTAAAGCTGTAGATTTTCTGACCTACTGAGCCCTGCCACTGGTCATTCTAGAGTGGCAGCAGCTCCGTCTCCATCTCCTGGCTCTCATCATAGGTACTCTAGATTGAGCCTGGGACTCACTGTGTCCAAATCTTCTGCTTGGCAGCTGCTCTGTGGTCCTCCTGAGCCTTGATCCACCATTTACTATGGGAAGTCTTCCTCCCCTTTTGCCTTGAGATATTTGTCTCTGCGCTGTTTGCCTCTGCGCATTAACCCCGGCGACACATGGAACGATTTATCCACGTCTGGCGCTGGATTTTTTTTTGGCTTTAGCACATTCTGTTTGTCAGATGAGGGCAAAACCCTTCCGCAGCTAGCGCTGAGATTAACATACAAGGGGACTAAAGCTGACGTGGGGGTCTCAGCTGGGAAATAGGTGTTTGGTGCCGAAATCTTGCTGTGTAAGGAAGGAATATCAACTCATCCTCCAGAAAACAGGGCCCAATGAGTTGAAAGCGGAGCGTATGGCATTGGACTGGCTGAAGTGGTGGCAGAGAGAACTACACATTTGTAGCGGGTGCTCCTCCAGCAAAGACATTTCATTGGCACTGTCATACTACTGCAGGGATCTGCAAGCTGCGGCTCTCCAGATGTCCGTGGACTACAATTTTCATCTGCCCCTGCCAGCATGGCCAATTGGCAGGGGCTGATGGGATTTGTAGTCCATGAACATCTGGAGAGCCACAGATTGCAGACCCCTCTACTACTGTAAAGGAGGTGAATCCCCTGGTAACTGGTCTTGTGTAGCCTTCATACTTAAAAAAAACATTTTGAGAAAACATTAGGAGATCCATGAATCCCATCTAATTGAATTTGATCCTGAGTTAATTAACTTGTGCAGAAATGTCGTAAATGATGGATGTGGTTACTATCAGACCTAAACACAAACAGTCAATACAAACTGGAAATGGAGTATGTAAAAAACAAACCAACCCTGCAATTTTCAATTATAAACTTTGAATGATTATTCTTTTAAAAAAAATACCCTAACTCTTAAATCTTGCTGGTAAAATTTAAGGGAGTAATGTTTTATTATCTTTTACCAGAATTTTGCAAAAACCCCCCCCCCACTCAAAGTACCTCCTAGAACATGTAGCACAGCAAAAATTGTAAACATATATTTAAAAAATCAAATTCAGAAAAATTATGTTTTATCCAGAGAACTTGCCCTCAAAGTGTTCAGTTTTGCAATGCTCCCCAGCCTTTCTTAACAAAACAGTTGTAATCCAGCAAGCTGAGGTAGGTGGAGTTCCAGAGGACGAATCAGTATTGCCTGGCTATTGACTGTGTAAAATGCAACCGCTCCACGCTCGCCAACCTTCAGACCATCCTCCAAAGTGAAGATTCTCCATTTAAGATCCAGACCTTCCCCTCCCTATGGTGTTACCCTCCCGTTTTCTTCACTACCCCAGGAAACAGTCTGAAATGGTGCCGGAGCGCACGCCTGGAGCTGTTTTCCTCTGCTGAGAGACACAGCAGCTGGTCTTTAGCTTAACCGTGCCACGTCTTCTCGGCACAACCCTCGGTTGCGCCACAGTGGATGGGACACAGTTTTAAACAATATCTTTCAAGTGCTGTTTCTTGGAAATTAATTTGTTGCACATGTGTCTGCATGGACGAGCGAGGTGAGAGGGGCTCTGCCCAGAGGGAGAGAACAGGCCCTCTTCCATCTCTTGTTTCTATATCAGTTACAAATAAGGGAAAGCTTTTCCCGGGAGAGACGGGAGGAGAGGGTAGATGTGCATATATATCCTCAGGAAACTGAACTTCCCTCCCCAGCTGCCTAGGAAGAGAGAAGATGACCATAGTAACTGTGGCACATTAGAAATGATCCTGTAGGGCAAGATTCTTACATACTGGGATGACTGGAGGTCCCTGAATTGCAGCCTTCATTTGGAATCTCACCGTGTCTCCTGCCTGGTATCACAGCTCAGTACCTAGCCTGCCCTTAAGAAATCATCTCCTCATGGTTTGGCTTATTCTAAGCGTTTTTAACTCATTGCACAGCTTACCCAGTAATTTTTTCCCCCCAATGCAGGCTCGATGGAACCTTTCTTAGTCTAAAGGAAATATGTTTTTATCTGCTGCTTTGGTCATCTATTCACTGTTAAGAAATGACCTAACGTCTTTCTAAGCCTCCTACGTTCCTGGTTCAGGCCAGGCCGAAGGAGAAACGCTGGCTTTGTGAAGTTGATCACTGCTGAACAATGCATCACAATCTTTAGTTAACGTTTGCAAAACCAGCTTTAAAGCAGTAGGAGTGGAACCAAAAACGGAAATTCTATCCCAGGTGGGCTGCGGTCTCCATTCCTGACTTTCATTCCCACCCATTAAAGAATAACATTTCAACTCCCATTCTGGGCATGCAGCCCAGATTCCGGGCCCACCTCTGATTAATGTGGGCTAGTTCCACTTGTGGCGCACCGAGATCCTCAGCCGGATTGTGGAAAAGGAGGTGTCAGAGCAGAGTAATTGTAAAGTGATACAGGCTGTCCGGCTCGGTCCAGTGAGTGCAGACGGCATACCTTTGACTGTCTTCGAGGCTTTTAAGGAGTGCAGGCCTGGTGGAGATTTATAAAATTATGCATGAGATGGAGACATTTGAGAACGTTGCCTCCCATTCCCATTAATGCTAGACATTTTGGACACCCTGTAACAAGGAGAAGAAGAATTGGATTTATATCCCCCCTTTCTCTCCTATAGGAGACTCAAAGGGGCGTACAGTCTCCTTTCCCTTCCCCCCTCACAACAAACACCCTGTGAGGTATGTGGGGCTGGGAGAGCTCCGAAGAACTGCGACTAGCCCAAGGTCACCCAGCTGGCATGCACTGGAGTGCACAGGCTAATCTGAATTCCCCAGATAAGCCTCCACAGCTCAGGCGGCAGAGCGGGGAATCAAACCCGGTTCCTCCAGATTAGAGTACACCTGCTCTTAACCACTACACCACTGCTGCTCCTGGATGGATAATAGATTCAGAGAAAGACAACAGGACAGTACCTCTTCACTCAAAGAAAAATTTACTTGTGGCATTGTCTGCCCTAGGATAAAGGGGTTGCTCTTATTTGTTTGGCTTTGCAGTGGGGATAGACAAAATTATGGAGTCTGGGTCCATCAGCGGTTATTACTAAACTATACTTTCATGTTCAAAAACAGTAACTTGTGAATACCAGCCTGGAAGGGGGGAAGGGGGTTTCTGTGCTCTGTTTGCAAGTTTTATAGGGTCTCTGGTTGGCTACTGTGGGCAATAAGAAACTTTGACTAACTAGACCAAAAGCATCCAACACAGCTGCCTTTATGTTCTTAAGACAGGAAAAAATAGATTTATCTGTTTTATATCACATGAAAAGGGGATTAGTAACTCTGGAATGGTCAACCTAAATGCCTTTGTCATGAGGACTGGTAATATGCCCAGCCAAAGAAGCTTTGAAACGTTTAACCAAAAAAAAATATGCTTGCCTGCAGAGGCAAAAGCACGCTGTCCAAATTTAGACATCACAAATTTGCAATCACTTGATTGTTGTAAAATGTTCAATTTCCCCAAGGCAAACACTTTCAGGATTCCACAGACCCAGAGCACACAAGCACCACTGGCACCCCCCACAGAACTTCCTCCCCCTCCCCCAGGCCCCCCCCCTCCAAATCTCCAGGAACTGTGCATACCATAATAGTTGGTGGAATGGAACCAGGTGATGGAGTCTTCCCTTGAAAACTCCTTTGTGCAGCAGGGAGAAAGCTTTCCCTCTCTTCCCTTGTGTTTGCTGTGTTGATTTTCTATTTGTGAGCAACTGTGAACGAAGAAGAAGAAGAGTTTGGATTTATTCCCCACCTTTCTCTCCTGTCAGGAGACTCAAGGTGTCTTACAAGCTCCTTTACCTTCCTCTCCCCACAACAGACCCCTTGTGAGGTGGGTGGGGCTGAGAGAGTTCTGAGTGAACTGTGACTAGCCCAAGGTCACCCAAGCAGGAATGCAGGAGTGCGGAAACACATCTGGTTCACCAGATAAGCCTCTGCCACTCAGGTGGAGGAGTGGGGAATCAAACCTGCTTCTCCTGGGCATGATGATGATGTTCCGCTATCTTTGAAAAGATTTTGCACATGGTGCAATCACTCAGACTCCGGGCTCCTCCACCATCTGTTCAAGAATCCTGTGTTCCAACTTGCCTCATCTGATAGGGCTCTCCCAATTGCCCTTCTTGTGCTGCCGCCCAGTTGCAGGTAGCCAAGGATCCTCGGGACAAGCCACTGCCTCCACGCCTCCCCTGTCCTTCTAGTCAGAATATACGTAGGTGGTTTAAGAAGAGGGGTGTGGCTTTCTTTAAAAGACAAAACCAACACTTTGATTTAGCCAGTGTAATTGCTGTAATATTGGGGACGTATGCTCCCAACAGCTGGTCCTGACCAGCAGTCTGGTGCAGCATTTACGCCAGCTTCAGTTTCCGAACACTCTTCAAGCGTGGCCCTAAGTGTGTTTATTCAGTGTTTGGGTGTATTCAGTGTTGTGCCTCTGAACATGAAGTGGTAAAATGTTAGACGAGGACAGTGGTGGTGAACCTATGGCACTCCAGATGTTCATGGACTACAATTCCCATCAGCCCCTGCCAACATGGTCAACGGAGCCCCTCGGGGACAGGGCGGTATAAAAATCGAAATAATAAATAAATAAATAAATAAATTGGCCATGAACATCTGGAGTGCCATAGGTTTGCCACCATGGGATTAGGATGTGGCAGACGCTGATTAGAGTCTCTGCTCTGCTGTGAAGCTCCCTGGATGACTCTGGGCCAGTCATTCACTCTCATCTTAACCTACCTCATTGGGTTGTTGTGGAGATAATGGGAGGGGGAGCTGTGTAGGCTCCCCTCGGTTTCCAGAAGGGATGACAAGATTAAAATGTATTGGTAGATAAACTGGTTGCGTTCAGAAGAGTTGGCTGGGGAACGGGTAATTTAGAATGGGTAAATGAGCCAGCGTGGTGTAGTGGTTTAGAGCAGGTGGATTCTAATCTGGAGAACCGGGTTTGATTCCCCACTCCTCCACCTGAGTGGCAGAGGCTTATCTGGTGAACCAGGTGTGTTTCCGCACTCCTACATTCCTGCTGGGTGACCTTGACCTAGTCACAGTTCTTGGGAACTCTATCAGCCCCACCTACATCACAAGTTGTCTGTTGGAAGGGAAAGTAGTTTGTAAGCCACCTTGAGTCTCCTTATAAGAGAGAAAGGGGTGGTATAAATCCAAACTCCTCCTCCTCCTCCTCCTCCTCCTCCTCCTACTACTACTACTACTACTACTACTACTACTACTACTACTACTACTACTGAATGGCAGATGAGGAAAAGAACTCACACCCCACTGGTTCCTCTCAACATTCTTCTGAAAGTGGCTTTTCATTTCTTCGTATTTCTTAAAGTTGGAGCTCATTGCATGCCAGTGTTGACTGGGCCTCTTTGATGCACGCTCAACCACTTCCCATGCCCCACCCCACAAAGATACAGTCCGAGATTACCGAAACCTTTGGCGGGAACAGTGACAAGTTTTGACTACATCGTCCTGGGTTAACAGAAAAAAGAAGCGGGACTCAAAACAGCGGATATGATTGGACCTCAAGGCTTATGGCCTCTGTTGCTGATTCATCTCCCTTCCAGGGCAAGAATTAAAAAAAAATACTGCTGCTTTGTTAACAGAGAAAATATTTACTTAGCGTGACTCAATGTAAAAAAAAAAAGGGAGACAGCAAAAGAGAGAACGAGGCAGGGGAAATTGACCTCCTTGAGGGTCACCCCAGTGCCCCAAAATATAGATCAGGGCTTCGGCCACAATGTCTGGCAATGGTTACACAAGAGGGATGCCGAATCTTCCTCCCCACCCAAGCAGAAATGTCTTATGGGACTTCAGGAAATAGGTCTGTTCTAGTCTTTGTCAAGTATGGTGGAAATGACATGGTAGAACCTTGTGGTCGCAGAACAGACGACCACTTCAAGCCAATGGGGGAATTGTCTCTTTAATTCCCTCTCTGACAGGGGCTTATAGGTTTTGGGTGGACTCTGTACCCAGCTCTCGTTTGCTGACCTCTCCCTCTGCTCCTGTGTTCTAGTGTATGCAAGGCTGGGTGCACTTTTCAAGCCTTACACAGCAGCAAGCAAAGTTCTCAGCCCAGTGGGAGACAAGAAGCTGAAACCTCCTCCCCCTTAGTCCCTTGGAAGGGCAGAGTCATTCCCCAGCCCCACACCCAGGAGGCAGCTTCTGACATCGTCTCCCGCTCTGTCTCAGTGGAAGTCTGGGAGAGGGGATGTGGTGCAGACACGGGGACATCAAACTGTCTATTCCCTCAACAGTTTGGGAAGCCCATGAGCCAGAATGTGGTTCCCGAAACCACAGCCAGGCCACCCCGGAGATGCAGTGAGCTCCCGTATAGCTTTGGCGAGAAGGGAAGATCAGCAGGCGGTGCTTTGCAGTGTCCTTAGGTTAGGCTTCAGCACTGATCTCGTGTACTCTTTTGCTGGACAGTTCCCAGCGAGCCCTGGACGGGAAGGAGCAGAGGCAACGCCGCACTCATCCCAGCCGCAGCTGCGTGGACGGAGGGCCAGCAGAGCCAAGATCTTGCGGTGCTCTCTATGGCCCAGAAAGGGGAGGACTGATTGCGTCGGATGTGTGTTACAACTCCCTTCTTGTGGGGCAGGCAACCAGAATCACCTTTTGGATAATCCAGCTGCTGCTGGTTATAGCGCTGAGAGAAACAACTTGTTCTGTCCAAAGGGGTTGTTCCTTCAGTGAGGTGGGGGCTGTTGGTTATGTACCAGGCTCTGGGCATTCCCTCTGTGAACAGCATTTTGATAGGGCAAACCCACCCCCCCCCCCCCCCCCGGCTCTGATTGCAGAAGTGAGCAGAAGGTCCTCTTGGTCTCTGCCGCTGGCCGCTGGCCACTCCTACTTTCTTTCCTCCCTATGATTGGGAAGACCAATCAGGCCCCAACTAGATATAAACAATGACCTGGTCAAACTGTTACTTTCCCCTCTGTCTCCTTCCCGGCCTTCTGACCTATGATACAGATATGGCCAGTTTTGGGGTCCGGTTAGACAACCATTGAGGAAAATGGAGTCATTTGTTTTACTGAGGCACTATTCCTTGGGAGAGCTGTGTGGCGTAGTGGTTAACTGCTTGCACTACCACTCACACGGTCAGGAGTTCGAGCCCCCTGTGGGTCAGATATCCTGGCAGCTGGCTAATGGTCAACTCAGCCATCCATCCATTTCTTGGTTGGTAAATGAGTACCTAGCTCATAGCTAGGGGGTAAAGAATAGCCGGGGAAAGCAATGGCAAACTACCCCACAAAAGTGGCTTGCCTATAAAATCACTGTTTGCAGTGGTATCCCAGGGTCGGACACGACTGAAGGGGAAACTTTACTTTACTTTATTCCTTGGGAAGTAGTTGGTCCTTCCTCCCAGCCCCCAAGTTTTTCAATTCTTCTGTGACTTTAGATCCTGGGATCCTTTCAATGTTAAGCCGGCATGTGCTGTAGAAATTACTGAGCATGTATTGAAAACTCTTGCATGCATGCATGCAGATGTAGACATATCTCCTCCATACTTTTTTCCCTGCCTCCATAATTTCGTTCGTTCGTTCGTTCGTTCGTTCGTTCGTTCGTTCGTTCATTCATTCATTCATTCATTCATTCATAGTCCACCTTTCTCACATGATTCAAGGCGCATTACAAATAGTGAATGATTGAATGAAGTTATTGTGCAGTCACAATAATGGGATATTCAACAACAAATGCATTAGTCTGGAACCACCAGAAGGATATGACGGACAGCACAAGCATTGACATGATGTATTAAATGGTACAGATATGACATAACTGGGATCCTATTTACAATTTATTTGTTGGTTGTTTGTTTTCAGCTTCTGTTCCCCCGACCCACCTCATCTAAACACAGCAGTATGGACCACAGTCATTAACCATTTATCCAAGCAGTTATCATACTGATGACAGCCAACTCCCAACTATGAGTGGTTTGTCCTCATTTGCTGGAGAACTTTTTGTAGGAAAATCCCTACAAAATCACTAACAGAATAGCTTGGCTCCACTATGCCTGCGTAGCCCCTGCCTCCCCCAGGGATCTACCCCATATTATTCCTACAACTGGCATTGACCTCTTCACTCCCCGCTTACAACCTTCTTGCCTGCTGCTGGAACTCAACTGGGCTGACACTGAGCTGGTTGTCGGGGAGGGGGAAAGCTTTTTTGGTTCATTCAGCTCAAGGCAGCTCCGGAGAAAGATTGACCACAAGTTCAGAGGATTTTAGACTCTGGAGTTCTTGTCTTCAAGAGGATAGTTGGCACGGGTTGCGAGAGGCTGCAAGGCACTGGCCTCTTCAGGACTGGATGCCAAGAGTCTTGGAGGAGCTTCAACCAGCTGGCCGAGATTTGAACTTTGGCCAGCTCTTTCTGTGGGCCAACTGCAGGTCCTCCATGCTGGCTCCCGGTCTTGTTTTCAGAAGGGCAGGGATCGCTTCAGAACTTCTCTGGGATTGTATGAAGCAGTCTCTCTTCCGATCTCTCTAGTGCAGTGTTATCTATGCAGTTTGGCCCTTGGGGGCAGTGGAAGGTCTGTCTTACACCTGCGGTTCTTTCACGGCTGGTACCAAGGATGCAAATCTCTGCACACAAAATATGATCTGCCTCTGAGCCTGGGTCACATTAATCCCAGGTCTGGGAATTATAGGATTGTCACCGTGTTCTCACCACAAGCGAGCTGAACCATTTTCCTCCACCCTGGCGCCTGCTATTCTTGACCTTCCAAACCGACCTTCCTTACTTTTCCTCACCCTATTCAGAACATCTGCGTAACCCTGAGCAAATGTTGCAGACCCCTTCTGAGGTCCCCTTCTTGCCCGTCTCAGAACCTTGCTGGTGGGGATTTCTACTTCCCTGCCTGGATGTGTATTTAAAACACAGACACTCATCCTTTTCCATTCCTTTTCTTCCCCAACTTGTTTGAAATTTTCACTGTCTCTCGAACAAGGGATTAATTAGATTTTTCGGCGGAAACATATTCAAAAACTTGGCAAGGTCAGACAGAGGTGGAGGCTGGGGACGAACCTACACAAACACTGTATTGCATTTCTGTGGCTCTCTGGGTTTCTGGTTTGGGACTATGTTGTTCTTGAAAAAATCATTTTGATGGCTTGTGGGGGATACAGTTTGTTCTGGATTAGATTATACAGGAAGGTAGCGACTCACATCTGCTGCCTCAAACCGAGCGTGAGGCTCCTTTCTCAAAGGGTTTTGGATTCTGAAAACAGGCCCACACATCATCTTCCTGCCATATGCACCCTGTTGGCCCTGTACAATTGTTCTGGAGCCTTTTCTTTATCACTGGGTTAGGTTAGACGCCTATGTGAGGCCACGGTTGGGGTGTCGGACCTCCACTGGGTGACTGGGACCAGTCACCATCTCCTATCTCAGCTGGATCTAACTTACCAAATTGTTGTGAGGATAACAGAGGGATCAAAATTCCTCTTTGAAGAGGAGCAGTGTTTGAACGGCACGATTGGTTTGCGTGGACGTCCCAGTCGATAGGTCTGCGCGTCTCCTTCCCAGGGTGGTCCATGACAGAAAATGGGGCTACGTGCAGTTTAGGAAGCAGAACCCAGAAGAATGGGAAGAGAGTGGAGGCAAATGACTTCAAAGGACATGCTGCTCCAAGGGGAGGATGGGAAAAATCTGTATTATGCATGCCAGTGTGTGGGAACAATGCTGAAGGAAGGGCACGTAACCTTTTTAGCAGCTCTGCAGATGCTCCACAGGCATCTGAATATGGTTTCCAATCCTCTTCTTAACCATTTGTACTGAGTTTTGCTGCTGGCCGGGGCCTTCCTTAAATGCTCTCTCCTTTGGTTTGCCTCTTCCGTCCCTCCGCCCTGTGCGGTTATCTGCTTCCAGCCTTGCTCTTTTCAATCACGCTCCAACTTCAGGTACCTTTTCTCTCCCTCTCCGGGAGGACAGTGCCTGCCCCATGCCGGGTGACAATCCAAAAGTTTAATTAGCTCCTAATGCCCCCAGTGGGAATGGCAGCCGGCTTCCAAACCCAGCATCCCACATCAAAGGCAGAAGGGGAAGGTGTGAGCCCAGCAGGATCCCTCCAGCCCCACTGGGCAGCCATTCTCTGGAAGGGCCACAGCTTGCTCCCACCCACTGCAAAGCCAGGCCAAGAGTTTACTCTCTGAATGGGATGTTAATCAGACAACTTCCCGCCTGCCTCCCCTTTCATCCTGCCTTTAGTTCCCTTTAAGCTGCTGCTTCTTTAGATGGTGGTATAGGAGCAATGACTAATCTAGGGGCCTGCAAACAAGGGGAGAGGGAGGAGGGGTGGGGAGGACACGCCCGCCTCTAACAGCGGGTAGCTTTGGGTAGAACTGGTCTTAACACACAATGCGCGGAGACCTGGTTCTGACAATGGGCTCTGGGGAAAAATCAACCACCGCAGATGGCAAGATTTCCGCCTGACCACAGCGAAGAGCTCAGGGACACTCGGGGTTTTGGTCCTCTTAGGGCCGTTCCAGGCCCCTTTCCTAAATTTTCAGGTTTCATTTTAATTAAACCAGTTTTTACTATTGCTATCTTTATTTTATTGCTCTTTATGCCAGTAAAGGCTTGCTTTGCTTCATTGAAGCAATGCTGTATACCGTTTGTTTGAAAGGGAAAAAGAGCATTAAGAAAATATTCTATGAAACTGTTGTTTATTGATTTGATTCATGGTTATTCTTGTTTAACTGGGGACCCTCATTTGTGGGAGGGGTCCCAGTGGTTGCTGCTTAGCCTGGCCCCGATTCTCCCCCAAAAGCCAAAACCGCCCTAGAAAGGGCCGCCCCCTCTGCCTTTTACTGATCTAAACCAAGGCTTCAACTGGCAATACTGTTGTGGTTGCTTAGCAACGGCAATTGCAAGATGGCGTTTCTTTCTTAAAGTCTCTGTTTTCATCTGTGCGATGCTGGAAGGAAGTTTTACCCCATTCCCCACATAGCACATCCATGCGCACACCC
This sequence comes from Sphaerodactylus townsendi, assembly GCF_021028975.2. NCBI lineage: Eukaryota > Metazoa > Chordata > Lepidosauria > Squamata > Sphaerodactylidae > Sphaerodactylus > Sphaerodactylus townsendi. The sequence continues at coordinate 153,601,078 of NC_059428.1, forward strand.
CATGAAACTTGCATCTTTCAAAGCAAGTCATCAAGAGCAGATTTTAGGACTGAGAAACTAACCGAGGAACATCCTGCAACTTATCAGGGTAGAAGAAAGTGTATGTGTTGGCCCTGCTGAATGGTTTAAGGCGAAGCAGTGGGATTTACGAGCTGCGGGATGAGCATTCTTGGCTCAGGGGGTCCCTGGATGAGGCAGATAGTTTTGCAGAGCGTTGGAAAGCCAAAAAGAGACACTCCTGATTCACATTAAGTGAACAAGAGGCTCTTAGTATGACAGTGTGCAAGCAATAGACCGGTGGTTTCCCTCTCGCTGCCAAACTATTTTTTGAAAGATTAATTTCAACATATATATTTCCCTTCTAAACCAAGAAAATCTGAGCATCCCCCCCCCCTCCCGCCCCGCATTTAGACGTCAGAAACATTTGCCTTCTAGTGATCACACAATAACTCACTCCCGAAGGATCACCCTGTTCAGAGTTTCAGAACAGGGAAGGAGTCCACTTAGCCGGCATCCATTTGGATAAAAGGATATCTGTGTCCTTGTGCAGACCACATACAACTTCTCAGGTCATTTTTATATGCCAACCTTGACAACAATGAGCCCAGAGAAATACAGCTGTGCGCACATTCCAGTGTGGTATAGTGGTTAGGAGGTCAGACTAAGAGGGAGACAGACCCAGATTTGAATTCTTACTCTGCCATTAAGCTGTCTTAAGTGACCCGCGAGTTATTCCCTCATCCTAGGCTTTTCTGCAGGGCTGCCATGAGTTAGCATTGAGGGAAGAAAACCTGACAATGTGTGAGAGAGCTTAGCACATGTCCCTTGTCTTATAGTTTTGAGGTGTCTTGTACACTGTCACATTCCACGTGTTTCTGGCGATCGGCCATGCATTTCTATAAACTTCATTCGTGGAGTGTCATGCCCAGGGACCATTTTGATATGCGTTTTGGGTGCGTTTTATGAATTCTTAACACATGTTGGGACCCAGACATCTGTACCGATTCAGAATGTGTACTCCAGTTCATAATATCCATGTGCACCCCTCCCAACAATCTGGCAGAGTCAGACAGACAGCGGGGCAGGAAGGATATACAAACAGTTCTGTCCCGCAACAGGGGCTGTTCAGATTGGGGCGGCCTGCATTGTTTTCAGGGAGGAATCTGGAAGCATGCCCTCCAATCCCATCCGCCACCCTGTCACTCACACAGTCATTTGTTGTGCGGAGGCCATTGTTGATGTTCCAGCCCACTTGGTTTCTTCACTTCTGCTGTGTCAGGAAACATCACTGTTTGCGTCGCTGTTTCTTTATTTGCCCGATTTAGATGCTGTCTTTCAAAGTTGTTGTGCGTCGGCCGTAAGAAAAGTATTTTGATAATATGCAGCGCAACTGAAAACAACAACCCATGAAATTAAACATTCAGTTCCAAAGGGGGAGGGGATAAGCCCAAATTACTGTGAAAAACAGAAACAGCAGAACAAAACCATAGGCTGAAAAATAGCAAAGGCCTCCATGCATTTTTGCCAAACGAGGAGCCCTTGGAAGTGGTGTCCCAACACTCGGGGGCAGTGCCTGAGAAGGCCCTGCTCTTTTCTAGTAGACGTCTCTGGATGAGTGGCAGACTTGCAAGAGGTTCACACAGTGGGGGCTACACAACCTTACAACCCAAGCTGTTTAGGCTTTCAAAAACCAAAGCCAATTTCCCAAATAGATATTACTGATTAAAATATTTCAATTTATATCCTGCCTTTCTGCTGTTGGAGACCCAAACCAGCTCAGATCTTTCTCCTCTCCTCCGTTTTATTCTAACAGTAATCCTGAGAGGTCAGTTAGGTTGAGACTATGAGACTAGCCCAGGGCCACCGGCAAGTTTATGTGGCGGAGTGGGGATTCAAACCTGGGTTTCCCAGAGGTTCGTCCTAGATTCTATCTACTGCATTTGGCCCCTCCGTGATCTTAGACCGTAAAAGAGTGTCAGCATTTCAGAGGCCATAGGTTTCTTGGGTTAGTCTTTAAAGTGTCAAGACGTTCTGGGCTTGTATTTTCATATAGGGTTTTTGTTAAACAAACCAGGGAGTGTTCTTCACACCACCTCACACTAGTTCTGATACTAATGTAACTGTTTTAATTTGGCTGCAATATCGTATCCGCAAACTGTCCCTATTTATTAGGGACCGTTCCTGTTCTTTGGCCTCCCTCGCTACTAAATCCACTGTGCTGTGCCCTGATTTTTGCCTTTGTTGATGCCTTCCTCCGACTTAACAGACTTTCCTCCAATTTCAATGGCTCTTCCTTCAGCAGAAGAACCACTTAAAATGGGGGGACGCTCCTTAGCCTGGTAGGAGGGCTTCAGACTTTGCAGAGCCAGTGTGGGTGGCGGTTAAGAGTGGCGGACTCTAATCTGGAGAACTGGGTATGATCCCCCACTCCTCCATATGAAGCCTGTTGGGTGACCTGTTGGGCCAGTCACACTTCTCTCAGAAGCCTCTCAGCCCCACCTGCCACACAAGGTACCTGTTGTGGAGAGAGGAAGGGATTGTGGTCGTAAGAATGTTTGATACGCCTTAAGAGAGAGAAAAGATGGCTATAACAACCAACTCTTCTTCAGAGCAGAATGGTGGGAAACAAGTCAGCACTGAAGTAGTCTGTTCCTGTGCTTATCCCCTCCTCAGCCACAAGAAGATCGTTTGCTTCTCCACTGTCCTATGAAATGCTCCTGTTCTTTCTCTGACTTGCTTCCACTCCTTTGAAGCTAGTCCTGTAGCCAAAAGGTATCCTAAGTCTCGTCTCCCCCCACTCCCAGCCCACTGACCTTGGACTCACATTTCCTTTCCTGTTTCTTGCAGAAGGATGTGTTTTCCTTGGCTCGGAGGATCTACCATCAGCAGGATGGAGTCTTTGGCTCTGCTGTGGCTGCTCCTTTCCACTTGTGGCGTTGACCTGGCTCAGGCCGTGAACCCTTTCGCAGTGCAGCAGAACCCGCCAGACCCTTGCTACGACGAGAAAGGGACTGCTCGACGCTGCATCCCGGAGTTTGTCAACGCTGCCTTCGGAAAGGAAGTCCACGCCTCCAGCACGTGCGGGAAGCCTCCCACCCGCCACTGCGATTCGTCAGACCCCCGCAAAGCTCACCCAGCCTCCTACCTCACTGACCTCAACACCGTGGCCAACATGACCTGCTGGCGCTCCGAGACTTTGCATCACTCGCCACAGAACGTCACCATCACCCTCTCCTTGGGCAAGAAGTTCGAGGTGATCTACGTCAGCTTGCAGTTCTGTTCCCCCCGTCCCGAATCGGCAGCTGTCTTCAAGTCCATGGATTACGGCAAGACCTGGGTGCCTTACCAGTACTACTCCTCTCAGTGCCGTAAGATCTATGGCAAATCGAACAAAGCCACCGTCACCAAGCAGAACGAACAGGAAGCTTTGTGCACCGACGGGCACACAGACTTGTACCCGTTGACCGGGGGACTTATTGCCTTCAGCACCCTGGACGGGCGTCCCTCAGCTCAAGATTTTGACAACAGCCCTGTTCTTCAGGACTGGGTGACAGCCACCGACATCAGAGTAATTTTCAGTCGTCCCCATCTGTTCCGGGAGCTGGGAGGTCGGGACCATGACGATGAGGACGGTGGCTCAAGCTCTTCTTCATACTTCTATGCTGTGGGAGAGTTCCAGGTCGGGGGACGTTGCAAATGTAACGGCCACGCGTCGCGCTGCATAAAGGACAAGGAAGGCAAGCTGGTGTGCGACTGCAAACACAACACCGAAGGCCCCGAATGCGACCGATGCAAACCCTTCCACTATGATCGCCCGTGGCAGAGGGCCACGGCCCGGGAGGCCAACGAATGCTTAGGTAGGAGAATTTCCTGCTCTTCTCCTTTTGTGATTGGAATACCGACTCTCCTCCCACCCTGAAAGAGCCAGTTGAATAGTCCGTTCCGTCTCCTTCATTAGTGTGGGTGTCCGTTTGTACAGGTAGGATAGACCAAAGTAATGTAGTAGCTAAGGTTACAGAAATTGATTAGACTGGAATCCATAATGGTGGCAGTCTAGCAAATGCAAACTATGCTTAGACTAGGATACATAACGTTTGGCTGGCTGTCTGGCTTTTCTTCCGTATTTCGCCTCCTCACCCTCCGACCACTTTATATTTGCAGTCCCTTTGTCAAACATAGACCCTTTCTACCTGACCCACCTCTCTTGAGGTCACTGGCCAGTTCATTCTGGGCAGGTAGAGGTGCCCCAGTCGCTCTTCATTCCCATAGGCTTCGACCCTGTGATGTCACAGAAAGGCAGGGCTATATGAAGCTCGACTCATTCCCAAAGCTGACGTACAGTGATTGTTAAATTAAATTGTGCAAGGATTTCTCAGATCCCATGACCTTTTCAGTGACCCATTGGGGGCATAGCTCAATAAAGTGTTTCAGCAAAAAAACCCCACCCTGACATTAGAGGACCCTAAGACCCGAAGGGTGGCTAGTGAGTTAAACTTCAGGGAACATCAACCAAGTTTGTTATGAAGCCATGGCTACTTCTATCCCTCATCTAGCTAAGTTTTAGGAAGCCATCTCTCTTTGCCTCCTTAGCCTACTTTGGGGTCAGCCGCTTGACAGATGGAGTAGAAATGATGAACAGGAGGAGAGAAAAGGAATGTCAGCGGATGTTTGGAGGGGAGGGAGGCAGTGTCCCTTTAAGATGTCCCTGCAGGGCCCAACAGCACAAAGGCAGCTTAGCGGAGCTGCCGTGTGAAAGTTTTTCCTGTCGGCTCCATCTCCCCTTTCTCACTTTCCTCTCGCAGGCTTTGTGCCTTCTTTGAAAGAGCTCCTCCATCACACGCCTCCAAGGGGCTTAGCGGCTGAAAGCCGGATTAGCTCCCAGAGCGTTCCCCTCTGTGCCTTTCAACCGTGACATCTCGACGGCCAGCGGGAACAGACGCAGCAATTAGTACCAATTAAAGGGAGAGGGCTGGCCTGGGCAGTCCACACACCCCTTTGCAGAGAGCCTGTCTAGGCCGGGCTTCTTGTTGGCCTCACCGCCTGCCTTGTCCCCACGAAGTCTGTATCAGGGACTTCTGAAAGGAACCTGACTCCAAGACAACTCCAGTTGCAGACTGGACCAGCTTTTGCCAGGGTGGGAGTCCCAACAGAGCAGGCTGATCGCAGCTGGGTGGGAAGCTGAACGGATCGATTTTGCAAGATCCCCTGGATGGTGGCAAAATGTACCCATCCTCTTCCGTGGTCTCTATAGTCCAGGACCAATTAATTCCATTCCCACCGGAATCTCATTAAACCAGCAGGGGGTTGGTGTATCTGATAAAGGGAGCTTTGACTCTCACTGGACTCGAATCTGGCTCTTCTATTTCAGACCAATATGGCTGCTCCCTGAAACCATCTTTACTCTATCACTGGTCCACGTGCCTGTGCACAGAGAGGCTTCTTTGGGCTACAGGACGTGACATCCGGTATTCACGTGGCGTTCCTATTTCAGTGTTTACGCTTGAGTTTGATGGGTGTAAGCTTGCACCATTGGGAAGGTCACTTTCAAAACACACCGGATAGACAACAGAGATAATATCCTGGCTCCCCTATCCTCCTCTTATCTCACGCCCCTTGTCTACTTTTGTCTTGGTGCAACTGCACCCTGTTCAGTTGCATCATCTAGAACTGCTGGACCTACCCGTTTGTGGGTTTTGCTGCTTCGCGCACAGTGATGGCATGACTGATGCTGGGGTGTGTAGGTCATGTATATCTAATTTCTTTCCTTTCCTTTTTTTTTTCTTTGCACACAAGATCAGAGAGTTTGACTGCATGCTGTGATTTTGGCGTCCTGGATCTTCGGAGGTGGTGTTTGGTTGAGGCTTCCTATGGAAACAAAAGCTGCACAAACCAGTCCTTTCCTGCTGGGTGGCACAGAGAGAGAGAGAGAGAGAGAGAGAGAGAGAGAGAGAGACCCATTTAAACGGAGACTGGTGGGTGGTGTGAGTGGATCGTGTATCTCTGTTTTTCTAATAAGAAGACTTGTGGGGTTATTAAAGAGCAGGATCTGAATATGTTCAGGGGTTCATGTGTTTTGTAGGCTTGACAACTCCTGTTGTGGCTTTGGCATGCTTGGCACAAATGTTTGGTTGTTTGCAACTGAAAAAAAAATTGGGGAGTGGGAGTGGAACAGAAAACAGGGACACTGGAGGAATTAATGATTTGGAACCCAAGTACTGGGCTGGATGATATTGACAGTCCCCAATTAACATTACGAAAATGTTTTTAGAAATCCAGTGCTCCGGCTCCCGCAAACAAGTATGGACCGATATATATATATATTGACAGTCCCCAATTAACATTACGAAAATGTTTTTAGAAATCCAGTGCTCCGGCAAACAAGTATGGACCGATATATATATATATGCTATCCCAAGATACTTTTGAAGAGTTTTACCTGTAGGGTTACCGTCCTTCAGATGAACTCTGGTGGCTTCCCATATCAAACCCATAAAATTAAGACCCCTGCTTCCAATTCATACTCTGAGCCACTGTGCCTATCAGAGAGGGAGCAGAGTTGCCAAAAAAGGGTCAGCCTTCCCATCACGCGGGGAAGTTGAAAGGTTAGCAGAATGGCTCTGAGATGCCCTGGGAGGGAGGGGGTGGGATTCCTAGTCAGTGACTTTGTTAGTCTCCTCTTTGTTTGCAAAGGGCTTTTATATTCTTGAGAGAACCCTTGGAAGGAGAGGAATCAAAATGAGAAGGCATGAACCCCTCCCCAGCTGTTCAGTGTATGTCCGGGCACTTCTCAAGGAAGCCCCCCCCCCATAGAATTGGTAATTTATATTTGGGATGCCTTGTAACTGCAGATGCCCTGTACTCCTTAGGCTAGTGGAAAACGTAGGCCTACGCAATGAAACAAACACTGGAAATCGTATGGCAGAAAACAGAATATTTTAACATTAAAACATTGGTTGTGGAATAACTTTCCATTTGACGGCTACATGGAAGAGTAGCCCTTGTTGGTAAATTATACATGTGTGTGTTGACATACATGGGAGTGCAAAGACAAACTGGCAAAATAAGATTAATACTGCTCGTAAATTTCTAAAAATGGGCAGGGAGCTTGTGTAGTTAGGTAGAAACTCCTACCCCTGTTGACGCCAAATCGGATAGTAGCACTGGAGCATACAAATGCTAGTCCCCCCACCCCACCCCCCGTTCATCCTGAAATCTCCCTTTGAACTCTCTTTTGCTGAAACAGAGCAACTTTTTACCCCAGGGAAATACAAACATCTTCCCAACTTAGTGGGTTGTTTCTTTTGAAGCATTGCCACCTTTTAATGCGAGATTTGTACGTTGATTCACTCGGCCCCTTTAAAGAACCCGGGGAAGGAAATGGATCTTGAAGGACTGACAGCTTTGACTCACAATATTTTAATGAGGCCTAACCAAAAGGCAAAGAATTGGGGGCAGTAATTTACAAAGGACAGATTCCACGAAATAAGGATTGTCCCAGAAAGCATGTCCGACAGGAGGCTGCGGAATTGTGGCACTCCTTTCTAAATACAGGACATGCTCGCCACCTCTCAGTACGCTGGAAAATCTTGCAAGGACATGCTTTTTTCCTCCTCCGCACTTGCGGCACAAACCAGAGGCCTCAAAAACGGCTTCTCCTTTTACAGTTGCACATGTTGCTGTCTGTGGAAGAAGGACTTATGGGTGGGTTGCAGGCCACAGAGTGAAATAACCTATTGGGACTGGCAGTGTGGAAGGAGTGGGAATAACAGATATCTAGGGAACCAGCAAAGATTTCTGCAGGATTTGTGGGGGCGGGGAGTGGGATCCTGAAAAAGGTTTAAAGGATTGGTCGTACATCTCTTCTGGGCTGAATTGTATTTCACGAGCATTTCTTGTGTCTCCTTTTGAAACGCATCCCCGTCGCTGCGACCGTTTTTCAAGAGGTCAGCCAGCCTTCTTTAAGGAACAGGATTTGTGCCTGTGGCAGGCCAACCATGCATACAGGCCAACGTAATTGTGTGATAAAATCGCTGGTGGATGGGCATCAAATGTGCTCCGACCGCCGTGTTTGACAGAAGGATCTCTGTCTCTGGTGAATCACATTTTATCTGTCTTTTAGAGTTTGAAGGTGCCTTGTTAAAAATCATAAGAACATAAGAACAAGCCTGCTGGATCAGACCAGAGTCCTTCTAGTCCAGCACTCTGCTAGTCGCAGTGGCCCACCAGGTGCCTTTGGGAGCTCACCTGCAGGATGTGAAAGCAATGGCCTTAAGAACATAAGAAAGAGCCTGCTGGATCAGACCAGAGTCCATCTAGTCCAGCACTCTGCTACTCGCAGTGGCCCACCAGGTGCCTTTGGGAGCTCACCTGCAGGATGTGAAAGCAATGGCCTTCTGCTGCTGCTGCTCCTGAGCACCTGGTCTGCTAAGACATTGGCAATCTCAGATCAAGGAGGCTCAAGATTGGTAACCATAGATTGACTTCTCCTCCATCAATCTGTCCAAACCCTTTTTAAAGCTATCCAGGTTAGTGGCTATCACCACTTCCTGTGGCAGCATATTCCAAACACCAATCACACGTTGCGTGAAATAATGTTTCCTTTTATTAGTCCTAATCCTTCCTCCCAGCATTTTCAATGGATGCCCCCTGGTTCTAGTATTGTGAGAAAGAGAGAAAAATTTCTCTCTGTCAACATTTTCTATCCCATGCATAATTTTATAGACTTCAATCACATCCCCCTTCAGACGTCTCCTCTCCAAACTAAAGAGTCCCAAACGCTGCAGTCTCTCCTCATAAGGAAGGTGCTCCAATCCCTCAATCATCCTCGTTGCCCTTCTCTGCACTTTCATGAATGTAAGTTGTGATTCTTCTGGGTTCATCTCCTTCCTTTCCTGGCATTTCTAAAAGTTGGAATAGATGCCATCATCTTTGATGCAAACGCTTGCACATAAAGGACAGATTTTGGGAAGGGCCTTGGCAGGGTATAACGCAACAGAGTCCCACTTTCCAAAGTGGCCATCTTCTCCCAGGAAACTGATCGCTGGTGTCTGGAGATCAGCTATTATACTGGGAGATCTCTAAGCCCCAAGGTCATATTGATGGTGCCCCTGAACATATTGCAACTATTTGTGTGCCGGGGGCAGCAGCCCCGAGCCAAACCTGGCACTGTCCTCCCTATGGTTCCTGAGCAGCTTCCTTCATATGGTTGGTGGTTGAGGGAGTGGCAGGATTTTCAAGATCTGGATTCCTCCCTCCTGCACAGCGGAAGTCGCAACCTTGCCCTCCGGGCATCACAGCTGGGCGCTACTCCAGCGGAGGCACGGGGCGTAGCTTGAATCTCCTGTGGGTTTGGCACTGATGTCTGCTCCAGAATTGCATGAAGGCTCTTCCATTAACTAATTGTTCCCAGGCAGTTGCCAGACTCCGGCACTCTACGCTCAGGCGGGCTTGCCGAGGAGAGGCAGGCTACAGCTTCACCAGGGACTTAAGTGGCCTTTGGAAAAGAAACAGAGAGCCACGGCGTTCTGTAATTGGTCTATTATTACAAATTAATTGAACTTGTGATTGTTTAATTGGCCATGTGATTTTTTAAAAAAATTGGCTGCGTTCGGGCGAGGAAGGAAGCAAACTCCTCTATAATTAGCCCGAAACTATGCAATTAAATTCTTATTAATACCCTCAAACAGCAGGGACCATTCAGGCCTTTAATTAGTGATTAACATGAGACGGAGAGAGATTGAGCTGGAACAAAAATAGGCTGGTGGTTACAGTACAGGTTTCTAGCTGCTCTTCCCCGTTCCCCCTCCGCCCCCGACCTGGGAGGGAAAGGGAAGACTCTGCAAACAACATGCTTAGCGACGAGAGAGCTCAAGATCAGTCATGTCGAGGAAGGGATCCGAGCCAGGCCAGACAACCCTGCCATTTCGCCGCCCTGTGCTTAAGGCTGTTTTTGCTGCCTAGTTTCCCTTCAGGTGCGCAGCAGACACACTGGTCGGTCATTGTCAGAGTTCTGGAGCAAACAGGTACAGGCCAGGCAGGCAGACGAGGCAGTAAACAGGGCAGGTAGTCTGGAATCATCACCTGGCACTGCTGCACTCCTGTGTTTCTCCAGCAGGGGGTTGTGTAGCAGCTGTTTTGCACGGCTGGAAGGAGACAGGCCGCTTTCTGCTGCAGCCATTTTGCTGTTTTCGTCCATTGGACACAGGAGTCCGAAAGAGACAACTTGGAAAACAAATAGGCGTTTTTGTGGGCTGCTTGCACAACCTTAAGTTATGTCCCTGGGATTTCTGAATCATTTTGTAAGTTAACGGTTCCCAATTTATTTATTTAGTTCATTTTTATCCTGCCCTTCCTCCAGGGAGCTCACCGGAGTGGGGGTGGGGGGTGGTATATGACCCCCCCCCCACTCCTGTAAAAGAGTTTAACGTGAGAGAGAATTACTGATCCAAGACCACCCCATACATTTCATGACAAGCAGGGATTTGGTCTGTTTTCCTGTTCCGACACTCCAACCACAATAATCATGCTGTCTAAATGCAAAAATGCTTTGTCTGTTTCCTGGTGTTTTCATAGCACGGTAAGCTGGGATACGTTACTTAAACTGGAGAGCCGAGCTTCATCCAAAAGCAACAGGAGCAGATACAGCCCTATTGGTCCATTTTGCCACCTGACTCCTTCCGAGCTGGTAGCTGCAGTACTGTATTTCAGCCATCCAAAGTGGTGGTGCTGATGTGCAACAGGGTAAAAACAGAGGAATGGACAGCCAGATGAGCATCTTGCAATGTTTATAGTAATAATTGCGTGGCTTTTGCCTTTTGCAGCTTGATTTTAAGCATAGTGACAGTGACCGTGAAAAACTAACTCTGAGCCGGGGGGGGGGGGAATCTTTGCTGAGCAGAGTGAGCAGATCAGATGGGTGGAGCTTGGAGTATTGGCATGGGGGTGGGGGCAGCTGCCTCCACTTCATTTTCTACTTGTTTGCACTATTTCTATGAATACTGCCACATTGTAAATTACTTGACCTCTTTTTGGAAAGATCATTTACCCTGCCCTGTGTACAGTCCTTGATTCCTAATAGGGACCTGAGAGCCAGTGTGGCGTAGTGGTTAAGAGCAGGTGGATTCTAATCTGGAGAACCAGGTTTGATTCCCCACTCCTCCACTTGAGTGGCAGAGGCTTATCTGGTGAACCAGATGTGTTTCCACACTCCTACATTCCTGCTGGGTAATCTTGGGCTAGTCCAGGGGTAGGGAACCTGCGGCTCTCCAGATGTTCAGGAACTACAATTCCCATCAGCCTCTGTCAGCATGGCCAATTGGCCATGCTGGTAGGGGCTGATGGGAATTGTAGTTCCTGAACATCTGGAGAGCCGCAGGTTCCCTACCCCTGGGCTAGTCAGAGTTTTTTGGAGCTCTCTCAACCCCACCTGCCTCACAATGTGTCTGTTGTGGGGAGAGGAAGGGAAAGGAGCTTGTAAACCACCTTGAGTCTCCTTACAAGAGAGAAAGATGTGATATAAATCCAAAATCATCCTCCTCCTCCTCCTCCTCCTCCTCCTCCTCCTCCTCCACCACCACCACCACCACCACCACTACTACTACTACTACTACTACTACACTATAGAACCAGTTTCCAGATGTCCTCACCGTGGGTGTTTCACCTGAAGAGAAAGATTTTCTTTCCTTCGGTCTATTGTGGTTATAAAGCTTTGGACGAGGATCTGGGAGATCCACGTTTGAATCCTCACCCTGCCATGGAAGCATACCAGGCAACCTCGGACCAGTCATACACTCTCAACCTAGACAATATAAAATGAAGGAATAGAGAACAATATAAGCTAAAGAACAATATTGGCAGGGCATAAATGTATAGTAAGGGGCAACCAAGTAACACACATCTATTGTAAATGCACGGTATGTGATTCAAGGCACACTCCGGATATAGCAGAAGCTAATTATCAATGGAGACTGCAGCTTGAACTCCAGGCTCCCTGTAACCAGTGATCCAAGAGAAGGGGGTAAATGCAGTTGAAATACAGCCTCCAAGAAAGGCCATCTGAAACACCCTCCTGTTCCCACGGAGTCCAATTGTGGGTCTGTCTGGGAAAGGGTGCAAGTAGTTTTCAGCCATGGATGAGCAGATCTTTCCTCTTTGATTTCTTTTAACGTTGATTTATATTCTTCTCAACGGACCTCCTCTGGGCTTTGTTGGCATTGTGTGTGCATATTGTGTGGTTTTTGCACACTGTGGATATGGGAGAGGGGAGGGGTTATGCCTACAACGTAGGTGTATGCACATAGAAAGCTTAGTGCAGATTTATGGGTGCAGAAAATAATGTTGAAAAAAATATTCATGTTTACGGCCAAAATGAAGTGTGAGGCAAGGGAAGAGAGGCATAACAGGAAATTCGATTCACCTAACGTTGAGGATTTTTTTTTTAGATGATCTAGAGAGGATGGCAGATTGGAAGTCCATTCAGACTCCCTTCCTAAGCCTTTTGGCCCTGAGCTAAACTCACAGATGAAGCTGAAGGCAGCCAGACGAATCTGGACAATCATTTACCTACACTTTCTTCCCAGCTGCCCCTTCCCTTCAAACATATTTAATGCAGGAAGTTTCCTCTACAAAGCAGGCAGAGCGCATGAATCCCAGGCATTGTGGTGGGCATGGCAGAGGTGATTCCAGAGCTGGCACTGAGGCAAACACACACACAAACACACACACACACTATCTCCATGGGTAGATGGTACCTTGACTCCAGAGCCTGCTCTTATACAAGCTGTACATGCGCGGCCCCTGAATGCATTAGCTGCAATAGCTGCAAGATTGTGCAGCAGAGACACAGAGGTTCAAAGATTCCGTCCAGAAGACTCAAGTCAACACGCAGAGGTCAGGGTAGGGGTGCCAGGTCTGCCTGGCCACCAGCAGAGGACAGGAGGGTAGAATTGGGGACGGATTTAAGGGACGGAGCCTGGGGAGGAAAGGGACCTCAGTGGGACACAATGCTATGAGTCCACCCTCCATAGCATCCAAGGGGAACTATTCTCTGTAGTCTGGAGAGGAGCTGTTGTTCTGAGGGACCCCCAGGGCCCGCTTTGGGGCTGGCACCCATAGGTCAGGCTGGGCTGGGCACAGTCCTCCCTCTCTGTGCATTGGCTGCTCTGACGCATCGACTTCACCTCTCCTTTGTAACCAGTGAGTTGCACCCCTCCAAAGGCACTTCCCCGCGTGTGGGGTTCAGTCTGCCGGGTGCTCGACACGAAGCCGTCGCCTCAGAAACCGAGTTTATTCAATAGGTATATTTGTACTCTGTTCTCCCCAAAGCAACTTTGAGGCGGTATCCGAAGAACACAACAGAAATGCGGTGCCAAAACAACGACATGCCTCCGAAGAGCACAAAATGGCAACTCTAACGCAAACATGACGGGCAGCAGCAGAAAGTTCAATCCAGGCACTGAAGGAGCCTTAAATTAAAACTTAATTAAATTTTTGTTTACGTCACTTGAAAGGATATTTATCGGTGACTGACCCAACCCAGTCCAGAACAATGGACTGTCCCGTCCCCCCGCCTCCCCCTGGCCAGTGCTGGGGGAAATTAAACCAAGGCTTTTTAGGCTGTCACGGAAAAGTTAGCAACTTTAGAGTGGCGGCATTGCACAGATGAGGCAATGACACTAAGTTTGTAACGGCCACCCAACTTGATCCTAAGGATGGGGGCCTTGGGAGGGCTGCTACCTTGTTTTCCCAAAAATAAGACAGTGTCTTATATTAATTTTTGCTCCCAAAGATGCGCTATGTCTTATTTTCAGGGGATGTCTTATTTTTCTGTGTTCTGTTCGTCGGGCATGCTTCCAAACAAAAACTTTGCTACGTCTTACTTTCGGGGGATGCCTTATATTTTGCACTTCAGCAAAACCTCTACCTTGTCTTATTTTTAGGGGATGTCTTATATTCAGGGAAACAGGGTATGTCCAGCTGGTGGACTGCATTGGGTTTGCAGGTGGGTGGCCTGCCCCAAGATGAGTGACTCATTCCCACCTTCTTGACTAGAACTGGTGCTGTAGCCATATAAGCCGAAGGAAAGGATGAGAAGTACAACTGATCATAACTTGTAAAAATCTGGAACAAAGCCTACTTGGATGAGCTAAACGAATCATTGCTGCTGAACCATATGAAGCCCTTCTGTGTTTGATCCCTTCTCCTGCGATCCAAACCTGGTCAGTTTCCAAATTTCCAGGGTTTAGAAACCCCAAACCTACCAGGGCCAGGATTTCAAGCAACTGGCTTTACCTGCTTGCCTGCATCCATACGTCATGGAGAAGTGGGACTTGTTTTTGACCAAGACTCTCCACATGAGGTGGGAGAAGTGATGGATAAACTGAGTTCAAGCCCATTTCTCCCTATCCACAGCTAAGGAACATTACCCTGGTGTCCCTTCGCATTTTGATTCCCTTATTGTTTGGGCTTGCAGCATATTAACCCATTGAGTGAGGATCTGGATTCTGGACCACTGGTGGGTAGTGGCTAGCGTGTTGGAGGAGGAGTCGGGAGACTTGGGTTCAAATCCCCACTCAGTCATGAAACTGACTGGAACTTGGACCGGTTGCTGTTTCTCAACACAGCCCACGAGGTGGTTGTGTCATTATAGGGAGTTGTGTCGTTCGAAGGAGGAGGAGGAAACTAGTTAGACTGCCCAAGTTCCCTCCAGGAAAGGCAGAGTAAAAAAAAAACACGTGACAGGTAGAATGAATGTCTTCCAGCTGCCTTTAATGCTAAGATTCATCCTTGTTTGCTAGTACTCAGCCCTCTCTTTTGAAGACATGGGTTTTTTTAGCGTGAATTGCTAGAGCTGAAATTCTTCAGTTCTTTCCCATCATCTTTAAGAAGAAGGGGGAGAACTCGATGCCGAGCATCTCTCATGCACCTACTTGTCTGCCGGTGTGCACAAACCCTGCAACGCTATGTCATGCGCGTGTGCTTCATGCGCCACAACTGCTGAAGGGTATTTTGAACTTTTGATCACACTGGAGATCTGACGAAAACGTACTTTGCATTTGCAAAACAAGCTCTTCTTGCCACAGTAGGCCCTTTTGTGGCAGATGAATTGAATGCAGCCGAATCTTCATAATATAAGAAGAGGAGTTTGGAAGAGTTTGGATTTATATCCACTCCCCTTTCTTTCCTGTCAGGAGACTCAAAGGGGCTTACAGTCTCCTTTCCCTTCCCCCCCCCCCACAACAAACACCCTGCGAGGTGGGTGGGGCTGAGAGAGCTCTGAAGAACTGTGACTCGCTGGCGTGTGTTGGAGTGCACAAACTAATCTAGTTCACCAAGATAAGCCTCCACAGCGCAGAGCAGGGAATCAAACCCGGTTTCTCAGAGTGCACCTGCTCTTAACCACTACACCACGCTGACTCTAAGAGACCTTCGCTGTACTATATGAGACGTCTTTTTGTATAATTAGGGTGGCCAGCTCTGGGTCAGGAAATACCTGCAGATTTGGGGGGCAAAACCTGTGGAGGGCGAGGTTTGTGGAGGGGAGGGACTTCAATGGGGTATAATGCCATAGAGTCCACCTTCCCAAGCAACCATTTTCTCTGGGTGAATTGATTTCTGCCGCCTGGAGATCAGTTGCAATCCCGGGAGATCTCTAGCTACCGCCTTAATGGTTTGAAGCGGGGAGCAGACCCAGGCAGCGATCCTCCATAGGGCATGTTCCGTGACATCTGGGGGTTGCATTGTGAGTGACTGTCCGAGAGCGTTGTAAGAACACAATCCTTCTCATTACCCAGTGTCTTGTGCCAAGGGTGGCATGGAGGGCTGTGAAGACCCTTGCTTAGTGTGTTTGAGCTGGAGTAAATGTTGGCTCACCTGTGGTTTCTCCCTCACCCTCCCTGCTTTCTTCTGTTGCAGAGAATAGAACCGGGAAGCTGCAAGCCGCATGGGGGTGGGGGTGGGTGGGAGGTGAGTGAGGAGAGAGGAACTTCCATGCAAATGATAAGCAGGCCCAGCAGTTAAATCTTGAGCTGACACATTAATGAATTTCACAGCATGCCTGGAAAAACTCTCACCAAAGCCTTGATTTGACCAGAGGACCAAGGAACGGGGGGGGGGGGGGGGTGGCGGCAGAGGGCAAAGAAGGACAGCTGCGTGTATCAGGAGGAAACCTTGTTCCGATTATCTCTTTTTTTGCGAGGGGGTTAAACAGGAGCTGGCAGTGCTGGTTCGCTTTTTGTTTATCCTGCACACACGGATGTCCTTCTTAAAAAACACCCTTGATTTCTGCGGCTAATAAGGGGGAAAGGAGGACTGGGGGTGTGGAGGGGGCGGGACGACAAAATTACTTTAGCAGCTTGTCTCCAGTACTTCTGTCTCTGCTCCTCCCACCCTCTGGCCCCATAACATGGCTGTAGCTGGATATGTTCGTATTCCTTAATAGCTGTGGCAGGGAACAGCAGAAGGGAAATCCTGATCCCAGACTTAAAGTGAGTGGTCTTCACGTGGGCCCTGGGCTGTGACTTTGAGTTGGCTGAAAAGGATCAGGAATCTATATGGCTGGGGAATTGTGTGCCATCGTCCTTCTTTTCCCCTTGGGACCTTTCCTGAGCTCCCAAAATTGGGCATGTTCTGATTATAATCCCATATTGCAGATTAAAGGGAGGCTTCTGTAAAAATAAGTGTAGTAAACACACAGCACTGACATGTCCACCAATACCCCCAGTTTGGCATAGACAATCTCCCATTTTCTAGTCCTAACCGTCAACCAAATGATTTCTCCCACTATTTTGGATCTCAGGGGGTCACCTGATGAAATTGATGGGCAGGAGATTTAGGAGCAGGGTGAGGAGGAAAGCATTTCTTCACCTGGTGTATGATAAACCTTTGGAATTTGCTGCCACAAGATGGCGGTGGGGGTGGGGGTGGGTGGTCACCAGCTTTGCCTTAAAACTGGATAAAATTCCCAGAGGTTAAGTTCAGCACAGACCAGAACTGCTGAACGAAATCTCCGTATTCAGAGGCAGTTGTTTTCTGAAAACCAGAGGCCTCCTTCCATCCATCTGTTTCCTTCTCTTCTTTCCAGCTTGCAACTGTAACCTTCACGCCCGCCGCTGCCGCTTCAACATGGAGCTCTACAAACTCTCCGGGCGGAAGAGCGGAGGCGTGTGCCTTAACTGTCGCCACAACACTGCCGGCCGGCACTGCCACTACTGCAAGGAGGGATTCTATCGGGACATGAGCAAGTCCATCACTGACCGCAAGGCCTGCAAAGGTAAGGGGCCTCTCCTGATGCTTCCGGCCGTAGCTGCGCTTAGCTGTTTATTGAAGGCTTGGGAAAGAGGGAGGGAGGCTGCACTTGATTCCCGTGTGTGTCTGCAGGTGTGGCACGCGGTCACCTTCCAGCCCTAGCTGCCATGGACTTTCTATCTCTGACCCTTAGACACTTGCAATTCCTCCAAATTCCCATTCCCTCTGCCCACCAGCAGATAACTTGGATATGCCTCTGCTCCTGACCCTACCTCGCAGGGAATTATCTACGGTACTTCTGCCGTTTTTTGTGCCCTTAAACTTACATAAATGATAAGTATAGCAACAAAGTGCCTGATATGTCCTTACATAATCGAACCAATAGTTCAACTGTCTACTTTGCTCCAGAAGAATGCGGAGCAGGACTTGAGTTGGATGAATGAGATGGCTCTTTTGTGTCTCAGGTGTCACAATGTTTTGAGTTGGCCGTGCGCCTCCCGGTGTAACGCTTAATCCCTGACTCGATAGCAAAGAGAACTGCTAAGCGGAGCTGCCTCAAAGGAGCCCCCATCAGCACTGAGTTGATCAGGAATTCATGCTCACCAGTGTCTACAGTACACTGTTGTCTGGAAGCATGTTTCTCTCATCATCCTCACGCTTCTCCCGAACCTCTGAACTTTTGGATGTTGTCCAGGCCTGGAAGCTGATGTACCCAGAGAGCCCTTCAAGGACGGAGGAGGGCTGTTTTTTAAATAGACTGAAAAGACTTAATTTATTGTACACTAGGAGATCAGAGTGTTAGAGAAAGGTATTGATGTTCACCTTAGCAAAAGACGTCCTGAGCGTCGGCTTCCCCCACTGTCACCGATTCCCGGTCTGGAGAGAGAGCTTGGAGACTCTGATTCACTCCCTTTCAAAGCCTTAGAACTCAGGCACATTCGACAGTTTCCTTCATTTCCAACCTTGATGCCCATGCCAGAGCGGGTGGGTAACCATAAATGCATAAAGGTGACCTCAGCTCTGCCCTCGTTCCTTGGCGGCAGGCTGTTTGCGCGCCTCCAGCCAGCGCCCGGATTGTTTGATTTTATTTTCCAGCCGAAGGGTTCAGTGATGTTTTTTCCCACCAAATGTTTAGATTATTTTAAAACCAACTTTGATTCGTTTGACGTAAATAAAGCGGGCGCCTCTGCACTCTGACAGAGTTGGGAGATTTAGGGGCTAAGGTCTGGCTTCTGCTGTCCACTCCTGATTCGGCCTTCAGGAAGGGGCTGTCAGCTTCAGTGGTCCTTTGGGGTCAAGCTGTGACTCAGCAGTAGATCATCTGCTTTGCCTGCAGAAGCCTTCGGGTTCGGTCTCCGGCATCTCCCTCGAAAGAACCAGTTTGTGGGATGAGAAGGACCATCTCTGGACTGCGCAGTGTACGAAAGAACCTACAATTCAGACAGGCCCTTGGCTCTTCTGATTTAGTCCACTGACACCACGAGAACCAGCGTGGTGTGGTGGTTAAGAGCTAGCGGATTCTAATCTGGCAAACCGGGGTTGATTCCCCACTCCTCCACTTGAGTGGCAGAGGGGTATCTGGTGAACCAGATGGGTTTCCACACTCCTACATTCCTGCTGGGTGACCTTGGGCTAGTCATAGTTCTTGGGAACTCTCTCAGCCCCATCTACCTCACAAGGTGTCTGTTGTGGGGAGAGGAAAGGAGCTTGTAAGCCCCTTTTGAGTCTCCTAACAGGAGAGAAAGGGGGGATATAAATCTAAACTCCTCCTCCTCCTTTTTCTTCTTCTTCTTCTAATTTGGTGATATTTCTGCAGAGTTGCAGGTGGGAGTCTTTTCTACAGTCCTTACATGAAATCATGAAACCCGAGATGCCCATGGGTGGGGGAGCTGGGGGTGGCAAAAACTGACTCTGTCTTTCCAAGCTCCGCAAAAGCTTTGTATTATTTATTTCTGTCCCACCTGTTTTCCATCAGGGAACTCGAGGGAGTGCTCCCATGCTCTCTGGTGGGATCCATCTTGGCACTTACTGGCTCCAGTTCTCGTTCAGTTCCACAGAGTTCCTGTATCATGTGCCGACTAACCATGTCCTGGGAATTTTAAATATGCAAAGCCTTACATTTGCGTTACATATCATTTCTCCCCCCAGCCCTGCCAGGGTTTGCAGTTTATAAGCATTGACAGACATTAAGATCTTGTGAGCATGGCCGGGGGGGGTGGGGGTGGGGGGGTGTAGCACAGTTGCATTATACTAGCATTACTGCATATTTTTTAGTGTAGGAAACTCTTTTGCTGCATCATAACAATTCATAGCTGGGTCACACAGGGGCTCAAAAAGCAGCCGAGTGCTTGACTTTTCAGAGGCTGTTTGAGGTGGCTGTGTCGGAAGGCCTTTCCCTGCGCCTCACTGCCTTACCAGGAAAAATCCAGACCCTGCCTGAAGGGATCGGATGAAGTGTGGATGATGCACAGAGGAGAAACTTCACAGTTTTAACAAGCTTCTCGTAAAGCCGAAGGCAGCAGCAGCAGCAGCAGCAGCAGAGTGTTGTGAGGGTCTGGCATAGGGCAGCCGGTCAAGTCCTGCCTCCCAGCCAGGTCGTTAGGAAATGGAGAACTAATCATTTTTAATCACCCAAGCAGCTGAGTTAGCGGGACTGCCTGTTCATTCACACACCCCTCACCTCCGCTGTGTCCAGCTTCCCCTTCACTGGAGGAGTTCGCTGCCTTCCCAAAGGGCCATTGTTTTTCTGTCACCTCATTGTGGCCACTGTGTTGCAAACTAGCAGCCACTTTGCCAGGAGTCGACCGTGAGTGGGGGAGAGTTTACGTCAAAGAGCTGATGTAGTAAAGGCAGCCGTGACTCCAGCAGGAAATTGTCTTCAGGAAGGGTGAAATGTGATGGTTTGTGGCACTGGCCATGAGAGAGCAGGGATTCTTGTGAGGTCCAGCTCTCGTACATGTTCAGGGTGGGTGCAGGGGGTGCTACACATCTTTCTAGAACAATCTGGCTAACCCAGACAAGCGGAAAATCCAGCCAGGACTAAGCTACATGCGATTCTGGAATGCCAGGATTGGAGCCCAGATGTGCAGTCTGGCCTGAAAGAGCAACTGGGGGGATCAGGGCCATATGGCAAGGCAAGATGAGTTTCTGATAAATGCCTCCCCCGCCCCCGCCCCCGCTTCCCCCACCCCCCCCAGGCTGCATTGAGCCCAGGCTAGAGAAAAGATGGATGCCCATATTGTACTTGTCTTTTTCCTATTGGTCCTTAACCCACCCACCAGAAGAAGAGTTGGATTTATATCCCCTCTTTCTCTCCTGTAAGGAGACTCAAAGGGGCTGTCAATCTCCTTTCCCTTCCCTCCTCACAACAAACACCCTGTGAGGTAGGTGAGGCTGAGAGAGCTCAGAAGAGCTGTGACTAGCCCAAGGTCACCCAACTGGCGTGGGTTGGAGTGCACAGGCTAATCTGAATTCCCCAGATAAGCCTCCACAGCTCAGGCGGCAGAGCGGGGACTCAAACCCGATTCCTCCAGATTAGAGCACACCTGTTCTTAACCACCACGCCACTGCTGCTCAGTTGGTGACTGAATGTGACTTGCTCAGCTCCCTCTCCAGGGTTACATTAAATCTCTGGGTGGGTGAATACATTTTGTCTTCAACGTAGTTGCCTGTCAGGGCTTGTGCATGAATCCTGGAGTGTCAAGCAGTGCGTAGCAGTTTCACATGGGGCCCCCTTCTGCGGTATGTTTTCAGCTATCAGTAACATACCATAGGCCACTTATGCTGTGTCTAGTGTACCTTCCAACAGAAAGAACAATCCAAGCACAGGACAAGACATTGCAGAATAAATAATAGAGGCTATACCACACGTGACTTTCTGGTTCCTGGACTGAATCCCCAGCTATGTAGTCTAGGTCTCTGTGTATGTGAGAGGAAGTTATAGCTTGTGGGTTTGAACTCAAGGGCAGCCCGTGATTTGTGTCAAAACAGACGTTGTTAATCGAAGCCTGGTTTAATTGTGATGTTGGCTGAGGCAAAGCCATTTTGCCAGGGGACTTTGCATTCACAGGGCATCTTGGTTAAGGTGTGCCAAGCTGCGCTGCAGCACTCTCTTTGAACCATTCCGAGAGCACCAGGGTCACAGATCCAAGGTAATCATTGGCTCTGACTCTGAGCACATCATGCCTGGAACGCCCTGGGATGGGATCTCCACAAGACGGTTTCCGTGCAATGGCACCTTTGTCTCCACACTGCTGCATAAAATAGAACATATTATCACACACACTCTTTTGATTCCTCCACTTTTAAAATCCTTTGACTGTAGCTGTTGTATTTCCATTTCTACTTTCTCCGTCCCTGAGGTCTAATGTTAGTGGATGGATCTACCCAAGTCTGTTTCTGTCATCTAAAGGCATTATACTTACAGCTGAACCTGCTGACCTGACGCTTTTTTGTCAGTCCATGCCATTTCCTGGAGAGCGGGGCAGGGTGTAAGAAGTTCACCCTATATATTACAGCCCAGCATAAAAGTGGCAGGGCAGGCAGGGAACTTGTCAGTTTGCCAGACTCATGTTCCATGGCTAGCCCAGGTGATGGCACTAATCTAGCTACAGGTTCTCTCATCCTTTTGCATTGTCCGCACAGCAGCTAAAAACAGACTTTAGCCCATCTGCATATAAAAACTGCAAGCAGTTAAATATGCAAATACTGGAGGAGCAGTATTGCGAGGAAATAGAAAGCCCCAGAAACAACAGAATACAAACCACGTCTTTTTTAGAAAAGGTTTGCTGTTAGCACCATGGTGCTGAAAGATAGTAGAACTCGGTGACATCGTAAGGGTATTCCATAGATGAGGTGCCATATCTGAAAAGGCCCTGTTTCTCATGGCCACCTACTGCTCCTCCGAAAGATATAAAACCGGATTGATACTGATGACCATAAAGTTCAGGCTGCTGTCTCATATGAGAGTCTTTAATGTACACCAGTCCCACAACATTTAGGGCTTATTTAAGATCAATACCAGCATCTGCAGTTAAGCTTGAAAACAAAAGGTCAGACTCTTTAGGCACTGCTAGAACATGTTGCCTCCAGTCAACAACTGACAGCCATCTGAAACGCCTCTAGTCTGTCTGCGGTCCAAAGAGACTGGTAGGCTGTGGATGTCTGCATTAGGAACGCAGTGAGAAAACTTGTTCCCCAGACTCCAGCTGTGGCCCAGACTGGGTGTGGGCTAAGCCAGAAGACTTCCTGACCTGTGTGCTCGGCAGCGATCCGCGACCATCATTTCTACCTTCTCCTCCATCCTCCTTGGCATTGCTGAAGCCAGTCAGTGTGGAAACAAAAGCTCTTGTTTCTTAGCTTATGTTCTTTGCTTGGGATTTGGGAGTCTTCCTTGAAGAGATCCCGGCTTATCCCATACCACACATGTACACACAAGCCGCTCAAAGGTAGGTGTGCGTGTGGGAAATTCAGCCAGGCTGTCTGTGCAGAAATATTCAAAGTGAAGACAACTAGAAGGGGGAAGGTTCCCACCCACCCACTCAGCCCCAGTTCTGGCAGCCTTTCAGTCCTATCTGTTTTGCAAAGAAACCCAAGGAAATGCGTCCCTTCCCTCCGCAACGGAAAGAGCGTCTGGCTTCAGGTCTCTAATCTGTGAAGCTAAAGCAGGCACTCAAAGTCTGTCGGGGCAAGTTTTGCTCAGAGTTCTTCCCAGAAAGTAATTGCAGCGCATTAGGAAACAGCACAGTGTCTCTTCTGAGAGGTGATGCAGCTGTGATGGGTGTCCAAACCACAAACCTAATGCCCGGAGTGTGTACGGGGGCGGGGGTTGTTCAGCTCCTGAATCAAACGAAGAGGCTGATCCTCCAGAGCAGACTAAACTTCTGCCCCCTGTCTACAGAGGCCAAGAAGCACGGAGTCACACACACACACCCCACCCCACTTTTTGGGGACTCCTGGATGCTGCCAAAGCGTGCCACTTGCCATTAGCAGCAAGCAAATCATCAGACTCTCTAGACCCAGCATTCCCTGCACCAACAAAAGGGGGTATCCAAAAAGAAGGATTGGGAGGTGCAGAGGAGCCTTCCGAAGAGGGCCCTGCCAGGATCCTGCATGCTTGGTTGAAGTAGGAGGCACAGCATTTCTCACTTCCAGTTTATATAAGCCTCCACAGCTCAAGTGGCAGAGCAGGGAATCAAACCCGGTTCCTCCAGATTAGAGTGCACCTGCTCTTAACCACCACACTACGCTTGTGGTTGCCAACCATGTACCTCATGGGCAGGTTCCCAACTCTGGACTTCAGCCATGTAGGAGTACTGGGCTAGCAGTTCAAATCCCCACTTGGCCATGGAGCTCCACATCTGACCTTGGGTCATTCACCATGTCTCTGCCTGGCCTGGTTGGAAGAAGAAGAAGAAGAGTTTGGATTTATATCCCCCCTTTCTCTCCTGTAGGAGACTCAAAGGGGCTTACAAACTCCTTTCCCTTCCCCCCTCACAACAAACACCCTGTGAGGTGGGTGGGGCTGAGAGAGCTCCGAAGAACTGTGACTAGCCCAAGGTCACCCAGCTGGCGTGTGTTGGAGTGTACAGTCTAATCTGAATTCCCCAGATAAGCCTCCACAGCTCAAGCGGCAGAGCGGAGAATCAAACCTGGTTTCTCCAGATTAGAATGCACCTGCTCTTAACCACTACGCCACTGCTGTGTATATGCCATCATAAGCTCTTTGTAACAAGGAAGATTAAAATCCCATGAATAAATAAGAAGACACCGCACTGAGAGACGGTATCTCATCCCCTTTGGTACTATGCAGTGGGGCAGCGGAGTTCAGCTTGACTTTCAAACTGGGGGGCTGCTCTTGGCTGCCAACAACACCCCTGCGCATAAAAGCATTAAACAGCTTCGTAAGCACAAGAACAGTGATGAGAAAAGAGGATCCAGGTTCCACTGTTTCCGAGGAGTCATGTGCGGGGGGGGCGGGGGGAAGAGAGGGCAGCGGAAAAAGTGAGTGACGTGAGCGTGGGTCTGGGTACAGATGTGGTTCCCACCTGCTCTCACGGCGCTTGCTTCCACAGACTTGGTTTTACTGTATTGTATGGATTTTTATTGATATTATAATGCTATGTCTATGTTGCGATATTTATGATATTATGTTTATGATGTTATGATCCTATGTTTATTGACCCTATGTTTATTGATGTGTTTGTTGATGGTTGTTGTATGATGTTATGATGCTATGTTATGATTTATGAGGTTATGTTTATTGACCCTATTTTATGATTTATTATGTTATGTTTATTGACCCTATGTTATTTATGTATTTATTGATGGTTGTTCTACGATTTTATGTTTATTTATGTTGTTATTATGTTGTTGTGCACCGCCCTGAGCCTTTCGGGGGAGGGTAGTATATAAATTAAATACTAAAACTGAATTTGATACTAAAACCAGGGGACATACACTGAAAATGCTGGGGGAAAGAATTGGGACTAATAAAAGGAAACATTTCTTCACGCAACGTGTGGTCGGTGTTTGGAATATGCTGCCACAAGAGGTGGTGATGGCCACTCACCTGGATAGCTTTCAAAGGGGCCTGGACAGATTGATGGAGGAGAAGTCTATCTATGGCAACCAATCTTGATCCTCCTTGATCTGAGATGGCAAATGCCTTAGCAGACCAGGTGCTCGGGAGCAGCAGCAGCAGGAGCAGAAGGCCCTTGCTCTCACCTCCTGCCTGTGAGGTCCCCAAGGCATCTGGTGGGCCACTGCGAGTAGCAGAGTGCTGGACTAGATGGACTCTGGTCTGATCCAGCAGGCTTGTTCTTAGACCAGAGTCCATCTAGTCAGACCAGAGTCCATCTAGTCCAGCACTCTGCTACTCGCAGTGGCCCACCAGGTGCCTTTGGGAGCTCGCATGCAGGATGTGAAAGCAATGGCCATACCAAACATTGAACAGGACTGACATATGCATAAAAAACAGGGACAACTCTCTTTCAAGAGCAAGAAAGCAAAAGGGTTGATTTTTTAAAAAAGTTCATAAATAGCTTCCCAAGTCGCATCTCTAATGCATTTTCTGTGCCCCAGCCAGAAGCGCAATATCCTTTGGAGGCAGTTCCAGAAAGCCTTAGCTGCAAGCACGCTCCCATACCCAGCATGCAAGCAGCATCCTGCCGAATGCTTGGGCGGTATCCCAAGGCTGTCTGGGAGGGGAAAGCCCTATTAGAGTTGACAGGCTAATACCTCTGGTGATCCCTCTGCCAACGGATAGAGCATAAAACCGAACCTGATAATATGGGAAAGCCGGGCCTATGGAAAACACAGGACAAGCATTCAGTCGGGGCTTAATTGAACGGTTGCAATTGAAAAAGCCCAGGGAGGCTCGTCTCAATATTAATACCCCGTCATTTAACAAAGCCATAAAATGTGCACAGGATCCAGTGAAAGCCGGTGGAGCAGCAGCAGCTAAGCTCTTAGAAGCAAAAATATCCTCTGTCGGAGGTGTGAGAGCAGGCTGCTTGGCAAGCCGAACACATTGATTTATGCTTGATGCTGGTAACCAAAAGCTCCCTTCAAGGAGCTGCTGTTCCTGCAAGCGGGGGCACACCCAGAAGCTGTTGTAAGGACGGCGAGGGGCGGGGGGGGCACTTCTTTCTATCCAGTAATTTCGGGACCAGCTGTGCTTGTTGAGGTAGGCTGGGAGGATATCCTTTTGGTGCCTTCCCCTTTAAGGTTTTCAGCTCCACAAACTTCATCCAGACAGGGCACAGGTAGACATACAAATCTACCTTCTACCGAGTCAGACCATTGGTCCGTTTGACATCAGCCCTGCTGGGTCTCTGTTGGGACCCTTCGACTGGAGATGCCAGTGATGAGAACATTGGACCCTCTCCATTCTAGGCAGCTGCTTGTGACTGAGTCATGTGCCCTTGCCCGCAAGTGACTGTTTTATTCTTGGGGTGCTGTGTGGTTTCCGGGCTGTATGGCCGTGTTCTAGCAGCATTCTCTCCTGACGTTTTGCCTGCATCTGTGGCTGGCATCTTCAGAGGATCTGATAGTTGAAAAGGAAACCAAGTGGAGTATATATACCTGTGAGTAAAGGTCAATAGGTGAGAGCATCTGAATAGGAGTAGTCTGGCCTTTGTTCCCTTTGATTGTCTGTAGTCATCCTGTGCCTGTGTGGAGCTGATTAGTCACTGTCTTGACTCTAGTGTTTTTCAAAACTGGCAGCCAAATTCTGTTCATTTTCATGGTTTCTTCCTTTCTGTTGAAATTGTCCATGTGCTTGTGGATTTCAATGGCTTCTCTGGGGCTTTCCGCACTACAGAAGGGAGCTAAGGTCGACTCAGTTCCCTTCAGTGAAGGGCGATTCCAGGATGTCCGCACAGCAACTTACTTGGCCCCCTGGAACTGAGCTAAGTAGGTGGGATCATCTTGGTGCCTGTTTCGCTCCTCGATCGTGATTGGAGCTTGTGTTACCACGGGAAATGGGAGCGTTCTATTTTTTTAACAGTTTTTACAGTTTACAGTTACATGCCCGCCATGACTCTCCCATTCTGCACATGCCACAAAAGTGGCTCCTGATTGGTTGAACAGATGAGGTATCGTTTCGATGCGTCCGCACTTTGAAGCTTCGAAGCGGTATCGACCTTGTTCCAGCAGAAAGGTGCAGTTCATAACTGCGACAGGGATGTCGCAGTTCTGAGGGGGGGGGCTGAGACAAAACAATGTTGAGCTCGGTTGCAGTGCGGATACACTGAGGTGAACCTAGATAGAAACCAGTACAACTCTGTCAGTGCGGAAAGCCCCTCTGTGTAGTCTGACGTAATGGTTGTCCAGAATTTCAAAGTGGTCCAGAATTTCTGTGTTTTCAAATAATATTCTGTGTCCAGGTTGGTTTATTATGTGTTCTGCTATTGCTGATTTTTCTGGCTGAAATAGTCTGCAGTGCCTTGCGTGTTCTTTGATTCGTGTCTGAGCGCTGCATTTGGTGGTTCCTATGTAGACTTGTCCACAGCTACATGGCTACAGTTTTATTCCTTTCAGGTAAATTGTTGCTCATTGTTTTTTTTTTAAAGTTTATTATTGTAATTGTGCTTTGGTACAATTATGATCGTAAAAAGAAAATCAAAGCTCCACTGATAGAACAAAGGCCTGGTGTTGTGGTTAAGAGCAGATGCACTCTAATCTGGAGAACTGGGTTTGATTCCCCGCTCTGCCGCTTGAGCTGTGGAGGCTTATCTGAGGAATTCAGATTAGCCTGTACACACCAACACACGCCAGCTGGGTGACCTTGGGCTAGTCACAGTTCTTCAGAGCTCTCTCAGCCCCACCCACCTCACAGGGTGTTTGTTGTGAGGAGGGACAGGCAAGGAGATTGTAAGCTCCTTTGAGTCTCCTACAGGAGAGAAAGGGGGAATATAAATCCAAACTCTTCTTCTTCTTCTTCTTCTTTGACATTCAGGCCCTTGCTGGCATTCTCCAGAG
Source organism: Sphaerodactylus townsendi (assembly GCF_021028975.2). Taxonomy (NCBI): domain Eukaryota; kingdom Metazoa; phylum Chordata; class Lepidosauria; order Squamata; family Sphaerodactylidae; genus Sphaerodactylus; species Sphaerodactylus townsendi. Next base: position 153,628,804 of record NC_059428.1, read on the forward strand.
TGGCAGTGAACAGGCCAAGTGGCACTTCCTTTGCAAGTTGTGTTGGCGGAGGAGTGCCGCGCATTTAGCCCCGTTCCTTGAATTGTCCACCAAAGTTCAGATGGTTCAGAGCAGGAGACTTCAGCACGTTGGCAGGGATCCCATAAGAGAGAAGGAGAAATTCCATGAGATGTGACGACTTTGTGTCTGATGGCGCTATAAATAGGAGACTTCCTTGTTTGCCTTGCTCGGGATACCGTAGTACTCAAGATTCCAATGGTAGCCAGTAATTATGCACAGTATTGGCTTGGAGATTCATTTCAAGGACCCTCGGACAATTTGGAATGATGGAGTTCAGTCAGGCTGCCATCTGCCATAAGGTTTTCCGATTTGAGGTTCAAAAGCTACCCCACCGTCTTCATTGGTGTCCTTGAGGCTATGGAGCCCAAGGATCTCTGGAGGGCTCTTGCAGGCCACATTATGACTACCTGGTGTTTCCATGAGGAAAGAGCAACCCAGCTTGCAAAGGGAAAGTGTTACGTGGGCTCCGCAGCATCAAAGTGTGTTGTGACTGAAGAAAGGCTCAATATCAACCTAGGACTCCGCCACCCGCTGCCATGTGTTATCACAGCTGAGCCCCCAAAATACCCTCATCAGAAAAACGTCCGTTTCCAATCCGGGCCAAGATCTGATAAGGCCCGTGGCATCTGTTCCCCATTACACGGTGTACAGTCTTGTTCCTTGCAAAGGCAGTAAGGGCCCATTGCGGCGAGGACACGGCGCTCTGGCAAGCTCCCATCTGGTGAAAATTAGGGGGAATGATAACATCACTTCTTGTGTATGTGTGTATGTGTGTGTTTTTGTTTGGCTTGGGAGTCATGTTTGACTGTTACGCTGATGGAAATCCCGATACACACCCTCCCCATCTTTTTAAACAGGCCCAGGTCCAAGACTGGCTGATGGGTCACTCACCAAGTTTCAAATGCATCTCTCGTTCCTTTCATCCACGAGACACCATTGCCAAAAGTATCAACATCTTGTAATTCAGGGCGGCGAATTAGTTGGCTTTGTGATTCACTTTTAGAAGAAACACAAGATGCAGATGTACCAAGGATCTACAAGGAAGGGCAGAAGGTCTTAGTCATCATGGCCCCACAAGCTTGGATGCAGCAACTGCCCTCCCCTCCATTAGCCAAGGGGAATCCCATTTCTGCTTTCTCCTGCTTAGGACTCAAAGATCAGTGTGCACGAATTTATGGAAGGAAGCTACCAAGAGAAACTGCAGCTCACTAATAGAGCCATACCATGTGAACGTTCCTGGGCCTCTAAATTTAGCTGGTTCCTTCCAGCTAAATTGGGGTGGCCAACCTATGTCGCTCCAGATGTTAATGGCCCACAATTCCCATCAACCCCTGCCAGATGGGAATTGTAGTCTGTGAACATCTGGAGCGCCATAGGTTGGCCGCCCCTGGACTAAATGGTCTCAAACAGCACGTGGTGGTCGGGTTGGGAAAATACCTGGAGATTTGGGAGGCGGAGTCTGGGAAGGGAAGGTTTTGAGGAGAGGAGGGGCCTCAGAAAGATAGAAGGCCATTGAGTCAACCCTCCCAAGCGGCCATTTTCTCCACGGAAACTCAATCAATTGGTCAATTACTCCAGGGAAACTCAAACAATTGGTCAATTGAAGATCAACTGTACTAGCGGGATAACTTGAGGGCCAACCTGGATGTTGACAACCCCAGGCGGTGGGAAAGACCTTGGAGTGTTGCTGCCAGTCCGAGCAAACGATACCAGTGTGATTCAGTGACAGACTCATACTCTGCCCACTGAAGGTCCCGTGTGTAGTCCCTGTCCTCCCCAGGAACAAGATACCTGGGAAGAGGTTTTGCAAAGGGCCCTTCTCTAGAAAGACGACGCCAGTTAGGGCAGCCAACACCTGCCTGCATGGGCCAGCGGCATAACTTGACTCCATAAGCTTCGCAAGTTCATCCGTGGCCCAACAAGATCTCCATGAGAGCCCTTTTATTTAATAACACCTGGGAATTATGGATTTTAATTTTTTTACAGGCTAGTAGAAATGTTCCCGTAATTAATGCGGCCTTCGGATATTTATATTTCTTTTAATACGCTGCTGTATAATTCACGGTCACGGTGTTGAACGTGTGCTTGCTAGCCGCCAGAGTGGGTGAACACCCAGCGATTCTTGGCCAGAGGGCTGCCCAGAATACTTAACTAGCCCTGGAGACTCAGTCAAAGCAAAGCAAGCTCGCAGGGGTTGCTTTACTGACAATTTAAAAAATGTGCAAAGCGTGGTAAATAAATTTACTCCCTTTTCACCTTGACATAAACCAGACCAGGTTTTACTACACATTTTTTTCCAAAGTTAAAAATTCTCCTCTGGAACTCACCCTTCATAGTTGAGTTTGATTTCCCCTCCTTTCCCTTTCCTTCCCTCTCAAAGGTTTCAATTAGTTACCTTTAATGAGTCCTAATGCACTCTCTCCTTTCCCGCTCTGGCCTGTCACTTGCCCGTGATCGGGACGCGGCTGAAGGTAGCGTGGAAACGCTTCCCGTTTTCCATCTGAGCGAGACCATTCCCCGAAGCCCTGCAGCTGGACCAGCCTTCAGACAGCAAGGGGGAAATTGGCTCTTTCTGGGTGTCCAGAGTTTAATGCTAGAAGGCAGCTGTGCGTGTTCAGTTCAAACGCTCCGATCTCCAGGAGCTTAACCCGAGAAGCTCAGGCTTCAGAAAGGCCAAGTCTCATTTGAAGGGGGGTTTTTTTGTTTGTTTTAAAGAAAACCATATCCAGAGTGCATCTGGTGGTCAGGTGCGTCCCATTGGAACGAGCTGGGAATGCACAACCTCTGCAAAGAAGAATGTGGAGAAAGCCGCCTTATACCGTGTCGGGACCATTGGTCGTTTTAACTCCACGTGATTTGCTCTGACAAACTGCAGTTCTAGGGTGTCTGACTGATAAAGGTCTGCCCGAGATCTTTTCTGTTGGAGATGCCAGATACTGGACTTGGGACTTTCTCCATGAGAGCCAGCATGGTGTAGTGGTTAAAAACTGGTGGATTCTAATCTGGAGAACTGGGTTTGATGCCCCACTCCTCCACCTGAGTGGCACCTGAGAAACACATCTGGTGAACCAGATGTGTTTCTGCACTCCTACATTCCTGCTGGGTGATCTTGGGCTAGTCACAGTTCTTTGGAGCTCTCTCAGCCCCACCTACCTCACAGGGTGTTTCTTGTGGGGGGGGAGAGGGAAAGGAGCTTGTAAGCCCTTTGAGTCTCCTTACAGGAGAGAAACGGGGGGATATAAACCCAACACTTCTTTCCCAGGGCATTTTGGGATTTTGTGATAAATCTGATTCAGGTCAAAACCTCAGGTTTCTTTCCATGGTTTATGCCCGCTTGGGATGAAACCAGAATAAGGGAAATCGGCTTAAAGTATCCCACCAGAAATTGAGACCCGGTTTTGCATCAGTGGCAAGTAAATTCCATAAAAGATGGCAAAACGAAAACAGGAAATCGAGCAAAGAAAAACATTGGGACGAAAATAACCTTCCCAAACATACACAAAGAAATGGGAGAATAAACAGGGCAGAAATCAGTAATGGCCACTCACCACCCTGGTAGATTTGACTGCTTCCAATAACAGTGGTGATTCATGGCCTTGGAAACATGGGCGATAAAACCACCAGGGTTTGGACAACATTTTTCAGTAAGTGCGATGCACAAAAAGGAAACCCACTGAAGTTTGCTGCTCAGAACAAACGAAGTGCATCACGGAACAGTAAAGGGTCCCCTACTGCCGCCTCCTTGGAAGCCCACGTGAGTTCCTTGTTTGCACAAACAGGCTTCTGTGTGATTGTGAGAGTTCAGCCTCGGGGTGGCTGCCCCCTCTCTACAAGCCGTGGGACGGGCTCCCCCCCCACTCCATTGTTTGTTAATGCATTTATTTGTTTTCTATTTATAATCCATTATTTCCCTGCTCTGGAAGAGGCCAGAGTCCGAGGTGGTGAGTTTCATAACTGTGAGAAATGAATAGGACATCTGTGCAGCCTCCTTGCAGAATGGGAAGTGGTTTGTAAGGCTTTTTGGAAGGAGCAGGGGGGATCAGAATGGACTCACATCCACAGATTGAAGTTCTGTAATGGCCAGAAGCTTCCGCATGGTTTGTAATCTTGTGATCCGTGTCTGATGGCGGAAGGGTACCGGAGCCAGTGCTACTAGCAAAGCACAGGTTGTACATGGACCTCTCATGGGATCCCCGTCAGGACCCATGCCGCCCCATTCTCGCCCAGTTATAGCTCCTGGAACAACCTCAAGGGCAGCCCTGTGTAGAGCGAGTTACAGTAGTCCTGCCTAGACGTGACCATTGCATAGATCCCTGTGGCTAGGTCAGCATGGGACAGGTAGCAGGCCAGCTGCTAGACTTGGCAGAAGTGGGAAAACACCTTAGCTGTATGTGTGATCTGGGCTTCAAACGAGAGGGAGTCATCCAAGATCACACCCAGACTTTTGATGATGGGAGCTAGTAGCAGCTGTGTTCCAGCAAGAGCAAAGCTCTGGGTCCTCTGGTCTAAACCACCCCAGCCACACTGCTCCACTGTGGCCCATAGTTACCTTACACAGGAATGACAGATTCCTGTGCAAGCGGGTGGCGGCAGAGGATTTGCAAGAGAGAACCAGAAAGCTGAACAGGGTGATCTGGCAAGGGGAATGTCATGCTTCTCCCTCAGAATCTCCTTTTTCCATCTCGTTTCTCCCATTTCTTATCCAGCTCTGTAATAATCCTGTTGGGGGTGAGGGGTGGGATTGAGGGAAGGGCTGAGGGTGAGGGGAGATTCATTGATGGGGGAAAGTTTCAGCCGCTCTGCCCACCTACCTGTTGTCTCCTGGAAATGCCCTCTCCCCTCCCCCCATCACTATTTCAAGAGCCCTATGAGATATACATATTTTGAAACAAGCAAATGGAGCTATTCAATGGCAAAACACATTCCCCAATGTTTGCCAAGGTCATGTGTGTTTCTACCCTGCAGTGTCCCAGCAATCTGGGCCAGATTTGGAATGTCTGAAAGAGGTTTTTTAATCCTGTTTTACATGTGTTTTAAATTTATGTTTTGGATGCACATAACTCTTTGTCTCTCTCAGCATGTCGGCTTGTGAAATGTGTGTGTCTGAGTGTGTTTGCAACCTCGGTAGCCTTTAAAATCTCTCTCTGTTCCGCCCTTAGCGTGTGATTGCCACCCAGTTGGCGCAGCGGGGAAAACCTGCAATCAAACCACGGGGCAGTGCCCATGCAAGGATGGTGTGACAGGGTTAACCTGCAACCGCTGCGCTAAGGGCTACCAGCAGAGCCGCTCGCCTGTGGCTCCGTGCATCAGTGAGTAACGCTGCTAATTTTAAATTCTCTGCATGTTTTTTTGGTGGTAAATTTCTCAGAGGGGATGACTGCCACATTCAGATGTCAAATGGAGGAGTTTACAAGCAGCACCATTGAGAGAAAGATACATTTGGAACTTGTTTTGGTAAATTCTGCATCCTGCCTCCAACCCAAAGTTGGAAAGTAACTGGCTTATTTTTTTAAGCTTAGTCTAAAGCCCCCAAGCCCTTCAGTGCTGCCAATTACTTTTCGTTTTTTTGTGGGTCACCGTTACTCTCCCATGTAGTTGTTTGTGCAAAAAGAAACCCCGTAAGTAATTGAACTGAAGAAGGTATTAGGAAAAATTATTGTTACTCAGCGGGTGCCTGTTTGTTTCTTGCTGTGCTCTCAGCGTTCACTAGGTGTCAGTATATTACTAATTGCTCTTTCTTTGTATCCTGCATTTGATGCAGTGGAAAAGAGCTCTATAGCGGTACCTAGTGATGGGACACAAGCATTACAACAAGAAATGAAGGAGAAATACTACTCAGTTTTCCCATCTTGAGAGAAATGGTATCCACAGATACTTGATCCAGACTCCCAAACCACACAGAGAGAGAGAGCTGTACAATATTTAATTGCACTTCATCTTTTTCCTATTCTGCATTTTATGGAACTCTGATTTTGACATCTTTTCACACTGCACAAAGTAGGGATGTTCCAGCTGGCTCCATGGACCATTTGTTTTCTTTGGAGATGAAGCATTAGCCAGTGACCAGTGTTTATTCATTTGCCACTTCATCTGACTGTGTGTATGGTTTGCAGAAGGCATGGCAATTTGTTTTTTTTCTCCTGTCCGTGCCCAGAGGAAGGATGGGGAAGCAGAGCATTCAGCTATTTCGTATTTTTCCTGAAAAGTGCATTTAGTAGTTTTCCTTAAGAAAATTTACCCTTTCTTTTCCAGAGATTCCCGCCATCAATCCAACATCTGTCGTCACCAGCACAGAAGAACCAGCAGGTAAGCGCTTGAAATGTTTTTAAAAGCTCTAGCATGCTACCTTGTATTTTCATTGACTGAACTGAAACCAGGAGAAGATTTGTTTTATGTTCATATATACACAGAGACACTTTCCCTCCTGTAAAATGCTTGTTTCACCAAAAATTTAAGGGAGGGGGGCATATGAAATGGGATAAAAATGTTCTTCCATTCAGATCAAGAGCAGAAAATATTGTCCACACTCTGAATTGACTTAAAGATAATCACATCACGTAAAGCTGCATAGTAGGGAGAGAACATGTTAACTACGTGATCCCTGATTGGCTGGAACTCAGAGCCAGAAGGAAGGAGAACCACCCTCTTTTTTAAAAAGCTATTTAAGTAGATGCTGACAGATTCTGCAGGCAGTATGGAAACTGTGTGGGAAACGGTAAGATTTTAGGTGGACTTCTGGAGAACATTTCTGAAAGGCCAGAAAACTCCCTTTTCAGAATGAAGATACTAGGTTCCAAATCCTCTGGCGCATAGTCCTGAGAGTACTCCCCAGGTTGGGATCCACTGATGTGTAATATACACCATGGTGTAGTCTCATACTAAACTGCAACAGCAAAAGAGAGGAGCGTTGCTGCCCTGAACCTCCAGGCATCCTGAAACGGGAAAAGATTATTTGCCTTTTGTTACAGTCCTAATGTATTAACACGCACACTCACACATGTATACTCACACTTCACTTTGCCATGTTCTAGCCCAGAGGTCTGCAACCTGTGGCTCTCCATATGTTCATGGACTACAAATCCCATCAGCCCCTGCCAGCAGGGCCAATTGTTCTAGCCCAGGGGTCTGCAACCTGCGGCTCTCCAGATGTTCATGGACTACAATTCCCATCAGCCCCTGCCAGCATGGCCAATTGTTCTAGCCCAGGGGTCGGCAACCTGCGGCTCTCCAGATGTTCATGGACTACAATTCCCATCAGCCCCTGCCAGCAGACCCCTGTTCTAGTCCATACCAAGCCTCAGACTGCACAGCTGTATCACAGGCTCCTTTGTGTTTGACTTGTGATCTCTAATCAGATCTCTGCCTGGATGGTGCAGGTGGAGGAAGCAGCTGGAGCCAGGTGGTGGGAAACAGGGGATGGGATCGCAGGGTGGTAGAAGAGTGCGGCCCTCTGCAGCCTGATCAGTCCAGAGCACCGTCTTCTCCTCCTCCAGGTTGTCTGCACCAGGCACAAAAGACCAGTGTGCAACAAAGCAAAAACTGACAACAGCAACGTGTTTTTTAAACATAAACCCTCCCTGCACCTCCCCGATCCTCTCCCCGAAAGTATCAGACCCGAAACATCCCTTGTATCAGCAATCACTCCATGTTCCCCCCCACCCCCAGCCTTTCTCTCCAACCCTTTAGCACAATTGCTCTTTTGTGCTAGGAAATCTGTGAGAATGTTATTTTGTGTTTCCCTCTTGCGCAGACTTGTAGTGTACAAAAACTCTCCCTGCCACCAACCCTTCTCCTCTGCTTTCACTTCCCCAGCATGGCACAAGGGTTAGCTCTCCTTCGATTCTTGAAACAGGTCCCGGTATTCCTGTGGTTTACTTTTTGCTTTTAGACCACCACGGGCAGCACTGTGCTGTTTCTCAGGCATTCTCCAATAGCATACAGCAGAGGAAGCTCTTGGGTGACGTCTCCTATGTGCTTCGTCACACCTCATGTCGTTTCTTCGTTCTTAAGCCACTGAGCATTGTGGGAAGCAGCCATAGGGAAGCAGCAACTGAGCCTGCCCTGTGAACACAGACGTTACCTTTCGCAAAATGCAAGAAGCAGGAAAAGTGCTGTGGCCATATTCGCAACATGTGTACAAGGGCGTGCCTCACGGTTGGCAGCGCAGATCAGCCGAGACATGTGTTGCACATTGTCACTGGCCAGGCAGTAATGTCCGTGTTGTTTCCTCGGATGATGTACAGCTGACAGCTTTTCAAAGACGTTGATGAGGGACTGCAGAACACCCTTTGCCCGAGGCACATATTGACATTTTTTGTTCCCCCACAAGACACCACAGCGTCTGGCCAAAACTGTTCCCTGTTTCAGGCAGTATCCAGGCCAAGCCAAAACTAACTCCCAATGCTATGCTCTACTGCAGTAGGTACATGCATGGCACCTAAAGGATAATACCCATGCCATCATTAATTCAAATGAAAAACACTTACTATCTAGAACCAGAAGTCTCACTTTGTACAGTTATCAAAATATTCTTGTAAGGGTGTGTGTGGTGGGGATTCAACAGGAATGAGTCCTCATCTACGTTGACTCCTCTCTGCATGGTGTAATGGTTAAGAGCAGGTGCACTCTAATCTGGAGATCCGGGTTTGATTCCCTGATCTGCCACTTGAACTATGGAGGCTTATCTGGTGAACCAGATTAGCCTGTGCACTCCAACACATGCCAGCTGGGTGACCTTGGGTGAGTCACAGTTCTTTGGAGCTCTCTCAGCCCCCCACCCACCTCACAGGGTGTTTTTTTGGGGTAGGGGGAGGGAAAGGAGATTGTAAGCCTCTTTGAGTCTCCTTACAGGAGAGAAAGGAGGGATATAAATCCAAACTCTTCTTCTTCTTCATGTGATGCTGTATTGTGTAGAGAAGGGATTTCACCCAGCAATGCTCACTTTTTTAATGCAGGATTTTGGTGTTTCTCATTCAGACTTTCTCTTTTCCACTTATGTGCTGAAGTGGTATAGTCCCAGGAGCGTGTGCCATATGCTATTTTTCAACATATAGGTCAGCTTTCAGTGTGAATCCAGTCTTCATGAGGCCCATACCATTGACAGGAGAGTACCCTGATCCTTTCCAGCTTGCCTCTTCTTCATGGACAAGAACCAGATTTCCAAAACGACGCTATACTAGCTGTCTTCTTATCCACCTGGGCTGCACCTTCCAGCAAAGCCATCCCCCTGCTAGATTTGGGTTCAGCTCCCCCCGCCCCCCCGGCCCTAACAATGGTACTGGAGGAGACCAATTAGGTGTGTGTGCTTGAAGGAAATGGGTGGGCTTAGTCCCGAGTATCAAAAGGCCTTTTTAATGTAAACCTCACCTTTCCGTCAGATGCTTGCCTGCTCATTCTCTGTCCTGGCCAGGATTACCCAGCTCACGGAGACCATAAAATTCCATGGGAAGCATTCTGGCTTCGGTATAGCATCCGACACACCATATTGCTCACCTGTTTTACACATGACTCCGCTCCTGTACTAAACAGCACTGGGGGTGTCTACAGAGTTTTTAAAAAACTAACGATATGCCATAAAAATCAGCATAGAATGGCAACATTATTTTTCAAACCCCCAACAAATTGCAATAATAAAAGAAGCAGTAAATGATCCCAAGCCTGTTTAAAAACCAAAGAAACCTTGCTGAAGCACGCATTGGACAGATTAAAACCAGCAGCGAGCTTTTTTAAATTTTTAATTAAGAGTGGACTCAGTAATAAAGAAAGATGAAGCAATTAGGTTGAGTGCCTGCCCAAAGCCCTCTGGAGCCATATAGTTTGCACCAGTTCCTGGAAGACCCAGCACAGAGTCCACATGGGCAGAAGTAAAAGACTGCCAAGAGAAGCTGGCCAATTCTTCAGTTTGGCCCTCAGGACACTGTCTTCCATCGCTAGCAATAGCCAGCAAAAGTCTTGGAAGCATCCCTGTGATCCTAATTTCTTGCAAGGAGGATTGTGTGGGAAATAAATCCAAGGCAGCTCCCCAGTTTGCTCCCCAAACCAAAGCGTATGTCTTTCTTTCCTTGGCCCTTACGCATCTTAATTGGGAACATCAAAGAGGAGGACCCTTCTGGGGCTGGGGAATTCGGCTCTGTAAACGTTCCTCCCAGTGTGCTTTCTGGAAGGGAAAGCGTCAAATTGTACGAAAATATGGAGGTCCCTTATAAAAATTAACTATAGTATAATAAATCAGACTCGATGAAATGCTGTGTACTTGGTTTTTGTTTTCTGCAAAGGAAGTCTGCTAAGCTGTCTGTAGAATTATCTGTGGTTTTCTTTTTATAAACCTTGTTTATAGTTCAAATGTTTGCTGTTTCCCAGAGTACACCCTAAAGGGGTTCTGCCCCGTTCTTCCCTTATCCCAGGAGTACTGTTCAGGCCCCATCCTGGGGTGAACCCAGAGGCCCAGTTTTTTAGAGGGAATGTAACTTTTCTCAGGGAAAGTAAACCAGAATTCCATTCCATTTCCAGTCTCTTGTCAGAGTGTTTGCTGCCCTCTTACATGTTGTCCCACAGCCTAGCCTCGTGTTGAGAAGGTTTGTGGTGGCATGCAAAATTACAGGCTCAGTTAACGACAAACAATGGAAAATAGCCACGTCTCCAGACAAGATGGTTGTATTCATTGTTCCATTGTTCCTGGACTTAGGGATGTGGTGGAATCTTTGTGACTCTTAGGCCCCTTCCGCACATGCAGAATAATGCACTTTCAATCCACTTTCTTTGCAGCTGGATTTGACTGTGCAGAATAGCAAAATCCACTTGCAAACCATTGTGAAAATGGATTCAAAGTGCATTATTCTGCATGCGCGGAGGGGGCCTCGTGCTTTCAAGGAGCAGCAGTGGCGTAGGAGGTTAAGAATTTGTGTATCTAATCTGGAGGAACCAGGTTTGATTCCCCGTCTGCCGCCTGAGCTGTGGAGGCTTATCTGGGGAATTCAGATTAGCCTGTACACTCCCACACACGCCAGCTGGGTGACCTTGGGCTAGTCACAGTTTCTCGGAGCTCTCTCAGCCCCACCTACCTCCCAGGGTGTTTGTTGTGAGGAGGGAAGGGCAAGGAGATTATAAGTCCCTTTGAGTCTCCTACAGGAGAGAAAGGGGGGATATAAATCCAAACTCTTCTTCTTAACGTTCTGGGATTGGGGCGTTTGATTCTCTGGCAGCTCATTTTCACACGCTCTTGTTTTATCGGAATGCAAGCTCAGCGTAAGTTGGTGTGATTAATGAACAAGTTGTTACGCTAGCTTCTTGATTCTGGCGGGACTCTGATGATGTGGCCCCACTGTCCTCCATGACTGGAGTGGTGGGGGATCGGAGCCTTGGAGGAGCAGTGATGTGACTCTCCTGTAATATATTATGCAGAGCGTCATTTATTCAGATTGCAGAACCTGGGCTGCCTTGGCGCAGAATTTTTAATGCACACTACATACAGCTCTGGGAATATAATCCTCATGCCTCACAGTTGGAAGTAGGATTTGGCTAAGACCATCTCACATGTGCTCGGGCAACAGCGGTCATCCCAATCTCCCTCCTTTCTTCAAGTCATCACCTGGACGTCACAGTCCATGCCCTTTTACTGCTGAGCCTGGCTGGACCACATCCGTGGTTCATCTTCTCCATCATTCCGTGCCCTACAATGGCCAGCCAGACGCTTCTGGAGGATCCAGAGTGCCGAGGCTAATCCCCTCCTGTGTTTCTGAGCCATAGTGGCAACCAGATGTGGGGAGGAGCATCTGGATCAGGAGAATCATTCCTGTTCATCTATAATTTCCCTCTCCGTCCACCTTTACGATGCCTCCCTCCCATTTAATCTCTGAAGGTTTTCTAAACCTTCACCAGGTGTGTCAAATTCTTTCAAGCGACTGGAGACAGTGCCGTGTTTGTTCCAGACCTCTTGCATTCAGGTGCATGTTTTCCAGACTCCCTTTTTCACAAATGCCAGGCTCAGTCCTGACTCCACCCCCTCCCCGCCCCCCCCCATTCCTTCTTTTTCTCCCTCACTTTATATCAGAGACGACTGCCATAAACCTGAGGCTGCTTTTCTCAGGTTTCTTCTTTTTCCAGCAACAACCTCTCCAGATACAACATGCCTGGAGGTATCCTCAAACTCCAGAAAGCTTAATTAGTTAATAATATGTTAATTGGTTTGGTTACTTGGTTAAATCCCATCCATTTTGTTGTTGTCAAATCACAGCTGACCCTGTAGGGCTTTTAAGGCCAGAGACATTTGGAGGCGGTTTGCCGTTGCCCATCTCGCATGTCCTGCCTCTAGTATTCCTTGTGGCCAACTCCCACTCCTCAAATCTTTCTTCTTTCGCCAGCTCATTTCTAAATCAGTGTAAATTTTACTGCATGGCCTCTACCCCGCCCCTGTAATTCATCTGCCTTGTTGACTTCTTCTGTCTGCCATCTCTGACTTGTCTAATACAGAAAGCAAACATTCCGGGTATGAAATCCCAGTAGAAGTCAGAGTTTCCATTTGACCAGGGCAGGCGGGTGGGCAGGCAAGATAACGTAGTTGCCGAGAGAATCCAGTTTGCATCTCCACGGGCCACGAGCGGATCTATCTCTCTCACGTTCCCCCGGTGCTTTTGTGGTGCCCATGATTCTACTGTGTGAGGCTCTGAAGGAATTTAGCAGTAAAAGATTTGCAGCCACAACACCTAATTAAGTTACATCTCTCTTAAAACAAAATATTCCCTTAAAAGAGGGGAGGGGGTGGAAGGCAGAAGAAATAAACCAGATGTGCACGCTCACTCCATCTTTCTTTCATATTAAACAAACAGAGAGAGAGAGAGAGAGAGGGCCAAACGGGAACGGCAAAAACATTTATGAAAGTTTAATGGAAGTGGAGCTTGGCAGCGTGGTTGTGCCAACTCTGGAGCCACTCCATTTTCTCTTTCCATGCGCACTCCCTTTCCTTGCTCTCTCAAGCACAAGCCCAGACGCCCTGCTCCTCACTCTCTCAATCCGCTTTTGTACGTACACTCTTCTTGCACACACTTCCAGCTCATCGATCGTATCACACTCGCTCACTCACACACAGAGGGTCACTTTCAGCCTCTGAGACTGACTTCCAATTATTACTGGAAAACAGAAGGGGTTTTCTGAGCCCATAAGATTTGTAAAATGCATTAGTTGAATTCATGGAGGGATAGCGCTAAAGTGTCAGTGGCTGTTGACTGTGAGAGTTAATGGAACCTCCATGTTTAGAAGCAGTATATATCAGAATAACAGGGGGACAGTTCATCTGTTGCCTTCATGCATTGTTGGTGGGCTTCCCGGGGACATCTGGCTCATTTTTAGCAGAAATGGGATCCTAGGCAAATTGTTCCAGCAGTAGGGAAAGGAGTTCTTTGTTCATAGGACTCTGGGGCATAATATAGTCAAATCATGTTGCAGAGGAAACCTTATGATAGAAAGGCGAATGATGTGTTGTTTAAATAATTTTTAAAAATCAGGACCAGAACTTTAGGGATTCCAGCCTTTCAACAACATCAGGTACCAAATCCTGACTGTAACTTTGAGTGCAATCCTTGTGGTTTTATATATATATTTGTAAGTGCACAGGAGAGGACAGGCTTCCAAAATGATACATAATCATTTTTGGTTATAAAGTTCACCACCTAGAAAGGATATGAGCTCACAAGTTATCCAGGGGAGGGAAAAAAATCACACACACCCCCACACACCGTTCTCCAAAAGGCACAGGAATTGTGTGTCTGAAGATGGGAAGTTCATCTTTCTTGTGTACCTGAATGCCTACCTGTGCTCCTTCCCATGCAAAGAAATGCCACAAACTTTCCCTTAAAATCCACCATACGTCCGGAGGTACCGTCCCAAAGCTGGTTACCATTTTTTCCTCTTTGTTGTACACATCATCGCTCACTGTGCGTTCCTTACACCCTGGTTTGCTCACTCCCAGCCGCCTGCCTACTGTTTTTCAAACTCATACAAGCCAGAGGCCTGTCTACATCTTTTACTCATTCACACTCTCTCATGCCAATGGCCGCGACATCTTTCCAGCGTCCACCTGGACGGGCACTCTTAAATGGGGTCCCCCTGCCGAATGTGCCACATTCATAACATTCCTGGTGGGTCTGCAGGTTCCTAGCTTGGCTATTGAGTTCTTCTTAAGTAGAAAAATAAGTTTAGAGGTAATGGGAGGGAGGGGAATGAGGCAAACTGTTGGAAGGCATGGAGGGTATGAGATTTTGGGGAGAGAAGAAAAGTGAGAATTAGGCCTGCTTTGGAAATGGGTTCAGAGCTGGGGGAGGTGGCGGGAAAAGAGAGACAGCCACTTTATTCAGATCTGTTTCCAATCTTGTTTTCCCCTTCTGTTCCAATAAAGCTTTTAATGTTGCCGTACAGGTGAGCACCTCAGACTTCGACAACGTTAAGGAGCTCCGCTAATCTCCCTGATGTGGCACATTTTATGTTCTTTCGCCCTCCCCGCAGAAGGAAAATTAGCAGGGGGGCACAAATGTAAGACAGGTTTTAGAGGCATGGAATGCTGCTAACATGGAGTGTAGTGGAACTTGCTAATGTTTCTGTGGTGTCAAGCTCAGGCCCTCCAAATGTTCATGGACTACCATTCCCAGCAGGCCCTGCTAGCATGGCCAATTGGCCCTGCTGGAATGGGCTGATGGGAATCGTAGTCCATGAACACCTGGAGTGCCTGAGTATGACACCTATGTAAGAAAGCGTTCTGCAGAACAGGGATCATGGCTCAGGCAAGGCAGGGTAGATGTAGAGAGATTACTAGGATAGCCTAGGACCGTGGTGGCAAACCTATGGCACTCCAAATGTTCATGGACTACAATTCCCATCAGCCCCTGCCAGCATGGCCGATTGGCCTAGGCCAGGGGTCTGCAACCTGTGACTCTCCAAATGTTCATGGACTACAAATCCCATCAGCCCCTGCCAGCATGGCCAATTGGCCATGCTGGCAGGGACGATGGGGCCCCGTAATCCCATGAGCACATCTGAACCGTGTGCAGGCCCCTAACCTAAGACATCTTCTCAACTGGCCAGTATGGGGAACTATGTTGTGAAGTGGTCAGAATGTCCAGCTAGGACAGTGTTGGCAAACCTTTTTGAAACTGAGTGCCCAAATTGCAACCCAAAACCCACTTATTTATGCTTAGAAGTGCTACCTTGTGAATTTAACCTGAATAACCCCCCTCGGGGCAGGGGCCAGCCTGCTGTCCGCCTCCAGCAAGGTCCCACATGCGCCCGGCTCTGCACCTCTCTGGTATCCTCTGCTGCCTCACCCACCCCCCCTCCAGGCAGCAGTCACCTGGAGCATAGGAACCAGGCCCACCAGCCGAGTTCTCCCTGCTCACTGAGGTGCACACACCTCAAGTCCAGCGGCCCAGGCCAGTCTAGATGTGTGTGGGGGGGGACGATTTCCCCACATGAAAGCCAGAGGAGCTCTGTGTGCATTGCCCACAGAGAGGGCTCTGAGTGCTACCTCTGGCACCCGTGCCATAGGTTCGCCACCACTGAGCTAGGATCTAGCTCCACTAGATGAGTGTGGATTGTTGTCATCTCTCGGCCTAACCTCACCTCACAGGGTTGTGAGAATAAAATGATGGGGAGGAATTGTGCATGACACACCGAGCTCCTTGAAAGAAGAGAGAAATAAAACCTGCCAAGGAAGAACATAGCTTTTTCAGGATATTTATGTTGACTTCTGTTCCACCGTTTCCCCCCAAAAAGACTCCAAGTACTTGGATAAAACCCCACATAAACCATTTAAAATCAGGAACATAGCTCCCTACTCAAAATTCCTAAGTGTTTCTAAATCTGGAGTGTTGTGTGATTTCCAAGCTGTATGGCCGTGTTCCGGTAGCGTTTTCTTCTGACGTTTCGCCTGCATCTGTGGCTGGCATCTTCAGAGGTGCCAGCCATAGATGCTGAAGCTATCTTGAAAAAATACTACTGGAGGAGAAACACTGGCCCGCACCAACAATACAACACCTCCAGTGATTCCGGCTGTGAAAGCCTTCGACAATACATTGTTTCTAAATCTTTCAGGAGTGTGAAAACGGAAATAGCTGTGTGGCGCCTGGATTGGGACCATGATCCAAACCTTGTCCCCCATGCCTTTTCAGTGATAGAGAGGCTGTTAATTTCAGAAAGGAAGTGGAGGAGATGTCTCCATGAAACACTGCCAGGTGTTGGAGCCAGGGACCCAGATACCTGTTTGGGCAGGGCCACAGGATGAGCACCTGAGAAGCTTAAGCTCATCTTTTCCCCCAGTCTCTCTCCGCCCTGGCTGTGCAGCCTGGGTCTCCTGGCCACTGAAAGCAGGTTGCGACAGAAGGGGAGGGTGGAGAAGGAAACACGCCAAGAACGGGCAAGGCACCGAGCTGCGCTTTGCCGGCTGTTCCTCTGATGCCCCGTCCCAGCCTCGCTTGACATTTTATGGGGTCTCTCTCTAGTGATTAATCACGCTAACGTCATGGCTGGTCTGGCTTGAGTCTCCAAAATAGAAAAACCCGCTCTGTGATGCACTTTTCTTTTTGCGAGATCTTCATGTTAAACCTTTTTAGTCGTTCGTGGACTCTGCTTTTCATTTCC
This sequence comes from Sphaerodactylus townsendi, assembly GCF_021028975.2. Classification (NCBI taxonomy): domain Eukaryota; kingdom Metazoa; phylum Chordata; class Lepidosauria; order Squamata; family Sphaerodactylidae; genus Sphaerodactylus; species Sphaerodactylus townsendi. Next base: position 153,645,487 of record NC_059428.1, read on the forward strand.
TTTCCTCCAGCTTCCCTCCTCTGTTCCTCTCCCCCCTCCCACCCAGTCTTGTTACAGAAGCCTGCCTCCCATCACACTGGTGTGAAAAGCAATTTCTACACTGAGGTTTGAGGGTGTCTGCCTATCTAGAAACGAGAAGTCCGGTTTCTTAGCCTTGCTGTACTGGTAGCCTCCTATGCCCTTCACTGTCCTGGAGACGAGTCCCAGGTGTCCAAAGAAATGGCCGAACCACGAAACTATGCGTCTCTCAGTGAAGATAAACGACAGATCGACCGCTCAGTAAACTAGTTATCTCTGGCATCCAGCAGTCCGTGCATTATACTGGAACACAACCTGCCAAGTCAGAAGTGTCTGCCTCTGCGAAGATGGCTCTGAGCTCATGTTTTCCACCTCCTGTAAGTGTGTTTGGAAGGATTGTTTTGCCTGAACATGGCTGAAGAGCATGACGTGGAGTGTTGGCGAGCGGGTTTTCAAGGGAAGATCCACACACCGTTGTTGGCAGGAGTTGGGCGTCTTCCTGCTTCACTGCCTGTTTCCAAACTGGCGTGGATGATCCGTTCTGGGGCGGCATGAAATGCTTTTCCTCCAAATACGGAGAAAGGGGAAGGGTCTGCAATGAAGAGAAGCACAGATTGGTCACAGAGCAGGGGAGAATTCCTGTGTCTACGCTGCCTGTTCTGTGGTCAGAGATGACAAAGACCAGTTTTAGAACCAGCATCCCTAATGCATAGCGGCATACCACCATGGCAAAGCTGCAATCCTAAACATATGAAACTTTCGGTGGCCCTTCAAACTCGAGGCAGGAGTTGAAAGGTAAAGCCGTCCCTTGTGCAAGCACTGATCGTACATGGCTATGTGGTGGCTGTCATCATGCCACCATCGCCAGCATTTATTGTCGTGGCTACAAACTGCTTGAAATTTACATGACAGCATTGCCTTCCCTGGACATCTGCCCTTCACCCTCCAGCAAGCTGGATACTCATTTTACCAACCTCAGAAGGATGGAAAGTCAACCTTGAGCTGGCTTCCTGCAACCAGCACCGCCGAGATCCGAACTTCGAGATGATGAGCAGGCTTGGATTGCGATACTCGACATTCGCACAGCCACAGGGCTCCCTGTGGGATTGGCTCCTGAATAGACATGCTTAGGTTGGCTCTGCAGGAGACTGTGCTTTTGTCCTGCTGCCATTCAGCAACAACAATAACCCAAACCACCCTTTTTCTTCTGTGTGGCCACAGGGTGAGGCATGAAGAGGGGCACCTCCAAGCTGTAACATTCCAAGATGGCTTGCCAGAAACCCACAGAGCATCAAATCAAGAAACCTCCACAAGGAGCCCTTCCAGATTCAGTGGAGCTGAAGGAAGTAGCATGAGTCTTGTTGAAAACACACCAGGCTGAACTGCCTTTCCATATTTCCTCAGCCTCTTGCATGGAAAACCGTTAATGCCCTCAACCTCCGGCCACATCAGACAAACAGGGGTTGTTCTTTTCTCATTCTGCGTTTTACAGAAATGTGGAGAGAAATTAATTTTATAGTCTGGAAAAGGGAACTGCGCTTTAGTGGCTCTCTCTTTCTTTCTTTTCTTTTTCTTTTTAAAGCTGTTCCAGTTCATTCCTGCAAACTGTTCCTCCTTTCTTAAGTATATTTTTTATTAAATGAGTTGTGAGAAGGACTCTGAAGTGTTCTGTATCTTCTGCCTCAGTTCCCTTCTTTCTTTCTTTCTTTCTTTCTTTCTTTCTTTCTTTCTTTCTTTCTTTCTTTCTTTCTTTCTTCTTTCTTTCTTTCTTTCTTTCTTTCTTTCTTTCTTTCTTTCTTTCTTTCTTTCTTCTTTCTTTCTTCCTTCCTTCCTTCCTTCCTTCCTTCCTTTCTTTCTTTCTTTCTTTTCTTTCTTTCTTTCTTTCTTCTTTCTTCTTTTTTCTTTCTTTCTTTCTTCTTTTTTCTTTCTTTCTTTTTCCTTCTTTTTTTCCTTCCTTCCTTTCATCTCTTTTGCCACAGTTTTTCTCTGCAGCAGGTTCAGCAGCATCGCACTAATATCGCGAGAACCCCCAAAGCCTGCCGAAGCGCCAATCCATGAAACTTAAAATCCCAGCCCTCTCATAAGGGACAAAAGCAGACAAAGATAGATCAAAAGGCATACCATTTTGAGTGTGCCACAAAGACTTAGAACAATCCAACTAGATAGTTTAGAGCGTTTGGGCTCGGTTTGTGCTCCACTTCTGTGATGGGTTGCTGTCTGTTTAACAATGAAAGAGTTATCATGTAACTAGCAGCGTACATCTTTGTAGCGTAATGACAGCAAGTAGTCGCCTAACCCTCTGCAAGGTAGTAGCAAGCATAGTTATTATCATCTTTGGCTTATTTGGCAGGCAGTGGTTGGAAACTAAAATAGAAAAGAGTTTTGCTCTGGCCGGTTTTGTTCAGACTCTGGACTCATCATCATTTAAGTCAACTTCAGGAGGCAAAGTCCTGTGCTTTAGACCTGGGATGCCAACCTCCGACACCTGGGACCCCGGGTGCAACTCATCTACAGACTGCAGAGATCCAGTTAAGCTTGGAAAATAGGCTTTGGAGAGGGGTGGACTTCGATCGCACCGGTTTCCTGAGGTTTTTGTCCTCCCTCCTCAAATCTCCCAAGAGTTTCCTAACCTGAGGCTGGCAACCCTCATCCCCTGCTGGTGGTCGGGGGTGGGATCTGGCAATCCTGCTTGAACCATGGCTTGGTCTGCTGACAGTAGACCATAGTTGCAGAGATAACCGTTCTCATTTTCTGAGATGTGCACAACCAGCTGCTGGCCACTTGACAACTTCAGAAGAGCAGAAGGCACCAATGTGGTTAAATTTCCCACAACTCCTCAAGGCAGAGAAGCAGCAGGCCCATGGTGACTCTTCCACTGTTGTTTTTTTTATTTAACTGACGCACTGATTTCCTAAGCCACCCTCCCCAGGGGAATCAGGGCGAAAGTGGACAGTGATAAAAACAGCTTAAAAACATAATCCCTATGTTGGCACCCCCACGATTGGACGCCAATGTAACATTATTAATTGCTGTTTTAATGTGGGTTTTATTGTAACTATTGTTTTATTGTGTTGCCGCCCGTTAGCCGGAGGAGGAAGTGATTATATCGCTCAATTATAAATAAATAAATAAATAAAAATAACATAAACAACTAATTAGCAATAATAAAACCAGAAACCATATAGCTTCAAATGGCGTTTCACCCTCTTCCCTCCCTACCTTTATGCCCACGGGATGCCAGATGAAATGGCAGCGAAGTATTTAACCAGGCTGGCCAAATGCCTGGCGGAACAGGATTAAGCGTCTTACGGGCCTCAATGGAAACTCTGGAGAGTCCCGCAGAACCGGTCTGATCTCCGCTTGACACCAAACCGCAGTTGGGGCCAGGGCTGGCAAAAGCCTGGCCCTTGGCAAACCAGTCTGATGGCTTTAGGGCCGAGGGATCACCCGCACGAGTCCTCCTCCGATGAACAGAGGAGCCTCTTGAGCAGGCGATATAGGGGAGAGACAGTCTAAGTGGTGTATGCAGGACCAAGGCCATAGATGAACCAACCGAAGGTCCAAGACCAGCACTTTTAAACATGACCCCAGGGCACCAGTGGCGTGGTGCGAATGGTACGCCAGGTCTACAGTGCCAAAGGTTTGCTGCTACCACTGGCCTGCCGTCTTGCCGAGTGCGGATAATTTTATATGCCGGTGGTGGCAAACCTTTGCTTTGCACTCCAGATCGTGCTATGGACTACAATTCCCATCAGCCCTACCGGTGTGGCCCGGCGCGGCGGGGCTGATGAAATATGAAGTCCGCCCAGCATCTGGAGTGCCAAAATTTAGCTACCGCGAATATAAACCTATGATAATTGAAAGCATTATCCAAGTTACCACCGGTGACCTCTCACATGGAGTTTTCAGGCCTAAAGACGGGCCTCAGAGGCAGTTTACCATTGCCCACCTCTGCATTGCCACCCTGGACTTCCTTGGAGGACTCCCATCTAAATACCAACCAGGCCCAATACGTTGGTCTAGTTTCCAGATCTGATCAGATCCGAGGGCTAGCTTAGATCCCTACGCCGCTCAGAGGCGAAACCCGCATAGTGAAGCTGCATTGAGTACAAGCGATCTGGGTAGCGAGCCCCAAGCTTCCTCTGGGAAAAAAAACAGCACATTTACTAGAAGCGTGCGTGGTGTTGCTGATTGCCAGAGCAGAGTGGTTTTTTCACAATCTGGAGAGCCGGGTTTGATTCCCCCACTCCTCCACCTGGTGGCAGAGGCCTCTGAGGTGGTGTGAGGCCAGCGTCCTCAGCACCTCTACATTTCACCAACTGGAGTGACCTTGGAGCCCTGGTCACAGTTCCCCAGACTCTCTCAGCCCACCGAGAAAGGGGAGGGCTTGTTATGCATCTTGGAATGCTCCTTACGGAGAGAAAGGTGGAGTATAAATCCAAACTCCTCCTCCTCCTCCTCCTCTTCTTCTTTTAAGTGTAATTCACCTAGTGTAGGAATGCAGGAGTTCCTACCTTTGCAGGTGATTTGGTGCTATTGCACTGGAATGTGATTCTGCATGGTAAGTGATGCCCTCAGCCCTTTCTTTTCTTGATCTGGCTGTGGTAATAACCTGGCTAAACACACCTGGAATATGTTATCTAAATGGCCAGGGAATAAACTGCGCAGCACACCTCTTCTTGCACTAAGGTTCGACTAGGAGCAGCGACACTGCTTGGCAGCATCACCTTTACACCACACACACACATTCTGGTGAGTGACTAGTTGATCTACTGTTCGATTAGCCACACCAAAGAGACTTGGAGGCTCCAGAAGGCAACTGAAAATTTTAATTGTATTTGTTGCTTTGTATTTTGAAGAGTGCAGCTCTCAGCCCAGAGGAAGCCCCCAGAGCAGAGTTGCTGTAAAAGGGTAAAAAAAAAGAATAATAAACAAGAGTGTTGAAACAAGAGACAAAATAAAAGAACCGCTTGAAGATTATGACTGGTCATAAAAAGCCTTCCCAACAAGGAAGCTGTTGAACCGTCACCCAAAAATAGGGCAGGAAATTAAGTCATTAGCCAGTTCCAGAGGGCAAACCCTACAATGGAGGAAGCCCTCTGTCCTGTCTGCAGAGGCTCAGATTCAAAGATGCACCAGGTAGAGCCTGGGAGCAAAAAGGGATCAGGGGGTGGAGCCTCATAGAGGGGTGGAGTCACCTGCTGCTACAGGGTAAGGAAAGAGGATGTCACCTGGCCTATCACAGGAAGGCTATGCTTGGTTATGATAATGAGGCTGAGAACAGCACAATTTCTGAATCCCATCTCATCAATTCTGGCCCATTGCTCTGAAATTCCCTCAACTTCCCCAGACCCAGTCTTAGAAGAGATATAAGAAGTCTTGACAGCGATTTCTTTTCGGCTGCCTCCACCAAACTTTTTTTATAAGTGCTTCTGGCCCTCGCCTCAGTTCAGTCTTCTGTCCTCCTGAGTTCAGGCTTACTGAACTTGAAAAAAATGGTGTAAGGGAGCAGAGGTTCTCCAACCTTCTAATGCACACGACTAGTACAGTTCACTCATGTTGTGGTGACCCCCAACCTAACATTTATCCATTTACAGATGGAGAACACTGATGCCACCCAGAAGTCTTAGTGACCCCTGTAGAAGAATTGATTCGACCCCCAAAGAAAGGGTCAATTCGACCAATTAGCGAGAACCACTGAATTGTAGCCAGGGAAGAGGGCTTTCAAGTAGAGGCCGCCTTCTAAGCCTTCCTCCACGCAACAGGTGCCAAGGCCACACCTGAAGCATTTCTTTTCAGTGTACAAATTACCTTGCCTTGCACTTTGCCCACACAGGGTTTGGGTTGTCTCAGAGACTGCCAGCATAAAGAGGTGGTTCCAGTGATAGTCTTGGACTGGGGAGACCTAAGCCACAAGACCTCCTGGGAGCCCTGGTGCCAGTCACACTCAGGCTGTATCGCAGGGTTGTTGTAAAGGTAAAACGGAGGAAGAAGGACCATGCTCATACCGGATCTCCTTGGGCCCAGAGGTCAGGAGGTAGAAGCGAAAGATAATACTTTTGCCGAAGAGACTGGCAGAAATCTATGAGCACTTGCTTTGTGGGGTCTGAATCGTGTGGGCAGTTGGCGCCAAGTCCTGATTCCCTCTTCCAACTTGAACCCCCCCTCCCCCCGAAGTTGATGCATTCGGCGCCCCTTGCCTCTGTTTCCATGTGGTCTGTATCAAGACCCTCGTTATACATCATCGCCACGTTCCTGCTGTCTGCTCGGAGGGCTCTGGAGTTTCCGTTGGAAGGGTGTGAACAGGAAGGCTTCAGGAAACGACTAGATTGGGGGGGAGGCGGAGGGGTGGTGCACAGGCTGAAGCTCTCACAGGGAATTTTATAGGCTTTTTTATAAATAATCTTTGTAATAATCATTTCCAGTCCTTTTTAAGAACTTTTATTTTCCCCGCTCAAACCCTCTGGCCCAGAGGGTGCCCAAATCTCCCAAAGCATGTTTTCTAACTTCGAGCAGAATTAGATTTACATGTATGACACTTAAAAAAAAAAGATAATTATACAAAACAAGGGCAAAGATTTATGGTCGCACAAAGTTCTGGCAGAGCCTCCTTGATTTGGATTTCTGGCAATTCATTTTGGCTTCAGTTTCAGTTTCCAAAACAGCTGCCAGGCCTCCTCTGCCTTTCGCTGTTGCCCCTTGCTGCAAAACCATCCTCCTGTCTTGTATCGAGTTCTCGTGGCCTGTGTGTGTCACTGCCAACTTTGGAAGGTCCCCAAGCAGGAAATATAATGCACCATCTAGAAGAAGAAGAAGTTTGGATTTATATCCCCCCTTTCTCTCCTGCAGGAGACTCTAAGGGACTTACAATCATCTTGCCCTTCCCCCCTCACAACAAACACCCTGTGAGGTAGGTGGGGCTGAGAGAGCTCCGAGAAGCTGTGACTAGCCCAAGGTCACCCAGCTGGCGTGTGTGGGAGTGTACAGGCTAATCTGAATTCCCCAGGATAGGCCTCCCTACACAGCTCAGAAGGGACAGGCAGAGATCGGCGGAATCAAACCAGTTCCTCAGATTGAATGCGAGCTCTTGGCTTGCCTCCCTCGCCCACTGCTGCTCCTACTGGAAAGTTATCCTGTGCACAACCGATTGACATGGATGGAGGCAGTACAGCAGTTCTAAGCGCAACAGCGTTGTCCCAGATACAAGGAGGTCTAGAAATACTGTCCCAGGCACAAGCCACAGAGATTACACAGGGAACCCTGGGAAATGTAGTTTTTAAGGTGTTTGCTACTTATACTGAGGACTCAGGTGCCCTTGGAAACCTACATTTCCTGGGCTCCCTGGTTCCTGGAACATTGTTGTCACAGTGTTTAAGGCAGCCTGGTTTATAAATTCATTGAAGCCTCTTTTACCTTTTTTCCCTTACTTGTCCCATGGTGACAATTAAACCCAAAAAGCCAGGGTGGAAGTATTCATAACTGTGTTCTGTTAGATCGTATAAGATTTTTTTTGTAGAGACCTACTTAATAACGGTAGATTTTATTCTTTATTACTCTATCACAATTTGAAACATTGAACTGTCTCCAACAGGTTTTTCTTTTAAGACCTCAAATGGGAGTTCTGTCTTTGCTCAGATTAAATAATGCCCGTTAAGTTTCATGAGCACTGAGAACTTTGTGGTTGGCCTTTTCTGATTTATCCAGCAGAGGAAGTCTGCCGTGCATATGTGCTGCAAAACCAGCGATATAACTCAAAGTATAGTATTTGCTGCATCGTTTAGTACCTTAGGAAGCTGCTTCACAGACATAAGCGGTGAGCTTTGTTTCAGAGTGCTAACTAGATAGCTCAATCCTGTCAGATATTGGGAGCTAAGCAGGGTTAGCCCTCGTTACTATTTGGGTGGGAGGTCTCCTAGGAAGTCCAGGGCTGCTACTCAGAGGCAGTCAGAGGTAAACCACCTCTGATAGTCTCTCCTTTTGATAACCCTGTGTTGGCGAACCTATGGCACTCAGATGTTCATGAACTGCTAACTCCACATCAGCCCCCCCTGCAAGCATGCGCCAGTGGCCTAACTGGCCGAAGGCTGATGAGGTGTAATAGTCAGGCTATCCTGGAGTCTCCCCTCACCGGTTCGCAACAACTGTGATAACCCAAAGGGGGGTTCTACCAGTTGACTATGACTTTTTACCATCATGTATTCCCAGTGTCGTACCAGGCCTAAATGGCACCCAAGGGCATGACCGCCTTCCTGCCCCTCCCTGCGCCCCCCATGGCCTGCTTACAGGAGCCAGCAGGGAGGGCAGGGCTCAGGGGCAGCTCGAAAGGGCGCTGCAGGGCCCCCAAGCACTGCCCTCCCAGCCTCCCTGCAGGCCAGCTCTCCCCCACATGACAAAACGGCATGTGCCCAGGGACATGGGATACCCCATGTCCCCATTAGCGGTACACCACTGCATATTCCCTGTGGATTTGTGTAGATCTTGGTATTGCATACGTCTGGAGCAGACTCTGTTGGTGGATGCAAACAGATTGGCAGGGAAGGGCATGCAGAGTCTCAGGGACTCTGCCACCAAACCCCTGGGGGGGAACTGCTAGGCTCTGAACATTTCTTGAGGGCGCCCTTGTGGGTCACTGCTCCAGAAATATCTGAAGTCAGGCAGTGAAAAATGGTTTCTCTCGGTGCCTTTGGCATGGAATAGCTTTCTCTCCCTGCAAACGTAGACTAAGCAACTAGCTCAGTAACTCCAAATATAGTCAGTCGTTCTCAGGAAGAGTTTTTAAGTCATAGCAGATGGAGACTCAACAAAACATAACCTCTTCTTTACAGCGCAGACACCTCTTCCCTTCGCTCTTCGCTGGACTTTATTTACAATATGCGTGGTCTGTCGTCTGACCTACAGCTCCCAGGCTGCTGCAACGGCCGTTAGGAAATATCAAATGAATTGAGCTCATTTATCAACACACGCCTGATACTTGGCAACTTCGGCTCCATATTAACAGGGGTTTGGTTTCACTTACGGCACCTTGAACTCATCCCATAATTATGTCTTGCTAGTGGAATGCCCATGGGCAGGCAGCACTTGCTTTCTCCCATAAATGCCCTGCCCGTAACAGACGACATACTTCATTGTTTGAGCGGAGAATTCTGCATGAAAATAAACCATCTCCAGTTGCTGGACTCTCTCCTCCACCAGCAGCACAGCCTGGCAGTGGGCCAAACTACATAATACACTCAATACTGGTGTGTGGCCAGACTTGCAGTCAGACGTACATCAGGCGACTCGACTTAAAAAGTGCATGCTGAGTGAGAGAAAAGGGGCCAACAACTCCCCACATCTGCCTTTTCCACTGGTGAAAGTGGGATGGCAGGGAAACCAGAAGCTCCTTCCCCCTCCCCCCTCACAATGTTGAGTAAACAAGTGTGGTGAAGTGGTTAAGAGCAGGTGGACTCTAATCTGGAGAACCAGGTTTGATTCCCCACTCCTCCACCTGGGTGGCAGAGGCTTCTCTGGTGAACCAGATGTGTCTCCGCACTCCTGTGTTCCTGCTGGGCGACCTTGGGCTAGTCAGGGTTCTTGCAGAACTCTCTCAGCCCCACCTGCCTCACCAGGTGTCTGTTGTGGGGAGAGGAAGGGAAAGGAGCTTGTAAGCCACCTTGAGTCTCCTTACAGGAGAGAAAGGTGGGCTAGAAATCCACCTCCTCCTCCTCCTCTTCTTAAGGTGAGTTTTCCAATGTACATCTGACTGCAAGTCAGGTCACATACCCATGACCCAGCACATGGTTATGCCCATTGTGTAGTAACACTCGGTGTCATAGGGAGGAAAGAGGCTCTCTTTTTAGCCTGTGAAAAGAAGAGCTACTCCTCAAAGCCAAGAGTTCAGCATCCCCCGGGCAGACCTGGGAGTTCTACTCACACTGTACAACCAGCCTGTCACTAGCTCTGCTTCAGTACCTCTGCTGTTTTTCCACGCAGATTCCTGCCCCCACCCCCCAGATCTGAATTCCTCTTCAAAACATCTTGAGCATTCCCGTTGAAAGGGTAGCTTGTGCTTTGGAAGGTCTGGGGGTGTGTTGATTGTAAAGAGGTTCAAGAGAGAAGTGCCGCCTGGGAGGAACTGTAATGCGGGGGGTTCAGCGGTCATAAAGCCTGCAGGATTTGTCTCTCGGCCTTTTACCCCGGCAAGAACACAAAGCCACGTGAACAAAGGCATTGCAGCCGCAAGCCCAGCCGAGGGGGGAAGAGGCAGGCTGCCTTCGGTGGCTTTGCTGCTTCCCCTCTGGGGCAGAATTAGCTCCACGCTGAGCCGCTTTTATCACTGACAAATTTGGAGCAGGAAGCATAAAAGCAGGAATGAAAGGGGAAATGGGCTGGAAGTGGCCGGAGCAGCCGGATCCCAGCTGGGCTTGTGTGGCTTTCTCCTTCTCCTCTCTTTCTTCTTCTTAAAAGTTGGCATGCCTGAAGAGGTTGCGTATCCCTCCTCCTTGGACGCTCTCGTCTTCCTCTCATTCCCCCTGGCAAGTCATCAACAAAAGGGGACTTCATTGACAGCGTGCCCCATCTCAGAAGTATACGGGCCAGCCACTGCCAAGTGGGGCAGAGAAGGGGGGGGGGGAACCTTGGCAAAGTGGGATCTTTAGGAAAAGTCAAATTCAGATGTTCACAGGGAGATGACAAGGAAGAGAACAAGGACAAAAAAGTGACTGCCTCCCTTTATTAGTGAAGGATAGAGTGGAGGGGAGTTTGGAGAATAGCCAAGAGTATGACTGTCAGGAAGCCCACTGCAGACAGCAATGGTTGTGTCAGGAAGGCCACTATGAGTAGCAGGAGCCTTAATTGTGTCAGAAAGCCCACTAAAGGCAGAGGGAGCCCCTCCCTCCCTCCCTCCCTCCTTCCTTCCTTCCTTCCTCTCTCTCTCTCTCCTTCCTTCCTTCTTTCCTTCCTTCCTTCCTTCCTTCCTTCCTTCCTTCCTTCCTTCCTTCCCTTCTCTCTCTCTCCTTCCTTCCTTCCTTCCTCTCTCTCTCTCCTTCTTTCCTTCCTTCTTTCCTTCCTTCCTTCCTTCCTTCCTTCCTTCCTTCCTTCCTTCCTTCCTTCCTTCCTTCCTTCCTTCCTTCCTTCCTTCCTTCTTTCCTTCCTTCCTTCCACCACAACAAGGGATGGCCAAGTGTCCAACACAACCACTTTCTCAGAGGACAGAAATAGAGATACACTGTCTTGGTATAATGGGCAGACTGCAAGTTCAGGAAAGGAAGGGCCACTGATTGCCCACTGTAGGCAACTTGGGCACATAAATTACTTGGAATGTGGGTCGCCACTTTCAGTAGGACTTTGTTCTTGGGACTTGTAGTTACAGATGTCATTTGTTCAAACCCATCAGTAAAGTCAATTAGGGCCATTTCCCCACTCGCCTTTTGTTGCGCGCTACTCGGTCCAAGTAACACGGGGTCCAGCAGCACTCCCCACTACCGGAGCAGCGACAATGCAGCCGCCCCGATTCTGCCGCCCTCGTGACTCCTCAGCGTGCGTCATTTCTGTCCCTGTTCAGAATGGCGTCTTTTGCAAAACAGTGGGGAGCATGACTGTGCGCTCAGAAACACCCGCGGTTAACGAAGTCTGGTAAGCCTCGCTTTTCTTTTCAAAGTGGGGAAACGGCCTAGGACATTCTCATAAGCCCTTCTCCAGTCCAGGATTATATTTTGGAAAGATGTTCTGTTAGTCAAGAATATCAGATCTCTCCGATTTGAAGCAACAAAACCCACAAAACCCACTGTTTGGTTCTCTGGAACCACATTGCTGTGTCTAAGGAACTGAAATCAACTAGTTGGGGAAAATATTTTAGTAACCCACTTATTCAATAGAAATGGTTCATTAAACTGACATACTTGTTCATGAGAAAACAATGCAGGCAGCTGGGTATGGGACACTGAATATGACTTACCCCAATGAATAAAAAATTCCAGCTTTTAAACAAACTTCTAGCCCTTGTGGTTCTGAAGCAAAGTTTAAAAGCGTTAACAGGCTCTTGAAAACGATCCTGTTTGTTCTTGCTGCTCAACCATGCTGTCTCTGACACCCAGAAAGCATGGTCCTTAGATAAAATGATGTACCCCGCTTAAAAATATGCAGGTGTTCCCTATGAAAACATGTGTTTGTTTTGCAGTACCTGTGTCTAGCCCTCATTGTTAGCTAGGATTTGGCCCGTCATATGTAAGGAACAAGCTAAATGTTATCCTGGCAAACTCTGTGGTTAAAAAAATACTTTAAAAAAAGAATATGGGCCGCAACGATTTCTCTGTTTTCTCAATTATTTTGTTTTGTATTTGCCTTTTCAAATGTTTCCCCCCCCCTCCCCCCGATATATGTTTGGTTAACATTTGACTAGGCGTACTTGTTGTGCAAGTGAGTAATCACATTTTTTAAAAGGACAAGGGACATTCCACAATAGGGAAAAATAATTATAACAGATTCACAGGGAAGAGTCAGCAAACTGAAAGAGGGCCGACTTCTCTTCTGCCTACTTCTTCTCCCCTTGCCTTACCACACATCTCTGCATTGTGGAAAGATGCAGCACTCTAGCTAAGCTTATATACACAAATTCCCTCCATCTGAGCCCTGCAGGGTGTGACGAAGGCCCTGCTGCCGCTGAATTGGCTTATGAGTTTCTGTGTTCTCATTTCCTTCCTTGTGTCTCCTGCAGACTGTGACTCCTATTGCAAGCCAGCCAAGGGCAACTACAAGATTAATATGAAAAAATACTGCAAGAAAGATTACGGTAAGCAGCTCTCTTTTTCTTGACGAGGAGAAGGGACGAGCAGTCGCTGCTGGAATTTCCTCCTCGGGACCTTCGCCAATGTAATCTTACCCTATAATAAGCAACGGAGAGTCCGGTCGGCCACAGACCCCGGGTCTTCCGCAATCTGCCAGCTAAACCTCTACTATGGAGACAACCAAAGTGACCGTCGTGGGTGGAGTTTTCCGCATGTCCTACGGCTCCCCGGTCCCAACCGCATCAGGAGTTTTTACCACAGCATTCCATCTGTGATTCAGTATTCACCTGACACTTGCGGGATGGACCTCTATGCTGATGTTCGCCGGTCTCTGTTTGCGCAGCAGTCGGTGGTCTAGTTCTGCACTGGGGCTCCAGGTGTCATTTGTAATGTATTAAGAGCTCCTTGCCTTGCCATGACATGAAAGAGAAGGCTCAAGACTCTCTCCCAATCCCCATCTGAATGTGATTGGATTGAGAAATTTGTCTGACTTCAGAATTATCGGTAAACTGTCACAACCGGGTTAGATCCTCCAGCAAAGCAAACAACAGAAGGGTCGTTTTGTGGCGGCCAATGCTGGATTTTTTTCCCCCTGTGGGACAGGCAAGCCACTAAATGGGGATGAACCAAATAAGTCCCAAGCAGTGTGTCCCTGTTGACGTTATAACAAATCTGCTATTTCAGTCATTAACGAGGTTAGCAGGCAACATTGTCGGAAGGAAAGAGAAAGCATGCTTACAGTGAATGCTTTGTAACATGATTTAATCCCACACAAGGAAAACTAGCTTTTGGTGTGGGGGAGTGATTTGTGGATATAAGAACAAGTCCCCAGTATGGCCATAGGGCAGGGGTCTGCAACCCACGGTTCTCCAGATGTTCATGGACTACAATTCCCATCAGCCCCTGCCAGCATGGAGAGCCGCAGGTTGCAGACCCCTGCCATAGGGGGACCACCTCCATAAGATCTACCTCAAGATCTAAACACCAAGCGATGTGGGGCTCAGTCATGGTTAGAAGCAGGGCCCATGCCAGAGATCTGTTGTACAAGGAAGTGGTCACTGAGAGGTCCAGCTCTTGACAGTGCGCACTGTCTTTGGGGTTCTCCTGGCGTGGGCTCCAGCCACGTCCCAGGTGCTTCAGTCTGTGGGTGGGTGGAGCTCCTTCAGATGACAAATGGAAGCTTCCATACACATTCCTAGACAGTGAAAACTAGCATGTCAGGGCCTGGTATTTCTACTGCTTGTTTTCTGCATGCAGAGGACTTTTTGTAAGCAGAGGCAGTTGATTTTTTTTCCCAGCCTGCAGTGTGCAGGTTGATCACCTCCAGATGAAATGACAAGTGAACACAGTTGGTCATGCCAGGAGAAATGGAAAAATGTAAGGAGGCAGACAGGTTTGTCCTTGCATTTGTGCAGATAACTGTGATCAGAAGCAATGTGATCAGGAGCAGCAGTGGCCTAGTGGTTAAGAGCAGGTGCACTCTAATCTGGAACCAGGTTTGATTCCCCACTCTGCCACTTGAGCTGTGGAGGCTTATCTGGTGAACCAGATTAGCTTGGGCACTCCGACACACGCCAGCTGGGTGACCTTGGGCTAGTCACAGCTCTTTGGAGCTCTCTCAGCCCCATCCACTTCACAGGGTGTTGGTTGTGAGGGAGGGAAGGGAAAGGAGATTGTTAGCCCCTTTGAGTCTCCTTACAGGAGAGAAAGGGGGGTATAAATCCAAACTCCTCCTCCTCCTCCTCCTCTTCTTCTTCCCTTCTTCTTCCTCTCTGTAGTACTAGCTCCTCAGTCTGGCTTCGGGTTGTGAACAGGAATGCAAGAAAGACATATGAGGGGCACAAGTAAGGAAGAACTTTGTTTCAAGCTCTGGAAAAAGTTATCTCAGTAGATAATCATTATCACCACCATCAAGGTCCAAAATCCTGTTTTCAGCATGGCTCTGAACAAAAAAGGTTGCATGTAGTTGGCGTATCTCCTTCCTGAATGCAACAGCAGAAAACCAAAATATAATCAAGACCAGATAGTAAATTTCCACGCAAACCAAAAGCATAGTCAATGAAGCCTGGGATGTGTTGTTCTGCATTGCCGCCGATTTCCTCGCGGATCAATTCAGATGGATCTGAAAAAGCAGGTCAGTTCAGGGAGACAAAGATAACTTCGGGGAGGGCTGCCCAGCGAAGGCGCCAGCTCGAGAGGGGACATATCCCCCCACGTTCCGCACACTTATAACACCCCTGGCTCCCGAAGCAGCCGAACTGGCTCTTTTCCTCTCTTTAAATTCACCAAAACAAACCTTTTTTTTTTTAGCGTTCCATGCCCTCTCCCTTTCGTGCCCCCGCCCACAGCCGCTGCCTGTCTGCCAAATATGTTAAAAAGAACATTTTCTCCGTCCTCTTGTTTTGCAAGGTGTGTGCGGGTGTGCGGGTTCTGGAGCGGGAAGGGATGCGTGTGAAGCTGGGCTTTGGGCTAGAGGCGGGGAGGATCCTGATGGCAGGTTGTTAATCACACTGACACCCGAGCATTCACTCTTTGGAGGAGAGGGAGGATCACTGCAGAGAGGGCCGTGATTGATCTTGCATGGGAACCTCCTTGGCTCAGGCCGAAAAGATGTTTTTGGCAAGGTGAGAAGGGAATAGAAATCACCGTCAAGTGGCTGTGAGAGGGAGCCGTGTCGGCAGATTGGGCGGGGGGGGGGTGGTGGTGGCAAAGTAACCCTCTTCGGAGGAGCAATTGTCTTTGCACTGATGCGGATAACTGTAACCAGAAGCGATGTGGTTTTCTCTCTAGTGCTAGCTGCTCAGTCTGGGATTGGGTCTGGATAAGCCCAGGTAGAGCTTGTTGGTGGAGGAAAAGGCTGTCAAGTCCCAGCTGCCTTATGGCAACCCCATAGAGTTTTCTAGGCAAAAGACATTCAGATGTGGTTTGCCGTTGTGGAGAGTTTTCTCAGAGAACGGTGACTGGCCCAAAGTCTCCCAGCAGGCTTCATGTGGAAGAGCAGGAAACTGAACCCGGTTCTCCAGATTAGAGTCTGCTGCTCTTAACCACGACACTATACTGGTTGTAGGGTAGAACTTACAGCCCAGCAAAGGTGGTCAAAGGATGGCTAGAACAATAGCTTTGCTGGAGCAAAGCAGTTAGCCAATCCACTGCAGTAAGGTGGGAGGGTGGGAAGCCTACCTCTTCTAATCCCTTCTGATTCCCTTTTCAAGCCAGCTAAGCTACTGGTCTCCCCACATCTTGTGGCAGCGAGTTCCACAGTGCAACCATGAACTGGAATGTGCCCTAGAACGTTCAGCATCAATGCCCCTTTTGACCTTGCTCTTATTTTTCTGTTTTCCCACCAGTTGTCCAAGTGAACGTCTTAGACATGGAGACAGTCGCCAACTGGGCCAAGTTCACCGTCAACATCCTTTCGGTCTACAAGTGCCGAGACGAGCGGGTGAAACGGGGCGATAACTTCCTGTGGATCCACATGAAAGACTTGGCATGTAAGTGCCCCAAGATCCAAATCAGCAGGAAGTACTTGGTGATGGGCATCAGTGAAAACCCCGCCGAGCGGCCGGGACTAATGGCTGACAAAAACAGCTTGGTGATCCAGTGGCGGGACGCGTGGACCCGGCGCCTCCGGAAACTGCAGAGGCGGGAGAAGAAGGGGAAGTGCTTGAAACCATGATTGGTTCAGGTCCCTGTCTGTTAATATGTGCCTCCCTTGCCCGTTGGGTCCCTCTGCGCTCCAATCAGCAGACTGTTCCAAGAGACTCTGTACATAATACGTATCCTGTGAATGAATGGGCTCACCTGTGTATAGTGTATATTTTGGCAATGATTCCTTTGGGCATGCGTGCGTGTGCATGAGTGTATGGGTCCCCTTTTTTTAAAAAAATGTTTATTAAGAGTAACACAGTAATGACAAACCTTTAACAAGGAGCGAAGGAATGGAAAGGTCTGGTGGGGCCAAATCTCTGAAGATGCTTGGAAGAAGAAGATAGCATTCTGTTCTCTGGATGTTACCTCTGTTATCTTTACACCATCTTGGGTGCCATTCCCCGTCCCCTTATCCCTCACAGCAACTCCCACTGGTGAGATTACTGAAGCCCTCAACCACATCATGAGCTGAACAAAGGAGGATTGGTTGCCATCTTCACATTTGTTGCTTCTTGGTTCTCTGGGGCTGCCTGGGGAGCTGCACTAGGAACTAGGGGGTTCCTGAGCATTTTCCTCTCTGTCACGCTTGCTTATTTCTGGGTGATTTGACAATCTCAGCAGCCATAAAATTGTAATGGCTGTAGATTTGGCCCTTCCTCAGCACAGAAGAAAATGCCTTGATCTGTAAATTGAGACCAGGGCACATTGGACTGGGCTGAAAATTATGACAGCATAACTCATTCCCACACAAAAGGACACACCCAAAAGTTAAGTGTCCTTCAATGCAGTGGGCTAGGAGGGTCGTAGAAAGTGCATTATCTAGCTGTCTTCTCTCTTTCTTCACTGGTCTCTTTCTTCTGCAATCTGGCTAAAATTGCAAAACCTTCTGTGTAACCAGAGGACCTGAGATCTACCTGGAGTATGATTTGCTTAGCTTCTCTAATGTCACAGAAGGGATTTCTTGAGGTGTCTTGGTGGCCTTTTGGCTGCCAGCAGTGTATGAAGAATGAAGAAATCCCAGAATCTGAGGTCCAAGAACAGCCTGAAGTTGCTAAACTGAACACTAGAATTGCCTTTTTGCTAACACCTTGTTGGTTAGACTTTTTTTTAAAGCCATTCTTATTTGTTTTTAATACCGTGGCTTAATAGTGGCTGCTGTTTTGCGTCACCGAAGGATAATAACTGCAAAACGTTTATATGCCTGCGAGGTTATTCTGCCTGTGTAGCATAAAAAAAGGATGATTTAGTGGGGCAGCAGAAACTGACAAGTGCACAGCTAGAGGAATCCTTTGGCTGGGGCCCAGCGTTAACTCCTTTTAGCAGCCAAAAATGTATCCCAGAGTTTTGTACATTCTGCCAATCAGATTCAGCAATACGACTCTAAGTTTATGGAAGCCCGAGGCCACACCTGACCAGCCAAAGGTTTTCCCTGACGGACCATATCTTCTGTATCCCGGCCAATCTGTTAGTGCTCTTTGGAGCTTCCGTTTGTATCTCCAAGCAAGCCTCCTGACTTCGTGAGCCAAATCGAACGAAGTGCTACCGGTGGCACCCCAACACCACAGTCCACGTTGTGGATATTTCAGAAGCTGCATAAGTTAACTATGGGAAGCATCCCTATCCTGGGGATTTTTCAGGTACCAGATACTTCATACTTAGCGTGCGGATCGTATAAGGCTTTCTTCCCTTCAAGATACATTGCCACGAGCTGGAAAGGACAGCTGAGATACAAAATCCTGCAGACTTTAGTCCCTCCAGGTAGTCCAAAGAACCAAGCAGATTGTGGAGTTGGATATCCTATAATGTTTTAGATTGCGGCTGAGTGATGACAATGGGAACTCTGACGGGATCTTTTTCTGATGGTGCTTCCTAGCAGCCCCTTCCATGTCCAAGTACTGCAATTGTTTAGACTGTGCCTCCAAGGGCCAGAAGGCATTGTGGGAAGAAAACAACAGGATATAGGTGTCACCTTGGTCCCTACCCTGGGCATTTAGTTGGCTCCTGCTAGAAATACATAAGTGGATTTTTCTATCACATTTTTATCTTTCTCTTCCTTCAAGGCGCTCAGGGACAAATCGGTCATCCTTCCATTGTATTCTCACCGCAGTCCCTGTGAAGGTACACTTGGCACAGAGTAAATAGGCTGAAATCATAGCTGGTTGGGGACTTGAACCCTGGTCTGCTGGGGCTGCGAAGAGAAAGCTAGAAGGCAAAGTTTGGTCACCCTTGGAGGCCAGTAAAACCAAGCTAGTTATGAAACTGATTTTATTGGGTGTTTGAGGTAGGGGAAGCATGTGAGAACAACTAGCGACTAGCATGGGGGGAGCAGATAAACTGTCAGGGCTACTGAGGTCAAGGCCAACACCAGCCTCGGTCCTCACAAGTTTAACCACACTGGCTGTTTTGGTCTGTTCCATCAAGGCAGTCCTGATGTGCTTGCTTGACATGGAAAAGCCGCGATTGCCATCTCTCACGAGGGTTCACGTAGCCAAGACCAGCCCCCTGAAGGAGCGGCGCTAAAACATGGGGAGTGGCGAGTTTATGGCCATGGTTAAAATGTTGAAATGCATTTAGAGCAGGGTGAGTTTAGGGATTTTTGTGAGCGCTGCTGATGCGAGTTGTTCTCGGATGCTGGCTACCCGCTTCCTCGGGTTCAGAGAGGCACGTCTTTCCATGCAAAGGTCAGGGGTCCCACAGAGGTGTAGGAGTAGTTGCTTTTTCAAGGGACTCTGTGCTGAAGGGAGTAATGACTTCAGCACGGAAACAAGCAAAAAAAGAAAATGGACGCCATGGCTTCTGATCGCAAGCAAGCCATCAGTGCTCACGGAAGGAAGATCTGTGGGGATTTGTAACTGTAAGTTTGCAAAGAACTCCAACTTCGTCTTTGAGAACTACATAAATAAAAAATTATGTTTTTAAAAGGACTTTAATACAGCCCTCCTCTTTCATTTAGTCTGGACTTTTCATGATCTGAAATGCAACTTTTTGTTTTTAAATTCAGGGCTCTTGTTAGAAGATCAGTTTATACCACAATAAGTATACCGTTACTACACCTATGTTCTTGGATGAGAGAGATCTAAATATCTTCCTTTAAGGTAATGTTTTCTTTATAAGTGTATCAGTTTCCCAGCACCCAAACCACTAAGTTCTACCCCTGCATAAGTGTGAATTCCCTTCCACTCCTGAGAATACCTGAATAAGTGTCTATGTGTGATATAGGCAAGTGCCTATTGTACAGTTGTTGTGACATCCTTGTCTGTGCATCTCACCCTCACCTGTGCCATTCTGTGAACATAAAAAAAGAACCCTTAACATTTTTAAAATTGGGAGCTGAGAAGTTTCCCCACACGATTCACACAGGGAGTCTCTTAAAATTAATTTTTGTAGTAGTAGAAACAAATGACCCAACCTGTTCCCTTGTGAGAAGAGCTCACATTGTCTCAGACATTTCAGTGCTCAACGAGAACTCTTTCGCACCATGTGTCAGAATCATAGGCCGTTTCTGCACGGGCGGAATATGGCGGCCTGGGGACGGCAAAAAAGCCGTCCCCAGGCTGCCATTCGCACAGGGGGCGCAGCTGCTTCGCAGCCGCACCGCCCTGGTGCCGCCCGCCCCCACTCCTGCCTTCACTCACCTGCTCTCCGGCCCTCCGGCGCGTCGCCGGGGCCTGGGAACACGCCCCCCTGCTCTGCGACATGGAAGCAGGCGCGCAGGGCAGGGGAGGCGTGTCCCCAGGCCCCGGCGACGCGCCGGAGAGCAGGGGAGTCGACCGGGCGACGGCGCCCAGCAGCGCCATCTTCCCGGTTCTTTTTGGGACCGTCCGCATGGAAACGCCGACCCAAGCCCTTCCGCCTCCGTGCGGAAAGGGCCATAGAGTTGGAAGATACCCCAAGGGCCATCCAGTCCAACCTGCTGCCATGCAGGAACACACAATCAAAGCACTCCCAAAATATGTTCATCCAGCCTCTGTTCAAAAATCTCCAAAGAAGGAGACTCCACCACTCTCCGAGGCAGTGAATTCAACTGTTGAACAGCCCTGACAGTCAGAAAGTTCTTCCTAATGTTTAGGTGGAATTTCTTTTCTCTTGAACCCATCACTCCTGGTCCTAGTCTCTGAGACAGCAGAAAACAAGGTTCTGCGTCTGTGGAGACCAAATATGCAGAGGGGGAGCAAAAAGACCATGGGATGCTTCCCCTTCAGTGCGTGTTGCAGTTGTGCTTACTGGCTCAAAAAGGCTGGAGACACCTGCAGTAGAGCATTAAAGAAATGAACGAAAATGCAATGCTTTCCTCATGACGGACAGAAACTTATCTAACCCTCTCTCCCTCGATGCCCAAGTGTTTCTGTGTTTTTCTTATAACAGGTATAAATTGTTAGTCTGATTTGGGTAAAAATGGCTCTTGTTTTTTTCATTTCGGAGGCTTTTATTTGTTAGGAATACCTTCCTTGAATAAATAAATACCTCCTGCCCTTCCCTTTTGCCCCTTTTGAAACACCCACGCATAGTACTGAAATGAGAATAGGGCTTTTCTCTTTTAAAGGTGCATTTGAGCATCGTAAAAGTCAGCGTGAAAAATGATCCAGGGGGAATCTGGGTTGGGCAGAGCTGGGCAGAGAAGGGAGGGTGGAGGTTTCAACATCACCAATCACGTTTGTACCCCCCCCCCCCCGCTGCCACCCTTTTCTCCCAGGAGCTCAGAGCAACATACAAGGCTTTCCCCTTCTCCGCTTTGCTCTCACAACAGCCTTGTGAGGTAGGTGGGGCTGGGAATGTCACAGGCCCAAGATCACCCAATATGTTTCCCTTTCAAATGCTCTAACCACGGCATCATGCTAGAGCAACTGCTGCTGACTGGCAGGGTTCAGACAGTAAATTTTATAATGATAAAGATGTGCACAAATGATGTGCACAAACCGAGCTTGCATCCAGGGTTAACTCAATCCCCCTTCTTGTGTGGAGTATGGGGCAGGAACTAGCCAGTTCCCCATGAAACATACATGCAGATGTGGGGGTTTACCTGTCAGGATTCTGAAGCTAAATTAAACATCATCGGCACAAAGGAAGGGAAAACAAATTCCATGTCTCCATTTGGTCCACCGGGGTGATGGCTTCTCTCTAGCTGCCAAGTTGTTAATGGCCCTTTCCCCACGTACCTTAAGCCCCGCGCTACTCTCCTAAAGTAGCGCGGGGTCCAGCTGCACTCCCCACTTCAAGGGCGGCGAGAACGCAGCCGCCCCGACACTGCCTCTCTCTCAGCAGCCCCCCCTCAGCGCCGCGTCATTCCTCGAAGTGCCTTTCAAATGGCGCCTTTTGAGTGACCCTCACAATGTGCGGGGTCATTAAGGGGAACCCAGAGGCTGCGCGCGCCTCAGGAATTCTTGCGCGCGTGCTAGGAATTGTGCGCAGCAACCCTCCGACAAGGGTAAGTGGGGAAAGGGCCATAGATTTAGCTGTGCAGTAGTGTCCCAGTAAATCATTGGATTCCATCCAGAATCAAACAGCCCAACTTGACAAAGAATTCTGTGAAACCCTGAAGCCTGCAATGTTCTTAACTGATTTGCCAGACACTCCTGGTTAAACTATCATCCTGTTTCTGTGGCCATCAACCATAAGAGAAACTGAGGTAAGTTATTTTGTTTTCCTAAACCTGAGGCAGCGCCCTCCCTCTTAGAGGCAGGGGGAGTTTCTACTTGTGTGGTATTTTCTTAATTGTCAGAGCTGGGGTTGAGGAAAGAGTTTGGTACTTTTTTTCCCACCTCTTCCTGTTCTTATACTTTTTCTGCTACCATCTCTTTGAATAATCCACATCCTACAGGGCATTTTAAAGCCACCTATATAAGCAATACCCTACCTCAGTCCAGCCAAAACAGAAGAGGCACCACTAGGCGTCCAGCCAAAAAACATGGCTGAACATGAGGAAGGCACGTCCCGATTGGCTGGCCTTCTCTGTGTTTTCTGAAGGAAGACTTAAAGGTGAGGAATGGCTGGGGTCAGGCGGGTCGGCCATCTGGTGAAACCAGTTGGCTTCCTTCTGCGAGTGTTTTCCCCAATGGACCCCGATGGAGAGAATGAGGTAAAAGAGACTAGAGCCACAGGACCCCGCCAGTCCCAGTTGCCTCCACCTCATGGCCCAGCTATGCTTTCCCAGACCCTCCCCTTTCAACCCCACTGTTAGCGACTTCCTTTCGAGGGCCTGCATCTGCGTGCAAACGTCACGGCTGAGCTCCTCAGAACGAAGCCACGAGGAGCTGACAGAGTTGTCGAGGTTTCACAAGGTGTGGATGAAAACAAACGCCAGGTCCGAGTCGGGAACCCCGTCACTGGGGAAGGGTCTTTTGGTGAGGAAGCGTTATTTGTACTGCACATATGGCCTTATGGAGTCGGTCCATTGTTGGCTTCTCTTTTACTGAGCTGGCCCTTTACGGGCACCCAAAAAAGTCTGGACGACGGTCACTCTTCCTAGCGGGATTATGGGGATTGGGGCTGGATGAACTCAAATCTGTCTTTGAACAAAGCTCTGGCCCAGATTTTTGAGTGTGCGCAAGGTACTTGGGGATTGGGGCTGGACAAACTCAAATCTGTCTTTGAAAGAAGCTCTGGCCCAGATTTTTGAGTCTGTACGCAAGGTACTCCCGGCCTGAAAAAGTCAAAACTACGCACGCAACTTCGCGTTGTTTTGTTTGTGTGTCACCCTTGGAGCGTGGGTGGTTTCTCAGCACTTGTGAACACATCGGCATTGTTTCAGCCCTGCCGTCGTTTTCCCTCACTTGTCTTTGCGCTTTCACAGACCACTGCCACATATTTGCTGAATCCTACTGGCGTTCCACACGGTTTGTTGATGACGGTGCAGGTGGTCAGAAAGGATGCAAAAGAGCATCATTCTGCCCCAAGTGCCTGGTCAGGTGCTTTGCTGGGAAATCTGTTTGGCGGCTCCAAATATGCTATTTTCTCACATCTCTTTGGAAATCTCTTTGGCTGTGCCACTTGTGCTATTTTCTCAACAGCCAATGCATCTCAGCTGCCTAATGTTGACTTCTTGTTCTCCTTTTTAACTGAAACACCCAGTCTAGTTCATATAATGACAAATGGTGCGCTACCTTACCTAGAATTTCGAGCTTTTCCACCAAGTGGAATCTGATGCGGTAATGAAAGAAATACCTCACACAGATGTGAGATCCTATGTTGAAGAGGTTAGGCAAAGCTTCTGAGTTCTGCCCTGCTCCCTTTGCTTTCTATATATATAATCTGTGTGTATTCTCAAAACTCCCACAGGTTTCTAGTGCCTGTGGTAAAAAACAATAGGGTTCACCAATGTGGAATACCCTCCAGCATGGTGTAGTGGTTAAGAGCAGGTGCACTCTAATCTGGAGAACCGGATTTGATTCCCCAGTCTGCCACTTGAGCTGTGGGGGCTTATCCGGTGAACTAGATTAGCTTGTGCACCAACACATGCCATCTGGGTGACCTTGGGCTAGTCACAGTTCTTCGGAGCTCTCTCAGTCCCACCTACCTCATAGGGTATTTGTTCTGGGGGGGGGGAAGGGAAAGGAGTTTGTAAGCCCCTTTGAGTCTCCTTACTGGAGAGAAAGGGGGGTATAAATCCAAATTCTTCTTCTTCTTTAGGCTCACCTAGTTCCTACTTTATTGTCTTTTAGGTAACAAGCCAAACCAATTCCTTTTACCGAAGCTTTTCACTAAGGGTTCCCCCCCCAGTTTTTTAATAGTGTGATTCCATCTTGAGAACTCTTTTTACAAAAAAATTTAAGCGGCTCAGTGATGATTTCATCCTGTTGTTACGTCAGTTGTTTGCTCACGTTGACTAGTTTTACTGTCGATCATTCGGGCTGCTGTCTTTATGAGTTTATGGTATTTTCTTTTTTGGGATGCCTCAAGCAGGTTTCCAGGGGCACGGCAATCAAACTCCTTAAATAAAATAATTCACACAGTTTATGCAAATATTTTCCTCGGTGCCAAGTTTTGCTTTTGTTTTTTAAAAAATCGTTTATTCAAAACTACTGGGGAGAGAGGACCGTGTTCCACATTGGGCATACAAAAGTATTTCCGTCAAGGAATTAATTGATACAAGATGCCGCGACAGTTAGTAGAAGCTGCCTTTTAAGAAGATGATTAGCCCCATTCGTGGAGAATCAATCCATCAACAGCTATTAGAAATGACTGCTCAATAGAGTTTCCATGTTCAGAGACAGAATGCCCGGGCGTGTGCATAGCAAATCACCAGGGAAGGCTGTTTCCTTCAGGTCTCACTAAAGGCATCAAACAAAAGAGACCCGGTGGAGCTTAACTAAAGTCAATGTTTATGCTCTCATAAGTTCCTACCACCTTGAAGCTGCGCGTTGATCCCGGAATCTAATCCCCGATTGTCTCCTCCTTCAGTTTAATCGGGACAAGCACGACAAGGTGGATTCAAGCGGAGACAGCTCCATGTGTGAAATTTTTCACCATTCCTGGAAGGCCCTCGGCTGGCGCTGGCGAAACACGGCCCCCTAATAGAGTAATAAACCACAAAGCCTTTGTAAAAGCACATTCTGTATTTATACAACAGGCCGTGTATACAAGGGATTAAAATAAACCATTTATTCCTTCATCTTGGACAAATCACATTATCCAGAGACTAGAAGGAGCAAATCTTTCTGTTGTCAAAATAAACACTGGCTAGTCCCCATTCCCCCCCCCCCCAGCCTTCAAGAACCCACGCAATGTGAAATAAATGGCTTCAGCCTTCCAGAAGCAGAGCAGGGTGAATGGTCATGTCCCATTGTGGGGTCCAAGATGCAGGGAAGAGATCGGAAAAAGTCCCTTTTGATATTTGCTTCCCTTCATTGTGGCTGTTATTGTTTTGCTCTTGTTCTATGACCTAATTTTTTCCTTGTCTGACTAAACACCCCGATGCTTCAGTGCACGAGTTTCAGGAGGGAACCTCAGCCACTTCTCTTGCTCGTTTTGGAAAACAGAACCTCTTTCAGAACATGGCGTTAAGCCTACTTGATGATTTTTCATTCGAGGGTGGCTGGCCCTCACCTCTGTGAGATTGTTCAGCTCAACGCGAAAAAGGTCGGGTTTCACATTCTTCCGGAAGCCTAGATCACACATGAAGGTTGATGACCCACTGCTGAGAAACAGTGCTTGACCTGAGGCAAAAATCGGGCAATAGAATTTGTCCTTTTACTTCTTTATGCTCTCCTTTTCTCCCTAAGAGGACTCGAAGCATCTTGCGGCCCATTCACTTCCATTTTTTCTTACAACAACTTTGTGGGGTAGGTTCAGCTGAGGACGTGTGACTGGCTCAAAGTCACCCAGCAAGCTTCCATAACAAGAATCAGGGAAGAGCTGAAATGCTTATAGGTCATCATCACGGTCTTGAAACCTACCACAATTGAGGCTGAGGAAACACAAAAGGCAGAGGATGGCACGTGGCAGGTGAGAAGAGCCTGGCTGTACCTAGACAGAATCCCTAAGGGCAGAAACATGCCAGGGCCACGGGGCTTTGTTTGAAAAGCACCTGCAACCCCGTGCTCTAACACACTGCAAAAAGGCAGGCTAAATTGCACTTGATGTTGCTCCCCTACTATTTGATCAATTGGAATTTTTCTTAGTTTTTAATAGCGTGCAGGCTTTATCCTTCTCCCGACGTGCAACCTGGGAGGTCTCATAAGACTACATCAGGACCTGGCAGAATGAGGTTCTCAAATCGATCAGTGTCTCCCGACATCCGTGCCATCTCTCTCTTGCAAGTGGAAAAAGAGCCATCCTGAGGCCCAGCAAGATCTAGGCCTGTGCCAAACGTCATTTATTATTTCGTTGGCCCTTTGCACGGTGCACGCACCCAGAACTGAAGGCCACATAAATCCCTCCCCTCTTTGGAGACCCCTAGATCATGAGGAAAATATAGTTTTATTTCATTGCAGGAACGCAGGCCTTCCCTCTTTCAAAATAAAAAATGGCAAGGTATAAAAGGCATTCAGTGCAAAGCTGGGCCGGCTTTTGTCCCCAAGGTTTGAAATATATAGCACGCAACCAGATCCTAATTCCAGCCTGCTCCGAAAAATTCCAAATTACATCACAACCACCTATTTTAAATGCCGTTAAAACTGGCTCCGCTCCCCGAGCAGTTTTACGCACTGTTGCCTCCATTTGAAAGCAATGAGCTATCTGGCTTCATGGCACATTTGAAAATTCCCCTACCCACAAACTCCCCTGTTTTTCCAGATGAGTGTTTATGGGACCTTCCCGAATATTAATAATGGCAGTGTCCAAATCCAGTGTCGGTGTTTACGATTTATAGCCAGGCAGGGTGCCCAGTGGAAGCGATGAGTGAACAAGGGATTTACAGTTTTGTCTCCGGTAACTTATCTGAGACACTGAAGACCTGCCTAACTCAACCAGATCCAGGCAGAAACATGGAAAGTTAAAACAAACCCTAGGTCCAGGTGGCTTTGGAGACTGGCCCGCTCCTGACCACTGCAGAGGATTACAGCGAACCGGTTGAAACTCTGACTCGCCAGCTCTAGAACGACTGCAAACTTTTATGCAACAAGTAGGTTGAAAATTCTTTTTTTCTTTCTGGATTCCTCCCAGAGATATTCAGTGTACTAGTGAAATTATGACGATGACGACGACGATGATGATGATAAGTGATGTCATGTCACCACAACATGATCCTTCCACCTCTACAAGATTTTTTGGAAAGCTCAGCCCAGGGTTGAATCATACTACATTTAAAGCAGCGAATGGAAATGGAAGGGGGCTATTTAGGGTCCGGAAAAGGGTGTGACTGAAATCTGTCAGTAGTATCTTCTGCATTAACTCCCCCCCCACACACACACACACACACTCACTAATTAGCAATCCCAGATGTCTCCTTTGAAGATTGGGGAAGGGCTGCTGCGTGAAAGGGTGATAATTTCCTCCATGCTCATGACTTACTAAATGCGCTCTCTGTAGCGCATGTGCCTGCACCTGCATGGGGAGAAGCTGTAGATAAGTGGTAGAGCATTTGCTTTGTATGCAGAAGGTCTCGGGCTCCATCTGTGGCATGTGTAGCTAAAGGGATCCAAAAGCAGATGATGGGAAAGGACTTAGCCCAGGGGTCTGCAACCTGTGGCTCTCCAGATGTCCATGGGCTACAATTCCCATCAGTCCTGCCACTTGGCCATGCTGGCAGGGGCTGATGGGAACTGTAGACCATGAACATCTGGAGAGCCACAGGTTGCAGACCCCTGAGGTAGCCCTTGAAGAGAGTAGACGGTACTGATCAGGGTGCAGCAATGGCCTGACTCAGTAGAAAGCAACTTCACATCTTCTTGCGCTTGGACATGAGTCCTAAGGGTCTGTGAGATGCCCAGTCTTGTACACATGACTGAGATATGCTGTGAACTGTTGATAACACATGGTGGTGCGAATGTGCGTTTCCAGTATATCACAGAACCAGTGTCCTCCTGGCTTTATCAGGCAATTCGGAGGATAAGCCAGGGCCTGGTGTAGTGGTTAAGAGCGGGTGGATTCTAAACTGGAGAACCGGGTTTGTTTCCGCACTCCTGCTGGGTGACCTTGGGCTAGTCACAGTTCATTCAGAGCTCTTTCAGCCCCACCTACCTCCCAAGGTGTCTGTTGTGGGGAGAGGAAGGAGCTTGTAAGCCACCTTGTGTCTGCTTACAGGAGAGAAAGGTGGGGTATAAGTCTTCTTCTTCTAATGGGTGGCACCTTCAGTAATGTTCAACTATGTTTTGGGGAAACGTTGGGCAGTGAGTGACAGTGCAGGTGTCGCAAGGATGTCCGCTATTTCATCTGTCAAATGTTGGGCAGGTATGCAAGGTTTCTATTAATTATTTCCAAAATGGAAGCGAACGTCCGCCTGTGGCTGCTCAGACGCCGCCTTCATTCTGTGTCTCCACGTCCAGCATTTTCATGAATCAGCTGGCAGAAGAACTTGGATGCGGGGCTTGCCAACTCGTCCTGTGACACTCAGCTGAAAGATTGGTGTCATCACCCTGCTTGGTACCATGTCCAGTGTGTTGCTTTTGGACACAGAGGCACCAAATGGATTGAATCCAAGGCTTGGTTTTGTGCCACTGTTCCCCCAAGGCACAGCTGTGAGGCATGTTAAGTTTGTTACAAGACTGCCGGATCCTGCGCCTTTGCCAGGCCATCTGCAGTCGGTTTGTTCCCTGACTCATCTGGGATTTGGGGTACAGGCTTTTCCATCGGGGGGACTGGGGAGAAGGGCTGTGGTTCAGCGGTAGAAGATCTGCTTTGAAGGCAGACGATCCCAGGTTCGATCCCCGGCGACTGCAGTTAAAAGGGTCAGGCGGGAGACGATGTGAAAGACCTCAACTTGAGATCCCGGACAGCTGCTGCCAGTCAGAGTGGGCGACTCTGACAGGTGGTCTGATTCAGTATAAGGGAAATTCTTGTGGGATGAAGCATGGGAAAGTGACATTCCCTTATCTGTCATGAGGTCACTTTGGTGTCGTTTTCATATGAACTTGTTAGGCAATAACTTGTTTTCATATGAGTTTCTTAGGCAAACATTTCTTCAAGCAATGCATGATTGATGTTTGGAATATGCTGCCACAGGAGGTGGTGATGGCCACTAACCTGGTTAGCTTTCAAAGGGGCTTGGAAAGATTGATGGAGGAGAAGACGGTCTATGGCTACCAATCTAGATCCTCTTTGATCTGAGATTGCAAATGCCTTAGCAGGTGCTTGGGAGCAGCAGCAGCAGCAGCAGCAGCAGCAGCAGCAGCAGCAGCAGCAGCAGGCGGCACCTGGTGGGCCACTGCGAGTAGCAGAGTGCTGGGCTAGATGGACTCAGGTCTGATCCAGCAAGGCTCTTTCTTATGTTCTAAGATTACCATTAGAATCCGTTCTCTGGCCACCTCCTTGCATGGCGTAGTGGTTGAGAGCAGTGGACTCTTAAGCTGGTGAACCAGATTAGTTTCCCTGCTCCTACACATGAAGCCTGCGAGCCTTCGGCTAGTCACAGTTATTTGGAACTCTCTTAGCCCCACCTACCTTACAAGGTGTCTTTTGTGGGGAGAGGAAGGGAAGCAAGTCTGTAAGCTGCCTTGAATCTCCTTACTGGAGGAAAGGCAAGGTATAAATCCAAACTCTTCTTCTTCTTCCCACCATCAGAGGCTCCATAGTGTATAGTAAAGACAGGGCCTCCTCTGTACTGCACCCAAATGGTGGACATCGGTTTCAAAGACATAATTGCTTAGCATGGTCTTTGCCATCTCTATTTTAATTTTGTTTTGTTCTGTATTGTTGGAGTGGAGTTCTTCTGTATCCCTCCCTTATTAGGCTGTAGGGAAGAGAGGTTGTTAAAAACTGACCAAAGTTAATTTGACTTCTAACATCAGCTAAGCGGTTGTTGCTGCGATTCCTTTTTTCTTTTAACGCGGAATTTTTGTCTTGCTTTTTTAATTGCCAATCGGTCTAGCGTTTTGTGAACATTTAGACTGTTTTTGTAAGGCACTGTGGAAAAAAAAGTTTGATGGGGAAAAGGCAGCCCCCCCCCTCCCCGAAATAAGTTCTGGAGGCAGCCTAATTCAGCATGTCACATTTCTTGGGCTAACTTTTTTTTTTTAATTTATGTGTTTTTATTTCACTCCGTGCTGGACTTAGGGTTACAATTTAAAGGGGAAGACATGGCTTTGCCATTAGTAGTGGAATAATAACGCCTAGTGGTCTAGCTGCTGCATTATTTCTGAAATCTACTGCAGGGGTGCTTCGTGTTTTAGCATAACTTCTCTGATAAGAGTTTCCCAAGCTTGGTAGTTTATCTGCCCTCAACAGTGGTGCTTCCTCACCATGAGAGGTTCTACAGGTTCAGGCCTAGCTGCCTCAGTGAGTCTAGCGGGTGGGCCAAGTGGTCCAACATAGGCAGATGCTGCCAACGGAGCTCCACAAACCACCCAGAAGCCCAGCTGTAGCTTGGAATACAGGAAAGGACCCAGCAGCCTCCCTAAAGGGTTCTGTTCCCCAATGGTATTAAATGTACTATGGAAAACATTTAGCGGCCTTGCTGAATTCTAACAGATTTTGTTTGTTGTTCATATGCACGATGAACGTTTGCAACTTTTTGTTTTATTTTATGCACTTTGTCGGTGGTTTGTAAGATGTCTGGCAACTACACGGATGGGAAATAACGTCTTTGCTTTGTGCACAAAAGGGTACACAAATAATGCGTTTGTTTTGGGCTAGGGGAGTTCAGTAGTGTACCTTGCCAAGGGACTAAATTCTGTGTTGCTTTGTTTTCCTACTGGAAAGCAAAGTTGCAAAGCCATGTTTAGCTATTCTGGGGAAGAGGGGGGTATGTATGTATTTTCTCAAGCTAAAAGCAACTTTTTGTGGAAATATGTGGTGGGGGGCTTTCCATCTGCTCATTCCCAGTTTTTATAAGCAAAGAGCCCTACCCCCTGGCAAAAAACCTCTGTGTGTGTGTGTATATGTAGCCATCAATATATATATAAAAACTCAATACAGGTTGAAAACAAGGTAACGTCACCCAAATGTGAGGGAAACTCAACAGAGATTGTTGCCCTCTTGTCTCCTGTGGATCCCTTTCCATTTTCGCAACCTATTTCCTCTGCTATTTTTCATGAGCAGCGAAATCTCAGGGCTTTCTTCTGCCTCGTTCCTGACCAGCCTTTAGCTCGTTGGAGGTCACCACAAGCACTCTCTTTCTCTCTCACCTCATTCACCCAAACACACATCTGCTCGTCGGGATCCGGAGAATTCATTTCATCTAGCTATCGAACCTTTTCTTTCTTTCTTTTTTACTAGCCGGTTTTAAAGGCCTGTCTCCCTTGATTTAGTGATCCAATCGTGGTTGACAGAGAAAAAGGAGTACAAAAAGAAAGAAACAAAATAATGAATAAAAGGTCCCGGAGAACATCTGGAGTTGCTCTTAGGCAATACGCAATATCCCAGGCCAGATGTTGGGGGACTGACTTCTTACTTGTGAAACATCAACATGTCAAAATTTGAAATTCCAGTCACACCATTCTTTTCTTCCCCTTGATCCTGGTCCTCCTGGACCACTTGGCTGACTCCTTCCAGCCTCCGTTGGTGCTTTTGGTTCTGGTAACCTACTTTGTTCATTCCTTGAAACAAAGATATGGTTTGTAAAAGAGGGACTCCATTATGTAGCCATCAAGATGTATCAGAGAGTTGTTAATGGGCGTACAATCCAGCGTTCAGGAATTCAGCTTGTATTTGTAAATGTCATGTACCCAGTGGTGGGATTCCGCCAGTTTGCGCCACTTCGGCAGAACCAGTTGTTAAAATGGTGCTTGTAAACAACCAGTTGTTAAATTATTTGACTCCCACCACTGCATGTACCTGGTCACAGTTGTGAAGATATGAAAATCAGAGGCAACATCTAGAGCTTCAATGCTGTGACCACATTGCATTTCATGACTGCTACAGGCCAGCAGAAGCAGAATGAAATATGCAAAAATAAGTAAATGTATGCAGATCCAGATCAGGTGGAAAAAAAACCCCACTGTCTCCCCAACTGTGAATGGCTAAGAGCCAATGCAATCGCCATGGTCTCTTATTGCGTCACTCAAGCATCCACTTGGATGACACGGGTGGAGGACTGGCAGTACTTATAAATGGAACTCTGCTTGGTTGAATGACGTTTTTTTCAGAAATAGAAAAGCCACGCACATACTCCCTTGTGGACTACTAGCACAGCTCCTCTGGCTCTACGAGAATGATTTACATCCACTTTGGATCTGGCCCTGGGAGCGGAAAAGAAAGATGGCCCGTCAGCAGAAACGCCTGCATAGCATAGGCAAGGACATCTGTCACTGCAGTGGACACGCTCCATCAACTTCGCAGACCCAGCGTGACAGTAGTGGGAGGAGGGGGGAATGGGGAGGAGACCAGGCCTCTGGAGGTGTCATCCCTCATGGACTGGACATGCTTCATCTGTCAGTAGATTGGACAGCTCAGCACTCCCGGTGAACCCCAGGCACGCTCCATCTGCTCCCCCCCACACATGATTCCCATCAATCATTCCAGCCAAGGCACAGGCAGGAACGTCACAGGAGTGGCTGGTGTGCGAGCAAAATGTACAAAAATTGAAAAATGCTTACATATGCATCGGTTTGTTTGCTGCTAAATGGTGAACCAGCCACTGACAAGCAGAAAGCAAGAGTCTCAGGGAGGGTAGGAGAGGAGGCTGGAAGCAGAGAGTGGAATTCGGTACAAAGGAAAGGCGACCACGTAGGAGAATGTCCAGGGATTATTAGATGATGTCTTTCCTAACCTAGGCATTCATCTCTCTTCCTCCCACCCCAAATGAAATTTTCCCTTCCCTACCAGTTCTTCAGAAATGGACGAAGACGTTTCTCACTGGCCTCTCCGAGAGAAGGCCCGGGTTTGAAATGGTGCGGGGGATTAAAAGAGCTAGACATGAATATCTGTACCAAATGCGTGGCCTCCAGCACTTCCCAGATAAAAATAGGTACATGTGCTTCACATTAAATGAGAAGAGCTGCTCCTTGTAATAGTACAGCAATGAGGCTGAAGGTATGAGGAAGTCAAGGCCTGTCCAGATGGTAGGATTCACTGTTTGGGGTGGGGGTGGGAGGTGGGCAGGATGAGACAAGCATATAAGACAGCAGGGTACGTCGGTATCTCTTGCTGAGATGCCCCCCCAAATAAATAAGATGCAGAAGCAGATCTATGAAAGGTGTTTTGTTATGAGAATACCACAACATAAAGACATGATAATCTACCAAAACAAGCCAACTTTATCTGCATGATCCAGGGAAAAACCGAAAATGTTTGGGGACAGGAAGGACCTCACAGGAGCACATTATGCCATAGGAGCCATTTTCCCCCAGGCCAACTAATCTTGCTAGTTTTGAGATCAGTTATAATTTGGGAGGATGGTAGTCCTATTGGGGAAGAGAGTTGCCTGCCAACTGGTAGAAAGAAAAACAATGTCTCTTTTACTTGTGCAAAGTGCCTACTGTAGTGTTTCTGGTGATTCCTAGAGCTACCAGAAGTGACAACTAGTAGGTCTGTGAATCACCAAAAACTCTGGAGAGCCAGTGTGGTGGTTAAGAGCAGCGGACTCTAATCTGGAGAACTGGGTTCAATTCCCCATTCCTCCACAAGAACCCTGCTGCATGACCTTGGGTTAGTCGCAGTCCTTTCAGAACTCTGAGCCCTACCTACCTCACAAGGGTGCCTGTTGGGTGTGCGGTGGGGAGAGTCACGTGTAAGCCCCTTTGAGATTCCTTACGGCAGAGGAAAGCTGCGTATAAAAACCAACTCTTCTGCTGCCATCAACAATATGGTCATAGATAAGGCATTGTTTTTCTCCTTACATTTTCTCCCCAGGTCAAGAATGCTCTTCCCCCATTCAGCCCCAGTTTCTGCCCGCCAACCAGGTGAGCATCGGCAGGCAAAGGCTGCAATCACCCGGAGGTTTCCTGCCACAAGTGAGCACATGGGGACCCTAGTGGGGAACCAGACCCAACCTGGGTGCTCCGTAATGTGTGGAACTACTGTAAATCTACAGAGAGCGAATCAGCCCGCTTCTAGTTGTTCTGCTCCACCCCAGGTTCTTTATCTTGATGGCTCTGATGTCAGAAGAATGGGCTCCCATTCTTATAACTCCCTGCCAGTGTGTTGGCTCCAAGGAGGGGAGGGAGTATCTCCTGTCTCCTCTGTGTGGGGGAGAAGTGCTTTTACCTAGGTTGACCCCCCCCCCCCATAAGATGTCAGTTTCTTCACCTACAGATGTTGATAAGAATACGGGGCTTTCTGTAGAACTCCTGACCTCCTTTTGGGCACAGAGTATCCATTAGCCCGCACTTCCACAGAGCAAGGACACCAGGGCCTGTAGGCGTGGCCAGCCATCCCAATTTCCGAAGGTAAGGCCTTGGCTAATACGTTTCCCATCTATTTAGTTAGTTCCATTCATTTATTTTCCACACCTGGGTCTTTCGTCAGCTGTATCCCAACCGGGGAAACCACAAGTGCGGCCATCTCTTGTGAGGAGAATCCAAAACACACACGATCCGCCTCCAAGAAAGAAGGCTCCCTGGAGAGCCAGCGATTCGGCCTGGCTGGCTGGCTGGCTTGCCTGCCTACCTCAGCCACACCATTTCCTTCTTTCCTTCTAGAAGAGCCAGGGTCTCTGATTTAGTCTGGACAGCCAAGCAGTGTTCCTCAATAAAATCTCTCTCTCTCTCTCTCTCTCTCTCTCTCTCTCTCTCTCTCTCTCACTCACACACACACACACACACACACACACACACACACACACACACACACACACACACACACACACACACAGAGAGAAAATCACATTTTTAAGACCGACAGAGAAAATGAAATTTCCACTAGCCAAGCACTTTAGAAACACCGTGTGCCTTTCTCCTGCATCCTTCTCGTTCCTGTCCCATAATTTGTAACTTCCCCTATTGATCAGGGACAGTATCAGTTTTCTGGTCTGTGTCCCTAGTAAACTATTGTTCCTGCTTTGCCCCCATTTCCGTCCTTTGTTAGCCTGGTTTGCCGGTGGTTGTCATTCCTCGTAGTTCCCTTCTCTTTTACCTCTTTGGCTGCACGATCTGCAACTGCTGAGGTGTATGTCAAAACGTGAAGTGGTCATGTGTCAGGTGCCTGCGTTCATTAAAGAAACTGCCATTGCACAATTGTCTGGGGTTCTTTCCCCCAGAAGTAACGTGCCTATGCAAGCCAGTGCATGCGTCACAAGAATGTTTTCTTCAGTGGGCTCTTAGAAAATGTTCCGTTGTTGGCTCCGTTAAACTAATAAAAGCTAGAAGAAGGGGGACACCTGCCGTGGAGGAGAAGGACAGATGTATGTCTTGTGGATAAATAGCAACAGTGCATTTGAAACGCAAGCAGACAGAGACCAGTGCGTTGGGGAGGTCAGTTTCTGCGCTGGTGATGTGAGGTCGATATTCTTCCCTTTTGAAGCACTTGGCTGTCGCAGCTTTGTGTTTTGTTCAGGTGTGGTCTTAGCCAACAGACAACAGGGGCAGCTGCCTTGTGCCCTGTGCTAGGGAGGGTCTCAACCACTCACGGACAAAGAGGGAGAAAAAGAAGATGAGTAGGCTACCACCACTGTCTAGGTCTCTGGCCACCTGCTTGCAGTGATAGCCGCTCACACCTGCCCTGCCTGGGGCTTGGACAGCCAACTTGCCGTGACAGTTCTCTCTGACATCACATGGGAGGAGGATCGCTCCTTGCTTGGTCCTGGTAGGGGGGAGCTGGCGAGGGTCCCCTGGTGCGGTCTGATTCTGAGGCTTTGTCCTACGCTTTTGCCCAGGGTCCCAGAACCACGACAGCTGCTCCTGTGAGTCTCTCCTGCCATCTCACTTACAGGAAAACAAACCAGGTCACACTGGCCCCAGAACTCCTTCTTACTTGGGGCCATTGGCAGCATGCGAGAGTACCTTTAACTAAAAGAACAAACCCCCTCTTGGCTTTCAAAGTGCTGTGGGGGGAGTTTACACTGTGATCTTTGGTGTGAAACTTGGCATAGGCTGTTGTTGTTTTTTTTAACCTGTGAAATGTTGGAGGGTATGGAAATAAGATTTTGTGTTGCCTGGCAGACAGAAGCCAACAGGTGCAGTCTTTGTCCCCCATTACAGCTCCGTGCTGGGGGGGCGGGGGGGAGGGGGAAAGCTACAGCAGATGACTGTTTTCCCCGTCATTTTATTTTATTTCTTTACTTAACCCTGTAACTCGCCCTATCCTGAAGGCAGTTGGTTTAAAAAGAACATAAAATATCCAGCTAAAATCAAAAGCAGCTGTTTCACAGTTTAAAAGTCAAGGAACTTTCTCAGGGAAGCCACGGGCCCAGCCTTCCTCCCGTCAGCAACGGCTACATTGCTGGGGGTCAGGTGTCTCGAGCCAGCTAGCTTCCATTTTGCCAAGGTGGTGACCAAACTGTGTTAGTACAGTGGGGAGGGTGTGCGATCCCTGTTGTGCGAACTTACATACCATCTTCTTACCTGCGGTGGGCGGGGGCGGGGTGTAGAGGCAACCAGGTTTGCTCGGGCAAGTGCTTGGGTTGGTTGTGAAGTAATCCTTCTCCTTACCTTCCCTGCTGTGATCATCACAGCCGTATAGATCACTGATCGGCCAACTCTTATACCCGTCCAGAAGTCGCCTCCCTTTTGCTTCAGTTCTCAGACGACTTTTAAAAAATGCATCTAGGAGAAAGTTGCAAATAATTGTTTGAAAGTATCAGCATGCACACTCCTGGGGGAGGGGACTAAAAGCCAATAGACAGCCTGTCTGAAGCATAGGGTTGAAGGAGCAGCCCCCATCTTTTGATTGACAGCCAAAAGATGTTGGGAAATGGCTTGTTCCACAGTGGGGGGGGGGGGGGCAGGAGCCCATATTGGGCCCGATTGATGGCCTCAGGTTCATTTATATATTTTGTCATTAGCACAAAAGCCAGCAATGTGTAAATGCAACCTAGATCTTGCTTTGTAAACAAGGAAAGGACAGAGTTTGTGTTCCAGGTCTTCTCTGGGATGCTTCTGACTGAGCTACATTGATCTAACAGACCATCTCCGCCTCATCCTTGGGATATCCCATACATTCGCAAACCACTGTCACCATCCCAGAACTTTCACTGACCCTGGGCTGGTGCTAATTGCACAGCTGGAAGGGCCAGGAATGAAAACATAGGGCTACGGCCACAGTGGGCAGCAGTAAATATGCAAGTGGAACCTATGTGGTGTAGTTGTTAAGAGCAGGTGGATTCTAATCTGGAAAACTGGGTTTGATTCCCCACTCCTCCACCTGAGTGGCGGAGGCTTATTTGCTGAACCAGATGTGTTTCCGCACTCCTACATTCCTGCTTGGTGACCTTGGGTTAGTCACAGTTCTTTGGAACTCTCTCAGCCCCACCTGCCTCACAAGGTGTCTGTTGTGGGGAGAGGAAGGGAAAGGAGCTTGTAAGCCACCTTGAGTCTCCTTACAGGAGAGAAAGGTGGGGTATACATCCAAACTCTTCTTCCTCTTCTTCTTCTACCCCTTAAGCAGTGTGATTCCAATATCCATTAATCTGCCTTTTTCAACAGTTGCTTTCCCTGGTTCCAGGTGCCTTTTTCAAAATGATCCACGTATATGTAAATGGTTCAAGGAGAGTGTGGGTGAACTCCCTTCAACAGACTGGGTGTAGCAAGGCGGTTTCCAGAGTCAGTTTGCTGGCTATGGCAGGAGATAGGAGATGTGGTCAGCGAAGGCAGTCCAAGGTCAAGCACAGGTAATTCCAAGTTCAAAGTGTCAAAGCCGGAGAACGCAAATCCAAAAGGCATTGTCAGGTCCAGTCTAGGTTTGCAGAGATTCTGAGATATCGCTCATCCAGGAAGGCTACTCAGGGGGTGACGTGGCTCCCATGCAAAGTTCTCTTTGCCGGCTGCTTGAAAAGGAAATTCTCTTGCTGGGTCAGATAAGCCAGCTGCAATTAATGAGGCTGTTCTGGCATTTGAAGCTAGGTGTGATCCATCTGCCTCAAGGCTGCAGGATTGCGATGTGGATCTTGCGCTTCTTTATGCCTTTCCTGGATTTCTTGTCTCAAATGCCTCCTCCTTCTCCTCCTCTGTTCTAAAGACTCTGCCGACCCTGAAGATAAGACTGACCAGTTGCTAGGCTTCAGGCATGGCTTGAGTTCCTGAGCTGCAGGTCTGGGGGCTCATGACTGCTTCTCTGTTCTAAGTCCTTCCAACGAGGTGTCCTCTGTTCTCAGCTCAGGGCTGAGACTGACCTCCTCACCTGAGAAGGTGTCAGCAGGCTTCTCCAGAACAGTGTTGTACTCAAGGAAGATATTACTTAGGAAAGGTGCTCATTCTTAGGATAGAAAGGCCTCTGCGCTTAAAAATGTAACTGTTTGCAGACAATCCAAGACAAAGCGCATGGGCACATGGTGAGAGGGTCCTAGAACTGTTTGGCAATGATAAGGAAACCACGGTGCTTTTCCATCCGTCCCTTGGCGCTCCACCTGGAAGCAGGCCAGCCCCGCCTACTGTGGAAGGCTGGTTTGCTGCCTCGAGAGGTATCCTCATCTTGAACTGAACCCTGATCCTGGAGTTTTGGCACAGCAGAGCGGGCCAGGTAAGAAAACACAGTGTGCTCCGTGCAAAGCCAATACAGGTGGCTCCCCTGTGGCGCAAGCGCGCAGCCAGGGCGCAGCGTTCAGACAGCCCCGAGTTACCGGAGCCCGCGATGGTAATGCTAAACAGGTGAGGCAGTCTGTGATAAGCTCCAAGGAATGCTAGCTCAGCAGCTGTGGGCAAGCCGCCCGTTCAGAACTTGGATGGGACAATTAAGTAAATAAGGAAAGGCTAGAGAGCCGGATCAAAGTTGGAGAGAGCCAGTTTTATTTATTTGGAAAAGTCGGATTATATTGGCAGATGTGTATTTTTTTAATAGGGGGAAAAAAGGCCTTTCGAAAACATTGGCCCTGATTTGAGGTTTCCTGACAACCGTGTCATTTTTTTTCAGGGTTTCTTATGGGAAAGGAAAAGGGTGTTGCAGGAGAATATTTGAAGAGGCCCGGGAGATGGGGGCCCACATCGGAAGGCATTCCCTGCTTGCCCTTGGTATTCCCCGAAATGGAGATTTTGAACTGGGTGCTGAAGGTCAGCCAAACTTAATGGGTCTCCTTGTGACAGCGCTCCTGGCCGTCATGTTGAGATCATTCCGTTTTTGAGCTTTCAGCTAAAAACAGGAGTGTTCCCCTTCGAGGAACTTCCAAGGGATGTGAAGGGTGGGCCGTGACCAAGGGTCAGTGGACAGCTGTCAGTGCTGCCTCAGAATCGGTCTAGCTGGATGTTGATACATTGCCACAGCCATACCTCCGGGCATGCCTCAAAGAGGATAAGAACCTCCTAGGTACTTTAAGAAAAGGAGGCACGTCAGGAACTGGATGTCCTGGCACAGCATCAGAGAAGAACGTAAGAAGGCGCCTGCTGGATCAGACCAGAGTCTATCTAGTCCAGCACTCTGCTACTCGCAGTGGCCCACCAGGTGCCTTTGGGAGCTCACAGGCAAGGTGTGAAAGCAATGGCCTGCTGCTGCTGCTGCTCCTGAGCACCTGGTCTGCTAAGGCCTTTCCAATCTCAGATCAAGGAGGATCAAGATTGGTAGCCATATTCCTGGCCCCTGTCAGGAAAACGGGGCGCGGTGCTGTGCTGGGCCAGGGGTCACCCAGGTAGGAACAGAGGGTCTCCTGTGCATGGCCAAAAGGGAAGCCAAGAAGTATCAGATGAGCTCAAGCTTTCATCCAGTGACGGAGGCCACGTGGAAAAGATACTTCATCCCCTGCATACCTCTTTGAGTCAGTGGGACCAACCTCTGACCAACCTGCACAGAAATCAGCCACACTTGCAAGGAAGCCTCTTTATATCGGTTGGCCAGATCCTTATAAAGTTTTCTGGCCCAGACTTGGTCGTTACTTCGAGCAAACAGGACACGCTTCTTTTCTGGGCCCCTAATCTCAACTGAGGAAGCCCTAGGACACTCCAGTTCAGCTCAAGTTCCACACCCCCGGCGATGAGAAAAAGTCTTATGTTTGTGGTGGCCATGCAAATCCATGTTGTCAATGTTATTTTGCACGCATTCATTTTCCCCCGCCCAGCCTTATGGGCGTCATAGTCTCTCTCCCCGCCCTTTCCGACCACACGCATCATGTAATTACCTAACCCAACGATCCTAGAATGAACTTCATCTACCGGTCAAATGCTAAAGTAGCCCCCACAGCTATTGCGTGACTGCTAAGCTGTTCGGCACACCACTTGAGTCAGACGGAGCTTAAGCGAGGCGATCCCAAGCTCAGTTTGCTAGTGATTGTAACTGATAAGCAGCGTCTTTGACCGCTGAACATATTTGCCGTTACATTCTCCGCGTCCCTAAACCTACTAGAAGCTCTCTCCCATCAAGGCACTATCCGCTTTCATGTTCTCCTGCGCTCTGAGTCGACCAGCAGTGTCACAGTTGGGCACATTTCATCACCACGACCCCCACCCGCTATCCAGTCCCAAGAAGTTGGCCGTACTTTACCTCAGCTTAAATATCTATAGTTCCTCCAAGTCTTTTTTTTCCCTGCATCCCAAACTATTTTGTCTTGCTTTCCTCTGAGTTCTCTCCACTTAGGGGGGAAAAACAGCAAAACTGAATACGATATACTCCGTCTAGGATGCCTGACTGATGCCAAGCAAAGCAGGACGACTGTTTCTTGTGTCTTTCAGACAATGCTCCTGCCAAGGCTAAGTAAAAATGCTTTACTCCCCCCTCCCCGCCCATTTTTCCCTGTTTGCTGACTCATATTTAGATTCTGATTTTCTGTGAGGACTGTGTCCTACTCAGTATCTTTTTTTTTTCTATGTAAGGTGCAAATTTTTTTCTTGGTTGCTGTGGAACGCACTTTGACTCATAAATTATGGAAGGTGGTCATTTCATCCTTACAGCAGTAGGACGTCAGCAAAATATTTCACAAAAAGCATGGGTTTGAAGTTTGGCTTCGGTACTGGGATTGCACGCGTCTGACTCCATTTTGAAACGGTCTCAGATCGTTCAAGTGTGGTCAGCGCGGAAAGTGTGCTGAATATTCTCACTTCATCCTCCAACTCCGCCCTCTTTTGGGACCCCTTGGAAAAATAATTCTTAGCGTCGTGGGACCAGCCCAAAGAATAAGAAACCTTTATTTCCTGGAAATACAATGCATTTTCTTGTAGGGACATGGCTTAAACTGCTTGATCCTTTTAGCTGACCTTTTCCGCATCTCACCCAGCTCTGCCGCATCATATTTTTTGGGATAAGATTGCTTCGAACAGTACATGATGTTACAAACACAACTGCTCTGTAGAAAGGCCCAATTATGCCATGTGACAAACCTTTTTCTGTAGAAATCCTTCACGGTGAGGCCTGGTTTTGTAATGTTCAGGTCAGCTACCTCAAAAATGCCTTTCCTCTCACAATCTGCTCTTTTTTAAAAAAAAATGTATATGCTAATTTATCAGTATGCATGCATGACTAAAACGCTAAGCCTGTTGCCTAGGTTAGAGACCAAACCGACAGAATTGCAGAAAATCTGGCCGGGCAGTTTATTTAAAAAGCCAGCCAACTGCGCACCAGAAAGCGGTGTGCTGAAGGAGACGCAGCCTGCTGTGTGTGACCGCGAGGCAAAATAAAGACACGCAAAACTAGGATGGGAAGGTCTGTGTTCTTCTGGGGCAGGAAATTGTTGGGCTTTGCGAGCTTAGGACCCACCTTCTAAGAAAACAAACTCCGAGCAGCAAAGGAGCGCTTTCCAGCCCAAAGAAAGGAGGGCAGGCAGGAAGCTGGCTCTGGCAGCCAAGAATGTGAACTATGTTCCAACTCCTAGGCAGGTGTGCAGCGGGGTCGGCTTACCAAACATGCCATTGGGCTGTGCTTAACTGCGGGAGGGGGTGGGAGGAGGAGAATCAGAGAAGTTCCTTTTCTCCAGTACCTTTGGGAACAAGGGAACAATCATGTTGGAAGCCAACCTTTCTCAACCCTCTTTTGCTCCTTATCCTTCCTCCTGCAGCTTTGGCCAAGTGAAAACAGGGTAGCCTACCCTGTTTTCCATTGGCAACTGCTTGTTGTGTAAGCAGCACATTAAACCTTTTCTACAGATTGTGACAACTAGCACTCCCTTGGAAAGAATTCTGGATCTCAGCTGCAAATTTGCATCTGTCTGGGGGTGGAACTCTGTGGCATGCTCTGGAATATGGGCTTCCTAACTGGTAACACAGGAGGAATTCACAGCCATTGACTTGAGCACTCCCTGCAGAATTAATCTCAGGTCTCTGCTCTCTGCCTCGGGGCTTCTTCCATCCTTAGAGCTGGGCTGCTGGAGGGTAAACAGTC
This sequence comes from Sphaerodactylus townsendi, assembly GCF_021028975.2. Lineage (NCBI taxonomy): Eukaryota > Metazoa > Chordata > Lepidosauria > Squamata > Sphaerodactylidae > Sphaerodactylus > Sphaerodactylus townsendi. The sequence continues at coordinate 153,687,837 of NC_059428.1, forward strand.
AAAGCTGCCAGGAATGGACTTTTCAGTCAAAACCGATACCAGATCTCAGAGGGGTCCCCAAGTGACACTGTGCTGCATAAAGAAAACCTTTTCTCTTATCATCTAATTCCTCTCGTTAGCACAGTGTCAAACAGGGATCTAGTGTGACATGGGCTGCATGGGATGAAAAGGCAGCTGAGAAATGAAGCAAAAAAAGATGAATAGGGCAGATTAAGAACCGTTTGGAAACCCAACTGACAGATGAGAAGGGAAAAAGAAAGGAAGGGAAACCCCTATAGTGCAAAAATCTATATCTATAAACGCGAAACAGCACTGACTGACTGACTCACTGACTCATCAAAAGAACTCAAAAACCACTGAACCTACAAAGTTTAAATTTGGCACACTGGTTCATTATGTGGTTTAGGTGCTCACTAAGAAAGGATTTTTCAAAATATTCAGTTTTACTCGAGTTATTACACATTTACTGTTTTGACTGCTCATCTCTGGCCATCTGCGCGAACATTCTAAGGGCAAACCAGCCCCTCAGTCCACAGACATGCTGCACGAACCTTCTAAGGGTGACAGTTAAACACCACCAGCTTCAACAAACAGGCTGCAAACAAGCATGCTGAATGTCACCCCGAAGTTAACAGACAGTCTGTGAAAAAGTACTCCTCCACCCACCCTCACGTTAACAACACCGCGACAGCCAAATACAATAAAAACGGATCACAAACCACACTATCACCTTGGACTACAAAACATTTGTTGGGTTTTGCATATGGACATCAGATTGGTTACTGTGCAGACAAGTTTACTGCTCTCGGCCTCCGATCACCCTGTGCATCATGCTCTGAAGTGGCGGGATGAGTCCCCAGGAATGTGCTGCAGTGGTGGTACAGTCCAGCTCCCTGCCCTTCAACCCTACCCTGAACCTCTTCACAGCCTTCTCACTCATTAGCATCCAATGGCAGAACACTTCCTTTCTGCATCCCAAAAATACAACGGCTGCTTCCACATGATGTCTTTTGGAGCCCACCAAGTGAAAGAGTAGCGTACCACAATGTTCATTGCATTAGAAAAAGACAACTACAGGAAGCTGCTGCAAAACATGCGAAAACAAACCCATCAGTCCACAGACAAGCTGTAAGGAAATATGCTGCATGTCACCCAGAGGTGGGATCCAGCAGGTTCTCACAGGTTCCTGAGAGTAGGTTACTAATTATTTGTGTGTGTCGAGAGGGGGTTACTAATTGGTGATTTTGCCACGTGATTTTTGCCTCAGTTACGTCCCTCCTCTAAGCAGTAGCATGCAGAACTTGAAGCAGTCTAGCAGGAGGTGCACCGGCGTGCATGGGGCAGCTCTAAGCCCTCTTCGCGGCATTCGCTTTCTCTCGCCCAAGGACCTGGCCTTAGCGGCCGCATCCCGTTAGCCGCAGCAGCACCGCCCAGGAATGCCCCACCCCTGGAATGCCTGGCCACGCCCCCGTTGTGCCCCACCCAGCCCCATTGGCGCTACACCACAGTTTGAATCCCACCACCATGGGAACCTGTTACTAAAATTTTTGGATCCCATCACTGATGTCACCCCCAAGTTCACAAACAGGTTGTAAAGAAGTATGTTGAATGTCACCCCGAAATTCATAGAGCGCCTGTGATGAAGTATGTGTAATGAAGCACGGGTGCCCTTCTAGTAAACAAATAAGGCAGATACGTTACCTGGCACCTGAAAATACAGCAAAGGCAACTCCAGGCAGGCCTCCCTTGAAGGAGAGTTGCAGATATGGAGCACAGTTCCAGAAAAGAGCACTTTTCTTGTACTTGTGGGATGGGTAACTACACAGCCAAGATCCCTTTATCCACGTGGCTGCATCTTTCCTCCTCTGAGTTGTCTATTATTGGGAGGACACTGAAATGAAAAGGGAGAGCAGGTTTGTAGGATCAACTATTTCAAGAAACTCAGCGGGCATTTCCCACAAGCTGAAGCAAGTGCTAACCTGGCATTCTCTTCCTCCCGGCTCGTGACAAGGAGTAAACACCTGCTAGGTTGTGTCTTTAAAAAACAAAGCAAGGGAGAAGTATTCAGACATGCTAGCATGGCCCGGACTAACTTGATCGACAGATCTCAGAGGCTATGTGGGGTTGGCCCTGATTGGTATTTGAAGGAGTGACCACCAATCGGAGTTCAGGGTTGTGACGTCAGAGGCAGGCCTTGGCAAATCACCTATGAACATCTCTTGCCTTGAAAACCCCATCAATCGGCTGAGACTTGACAGCATTTCCCACCAGCATTCGGACATGCGTCCCTGCACTTGATTGGAAATGGTGCAGCCCAACAGAAGTTGCCCCGTGGTACTGCTCTGATAATATATTTCTGCTCCAGATCTAAGCAGCTGGTTTCCCCGACCCCCCACTCTGAGAATTAACTAAAGTTTCTCAAGAGGAAGCTGAGCCCTAAAGAACGTGCAGTCCGGTAGCTCTGTTCTAACCCATATTTAACAGGACATTCTCAAAAACATAAAACAGCGGCAGAGATTTATTGCGGCCCAGCAAACAGGCTCAGGATATATGTGAACTACGTTTTCCGCTGTCACAAGAACGGGTTTCAGCTGTCCTCTTTTATCCCTCGGTCACTTTTCTTTCCTCACCCCCCTTTCTCTCAACTTTGCCGCCCGTCCTGCCAACCCCTTTCCAGTGTCTGTTTGGCCAGTTTGTCAGCTGAGCAGGTGTACAGCAACTCACAAGTGCCCCCCCCCCTTTTATTTAATTTTTTAATTAGACGATAAAGAATGCATCCTTTTGAGGTCAGGAGCAGATTCCTCACATCCCTAGCATTGCTGCGCTGTAACCTTATGCCAGTTAAAAGGGTTTTCTGCTGGGCCAGGTTGGAAAAGAATCTCTGCCCCCCCCCCCCCGCCCCACACACACACATCAACACACAAAACACACCTGCGGCTTTTACTTTGCTGCCTTCTATGACAACCCTTGCTTGGGACTTGTGGTTCCTCCCCCCCCCCCCTCAATTATTTCAGGTGATGATTAGCAGAGGCAATCTGGCCAGTTACAAACTGAGTCAAGGCAGGGATGGGAATGAACCGTGGGAAGGCCGGCGCAACTCTTTGGGAATCCTCCCACCTTTGATTTTGGCACGATAATGCTTGATCTCCTCAAAGTCCTGGGCACATGTTTAACTCCAGTTCACCCAGCCCCCATTCCTCCCTGTACAGTTATAATAAGCTTAGGGATTGGGTCAGTTTGTGGGGTGGCAGGGTGAAAGGGAATGTATACAGAACTGAATGAATGGTAATTTGGGAGCGCCGTCAAGCTTTGGCCCGCGTTGTATTTATCAGTCTCATGAATTTCTGTGGCTGGAGATGACGAATAATGTGTAATTGTTGAAAAGAGAACTGCCCTGTTTAGTCCTACATGAGAATCCCGCCATTTTGCTTGGAATTGGATCTTAAGTCTCAAAATGTGAGGACTTGGCAGCAGACAATACGACTCGCAGTGATCTATATCTATACACGCGAAATACCACTGACTGACTCACTGACTGACTCATCAAAATAACTCAAAAACCATCAAACCTACAATGTTGAAATTTGGCACACCGATTCATTACGTACTCCAGGTGCTCACTAAGAAAGGATTTTTCAAAATATTCAGTTTTACTCGAGTTATTACACATTCACTGTTTTAACTGCTCATCTCTGGCCATCTGCACGAACATTCTAAGGGCAAACCAGCCCCTCAGTCCACAGACATGCTGCACAAACATTCTAAGGGTGACAGTTAAACACCACCAGCTTCAACAAACAGGCTGCAAACAAGCATGCTGAATGTCACCCCGAAGTTAATAGACAGTCTGTGAAAAAATACTCCTCCACCCACCCTCACGTTAACAACACCGCTACAGCCAAATACAATCAAAGCAGATTACAAGCCACACTGTCACCTTGGACTACTAAACATTTGTTGGGTTTTGCATATGGAAATCAGATTGATTACTGTGCAGACAAGTTTACTGTTTGCTCGACCTCCGGATCTCCCTGCAAAGCGTCGTGCTCTCCGGGAAGTGGCGGGGATGAAAGTGATAATGCGTAGCAAAGCACGGGTGCCCTGCTAGTGGGTATATATGGCAAACAGAAAGGTACCAGCTGGGCATCAGGAAGAAATTGTTTATTTTGAGAGTAGGTCAGTGGTGGAATCAGCTGTCAAGGGAAGTAGCGAGCTCCCCCTCTCTGGCAATCTTCAAGCAGTGGCTGGTCGAAACCATGCCAATTGGCCATGCTGGCAGAGGCTGATGGGAATTGTAGTCCATCACCCTGTGCATCGTGCTCTGAAGTGGCGGGATGAAGTATGCATAGTAAAGCACGGGTGCCCTGCTAGTGGGTATATATGGCAGACAGAAAGGTACCAGCTGGGCATCAGGAAGAAATTGTTTATTTTGAGAGTAGGTCAGTGGTGGAATCAGCTGTCAAGGGAAGTAGCGAGCTCCCCCTCTCTGGCAATCTTCAAGCAGTGGCTGGTCGAAACCATGCCAATTGGCCATGCTGGCAGGGGCTGATGGGAATTGTAGTCCATAACATCTGGAGTGCCAAAGGTTCGCCACCACTGCTCTAGGATGATCTTGGCCCTTCCAACTCTATGATTCTATGACTGGCCATGCAGATACAAAGATTCTTTTCATTAAAGCTCAACTGGATTTAGTCAAAGATCCATCTAGACCAGTCTCCTGTTTCTACTGATGCACAATCAGATGCCTCTCGCATGGTTTCTTACGCTTTTCAGTATTTACAATTGCAACATGTGTTTGTATCTAAATATGGCCATGCAGCATTAAGTATCTCAGAGACTGCTTTGCTCCTGGAAACTCTGAATTGAATTGGTGCAGGAAAAGAAACCCACAGTATTTTTATAAATGTAATGGATGTTGATTAATAAATACAATATACATAGAGAGAGAGTCTTAGAAATGAATGAAATAAGCAGCTAGATTGTCCTGTTTTGGCAAAACAATGGGATATGGCCTTGAAGTTTATACCTGCTCTCTTTATGGATCTTAAGTTGCTACTTCAACAAAAATATAGTTAAGATACAGTAGACACCACCGTGACTCTCGAGCAAAGAAATGAGTAAAGTGTCTAGCAACTCGCAGGATGCACACCTGAAACATATGTTTTGGGCATTTCCAATCATTCAGTTTTTTCCTGGGAGGAAGTTATCAATGTATTGGAATGTTCATTGGTTTTTGAAGATGCTTATATATTTTTAAACTATCTGCCCATTTCTTGGAGGCTTATAGTCAACAAAAATTGAAGAAAAAAAGCCATGCCTTTACTACACTTAAAAAGCATGCATTACAAGAGAAATAAATGCTCCTCCTTCTGGTAAATTAATGGACTGCAGACCTTACATCTGTATCAGTATTTGAACACATAGCATAGAGGTGACAATTGTGTATGGACCTTTTAAAAAATATTTGGAGACCTTCTTGATGGATTTTGAGGGGAGGACTTGTATTTGTATTTTTATTTTTATACCCCCTTTCTCTCCTGTAAGGAGACTCAAAGGGGCTTACAGTCTCCTTTCCCTTCCCCTCCCCCCACCACAACAAGCACCCTGTGAGGTGGATTGGGCTGAGAGAGCTCCAAAGAACTGTGACTAGCCCAAGATCACCCAGCTGGAATGTTCAAGCTAGTCTGGTTCACCAGATAAACTTCTATAGCTCAAGTGGCAGAGCGGGGAATCAAATCCGGTTCTCCAGATTAGAGTGCACCTGCTCTTAACCACTATACCATGCTGGAGAGATAAATATGTGTTGGGGTTAGAACTGGACAGACTGTAAGTTGTGTGTTAGTTGCTTCTGACTGATAGCAACTCTGCCAATCAGTGTCATCCAAAAACGGTGTTGTTGTTTTTTGTTAACAGCCCTGCTCAGGTCCTGCCAATTGAGGGCCATGGCTTCCTTGATAGAGTCAATCCATCTCATGTAGGTTCTTCCTCTTTTCCGGCTGCCTTCCACATTTCCTAGCATTTTCCCCCCGGTTATTCTTGCGTACGTGCTTTCATTTGAACGTATGTATTAAATCTGTCTGCATTCACATAGGAATGAACATACCAATCCCCTGAAAAAGGGCTCCCAATCGTGTGGAGAGACATTCACACATCCATAGGCTCTTTGCATGCATACAAATGTGTGCATAAAGGGTGAGGGGGGTCGTGCCCCATGCTCCTACCCCCTCAAGCATAATCAGCCTGGTTCCTTGAATAATCTGACAAAGTTGTACCCTTTTCTTTTTGGATTCTGATATTTGGGAACGATCACGCACCTACAGTTCTGGAGGATTCTTTCCCTGGCCCGTTCCTTTCCTTGGTTTGCTTACCAAACCTTCCAGAGACAAGCAGCCGGCTGTAATTTTTCTTCTGGTTACCAGACTGCCAATAGTGGAGGTTATATTGCGGAACCAGTAAAAGTTATTTCAGCAAGCGTCTGTGTGGTCTGCGTTGTTACTGAGTCTGGAGATAACTTGATTGGAGGCAGGCCTCTCCTTGCAGCCTGGATCTCGCTTGCCCTCCCCCAGTGTGGCTTTCGGCCCGTTCTCTGCCAAACCACAGCCACGCTACTGACCTCATCATGCTACGGATTTGGGGGGTGGAATAATTTGGGGGTGAGTGGGGAGCATGCCCTTATTTTATTTCATCCGAGTGACAGATGTTTGCAAGTGAACGGGGGGGGGGGGGGAACCCTCTCCCCATCCAAGAAAACACTGTGTTGTTTTTCGTCGTTGTTATGATGGTATAAAAATATCATTTTAAATCAATTTTTCAAGGCGGGCGGATTTATTTCCTCGCTCGGCTTTGTTATTTTTGTATTCAATCATTTTGCTGAATAACTTTGTTTTTCCTTGGCTGGTTCCCCCCTGCTTTTCTCTGTCACTCTCCCTTTTCCATTTCAAGTTTTAAACTAATGGCATCAGAAGAGATATTCATTTTCACAGTTCCAGTTCATTGAGAACAATAAAGGCAATAAAGATGTTCTCATCACTCCAGAATGTTAAACATTTGCTTGTGGTTGAAAATTGCAAATCTATATATCTATATATTTTTAAAAAACCAGAATTAGAATGTTGATTTTTAGAGACTTTTAGGAAAATTTCATCCTTCTTTTCTTCTCTTATTTTTATAGACTAGCTATAAATGTTACAGATGGTGGACAACCCCATGTACCCCACAGGAGTTCAGATGTTCTCTTGCTCGAAACATGTGGCCTGCAATGAAACCAAGCTTTGGGTCCAGATGTAGACGTGCACAGTCAATTAATTCAGTGTGGGGGCTGTTTAGTTCCATCCCTTTTTCATTTTTAAATCTCTTCCTCTTGTAAAAAAAAACAACAACCCCAACCATAACAACTTTGCTCTGGAGAAAATCATCTTTCAGTTTATGAACCACTGTGGTAAAAACGAGATGAGGTCGGTGCTAGTGACCTTACATAAGCATACATCACCAGAAGCAAGAACCGTTCCCATAAGTAATTTGTGCATCTGAATATGAGTATGTGTTTGTGAGGGTGCGCAGCGCACTACGGTGGACAGGACAGCACATGCAAGAGTTCAAAAACATCTTTTTCCAGCGCTGCCTTCCGCCTGTTCACCCGTCCTAAAGTCAGGTGGGAAACCGCCAGAAAAGCAAGGCTGCATTGCATTGGAAAGGTCAAATGCGTGTCTGTGTGAACAGGCATTTCACACCTCTTAAATCACATCTGCAAAACCCGGGTGCCAGATTCACACAAGTCTTTGTTACATCAGCCAAATCAGCTGTGAGCCTGACAATCGCATTTTGATGGACTGCCTTTGGGTCCTTCACAAGCGCCGCGTGTCTCACACCTCGCCCTCTCCAGTGCACATGATGAAGACTCACAAATGACCTCAGGCTAGTAGGATGCTCATTGAAGGAAAATGCATTCCTTCAGACTTTCTGCGTCAAGGCAGCTCTCAATGGTACAAAGACAAGAACCCCAGCAGCTAGCTCCTAGAGTTGACCATGCAGGTCCTTTGCTTTTTGAAGACTGCCCTGGCTTGCTGGGTCTAGAAAAAAGTGCTTTGCTTCCTGGAGACTCCGGGTGCTGTGTAAGTAGACTTGGTGCGAAGCTGTATTAAATTCAGTGAGGCTTATTCTCAAGCACATTCTCATGTCCATGCTAACCCGGATGGCCCAGGCTAAACTGGTCTCATCCGATCTTGGAAGCTAAGCAGGCTTGGCCTAGTTAGTATTTGGATGGAAGACCAGAAGTCCAGGGCTGCCCCACAGATGCAGGCAATAGCAAAGGTCTCTTGCCTTGAAAACTCGATGGGGTTGTCATATGTGTGCTGCAACTTGACGGCACTCTCCAGCACCATCACAGGTGCATCTTATCCTGGAACTCCACTTGATTCGATTTTCGGGATCTATGATTGAATCCATCCCACTATACTGCTTAGCTGCAAGGGATTGACTCTCCTCCCACCCTGCTGTTTCCCCAATTGAGAATGTATCCTCTCCCCAACCCCAATTTTATATGTATTTTAATCAGGGCACGAATGCCTTCCTAATGCCTTCACCACCGGAAAGTCTGACCGACTCTTGGCTGCTGGTTTTGGATCCCCCTCCTTTTGTAAGGACACATTTTATCACTGCAGCAGCTGCTCCCTGTTTTTCCAGATTTTTTGATTTTGCAAAACAGGTTTTCTTCTGCTGTCAACTTTCCAAGGGGAAACTCCCACAGGACCTTTTTTACTTCCCTTCCTTTCTGCTTCTCCTCTTGGGTCAGCCAAACGGGAATGGTATGTGAACAAGGAAGAAGAGGAGAAGCAGGCAACAGCCCCCCTCCCCCACCCTGCAGAGATGTCTTAAACTTGCATCCAACCTTAACTACTTCCTATCTCTGTAGAAGGACAAAAGCAGATCAGGACAAAGGGAATGGGGCTGCCCAGTTGGGAAGGCCTAAAGAGCGTCTGCTTCAGCCGGTCAATGTCTCAACCATCTCAGCATGCATCCCTTTTATAAAAATAATCCCTCCCCCAAACTTTTTGCCCTGATGGACAGTTTCTCATATGCTTCTCCGGAATGAGAACAGATCTGTGGACGCTTACGGTTGGACCTTCCAGCTCAGGAAAACATGCCAAAAGAAAACAAGTCTAAGATTTCATGGAGCAGCTGTGTTTCCCCTCTTCAGATTATTTTTGCAACATTTCAGGTCCAAACTTTGCCGGTCAGCAAAGACCTTCACCTCTTTCGTCTTCCTTTTCTTTCACTGGCTTCCTCGTGACGTAGATCCTGTGAAAATGGTACCCTGCTGGATCAGACCTGTGGTCTGTCTAGTCCAGCATCTTTCCCACAGCGGTCGACAAGCTGCCCTGAAGAGTCAACAAATGAGACATGGCAGCCAAGGCCTTCTCTTGATCCTGCCTCCCAATACTGGTGTTGTGAGGTTGACGTTCTCTGGATTGGCTATTCCATTTAGCCAAGATGGCTGAAATCTACTAAGAGGCTCTAGCCTCCATCAGCCCATCTAACATAGTAGTGTACAAAACGTGGGCCTAATCCAGGTGCTGATTCCCACGTTATCTTTTCCCCCTCTGAAACACCCAACAGCCAGAAACTCCATTTGGGTGGGAATGAAGAAGAAACAGTATGGACTGCCTGATAAACCAGGATCTCCATGTCAAAAGGAAACTCCCGGAAGAGATGGAAGGCTATGCAACCATCCCTCAGGCTGAGATAAAGGTTAGACCTTTCACATCCGCGTGCACACATCCCCCTGGGTTCATTTTGCCTCGCGATCAAGCTCTTAACCCGAGAAAAAGCCGGGATGGAAAGCTCTGTACCGCCATTTGTCTGCCATTGTTTATTCAGTTGGATTGCGCATTAAAAATGCTTATGTCTCTTCTTTATAGCTTTCAACTTGGGCTTCGAGCCAGCATGTGCACTGGGCTGGCGCACTGTATACATTGCAATAACATTAAAATAGCATAGCGAGAACAGGAGAGGGGGGGAGGAAGGGGGGGAGGAAAACTCCATTTGTAGAAAAAGCCTCTTCTTTTTAAAGGATCTCTCTGGGGCAAGTTGGCACCTGAAGTCCACACACAAGGATTACTGACAATTTCCCCTGGCCAAGAGGATATGCTAAGGTGGTGAGACGCTAAACATTTAGGTTGTTGTTTGCAAATTGCCAATTAAGTCTCCCAGACTTCACCACAGTTTGCTTCCTTTAAGAAATTCAGGTTGGGGGAATAGTTTTCTTTGCATTCAATAGTTTATTTGCATCTTTCTTTCTTTCTTTCTTTCTTTCTTTCTTTCTTTCTTTCTTTCTTTCTTTCTTTCTTTCTTTCTTTCTTTCTTTCTTTCTTTCTTTCTTTCTTTCTTTCTTTCTTTCTTTCAATTCCAATAGCCTGATCTTGAAGGATCTCAGAAGCTAAGCACGGTCGGAGACCACCAAGGAATCCCAGGGTTGCTTTGCAGAGGAAGGCAATGCCAGGCCAGCTCGGTTCTTCCCTGTCCTTCATACCCTGATGAGGGGTTAACATAATTTGGTGGCAACTTGACAGTACTCTTTACTATAATGTTAAATGTACTGAAGGACTCCTTCATCCTTTGTTAAGCCTGTCATTCGTCCATATTCCTTTGTACAGGACCAGTGGTTCATTTGCTACAGTAAATACATTTGCAAGAGAGCAAGCAATCTGCAATTTATTTACTTCTTTTTTAGTATCTCAGATTTAATGTGCCGCCCCATCCCCATTGGGCAGTTAGCATAATGTGGGCAAGCCCTCAAGGTGGAATATGGGGTGCGGGGGACGGCACCTTCAATGGCCGACCTCCCCAAAGGCCCGGCGGAACAACTCTGTCTTGCCGGCCCTGCAAAATTGTTCTAGATCCCGCAGGTTGACTGATCTCCTTAGCTCCTGATTGCAGACTTCCTTGTTATTTATGACTGGGCACCGTTGGAAAGCAGATGCAGGTCTGGATGAGCCTGTGGTCTGATCCAACCTGGCTTTTAAAAAGATTCTTTTACAGTAAGAGTGGTTCAGCAGTGGAATGGGCTGCTGAACAGGCGGTGAGCTCCCCTTCACGGGCAGTCTTCAAGCCGTTGATGGACAAAAACTTGTCAGAGGTACTTTGAGCCGATCCTGAACTGAGCAGGGGATTGGACTAGATGGCCTTTATGGCCCTTTCCAACTCTACGATTGTGTCATTAAACATGTGAACAAGTGAGACTGCCCTCGGCTGGTCTGTCAAGTTCTGCATTGTCTGCTCCGGCTGGCGGCAACTCTCCAAGGCCTCAGGCTGGGATCTTTTGCTACCTGACCTAGAACCACCTAACAGGAGGTTCCAGAGAATGAATCTGGGATCTGTTGTGTGCAGGACCCAGTGCTGGATGGCTTCATTAGCTACTACAGTTTCAGCAAGAAAATTATTATTACAATTATGGTGGCATCTGAGGTCCCCTGAAGCAGCCTAATTAGCTTCAGCGGCTGCAAAAGCCATCATCTCTGCCGCCCGCAGCAATCCAAACGAATGGAAAGAAGTAGGGTAAAAGAGATTCGCCAAATAAATATTATTGGGAATGTTTATTTGAATTCTGATTCATGGATTTGATTGACTTGAGTACTCTGGCAAGGCAGCCTACTGGCAGGTGAGGGTATGGAAAGAGCAGCTATGGCACAAGATGTTCGCCAAGGAGAATTTGGATCCCAGCAGGGGAAATTTGGTGCCAGTGTTTCATATTCGCAGTACCTCCAGCTGTCTCTTTTGACCAGGGACAGTCCTCATCCCTGGTGAAACGCCATCCCTGTTGGGGGAACATTTAAGTTGTCGTCCTCACTGTTTTGACATGGAAATCCCTAACTTGATTGTGCTTTTTCCTCGTGTGACTCAAACCTCTGACTCTTTATTTCTATGACACCATTTTTCATTTCATCATAACAATTTTTTTCTGTAAAACACATGCATTTTCCACCGTTACTTATGCGTGCGTGCGTGTGAAATGCCGTCAAGTTGCAGCTTACTCATGTCAACCCTGTAGGGTTGTCAAGCTAACAGAGATGGTTTGCAACTCTGGTATTCCCCAGTAGTTTGCCGTCCAAGTGTTCTGATGCTCTGCTCAGGATTGTGCTCCAAGGGAAAATCCCTGCCATTTTGCAGATGAGGCTATTTCGTGATATGGCCTGCCCAAACAAATTACTATCAGAAAGCAGCGTTAACCGTCACCAGATCAGAGGACTTAAAAAACAGGCCTGGATGTATACCACTCGAAACCAACTTCCTTGATTTTTAATGCGACTTGCCTCCAAGAGAAGGGTACTTAGAATCACAGCATAGACAGTTTGGGATGAGGTATTCCAACTCTGCACTAGGGGAACGGTTTCTTTTAATGCAGAAGTCCTATAAGCATTTGCAGGAGCAGGGAGCTATCTTCTGTTTTCAAAAGACGCAGTGCCTCTGAATCTACAGTTCTTTCCTCCTCCGAATTATTATAAGGACAGAGAAAAATTTTCATTGGCTTTATATCCTCCCTTTCTGACATTTAATTAGCGGAATGGAATGTTTGCTAGGCTAATAAAACCACTCTGAGTCAAATAATCTGTGGCACATATTTTCAACTCAACAAGGCAAGGGTTTTTTTTGGTCCTCCCTCTTACCCCGTTTTATGGTCTCGGTGGTGGAGGTATTCGAGCATGGCAGCACTGTCCCCCGTTATTTAAAAAAAAATGAGAGTGAGGCCAGCAACATCGCCCTCACTTTGAATTGGCTTTGGCTGCCATCTGATATTCCCATTGGGCACACGATGTGTCATGAAGCCAAACCAAAGCGGGGGCAGGAAAAACAGTATCATGCATGACAGGAAGAACAGTTGCCACTGGTGGTGACTCAGGCAAACCACTCACAGGTTTCCCCTCTCTCTACTAAGACGGCTACCATGGCAGGGTCATCTCCACAGAGCCCGCAAACAGTGCTGTAAAACTGCAGGGGCTTTGATTGTCCAGTGCGATGTTCAAAACCAAGCATGAGTTTCCTGGCCATTTGGAGAACTCGTTTGCCATGCGCTTGTGTCGATGCGTGCACGCGCTCCAATGCAGATCGGTAACCACAGCTCCTCTACCCAAACGTTGGCAAGAATTCTGTCGACAGCTTGGAAATGCCCGTCCATAACTTGCATGGTCTGTGCCCTTAAGATGTAGCCAGGAGCACTGGGCATCAGACATCTCTCCTGACCACCGCACATCTGGACTGGCCCTCTCACAAACAAATAATCTTGCCACCGAGCGTGTTCTTCCTGGAGGCCAGAACTCCCCAGCTGTGGCATCCCTGGCGTGACCAGTAAGAGCATCTGCACCATAAGGCAAGGAGGCCTGGCTTTGGTTTTATGGTTCCTTTGAAACCGCTGACCTTGAGGAAGGTTTGGAGGCAAGGAGCTGTGGCACAGATGTGGCTTGAGCCACAGGAAAGGCCCTTATTGCGGGAGCAACCTAGGCGAAACGTTTGGACAACTTGGCAAAATCACCTTCAATTACGAGACTTGGGTAAGGAGATCAAAAGGCTGAACAGATGGGTGTGGTGGGGAATGGCCTTTTTGGAGACAGGGGCTTTGCTTTAAGAATGCGGGGGCAGGGGCTTTGCCAGTCAAAACAGAACCTCTGGCTATAGTCAGTTCATGCAAGGGGCATTTCTGTTCCTTTCTTCCGCCCAAAGGATTTCCCCCTTTGTGCTTCAGAGATATTCTTGTGGGACCCATTAACTGTTTTGGGTGACCTCTATTTCAGGACATGACATGCGGGCTGCAGAATTGGCTTCGCTGCATTGCTTTCGTTGCTGCTGCTGCGTCTACGTTATGACCCTCACCGATGCCAGAAGGACCAGAGTGCAAAGGTTGGGATCGTGGGGTTTTGTTTTGTTTGCTCTCTCTCGCTCTCGCTCTCTCTCTCTCTCTCTCTCTCTCTCTCTCTCTCTCCTGCTTACTTTCTCTGGGATGATTCACTCTTGAGCAGTTCTGTGGCTGCACAATCAAAATTATGCAAATTATTTTCATCAGGTAACTGCATTTGGACCCTGACATTATCTGCCTGTACAAGAAAACAGAGGTCTGCAGCATGGGCCCCTGTGATTGGCAGACAGTATGAAACCTCCAGATTGGTCAGGCTTCCAGTAGGAGGCTAGCTTTCTTGGTTGGCCTGACCAGTCACGCTGTTCTTCCTACCCATTGCCATTAATTTCTGGGATGGAGAATCCCAGGTCTGAATTGCTGATACTACTAGTATTTCAGATCCTTGCCATGAACACTGGTTCGTTAGGGGTTGCCTCTGGAATCCAAAAAGGAACTCCCCCTCCCCCTTCTGAATCTTTTTGTAGCCACAGCAGGATTTATTTGAAATGTTTTTAATCCACTTCACTGATCTCTGTCTCCCTCTTTCTCTGCATATATATCTCTGTTACGCTTTTATCAATCAAACCAAGGGTTTTCTCAAAAAATATTCCCCTCCCCATTTTTCAGCATAAGGAAGTCATCTAGATAAGGTTTTCTGTTCTTCACTAGCCTAGCAGATAAGCTAATTGTCGGATGTGCCCTTTTGAGATAACAGAATCCCAGGTTTATGAGTTAACATGTGTTCTTAAGACATGGAGACATGGAAATCTCAAGGTATTTGACAATTCAGGGTCTAGGAAGATCAAGAATTATTTTCTGGGTTCTAGCCATCTTGGTTTAAACTGGATTCGATTATATATGGATGAGGGTTTTTTTTCCCTTTACACATATACATTTCTTGAATCTGCTGGGTTCCGTGGCAAGGTTCTCTGTAGAAGTATTTTGTTGTTCGTCTGTTGTACAAATGTTATTGCACAAACTTTAAAACGTATAAGCTTGTTTCTAGCACGTGTCCCAGTCAGAGCTGAATGTTTGCAAACATTTTTAGTAGTGCGAGTTTTGAGCCCTTATCTGGCACTCTTTGTGGAAGTGACCCCATATTCATTTTACGCAATCAGCATTGCCTTCAGGTGCCTTGCATGATGTCATCACACGGCCACACCTGACTGGCCAAACTGGGTGGCAGTTTCATCTTATTTGCTGTGAGTGATGGGTTGAGGGATCATACACGAGACAAAAGGATGAATGAGATGATGCTGGGAGGTTCCCGCTATTTTGAAAAGGGCAGTTAAAGAGGCTCCTGATTTGAATAAGGGCCACAATGAAATGGAGCAGGGAGTTTAACCCCTTTCCTTGCAGCAGCCTGGCCACTTGGAACTGACTCCCTGCCGTGTATCAGGTGGGTTGAGAGGTAAGCTACCCTCTATTACCTGTACACTTCACTGTGTGCAGGGAACTGTTCCTTCTGTTCTAGATTTTTCTTGCTGAGATTCCAGATTCCAGAAATGATGGCGTCATGGTTAAGAGCAGGTGGATTCTAATCTGGAGAACCGGGTTTGATTCCCCACCCCTCCACCTGAGTGGCGGAGGCGTATCTGATGAACCAGATGTGTTTCCGCACTCCTACATTCCTGCTGGGTGACCTTAGGCTAGTCACAGTTCTTCAGAACTCTCTCAGCCCCTCCTACCTCACTTTAAGGTTGTGGGGAGAGGAAGGGAAAAGGAGCTTGTCAGCCACCAGATGAGCTGATCAGGGAAAAGGAGTGAAGAAACAAGAAGAGAAAGCAAACAATGGAAATAGCCTCATGCAAGGTGGATAAGGGTCTCTGCTGCTTAATTTGCCTCCTGCCGAAATGGAGATTCCCCGAAACCTAACTGTGAACATTCGCAACAGGTGTGGGAAACGGCGGGCCTGATCCGGCTTCCGAGCCTCTCTGCCACCCACAGTGCACACCTGTGGAGTTTGGAGGGCGAGGGAGGGGCCCCGTGAACAAAGAGAGGCCACATCCCTCCAGCCTCCCCCCCCCCCCGAGCTTTACTATCCTGCAAGCAAGTCCTCATCACAGACCCCTCGGAACGAACCTGAGTAGAAGGTCTTCCTTGGTTGTCCTGACATCCTTTCCTCCCCGCCCTCCTCCCCGAGCGGCATCAATCACCAAGCTTTGATTATTCCCACAAAGGAGTCTTGGATGAGCCACTGCAAAGTTGGAGGGAAGGGAGCAGATGATGAAAGAGCTGTCAAATGGGATTAAACAGTGGCTATTTCCCCCTACTGCTGGGCACAGAGTGGCAGGGAAAGCTTTTGTGTGTGTGTGTGATTGTGTAGGGAGGGGGTAGGGAAAGGAGAGGAGTGGAACCTACCTGGCCTTCAGCATGCAGTGAGATTTTCAGCCTGCCAAAATTACTGCCAATGGGGCCACTCAGTGGGGCTTTGTGATGGGGAAAGTTACAGAGGACATAGCCGCTGAAACCTGTTACGAGGTGGTGGCGTAAAGAAGGATATACAGCCAACAGTTAAAGAAAAACAGGGACAGCTAAGAGGGCTTAATCCCAACACGCTTTACTGCATAATGCCTAGATGTTGTTATTTGGTGATGAAGAGGACAGCACTCTGGATATGTGCAGAGGCACTTTTTGTTTAGCTCTGTCCCCTGGCACTGAGAAAAAGCTGAACCTCTTGTGAATCTTGGCTCTCACGAAAACTTAATGTTCTGTGATATAAAGGGACATTGTTTTTACTGTTCACATCTTTAGAAAGGTAAATTGCAAGTATAAACAAGAACTTTGGGAAGAGGATCTAATCCTTCAGCCCTTGGAATCTACATTTCTTAAACTGTTGTTAGTTTTTACAGAATGATGAAGAGTTCGTTAATTTCTTTATATCTCTTTGTGCTCTAATTTTCTAGGGCCCCAGAGAAGCATGCATTGCGACTTTTGTTCACGCCATTGGGCTTGGCGAGTGGGACTTGAGGACAGGATAACAGAGGTAGGATTTGGGAGCTCATGGAAGGTTGGGGCACATTTGGAGGGCTCTTTGCTCTTCCGATATCAAAAGTACAATGGATTTTCCAGATCTGAGAACTGGGCTTGGGCAAAAACACATGGGCCATTTATATGGGTCATCTTAAAAAGACCATCTCCTTTTGGTTGCGGTGGATGGAGAAAAAGAAGAAGGAGAGTTTGAATTTATATCCCCCCTTTCTCTCCTGTAGGAGACTCAAAGGGGCTTACAATCTCCTTGCCCTTCCCCCCTCACAACAAACACCCTGTGAGGTGGGTGGGGCTGAGAGAGCTCAGAAGAACTGTGACTAGCCCAAGGTCATCCAGCTGGCGTGTGTGGGAGTGCACAAGCTAGTCTGAATTCCCCAGATAAGCCTCCACAGCTCAAGCGGCAGAGCTGGGAATCAAACCTGGTTCCTCCAGATCAGAGTGCACCTGCTCTTAGCCACTACACCACTGCTGCTCCCAAAAAGATCACGTTGCGACAGGGAAGTGGTCAAATGTCGAGTGGTACTGATGATTTCCCTGCGCAAAGGAAAGGACTTACAAAGAGGTAGGGAGGAGGATATTCCCTAGCCTGGCATAACCCCACTCCCCCTAACACAGTGGTTTTCAACCTGGGGGTTGGGACCCCTTTGGGGGTCGAACGACCCTTTCACAGGGGTCGCCTAAGTCTCTCTGCACCAGTGTTCTCCATCTGTAAAATGGATAAATGGTAGGGTTGGGGGTCACCACAACATGAGGAACTGTATTAAAGGGTCGCGGCATTAGGAAGGTTGAGAACCACTGCTCTAACAAGTCAATACTCTTCTGGAAGATGCTCGTACTAAAACACCCCTCTATTGTTCAGTGGGCCAGTTTTCACCCCAAACACACCCACAAGGGAGAAAAGCAGCTCGTTCTATAGGCAATTTGGTACATTTCTCCACCCTCTCTCCCGTTTTCGGCTTTTGAGTTGCTTGACAAGAAAAAGAAAGAAAAACAACGTGCGGGCACAAAACCCTTCAGAAATCGAGAAAGCGTTCACCACCCACCCTCTCAATGGCCGCTCCAGTTTCTCACAGCAGCCTTCTTTTTCTACCATTTGTCACGGCCTGGCTCACAAAAGGGAAGCAGAGAAAGAAACAAGGGGGAAAAGGAAATGGAAGGAAGAAGGGGGTGGGTGGGGGGACCTGTAAAGAGGGGGGGTAGAGAGAGAGAGATAGAAGAGGGGATAAAAAGAAACAGGTTTGTCATTTTGAGTAGAAGAGAAGGGGGTGGAAGGGAGTAAATAAATAAATAAATGCAGCCAGCCACCTCAGAGGTTGCAGAGGGGTGGTAGCTTTGGGAAGACAGGCCCCAGACTGAGGCTGAATTTTAAGCGGGCGCCACACAATTGGCCCCATTTTGTGAGCGGAGGAAGCTGTGTCCAAACCGCCTGATGTTTATTCATCAGAGGGCCCGGCTCGCTCCTCCCATGGCCTTTGTCGTCAGTTATCGATCATGGTGGCCTTTCTGAGGGGAGGCATCTGTTGAGCCTTTTGTTGGGGGAGTGGGGGGGGGTAATAAATGAAGATGTGGAAAGAGACAAGGGGAAGGGGTGGGGAGGGAGCAGGTGGAGTTTGTGGGCAGAAGGAGGCATGGGTGTTCTTTCTTTCGCCCCAACGCCAAAAAGTTTCCATTTTGCCTGGAAGTGTTTATTTTTGTTGTTCGCTGCACTCAATTGAGGCACATTCACTGATTGAGGCACGCTGGCTTTGAGGCAAGAGGAAAAGCTGACGGGTCGCGTTCTAGGCCTCAGAGGCAAAAATCTCACCCCGCACTTTCTCCGCGTCAATTTGAAATTGTTCCCGCAGCTGGGTTTGGTACTCAGAATTTGAACGCCACGTTTCAATTCTGCCCCTCTTCAAAGGTACCACATGTGGTTCACCCCTCCATCATTTTTTCCTCTCAAAATCCCTGTCAGGTGGGTTAGACTAAGAGAAAATGACCCAAGGCCACCCTGTAAATTTCTGTGGCTGAGCGAGGACAGGAATCCTGGGTCTCCACAGACTTAAATGCCAGCTAACTCATCACACTAGATCCGTGGTGGCGAACCTTTGGCACTCCAGATGTTATGGACTACAATTCCCATCAGCCCCTGCCAGCACGGTCAATTGGCCATGCTGGCAGGGGCTGATGGGAATTGTAGTCCATAACATCTGGAGTGCCAAAGGTTCACCACCACTGCACTAGATCATAGGTGTCAAACTCGCAGCCCTCCAGATGTTATGGACTACAGTTCCCATCATCCCCTGCCAGCATGATGCCCAACTGTGTTTTCATAGGCACAGAAAACCATTTGTGGTTCTACTGGCATGGCTGAGCAGGTCACACCATGGCAAGAGGTGTTGCCTCACTCAAATGGCTTTCCATGCGGAGAGGCTGCCATGCTGATCTCAGGTTTAGTGGAAGGGTCATGACACCAGTAATGCCTGAAGCAGGCCTTGTGGTCACTGTGAAGGGCAGTGACATATTATGGACTTAGCTTCATCATATTCTCTTGCTCATACTTGAGCTCTGAAGGCTACAGGGCAGGATCCCTAGGCCTATCTTAGTAACCATAATACTGGGTCCCAAGTTTGGGTTTCCATGGTAATTTCCCTCTAACCTGTTGCCACAGTAACCACCTCTGCAGGTACTCATAAGGACAGACTATTTAATTTCAGCCGCTTGCCCACATGCAACCAAGTCCAGGGGGAAAGGTTCTCGAGACTAGACAGCTGCAGGTTAGAGGAGACAGAAAAAAATCGGAAAGAATGTTGCCACAAGAATAGAAAATTCCCTGCTTATAGAAAAATAGCATATGAAGAGGGATATGTGACCCTTTTTCCTTGATATGTTCCCTTTCTACCCATAGTGTGTCTTTTTCTCTCTGTGTGTGTGTGGAGGGGGGCTCTCACTGAACCATGCGCCCTTCTCCACCTAGATCTGGAAGAGGTACAGTCCAGAAAAAGCTTTATTGCTTTAATGCACTAATGCTATATGTGTAGCTTGGAAATTACAATGTGTCCTTCCCCTTGCAAACAACAGCAGCAACATCTGCAAACAGCAGGTATTGGACGAGGACCAGGGAAACCTAGGTTTGAATCCCCACATGCCACGGGTCTTAGTGAGTATCCCTCGGCCAAGTATTTGCATCTTAGCCTGTCCTCCATGGCAGGATGTAGTGGAAATGCAACGGGAGAATTGTTTTTGCCATTCTTTGGAGGAACGGCAGGATTTTAAAAAAATGCGCTACATAAACAAACCAGCGATCACCTTGTGAAGGACGGTCAACTGGGAAATGGCCACATGCTTTGGCAGCATTCCAAGGGATTTGGGCGTGGTGGAGGCATGCGGTCGTACACAATCATGGTGCAACTATAATCCTTACCTTCAATATCTTGCCCAGTTTCTTTCTCTTTTTTTATTTTTTGCCGTCAAGTCACATCTGCCATATGGCGACCCCTAGCGGGTCTTTTGGGGCAAGAGACATTCAAAGGTGGTTTGCCGCTGCTGCTGCTGCTGCGTGCCTCCGCATCATGACCCCTGGGATTCCTTAGAATGCTCCCATCCAAACCATCCCATCCCATCCATTCCTCGGGAGGGTCGATCCTGCTTGGCTTCTGCAATCCGCCGAGATCAGGCGAGGCAGGACAGTCGTTGGGAGGAAAGGAATGACGTGACCGTCGTAATACTGAAGGAGGCAGGAGAGAGGGTCAATTTCATGTCCTCTTGGACAGCCTCTTTAAACCCAAGTTTCTGTGACCCTCTTAGGGCTTAGTCTCTCATCCCCTATACCACCGATGAGCTTTAACCGAAAAATGGCCACGATGTCTTTGCATATGGTGAGGTGGAGGAGAGAGGAGAGAAAATTAATCCCAGCCCAATACGGATTTTCTGCTCCTTGGCTTTACTTTTGGTGTAGGTGAAAGGTTGGGGTGTGTGACACAAAGATCTACAGTAGAAACTTCTAGGACCGTGGTGGCGAACCTATGGCACTCCAGATGTTCATGGACTACAACTACAATTTGCCATGCTGGCAGGGGCTGATGGGAATTGTGGTCCATGAACATCTGGAGTGCCATAGGTTCGCCACCACTGTTCTAGGAGGGTTTTTTTTTTAACGGGGAGAGCGCTATTACTGCTCCCTCTTGAAGCTTCCAGAATTGAAAAGCCTGAACTCCCATGCTCAAGTGCTACGTGTGGTGACGGGAATAATATAAAGTCATGGAGGCTAAGCCGATTAATCTTCTACCGTTCCGTTTTTAAATCCTGGGGGGGTCTTTCTCTGGAAGTAAGGCACAGGCAGCTGCGAGGCTTCCAATCCATTTGACACAATAGCCCCCTCTTGGTAGGAGTCCAGACTTCCAAAGTTATTGCACAGACACCAAATAGACCCAGGACACCCACTGGAGCCGGGCCAGTTGGCCGTAACTGGAAAGTGTAGACCACGCATGGCATCGGCTTTTCCAAATCCTGTTGGCCTGATACATTTCAGTCCTCTTCCTTAATAGATAGCAAGATCCAAATCTCCTGGTCTGGTTAAAGCTTGCGTTTTGTCATTATCTCACCTCCGCTATAATCGCCTAAGCTGGCAGCGATATAGGTGCCATATGTTGAACCAGCTCCTCTAGGCCACAGTCGGCAAGACGAGATTTGAGAGGGACCTGGTATGAGAACATGTGTTTGTAGATTAAAGCGTCATGTCAGCTGCTGAAAAAAGGGACCCAGCTTGCCGACAGATGGTGTGGGCAGCAGGTGAGAGAGAAGCAATATAAATTATAGCAACGGTAATGCATCTTCCTTAGAAGTGACCCCAAAGCTTCTTGGAGCCAGTTCGGTCTTGGCAACGTTACAGCCCTTCTAAACCATCTTGTGAGATGAATGGAAGCACAAAGTAGATGCAGAGAAGCCGTGCACTGAACTCACATGTTACATTTGGTAGGCACGCTGCCCAGCGGGGAGAAGTTGCCTTTCCTTTCCTAGATCTGTCTGCCACATTTCTAAGTGGAGCTTCTAAGACACGAACAGTGATTTCCTGAGAATAATACTTGGATTTAGTATACAGATGTAGACTTCTACCTCTCTTTAACTAAAGCCAGCTACTGACATACGCTTTAATGTCTATGAATCATCAGCATCGGACAAGTAAACGTTGAATACGAACTGTTGTTTTAAGATCAGAAGCTTTTATCTACTTATAAGGAGCATCTTAAATAAATAACTTCAGCTAGTGCTTAAAAAGCAAAGGGGACAGGAGGAGAAAATGGAGGCAGGTCCAACTAACAGTATGTAGCCATGGGCAATTCATGACCAAACAGTATGTAGCCATGGGCAATTCATGAATCAACTGTTCATTTGGATGGAGCCCTACTTTCCTGATTCCATCCAATCCAGCATCATCTTCCCACAGAAGTTAACTAGATTCCTTTAGGAAACTCACAAGCAGAGCATAAAGAACAGCTATGATGCCATTGATTAGTGGTCTGTCTAGTCTAGCATGCTATTTCCCATGGTGGCCCACAAGATGCTCCTGGAAGGCCTGTAAGTGTGGCAAGGAGATCAAAAATTCCCCCTGTTGGTGGCCCAGAAGCCCCACTTCCTCGCAACATCAGTACCGCCCAGAGGGTTACTGCCTGTGAACGGGATGGTTCTATTTATTTATCATGGCTCATATCAATTGGTTGACCATGAATTCTTTTAATCCCCTACCAGTAAGATTACGCTTTGCTGTCCTTTATGACATCCTTGACGTTACCTCATGACAAGGTAGCAGATCCATAGTTGACCACAGAGAAGATAGTCAGCAGGGCCTAGAATTAGAATCCTGGGCAAGAACTTGTGTTAAATCCAGGAGTAAAGCGTCCTGTTTTTTATTTTCTTGAAGGAGCGTGCATTTATTACGATCACAAAATAGTTATATCTTGGCTCGAGCCGCATTTTCCAGCAGGACAGCAGGTGAAACCTTGACCTGTCTGTCCAAGCGGCCCCCGGTTTCACATTAACCACAAACCCATCGTTTTGCCGAGGGCTGTAATCTTTTTTCTTCCTGCCGTGAACACAAAGCACTTTGTCGTCCTTGGATCCTCGTCTGCGTTTCTGTGTCACGGGCACGTCTGTTTTCTTTCAAGGAGCCTGCGGTTATAAAACTTGGCCATCCCACCCAAAAAGCTGCAGCTCCGATCCGTGATCCTCCCACCTGAAAACCTCTTCTGGTCAAAATCAAAACCATTTTGGGTGATGAGAGGTGGTGGGGGGAGGGTGTCGGGGAGAGCAGCCAAACATTTCGAGAAAGGAAATGGAAACCATTTCCCACTCATCTGTGTGAAAACAAAGAGAGAGAACGCAGAGGGAAGCCCAGCGCAGCCATGCAGAAGTGAAGCCTACCAGACGTAGAATTGTCCAGGGATGGGAGCTGCAGGGCTTCATGTGTGGGGCGGAATTCTGAACTGAACCCTGCAGGCTTCTGCTCTGCTTTGTCTGGGTGCCCTCGGGGAGGAGAGCTACGGAGGTGTCAAAGCAGGAACAGGAAGTAGCCATGCTTGGTTGATAAGCAGTGAACCTCGTTGGCCTCTGACAATCCCTGGTGTCTTGCACTGCTGCGAAAGAAGCTTTCCCACAGTCTCTGCTTCCCATTCCCACTAATACGGTGATCAAACAAGACAAGACATTGAAAGGTCTGGGTCTCCAGCATGATTTGCAAACGTTGCTAAACAGCTGCCCTGAGAAGACACACCCCCCCCAATTCAGATTGGGTCCACGACACAGGAGACAGGCTAATTCTTTTGCCCACGTTAGTTCCCCAATCTCAAAAGTCCTCTTGGAGCAGCTGTCTGCCCCCATGGCTCTCCAGGTTTTCTTTTTTGGTTCCTTCTGCTTCTTATTATCAGAGCCAGCGTGGTGTAGCAGTGAAGAGCAGGTGGATTCTAATCTGGAGAACCGGGTTTGATTCCCCACTCCTCCACCTGAGTGGCAGAGGCTTATCTGGTGAACCGGATGTGTTTCCGCACTCCTACATTCCTGCTGGGTGACCTCGAGCTAGTCACAGTTCTTTGGAACTCTCTCAGCCCACCTGCCTCACAAGGTGTCTGTTGTGGGGAGAGGAAGGGAAAGGAGCTTGTAAACCACCTTGAGAAAGGTGGGGTATAAATCCAAACTCTTCTTCTTATATATATTTCTGTTTTAGATCTGTACGTTCTGCAGAGCAAGATTCAAGGCACCTTCAAGACTTGGAAGATGGCGGCATGGTATAGCCAGATCTTGTCAGGTCTCAGAAGCTAAGTAAGGTCAGTAATTTCACAGGAGACCATGAAGGAAAACTCTGCAGAGGAAAGCAATGGCAAACCACCTCTGCTTCTCTCTTGAGTCACTTTCTGGGATCCTCTGGAGTCTGGAATCCCTAACAAAGCAGTATATTGTAACGGTCTCAGAAGGTGTTCTTTCATTTGGAGCGCTTCAGAGTACAGCCAAATATGGGGGGGGAAGGTTAACTAGAAATCCAGTTGCGATCTTTCACTGCCTCATCTAGTTTCATCCTTAGCTAAAATTGCGTTAAGAGAGACACCCTTTTGTTTTGTCTCTTAACTGCAGTTTGTGTATATGTTGTGACTCTCCTTTTAATGATAGGTGCACCTCATGTCTTTAAGGTGCCTTACTGCTTTTACACAATTACCCCTCTGGAACCTCAGTTTCCTCTCCCTCGGACAGAGGCCTGATCTTGCAAAGGTTGAGCATTTGAGTTGAATTTCTCTGAGTGTGTTCTTTTAGCACAAGGAGTCCATAGTCTCTGAAAACACCTGTGTCTATACACTGAGATTTTTTCAGGTGGCTGAGAGGCATTCTTATCTTGGGACTGCCAGACAGAGCCCTGTCAGTAAGCCTTTGGGAGTGTGTCAGTTCTCCCCTGCTGATGACTGTTACCGTCTGCTCCCATCTCCCCTGTTCAGCGTGTGTGGAAAGAGAGATTTCTGACCACCTGAAGTGACTCCCCGACAGCAGACCTGAGTGGAAAATGCTTCAGCTCTGGAGAAAAGGCGCAAGAGATGAAAATAACATCCTCAGACCTGGCTACACAGTTTTTCAACGGTAAGGACACTTCAGCCTCGCAGGGGGTGTCTTTTTTTTTTTTTGGTCAATTCCTCCCTCCCTGGGGTCAGGTCATTCTGCAAATGCCTGTTGTGCTTTGCCATTGCAGTCCCAGAGAGAGAGGATCCCTTCTTAGCCTTGTGCTTGAATCTCATCCAAAGACGGCTACAGATGAAGTACATCTCAAATAACCTTGTATGGGCATTTCCAGGGATGCTTGATATGCATACTAGAGTGTCACTGTGGTGTCTCTCTCTCTCTCTCACACACACACACACATACGTATGTATACACATGGATAGCTCATCTGCCTTCTTCCTAGGGGCTTTGCTGCCATCTCTCAGCACACTGCAGAAACACACCCGTCACCCCGGAAACAAACTGTCACCCCGGAAACAATTAAGGCAATGGGGCAACCATTTCTGCAAATGAATCTCAGAGCCGTTGCTTGATCACTGTGCATGTATCTCCTGATAGACATTAGTGATGAAGCTGCATAGCAATGTCATTGTTCATCCATTGCTTGTTTATGTGCATTTGTTTTTGAGTAAATCAAAAGCCCTACAGCTAAGCTGGATGACACACCATACGACTGCTTAGAGAATCTATCACTTCTTAAACCCAACCCTTCCTCCAAACTGCACAGGATGAAATACGTTGTTCTCCCAACCATTCCCCGTTTCATTTTCAAAACATCCCTGTTGAGCAGAACATGAATGGGGGGCCCCAGTGAGATTCAATGCAAAGTGGTAATTTGAATGCGCAGCTTCCCAGTCCTGGCCCAACATGCTAACCTCCATATTAGCAGCAGTGGCGTAGTGGTTAAGAGCAGGTGTACTCTAATCTGGAGGAACTGGGCTTGATTCCCCGCTCTGCCGCCTGAGCTGTGGATGCTTATCCGGGGAATTCAGATTAGCCTGTATACTCCTACGCACGCCAGCTGGGTGACCTTGGGCTAGTCACAGTTCTTCGGAGCTCTCTCAGCCCCACCTACTTCACAGGGTGTTTGTTGTGAGGGGGGAGGGAGGGAAAGGGGTTTGTAAGCCCCTTTGAGTCTCCTGTCGGAGAGAAAGTGGGGATATAAATCCAACTCTTCTTCTTCTTCCACCATCTCTAATGGCATGGGAGGTACAAAGGTATCCTGAAAATCTCAAAGTTCCCCATTCCATCAACAACAGCAGAGGCTGGGTTTCTAAGAACACATGAAGGTCCAATGAAGGAGCTAAGAGTTGCAATATCCTTTGTATGAAGGGCTGCTACAGTTCTTCAAGTAATCTACAGGTTACTGTAGCTCACAGCAATGCTACTCTCCCCACATGCATGCATGCAATAGATTTTAAGGAAGGTGGATTTAATACATTCTTCATTCCAGCCACACACTTCTGGGACATGGTCCTTTTCTGCCCATAAACAGTGAGATCACCCTCTGAAATGCTTTCTCTCTCCCCGCAACATTTTTTGAAAAACGAAATCAAGCATTTATGGCGCTTGACTAATCTTAAACATCTGGTGTTGGCAACTGTGAAATTCAAAATGGCAGGGAACATAGAAGGCTCCTGCAAAAAAAATAAGGCATTGCTGACATGACTCAGAGTTGCCAGATGCACCTTAACACGACCTGCCTGCCAGTACACCATAAGCCCTCACAGAATCGAACGGTTCAGAACATTACGAGTTCCTTGGAATCAATAGAACTGGTAGGCAACGTTCTTCATTGTTGTTCTTAAAAAAATAAAACCCCAAATGTTTTGGGCTGGCAGCACAAACAAGGTGGAATGTAAAAGTAGACGTTCACCCAAGTTGCTGGTGAATTGGAAATAACACACCATTGAGTTTCGGACAAATGAAAAGAGGAGGATAGCCCTGTGTTAGTTCCCCCCCCCCCCTTATGCAACATGCTTCTCACATGGGGGAACATGGGGGCGCACATGGGGGCCCCATGTCAAAACATGGGGGCGCACTGATAACATGGAACTGATGGCACAGGCGAGAGCTTTCAGCTACTGGTCTCGAATTCATTTTGCGACCAGTCCTACCAGCCTCTTAGGTCAACTTTTGTCAGAATCTGCTTCTGTAAAATGGCTAGTAGACCTAGAGAAGACATAGGTCTAACAACTGATCGTGTTCAAAATATGTCTGCCACAAGAATCTGTAATGAAATCAAATCCACATTAATTGAACGAGAGAAACAGGGAATGATGCGGGGAGGGGGGAGTTGCTCTCCACAGTCTTTAGGAATCGCCTGGTCAAATTATTGTGTTAATTATTTGTATATCCTGAGCGATCCCAAACAACGCAGAGCATACTCACTAGCTCGTTTTAATGCTCTGCCTAACACCATGACATTTGGCAGATATAATATCCCCTATGAAAATAGGCTATGCCAGTGTAAAATAGCTGTGGTTGAGCTGTCCAACATGTACTTTTAGAGTGCCCTATCTATGATTCCCCTCGCTCCATGTATATCCATCCCTTGATAGAGAGGTTAAATATTGATATGTCATCTATTATGAATTTTCTGCTCAATGGTTCTTGTGACCGTCTTTGTGAAAATGTTGCAAGCTTTCTGAAACATTACGTGGCCAAGCGTCATTATTTTTTCACAAAAAGAGCAGCTGAGACTTACCGCGGCCGCCAGTGCTGATGGGGAAGGGACAGCCTCCTCGCTGGCTGCCGCCTCCCCCCTGTGCGAGATCCCAAGTGTCTGCGAGGTTTGGGGTTGCCGGGGCGCCGAGTTGTGATGCTGGCGCCCTTTTTCTCCACACAAAAGCATGTTGTAGTCACTTTTATTCTTGAAAGGGCTAGGAGGGTTTTAGTTACTTCCCTCAAGCAGCAAATAGTCATGGTTGATTTATCTCTCAACGTGTTATATATATAGGGGTTTGTATGTGGCTACTCAGTGTATTTTTTAACATACTTAATGGGTTAATGGATAAATGTCCTTTTTTTAATACTGTAATTTATGATGCCAATAAAGGCATCTGTCTGTCTGTCTGTCTGTCTGTCTGTGGGCACACTGTGTCAAGAACCTTGCACAAAAAGGCAATTTGAAGCCAGGGACAATGTGAAGAGCTTGTAGTTGGCCTTGGTTGTTTCTTGAAAACAGCAATCATCTACAAACCAGCAAAGCTTGCCCTCCTCCAACAGCTGTTCCCTGTTGATCTCTTAGATAAGGCACACAAAGAGAAGAAGGAGCGAATGATGAACTTTTCTTCAAGATGCTGCAGCTACCAGTGAGGTAACTGTGTTTTTTCCCCATTGGTCAGAATTGCTGGCTGTGTCCTAATGTACTAGTGAATGCTGGTTATTCCAAGAGTATGTAGGGTTTTCATTTTCGGCCTTGAGGGTGTGCTTATCTGTCCATGCTTGTGCGCAGACTCTGTGTGATCGTGGTACTCATTTGTTCAGTTATCTATTTGACTAGTTTATTTCTGGCACTGATTGAAGGAGATTTTCAGGACTGGTTAAATGAATTATGAAACCCAGCCGACTCAATGATTGTGCAGTTTAGCTGTCAGATGCCAGCAAAGAATATGTGGCAAAATCATTGGTTGTCAAGCGCTGATATTAGGTATCCGCTACTGATACTCAAATAGCCATTGATATTAAATGTCAATTGGGTCAAAATCAGTAGGTGTCAAATGCTCGTGGGTTGACTTTGGAGGGATTGCTTTCTCAAGCTGTGCTCACATAGGTCGATTTTACACATCAAATGTATAAAGGGTTGCGTTATAAAGGAACCCGTTTTCCTTTTTTCTGTTCACATGTGTGCCATACAGGGGTTGGAGCCCATGGAAGCAATCCAGGCTACTTTCACACCTTCCCATAAAGATGTTTCTCTCTTTTGAGAAGCAATGGCGTAGTGGCTAAGAGCAGTGGCTAAGAGCAGGTGCACTCTGATCTGGAGGAACCGGATTTGATTCCCAGCTCTGCCGCTTGAGTAGTGGAGGCTTATCTGAGGAATTCAGATTAGCCTGTACACTCCCACACATGCCAGCTGGGTGCCCTTGGGCTAGTCACAGCTTTTCGGAGCTCTCTCAGCCCCACCCACCTCACAGGGTGTTTGTTGTGAGGGGGGAAAGGAAAGGAGATTGTAAGCCCCTTTGAGTCTCCTACAGGAGAGAAAGGGGGGATATAAATCCAAACTCCTCCTCCTCCTCCTCCTCCTCGTCTTCTTTTAAGTTTTTTTCCCTACAACATACACGCAGCTGCGCAGACATACAGAAATTACCCCCCGCAGCCACACCAATCATTCCACAATACGATCAGCTATTTGAGTGTCAGCATTGGAGTATCAACGGCTATTGAGTATCAGCATTTGACACCCAGTGATTTTAGAGCATCTGTGCATTGGGAGAACATGCCTGATCACAGATAGAATCAAATAGCCATTGGATATGAACATGTGCTCTATAACGAGTCAGACCATTGACCCATGTTGTGGACCCGAGTACAGACTCTTCATCAGGCAGAGAGACCAGAGAGTCAGGGGAGGAATTAATGCCTGATATTACCACAAAAGGAGGCAGGGGAGACTCCTCCCTTGGATGTGCAAGAGAGGCTTCTGAGTGTGAGCCAGCCCTGGGATATAGCCTTACCCCTTGGACTCGGACTTCAATTGCTCCAAGGCTCACCTTGACTGACTCCGCAAGACATCTCCTAGCAGGATTATTTAAGGCTTCAATCACTGCTGGGACATTTAAGCTCTAATGCTGCTGGCTCCAGTGCCCTGGCTCCTGGATCTCAGCACCATGCAGGATAGCCTGTCAAGGTCAGCAC
Organism: Sphaerodactylus townsendi; assembly: GCF_021028975.2. NCBI lineage: Eukaryota > Metazoa > Chordata > Lepidosauria > Squamata > Sphaerodactylidae > Sphaerodactylus > Sphaerodactylus townsendi. The sequence goes on from NC_059428.1 coordinate 153,717,589, forward strand.
TGTCCATTTTGATCCACCGTTGCTCTCCAGAGCCTTGGGCAAAGGTCTCTCATATATCCCCCACTACCTGCACCTTTGAACTGGAGATGCTAGGGACCAAACCAGCTACTTTCTGCACGCAAGGCAAATGTTCTACCACGGAGCCACATTACTTCTCTGCACAGTATGTGCACATCTATTTGAGGTAAATCTCCAAGAGCAATTCTGGGGTGTGACGAACTCAGCATATTCCTGTTTTTGCGTCTAGAGAGGGAAAGGGACAGCTTTGAGATCTCCCTGTAAAATCACAGCTGGTTGCGTATCGGACCAAGTTACCACCTCTCCCCAAAAGAATGTGTAAAGCTGCCAGCCACATCCCCCCTGGCGATGACTCCTGCAAATTGATACCCACTTCTCTGCTCCCCCCAAGAAAGAGCAACCGGGAGTGGGTTTCTAGATGATGTAGAAAGGTGCCATCGGGTGACTCCCCTGAGAATGTTATAAACTCTTCCTCATCACCCATTCCCTACCATGGGGTTAATAATAATAATAATAATTGCCCATAATGAAGAAACAGTGGTGATGGAGAGCAACCCTCTGGCATCCCCTTCTGTAATCCTCCTCTGTTTGTTCTGAGCCAGTTGCAGGGCTAAATCAAAACACTTGAACTGAGGCATAGGCTTCTGTGGTTTCTTATGCCGCTTTGCAGACATGCATTTACAGGGGCATGTTTATGCCTCGACACACAGACGGCGGCATGCAGCAAGAGCGGATGCTGTTATGTGGGCAGAGGCGCCGATCTGGGCTGGCCACAGCTCTCCTCCTCCCTGACTACAGCTCTTCCTCCTCTGAGGCACCGGGGAAGGACGCTCCTTGGAGAAAACCCTGCCTGATGAACAGTTGGGACTTCTCCTCTTCTGCACATGCCCATCAACCTTTGTGTGCATTATGCGTGCTTTACGTTTCTCTCTGAATGACAAAAGGGCCAGCCCCTCCCCAAGTGGTACAGCCAGTAATCACTAGCTTGTGGTGGCTTGTGGGTGGAATAATTCCATTGAAGATAGACACTAAAGAGATCCCAGCTTAGTTGGTTGTCCAAACCTGTTAAAAGGAGATGCCGACAGGCTGTAGAACAAGTCTTGTTCTGGGCTAATGAGATTCACCAACAGCCCTTGGACAAAGACTTCCAGGGGCTTTCATGTAGTCCTTGAGCTTCCCTCACAGTCAAAACATCACGATATAGCCTGAGGAGAACATGGTTTAAGGAGGGAAGGGATTTCAGCGTGATGTAATACCATAGAGTCCACCACCCAGAACAACCTTTTCTCCTGCAGGACTATCCACCCTACAAACATGGCTGCTCCAGTATTCAATTCTCCTCCAGCAGCACCTTGCCCAGTTCCTCCCCCCCCGCCCCCCCGGTTCCGTGAGAAGGAGGCATCACCGGCGCCCATGTTGTGTTTGTATGAGACAATTATATTACATCGGTCCTGGTTTATAAGCCATCTTTTATTTTCTGGGGAAGGCAGGATAAAAAATGTTTTCAAAGACATTAATTTTAAAAAGGGGGAAATATTCAGGCCTACCTTCTGGGACTGTTGTAGGTATGACCTCAGCAATGAGGCAGCAGAACTTTGAATTCTGATAGCATGATGTGAATGCTAAGCATTATTGTTTTCAGGGTATGAAAACCACCAGCTGAGTTTGCTTCCCAAAGCACTTACTGCTGCTGGTAATGGGGAGCCCTAAAGACACTGACACTTCCAGTGTCACCGTTCATTCTCTTCAGTGGCGAGCAAAATCCTCGTCTTGCTCCTTCCCTCCAGACACCTCTTGCTTTGGCAGCTGCCGTCCCAGACTTTTTCAATGAAAGCTCCCTTAATTCTTGGTCACAAGACACGGCCAGCTCCGGTTTTCAGCCTACGCTAACTGCCTTTGATGGTTCCACAAGATTTTTAAAAAATAGCAGTCTTTCCTCTTAGTACTTTTCACTATTCAGCATGTTCTGAACGCATTGTGTGCGTCGAACCACCGCACCCAGCCCCATGCCAACATCCAGACATCTGCAACTCTTTAGTGTGTGGCATTTCTCCTCCCGGTCTTCTCAGTTTTGTTGGCCTAACCCTACGTATGCCGCCTGAATGTGCACGTTATGCTGGAAAGGGGTGTTTTGTTTTGTTTTTGAGACAGGAAGCCAACGCTTGGAGAATGCAGTGGTGAGAAATCCTCCCCATGTTGTCTTGGTTTGTTGTTCAGCTGGTTGACTTAGTTGTTTGTTGCTACTGGGACTCACTGTGTTGCTGTAGAATGGATTGATTACAGCCGTTTAGTTCATCTACTCTTTCCATGCAGAGAGAATAATTAAGGGTTTTTGCCAGGAGTCGAACCTAGTCCTCTAGATGCTAATAGAGAGTCAATGCGGTGAAATGTTCAAGAGCAGCTGGTTAATTTCCCACATAGAAGTAGCAGAATTGTGTGGGAACAACAGAGAGGAGAAATTGTACATAGTTCCTTTAGGGTAAGGCGACTCTTTAGTTTGCAAGCTCCCGCCTCGTTTGCTAAGCTGCCCCTGAACGCAGAAAGTCGCTGAATGTCACGTGTGAACTTTTTGATTACCACCAGCAGATTAAATCCACAAATTCTGATGCAGCAGTTATGAGAGATTTGGAATGGAGGGATGGGTTGGGGGTTTGTTTGAAAAATATGATATGGGACATTCCTCCTCTCCGCTTGGCACAGTCACGGACCCGTGCTGCCGAAGTCAAAGCAGTTGATGCTTTTGCCAGCAACTGGAGTTCAGCAGGGGTCAGAACTAGCAAAATTGGCAGGAGAGGGAAGAAAGGATGGACAGGGCGTGCGTGGAGAGGAACCGTCGGAATAATCAGAGCTGAAATGCAAAGAGGGAAAGGCCACCTCAGACCCTTCGCCCCAAGAGAGAAAGGAAATGAATATGTAATCAAAACAAAGCCAGCCGTGGCTTCTTGTGGTTGGGGTCAGCCCTCAAGTGGAGTCTTGTTTTACATTCAGCTGTTAGAGCAGCAAGGCAAACCCAAGGGAGCTGAGAAAGCAGGGTCACAGGCTGTGGGGGGGTGGGGCTGGGGAGGGCGGCGGAGGGACAAGGTAGATTCATGGACTGCGTGTTGTGAAAAGCATCATTACTGTTTTGGCGCAATGACCGCAGAAGAGACTGAGGACCAAGCAGGCCCTGTTAAAATGGCACGCTTAGAAACACGGTGAGAAAAGACAATGCATTTTATGTTTCTGTTTGGACCACCCGTTTCCATATGGTTCTGCCCATTCTTTGAGAGCTTCAAGGATGACCCTGCTCTTACCTATCTTTTTTTTTCCAGAAACGATACGGCTAGCAGCTCCACTTTCCAGCGGCAACAGCCTCTCTTTGGTTGTTCTCCCGACACCAGATTTCCTTCCTTGCACAGAGCGTTATGTTCTCCTGTGTTTTTAGGTAAGTGTATTTTGTGTGGGTGTCTTTCCTTCTCTGTAAATTACTTAGGGGTGCCAACCTCCGCATGGCACCTAGAGAACTCCCAGAAATATAACTTTACCTGCAGACTACAGAGATCAGTTCCCCTGGGGGGGAAAATGGCAGTTTTGAGGGGCAGACTTTATGGCATAATAACACCTCTGAGATCACCCAGTTCCCAAACTTCACTCTCTCCAGACTCCTCACCCAAACTTCCAAGAATCCCCCAAGCCAGAGCTGGCAACCCCATGTATTACAGTGGGCATTTGGTTTCACTTCTGCAAATACAAAAGGGAAGTATGGAACTCCCAGTCTCTGTGTGATCCAAAGTTCTGGCCGTGACCAGGAGGACTTTGCGTTGTGTGAATTCGCCCTAATTATGAGTGATTTTTGAAATTAGTTCAATCGTGAATGGGTAGACCTGGGAGCAATTATAAATGCCGCTGAACTTTTGCCTTCTCCGCCTGTCATCCAGTTCCACACTTCCCTGACTGCGATTGCGTGTTCCCCGCCACAAAGCCGAAGCCAGAATCTATTTGGACTATCCAGATCTGTCCCCAGAGCGCCCTTTTTAAACACTGCTGGATGAGATACAGATGGGATGAATTGCTCCCTCCCTGTGTGTGCAACAAAGGAACAGATGAACACACAGCTTGCAAATGGCTGTTGCCAGTCAAGATAGAGCTCTGTGGAGTTCTCACTCTTGCCCAGCAGTCGTTGTGGGCCGGAGTGTTTTTCATGGTCCGACTGATATGATTCGTGCAGGTTTCTATCCATGAAATTCATTCGATAGTCATCAATAGGAGATGAGGCCTTTTCATTCTGAGGCCTGGTGACTGACCGTCGGTCTATGTGTGCAGCAGAATAGGGTGGTGGAATCCCAAGAACCCACTGCTTTTACATCCTAGGTATCCATTACTTTTGTCTAACACGCCTGTTGCAGAATAAATGACTGTGCCATTCACCAGGTCCTCAGGCAATAAATAGGCTTTGCTGTGTGAGTGCAGGAATGCCTTCTGTTTTCATCTGTGACATGTTCCAAGGGTTGGGGATGACTTTGTTGGTCCACCCAGACGCAACCTGCTGGTCTTGCTGGGCTCCAGTCAATTCAAGTTGCCACCAGCACTCCCTTGGGGAATTGACCCTCTGACATCGGCATGTCCTCAACTTAGAATGCTAATCGCTGAGGACCAAACGCCAAGACCTCTGCCGCATCCTAAACAAACAGCATCGAAGGGGTTAAACAACAGCCCTGCCATAAGAGGGTCTGGAAAGGCACTCCAGCAGAGATCTTGGAATCCCGTAAATGAATGCCACCCATGTGCTGCGTTTAACCTCTGGCCTTTCTCATAATAGTTTACACAAGTAGTACCCAGGCCAGTGGTCCCTAACGTGTCGGGTTGCTAGGATGACTGGCATGTGACCCTTTCTAAGTATCTTGGCAGCAGCAAAGGTGCAGAGGGGAGAAATCCCACTCTTATGTCTGTGCATGCAAACTGAGATATGTTGGACATGTCCAAATTCTGTATATCTTGCATTTGGCTGGATGTCCACCTTTTTCTCTTAATCCATATCGAACCTCAGTCCCTAGCTCTGGAATGAATCTTGGGCACCACCTGAACATCTTTCTCTAAGACAGTGGTGGCGAACCTACGGCACTCCAGATGTTCATGGACTACAATTCCCATCAGCCAATTGGCCATGCTGGCAGGGGATGATGGGAATTGTAGTCCATGGACATCTGGAGTGCCAAAGGTTCGCCACCGCAGCTCTAAGACAATGGCCAACCACCTCTGATAGTCTCTTGCCTTGAAAACCCTACTGGGTTGTCATAAGCTGGTCGTGACTATGGCGCTTTACACACACACATATCCTTCCTCCAAGTAGCTCAGAGAAGGGGACAAGACTCTACCCTGTTTTATCCCCACAGCAACCTTGGGAAGCGGACCAGGTCAAGAGATGGGGACTGACCCAGAGCTGAGTAGGGATTTGAATTTCTGTCTTACGGGTCCTAATCCAGCACTCTGACCGACACCACCACTTTGATTCCCACCAGTTACAGATTCTCATGTGTTAGTCTGTGGTTCTGTGCTTTGCCCACAAACTTCAGCCCAGCAGGGGCAGCAGACGCTACACCCAGGTTGGAAGTTAACACTGCTGGGCAGAGAGCCAGGATGCTTTAATGGCCAAGGCCTGGGTGAATTGCTGAGGTAGAAAGACTTGCCAGCTATAGAAGCAAAGCCATTAATAATACTTCTTTGCGGGACTGGATAGTGTCTCTTGAATTCAAGGTCACACTGAAAGTAAGAGTTAGCAAAAACTTGAAAGAAAAGTTGCACCGAGTTAATCGGCAAAGATCTCCCATTCTTTTCCACCCCTTATCCAGACAGCCCATTAAAACCTGTCCGGCGCATGTTGCAGAGACAAGCTCCTTTGAACATCAGCTTCATCTGGTTACTTTATTTACACTTTTGATGCCAATGTTTATTCTCCCTCTTAAAAAGCGATTCAGTGCATCTCCGAAATTAACTGCAGATGGGCAAGCAGGGAAAAGTTCCTCACATCATGTTTCAGGCGCTTCAGTGTTGTTTGATTCTTGAAAATAGTTTTTGGGTTGTTGTTCTAAAATTAAAATTATACATCTCTCTCTCCTCCTCTTTTTCAATCTCTAAGATTTTGGACGGTGCAAACACTACTTGTGTGTGGTCTGGAAAAGTCTAGCCAAAAAGTTCTCCGAGTTCACCAAAACATCATTATAAAATTGTCTCCTTATCTCTCTCGCAAGAGATCTGTTTTTTTGCAGAGAAGGTTAGCTTTTGGAGAGGAAACAATTACCGCAGCAAGCAAGTCACGCTCTGCTCTGGGCACCAGCTCCAGCCTTTGGGGGAAAGGCTGGAGAGTTTGGATCCCATTGAGTGCATCCACGCCTGCAGCACCTCCTGCAGGCTCAAAGGAGTATTACCAAGACTTAGCAACTTTGATGGATGTTGTCAAGTCTTGGCATTGGTTGGATCAGTGGTTCTCAACCTTTCACAGGGGTCGCCTAAGACTCTCTGCATCAGTGTTCTCCATCTGTAAAATGGATAAATGTTAGTGTGGGGGGTCACCACAGCATGAGGAACTGTATTAAAGGGTCACGGCATTAGGAAGGTTGAGAACCACTGGGTTGGATGCTGTCAAGTCGCAGCCGACTTAACAGTGATTCAAAAGGGGTTTGCAGGCAAAAAATGAACAGAGGAGACTTGCCAAAGCCTCTGTGTCTTATGTATTGTCGAAGGCTTTCACGGCCGGATTCAACTGGTTGTGGTGGGTTTTCCGGGCTGTATGGCCGTGGTCTGGTGCATCCACCAGACCACGGCCACACAGCCCGGAAAACCCACCACCACCTCTGTGTTTTCTTTTAAGTTTTTGCGAACTCTTATTTTCAGTGTGACCTTGAATTCAAGAGACACTATTCAGGCCCACAAACAAATATCATTAAGAGCTTTGCTTCTATAGCTGGCAAGTCTTTCTTCTGCAGCAATTTACCCAGTCCTGGTACTCCTTGGACATCTCCTATTCTAGTACTTCTCTGGACTGTGGGCGCCAACCTCCCGGTAATGGCTGGAGATCTGTAGGCAATAGAGATCAGCTCCCCTGGAGAAAAGGACCTCTCTGGAAGGCGGACTCTACGGCATCCTATCCCTGCCCCCACAATCTGTTGCTGGGTGAAGAACTTCCTTCCACTTTCGTTTCTGTTCATCAAAAGAATATTGTGGCTATGCAAAGTGCCCCAGCGGGTTAGAATTAACAAATAAATACTGATAGGGCTGTAAACCTATGCAGCTGGAAACAGATTTCCTGGCAGTCATTGGGGCTGGGTGTCTTCATTCTGTTAGAAATCCTCCTTTTAAAAGGTTTATATGGAACAATTGGACACTTCCACATTAGAATATGGAAGTATTGAAGGATGTATTGAAACGGCAGTATTTAATTACAATGAAAGGTGCTTTACAGGTTTGACAGGTCATTTACCAGAGTCCCAAAGATCATTTTCCCCATCATCATTTTTTCTCAGCAACATTATTCTCAGATAGCAGCTATTTATCACCACCACACCTGCACAGCTCTGTGCATCTTGGGGACTGACTGCAGCATCTGAAAGTTAGAGCGTATCGTCCTGTAAGACAAGAGCATTTTAATGGTTGTCTATCTATGTGCAGCAGTTACAGCTAGGTCCTCTATCTATTTGTCTATCGAACTATGTGTAGCAGTCACAACTAGGTCCTATACCTATCCATCTATCTATGTGTAGTAGTTTCAGCTAGGTCTTGTATCTAGCTATCCGTCTACCTATCTATGTACATCAGTTACAGCGAAGTCCTCTATCTATCTATTTGTCTATCTATCTATGTGCAGCAGTTACAACTAGGTCCTATACCTATTCATCTATCTATGCGTAGTAGTTTCAGCTAGGTCTTGTATCTATCCATCCATCCATCCATCCATCCATCCATCCATCCATCCATCCATCCATCCATCCATCCATCCATCCATCCATCCATCCATCCATCCATCCATCCATCCATCCATCCATCCATCCATCCATCCATCCATCTATGTGCAGTATTTACAGCTTGGTCATCTATCTGTCTGTCTGTCTGTCTGTACATTATAGCCATGTTTAGATATTTGAAGGGATGTTTTGTTGGTGAGGGAGCAAGCTTGTTTTCTGCTGCTCCAGAGACTGGGCCCAGGAGTCATGGGTTCAAGGGGAAGGGAAAGACATTTCACCTAAACATCAGGAAAAACCTCCTGACAGTAAGGCCTGTTCAAAAGTGGAATGCACTACCTCGGAGTGTGGTGGAGTCTCCTTCTTGGGAGGTTTTTTTAACAGAGGCTGGATGGCCATCTGTCAAGAGTGCTTTGATTGTGTGTTCCTGCATTACAGGGCGTTGGACTTGATGGCCCTTGGGGTCTCTTCCAACTCTGATTCTATGATTGTGAGCAAGTCTGAAAAGGGCATTAATTTTTCCTGGAATTCAGGCTGCCATACTGACAATGTCCAGAGGATGGCAGTAGAAGACCACAAATGCATTTTAACTGATTTTGTTTCTCTCTACCCGGGTTGCTCATGGGGCTGCACTTGGGGCCAATGGGCTCCACTTGGGGCCAATGGTGGCAAGATTGTGCTTGTGTTGCACCTGTGAAGCATTAGCTGGGCCTTCTTGTGAGTTGTTGTCTTCAGGGTGACCCCTAAAGTTAGCCCCAAAGTTTGTAGCCATTTTCAGGATGGCCGTAGTTCCGCTTTCCTGCACCCTAAATGTGGCCTGTCTACGTGACAAGTGACATGGCAGAACATTTTGAAACCTGGGCAGTGGCTGTGATCGTCTCCTGGTCAGGTTCATTAGTTGGATCAATGGGAGGGTCTTTGGGGGGCAGTTCCATTACATGGTTCTGAAAAGGAGAGGGGGTGGGCTTTGTGATTTATCTGGTGTCATCCTGAAACCAAGTACCAGCGATGGGATCTTGTATGAGACTGTTTGGTTGTGTTGCCAGCCCTCCCCAAAAGCACGTAGAGTGGCATCCAGAAGGGGTGAATGTGGAAGTCAGCCTTGAGTTATTCAGTGGGGCTTACTCCCAGGAAACTGTATCTGGGATTGTAGCCTTAGTGGGTGACATCGCCATAGCATGAATCCACTTGTCCAAAGAATAGTGGTTGCACATGGCTGAAGAGGAAGCCAACAGTGTGTACCAGTGCTTTCTTTTGGGGCTACTGTGTGAAGGGTTTCCTGAATGTGTGAGTGTGCCTTATGTCACATCCATGGCTTTACTGTCATCCCCCTGGACTGTTTCATAACAAGACTCTGTGTTCAGGTGATGTCTTTTTTACGAAACAGCATCAGGAATAAGAATTTAGATCTCCTTCGCCAGACCAAAAGCATAAGGAGCAACGCATCCTCCATTATACCCCACCCCATGCCCCAATGTCACACAACACCACCCCTGACTACCAGTTCCCAAGGGGGGGATGGCACCCCATCAGTCCCACGGTCCAGAGACAGTGCAGCCTGGGCCAAACATTCTCTCTACCTGGCTTCTAGGTTCTCCCTACTTGGCCTCTAGGGGGGCTGCAGTGTCCCCCAATAATTCTCTCAACCTGGCTACTAGGTTCTCCCTACCTGGCCTCTAGGGGGGCTGCAGTGTCCCCCAATAATTCTCTCAACCTGGCTACTAGGTTCTCCCTACCTGGCCTCTAGGGGGGCTGCAGTGTCCCCCAATAATTCTCTCAACCTGGCTACTAGGTTCTCCCTACTTGGCCTCTAGGGGGGCTGCAGTGTCCCCCAATAATTCTCTCAACCTGGCTACTAGGTTCTCCCTACCTGGCCTCTAGGGGGGCTGCAGTGTCCCCCAATAATTCTCTCAACCTGGCTACTAGGTTCTCCCTACCTGGCCTCTAGGGGGGCTGCAGTGTCCCCCAATAATTCTCTCAACCTGGCTACTAGGTTCTCCCTACCTGGCCTCTAGGGGGGCTGCAGTGTCCCCCAATAATTCTCTCAACCTGGCTACTAGGTTCTCCCTACCTGGCCTCTAGGGGGGCTGCAGTGTCTCCCGAACATTCTCTCTACCTGGCTTCTAGGTTCCTTTTCTGCTGTCACAGAGTGGGAGAGTCGAACCTGGGTCTGCCAGAGGCAGGTCTGAGTAACCACAAACATTGTGTTGAACAGATCAGCCAAGTTGCTGAGGAGGGCTCAGAAACACAGTCTCCTCCCCTAGTCGGGGAATCATGAGTTGGGTGCCCTGTGTCTGTCCAGGGTTTGTTCAGTTGTAGAAGCCTGTGAATGTCATCTATGTGCGTGTGTGCATCTGTGCAGCAGGTGCCTCTGAACGTAGCAGTGTGATCCCTCCGAGAGGGAAGGGATAGGTCCTTTTGTGGGCAATGAATGCAGTGGTGGACAATGTCATGGGGTGCTTCAGAGTGTGGATACTGTGGGCAAGGGAGAGAAGGAAATGTGTGCCACGTGTGCATCTGGGGTACATTTTGGAGAAACTCCAGAAGACCCCCTTTGTCGTGTAATGCTCGGTAGGGTGTCTACATGAGTGTCAGGGAAGTGAAGTGAATGGGATTAAATGTGGGTGGGAGTTGATTGGGGCCACCTGTTTAGTCCAGTGTGCTCTAAATGGAGTCAGGGTGAACTGTTAACCTTATAGGTGGACTTTTAACCTCATAGGTGAAGAGTGAACCTAAGAGGTGGACTTTTGACCTCATGTGCTGCAGCCCCAGAGTAATATTGGTTGCGCTTGTGTGTAGTGTGAGGCATTGTGATCTCATGTGCGGAATGTGGCAGTGGGAAAAGCACACAATCTCCCAAAGGAGGGCATCACAAACAAGCCAGGTCATATTTAGGAAGCATTCTGGCCATTCTGAGATTACCTACAAACTTTGGGGCAAATTTTAGGGGTCACCCTGAAGACAACAACACAGAAGAAAGCCCAGCTAATGCTTCACAGGTGCAACACAAGCACAATCTTGCCACCATTGGCCCCAAATGCAGCCCCATGAGCAACCCAGGTAGAGAGAAACAAAATCAGTTAAAATGCATTTGTGGTCTTCTACTGCCATCCCGTGGATGTTTTCTGTAAGGCAGCCCAGGAAAAATTAATGCTTTTTTCTGACTTGCTCACAATCATAGGTCGAATTCCCACTGAAAATTTAATCTAGATACAACTAAGTTTCAAAAGAATCAGCACCTTTTCATCCAGATTCCAACATCCTCACTGTAGCATGTTTCTAGTGAAAACATCTAGGTCTGCCCCCTTTTTTTAGGGGGGGGGGCTGCTGTCAGGGGTGCAATTTTGATGTGGTCGACCACGACCTTTTGGCCCACCGCCTGGCCGCCTCCGGAGTGCGGGGCAGTGTCCTTCAGTGGATAACCTCGTTTCTCCGGGGCCGGACTCAGCAAGTGAGGTGCGGGGACCAGGCCTCCCGGAAGTGCCCGCTTCAATGCGGTGTACCCCAGGGGGCATTATTGTCCCCGCTGTTATTTAATATCTATATGCGACCTCTTGCTCAGCTGATGCGGGTTTGCTGGCTGATTTGCCATCAGTCACGCTGATGACCGCACAGCTCATTCTGTTGATGGAGGGCAGCCGTAGCCCTGTGGCTCTCCAGCACTGTTTGGAGGCGGTTGCTGGTTGGTTGCGGCAGGGCAGGTTAAAACTGAACCCCCTCGAAGACGGAAGTCCTCTGGCTTGGTCGTGAGGGGTGGGGAGGGACTTTCCAGCCGCCCGGTGTGGGAGGGGGGTCCTGTGGCTTACCGACCCCCCTCCGTTCAGCCTGGGGAGTCCACCTGGATTTGTCTCTCACAATGGAGACCCAGGTGGCCTATGCCACAACCAGACTGCCTTCTTCCACCTCCGTGAGCCCGGCTGGCCCTTCCTCTCCAGAAGCGGACCTAGCCTCAGTGATCCATGCAATGGTCATTTCCAGACTTGACTATTGTAACTTCGCTCATGAGTTGCTTCCCTTGCGTCTGATCCGGCGTTTAAAACTGGTTCACCATGCAGCAGCGATCTGCTTACAGGCAGCACCCGCCGAGAACACATCCAGCCTGTGCTGCGGCAGCTGCATTGTACCAATGGGGATTCGGATCATCTTCAAGGTCGGTGTTGACCTTTAAGGCCATTCGGCCTGGGACCATCGTATCTTGAGACTGCATCACCCCATATGTCCCTAGGCCTCTCTGATGGCGGAGGCCAACATTGGTGGTCCCTGGCCCTTTGGTGATGCGGCTGGCCTCCCGCAGCGGGCCAGGACTTTTACAGCCCTGGCCCGGCCTGGTGGGCAGCTCTCCTCCAGCTGTCTGGGCCCCTCGGGACAAGGAGTTCAGCGGGGCCTGTAAAGACAGAGCTGTTCGCCAGACGCCGGAGGACCCAGCCGCTAATAGTGCCCCGTCTGTGGCCCTCAACACCTGGGCCACGATTCCATCACTGAGACTCGCCATGCCTCCCTTCATCGTGGGGAGGGAGGGATTTTATGCTGTTGAAACGCTGGACGCCACCTTACATCTTGGATTTTAATTTAATTTATATTTAAACTTGGATCGCTGCTTTTAAATGTTGTGGTACTTGTTTTTTAAATGTTGTACACGCCCAAGAGCCCTCCAGTTAAGAGTGATTATAAATCAATAAATAAAATAAATAAATAAATAAAATTGTTAAGCTAGCACCACCAAAATTTCAGAGTATCTTTAGGTGATACCACCTGATGATTCCACCCAGGTTTTGTGAAGTTTGGTTCATGGGAGCCAAAGTTATGAACCCTAAAATGTGAAGCCCCCATCTCCTATTGGCTCCCATTGGAGTGTTTTTTTTCAAAAAAGGTGCATATACAAGAAGGTCCAGGAAAATCCTGTGATGGGGGGGGGGGGGAGCCCCAGAAACGGGACTGATCTGTGTTTTGTGGTTCGGCTGTGAGGGAACCTGGATATTTCAGGTGACTATCCCAGGATTAATCACCAGTGAGGATATCACCATAGAATCAGAGTTGGAAAAGACCCCAATACCACGAAGTCCAACCCCCTGCAATGTAGGAATGCACAATCAAAGTACTCCTGACAGATGGCCATCCAGCCACAAAAACGCACAAGAAACCCCAGATTTCCTTTTTTTTAGTCAGGGGTGGTGTGGTATGACATTGGGGCATGACGTGGGGTATAATGGAGGGCTCCCTGCCTGCTTCATGCCCCTAGTCTGTGCAACCCCAAACAGTGAAAAAGCTTTTCCTCAAAATGCACACTTCTCCTAAATGAGGGGTACAGAAAGGACCACCACTTCTGCCAGGAGGAATGCCACGTTCCCAAGACAACATTGTCACACCCTGCTCAAGGTCTGTGTGATGCCCTCGTTCGGGAGATTGCGTGCTTTTCCCACGGCCACATTCCACACATGAGATCACAACGCCTCACACTACACACAAGCGCAACCAACATTATTCTGGGGCTGCAGCACATGAGGTTAAAAGTCCACCTATGAGGTTAACAGTTCACCTATGAGATTAAAAGTTCACTTTTGAGAGCACACCTGACTAGCCAGGTGGCTCCAGTCACCTCTCACCCACATTGAAGCCCATTCGCTTCACTCCCCTGACACTCAAGTAGACACCTCTGCCTAGCATAAACCCGATAAAGGGGGTCTTCTGGAGTTTCTCCAAAATGCCCATCGGATGCACACGTCTCTCCCTTGCCCACAGTATCCACACTCTGAAGCCCCCCATGACATTGTCCACCACTGCATTCACTGCCCACAAAAGGACCTATCCCTTCCCTCTCGGAGGGATCACACTGCTACGTTCAGAGGCACCAGCTGCATAAATGCACACACGCACAGATGACATTCACAGGCCTCTGTTCATCACAACTGAACAAACCCTGGACAGACACAGGGCACCCAACTCATGATTCCCCGACTAGCGGAGGAGACTGTGTTTCTGAGCCCTCCTCGGCAACTTGGCTGATCTGTTCAGCACAATGTTAGTGGTTACACAGACCAGCCTCTGTCAGACCCAGGTTCCAGTGGCGTAACTAGGCAAACTGGAGCCTTGGGCAAAACCTGAGATTGATGCCCCCCAGGTGTGTGCCCGGTGCAACACGCACCCCCCCTGGTCCCCTTGTAGCTACGCCCAGTGGCGTATCTAGGCAAACTGGAGTTTGGCGGCCCCCCATGGGCAGCCGCCCTCCCCCACCGTGACCAAGCAATGATTTTTTACACCAGGTTGTTTCAAAGTCACCATCACATTATAGAGCATGCCCCAACTCACAAATCTGAACACAGCAATAGGCCATGCCACACAGCAGAAATAATTTTTTTGAAAACATTTTCAAAATGTTTTATTACTGCTATGAAAACATTTTATGCTGTTGTATCCAGTCCCCCCAATTGGGGGAAACAGAACCACTTTCAATGTTATTTAAACTGGGAACCCCAGATTCTTCCTTTTAGTTGGATTTAAAAGGAGAATCTGGGCTCCCTAGTTTAAACAAGTGATGCTGGAATCCACCCCCAAACAGCATCATTTTAAATGGTGTTTAAACTAGGGAGCCCAGATTCTCCTTTTAAATCCATCTTAAAGGGAGAATCTGGGGTTCCCAGTTTAAGCAACATTGAAAGTGATGCTATTTTGGGGTTGATTCTCCCCCACCCTGAAACAGCATCACTTTCGATGCTTAAACTGGGGACCTCAGATTCTCCCTTTAAATCCATGCCAAAGGGGGGGGGGGGTTTAAAAGGAAAATCTGGGGAAATTTGGGGGGTGCCTGCTGTCAGGGTGCAATTGTTAAGCTAGCAGTACCAAACTTTCAGGGTATCTTTAGGAGATTCTCCTGATGATGCCTCCCAGGTTTGGTGAAGTTTGGTTCAGGGGGTCCAAAGTTATCCACCCTCAGAGTTGTAGCCCCCATCTCCTATTAGCTCCCATTGGAAACAATGGGGGATGGGGCACCCGCTTTGGGAGTCTATAACTTTGGACTCCCTGAACAAACCTCACCAAACCTGGGTGACAGCATCATGAGTCTCCCAAAACATCCCTGAAATTTTGGTGTTGCTAGCCTAAAAACTAAGCCCCCTGCAGGCCAAAAACAAAACCCCCCCACTAAAATACCAAAAAAAAACACAAACCCACACAAACAACCCCTGCATTTTTGGCGCCCACCACAAAGGGGCGCCCTGGGCAAATGCCCACTTTACCCAATGGGCATTACACCCCTGCCAGGTTCAACTCTCCCACTCTGTGGTAGAAGAAAAGGAACCTGGAAGCCAGGTCGAGAGAATGCTTGGGAGAGACCACATCCCCCCCTAGAAGCCAGGTAGTGAGAACCTAGAAGCCAGGTAGAGAGAATGTTTGAGGGAGACTGCACAGTCTCCAGACCCTGGGACTGGTGGGTTGCCATCCCCCCTTGGGAACTGGTAGTCAGGGGTGGTATTATGTGACATTGGGACATGAGGTGGGGTATAATGGAGGGTGTTTTGCTCCTTATGCTTCACCTCTGGCGACGGAAGACTAAATGCTTGTTCCTGATGCCGGTTTGTAATAAAGACATCATCCGTACACAGAGGTTTGGTATTGAACAGTCCAGGGGCACGACAATATAGCCATGTATGTGATATAAAAGGCACACTTGTACATTCAGGAAACCCTTCACACAATAGCCACAAAGCAAAGCACTGGTACACTGTTGGCTTTTTCTTCTGCCAAAACACAAAATGCACAAGAAAGCCCAGCTTCCCTTTTCTTTAGTCAGGGGTGGTGTTGTGGGACGTTGGGGCATGACGTGGCATATAATGGAGGGTACTTTGCTCCTTTTGCTTCAGTGCTGGCAATGGACTCCTAGTGTTACCCAGTCAGTCATCACATAAACAGGTCACATTTAGGGAGCAGAAAGGCAGGACTATGACCATTCTGAGAATAGCTAGAAAGTTTGGGGCGAGCTTTAGGGGTCACAAAAACACAGCAGAGAGCCCAGCTAATGCTTCAAGCACAATCTTGCCACCCTTGGCCCCAAGTGCAGCCCATTTGCAAATCAGCAACCCAGAGGCCAGGTAGGGAGAAACAAAATCAGTGAAAATGCCATCCTGTGGATGCTTTCAGTATGACAGCCTGAATCCCAGGAAAAATTAATGCCCTTTTCACACTTGTTAAACAAGTTAAACAAGTTAAATAAAGATTTTACTAAAGAGGAAATCAGAAAGGCGATTAAGAAACTGAAATTGAATAAAACACCTGCCCCAGATGGCATAACAAATTTATTCTACAACAAAATTGTAGATGAAATTATAGATATTCTAGAGCAGGTATTTAATAATATTACTGTGAATGGAATACCAGATTCTCAGAGGACAGCCAATATTACATTGATACCAAAAGAAGGGAAGGATACATCTGAGGTAGCGAATTATAGGTCAATATCCCTCTTAAATTCCAATTATAAAATTTTTACAGCAATTCTTTCCAATAGACTAAAAGAAGTTCTTCTACAATGAATATCTCTGGATCAAACTGGTTTGGTGAGGTTTGGTTTAGGGGGTCCAAAGTTATCGACCCTCAAAGTTGTAGCCCCTATCCCTATTAGCTCCCATTGGAAACAATGGGGACACCCCCTTTGGGAGTCCATAACTTTGGACCCCCTAAACCAAACCTCACCAAACCTGGCTAGGATCATCAGGAGAGTCTCCCAAAACATCCCTGAACTTTTGGTGCTGCTAGCCTAAAAATTGCACCCCCTGCAGGCCAAAAAAACATTTAAAAATATTTTTAAAAACCACAAACAGGGGACGGAGCTTCGGACATGTAATGGGGAGGTTTGAACCCGAGAACCCCCCCCTTACCTACGTCCTTGTTAGAAGTTGGATCAATCAAATATATACATCCCTGTCTGCTAGAATTATAATTAATGCAGAAAAGATGGAAAATTGTGAGAGAGAATGTGGAACCCAACAAGGATGTCCCCTATCCCAGTTACTATCTATTTTAGTTTTGGAAATTTTGACTGATAAAATTAAAAATACTGGAGGCATATGAGGTGTAAAAATTAAAGGGGAATGCTTCAAGATCCAGGCATATGCAGATGATTTGGTGATCATATTAGAAGATCCACTAGGCTCAATAGAAGAAGTGAAAAATACTCTAGAAGACTTTGAACAGGTTTCCGGTTTGAAAGTCAATAAAGATAAAACACAAATCTTAGTTAAAAATATGAGGGATAAAGATAAATTATTACTAGAAACTATATGGGAGGGTCATATTTCTAAAAAAGTGAAATACTTAGGTATCAATTTAACATCATCAAATTTAAGTTTATTTGAAAATAACTACACTGTAATTTGGAATAAAAATAAAAAATGATTTCAAAATTTGGAATAAATTACATTTAACTATCTCGGGTAGCATAGCAGTTCTTAAAATGAATATACTTCTGAGAGTGTTATTTTTGTTTAATAACTTGCCAATATTAAAATCTGGAAAAATATTTAATTGGCAAACGGACACATTAAAATTTCTCTGGGGAGGGAAAAAGCCCCGTGTCAAATATAAACTCTTATCAGACAATAAGAAAAGAGGAGGAATGGCGGCACCAAACTTTAAAATGTATTACAAAACATTTTGTTTGGTTTGGTTGAAGACTGGTTCCAACTTAAAAACACGAAATTATTAGCTATCAAAGGGGCTAATTTGAGATATGGAATACATGCTTATCTGTGGTTCCAAAAAGAAAAGATAAACAATTCTTTCAACACCCATTCAGATTTGCTTTATATAAAGTTTGGGAGAAATATAGAAATAAATTATATAGGAGCGTTCCTTGGTGGATTTCACCACACAAAGCTCTTATAAAGATGAACATCTTAGAAAAAGGATGGTTAAAATTTTCAGATACCGTATAAACTCGTGTATAAGCCGACTCGTGTATAAGCCAAGGCACCTAATTTTACTAGCAAAACCTGGGGACATGTACCCTGTTTCCCCTAATATAAGACATCCCCGAAAAATAAGACATAGTAGAGGTTTTGCTGAAGTGTGAAATATAAGGCATCCCCCGAAAGTAAGACATAGCAAAGTTTTTGTTTGGAAGCATGCCCGACGAACAGAACACAGGAAAAATAAGACATCCCCTGAAAATAAGACATAGCACATCTTTGGGAGCAAAAATTAATATAAGACACTGTCTTATATTCGGGGAAACACGGTATTGACTCCCCTATAAGCTGAAGGTGGGAAGCCAGGAGGCAGAGGGAGCTCCTTATTTGGGCAGTGACTCCCCCTGATGTCATTGCCCAAATAAGGAGCTCCCTCCACCTCCTGGCTGGGTTTGAGGAAGCCCAGCCTGCCAGGAGGTGGAGGGAGCTCCTTATTTGGGCAGTGACTCCCCCTGATGTCATTGCCCAAATAAGGAGCTCCCTCCACCTCCGGCCCCAGCCGGGAGGTGGAGGGAGCAACAAGTGGCTGCTGCAGCCGCAGGGAGGTCGTTCTGGCCATGCGCCCCCAGCCTGGGCAGAGGCCTGAAGAGCCGGCTGGTAAGCAGGACTCGTGTATAAGCCGAGGGGGCATTTTTCAGCCTTAAAACAGAGCTGAAAAACTCGGCTTATACACGAGTATATACGGTATATTGAAACTGGTTCAATCAGAAAAGGGAATAAATGCTGAAATTAAGAGTTTGAAGGAGCTGAATTTAGAAGGATGGAATGTTAACTGGTGCTTGTACCAACAATTATATAGTGCTATTAAGAAAGAAACCAAACCACTGTGGATTCAAGGTGAAGAAGATTTATTACTCACAAACTTACTGAACAAAAATGATCATTTAATTAAAAGGATGTACAACTTATGTCTTGAAACAGATTTGGAAGATGAAATTGTTAAAGAATTCATGGTAAACTGGGCAAGAGATATTGGTCATACGATTCTGTTGGCAAAATGGGAAAAAATATGGGGATCAGGTTTAAAAGCTATTGTTAGTAATGATATTAAAGAAAATTACTACAAAATATGGTAGAGGTGGTATATAACACCTACCCAGTTGACCAAAATCTCTCACAGATCCAACAAGTGTTGGAAATGTGGAGAGGAACCAGGAAATTTATTTCATATGTTATGGCAGTGTAAAATAGTAAAAGAATTTTGGCGGAATATACATAGAGAAATGCAGAAAATCTTAAAAGTAAATATAAGGTGTATACCGGAAATGTATTTACTAGGTATATGCGATGATTCTCTAAGCAGTGAAAGTAGAACTTTATTTCTATATCTATCTACTGCTGCCAGAATTATATTAGCTAGATATTGGTGCAAATCAGCAATTCCATCAATGTTAGATTGATGCCACAAAGTAATGGAATTGGTTCAATTAGCAAGATTAACAGCTTATGAAAAGTTAGAAAGTAATGGAAAATTTAGAAAATGGGGTAGAAAATGTTGACAGAGAGAAATTTTTCACTCTTTCTCACAATACTAGAACCAGGGGGCATTCATTGAAAATGCTTGGGGGAAGAATTAGGACTAATAAAAGGAAACACTTCTTCACACAACGTGTGATTGGTGTTTGGAATATGCTGCCACAGGACGTAGTGATGGCCACTAACCTGGATAGCTTTAAAAAGGGCTTGGACAGATTTATGGAGGAGAAGTCGATCTATGGCTACCAATCTTGATCCTCCTTGATCTCAGATTGCAAATGCCTTAGCAGACCAGGTACTCAGGAGCAGCAGCAGAAGGCCATTGCTTTCACATCCTGCATGTGAGCTCCCAAAGGCACCTGGTGGGCCATTGTGAGTAGCAGAATGCTGGACTAGATGGACTCTGGTCTGATCCGGCAGGCTAGTTCTTATGTTCTTAGAAATCAGTAGTTACAATGGATTATGTACTTAGAAGGAAATTTACAGCAAAAATTTATGATTTTGGATGTAATTTAGAAGTGGTAAGTAAATAATTTAAGAAGTTGTGGATTATTGTACTTTAATTTAATATCGTAGACAAAACAAAATAACAAAATAGATATGTACAAGCAGAAGCCTGTCACAGCTGATTTGGATGTTAGATGAGAATTTATTAACTGTAAATAAGACGTCGTATTGAGTGGACAAAATGTATTATTCTATACTAAATAAAACGTATAAAACATTAAAAAAAGATCACTATGTGCTACACCCTCTGCCCTTTGGAAGGCTGTTCCTGAGGAGACGCTAGTCTGCAAGTGGTTTTTCAGCAGCTGTAAGGCTGTTCTCTTCCAGAGGATGTTTGTGTGTTGAGCTGTTTGTTAGTGATCTTTGTTATATTTTTTAAAACACTGAATAACAATGTGTTATCAGTTCTCTAGGAGCTGCGCGGCGTAGTGGTTAAGTGCTTGCACTGCCACTCACATGGTCAGGAGTTCGAGCCCCCTGTGGGTCAGATATCCTGGCAGCTGGCTCATGGTCAACTCAGCCATCCATCCATTCCTTGGTCTGTAAATGAGTACCTAGCTCATAGCTAGAGGGTAAAGAATAGCCGAGGAAAGCAATGGCAAACTACCCCACAAAAGCAGCTTGCCTATAAAATTGCTGCTCACAGTGGTACCCCAGGGTCGGACATGACTGAAGGGGAAACTTTACCTTTATCAGTTCTCTGCTTTTGTGGTTTTAAGTTTTACAATTTAATCGAGCTACATTAGCTACTTGACCCATACAAAGAGGTGGAGCTATTTTTGTTAACAAGTAGAAAAAAGAGAGAGATCAGCCAGGGATGCAGATGGAATGGGAAAGGAAGAAAGCTATGACACACCCAGAATAGAAACAAGGAGTGTTTTAAGGAGGGTGATGTACAATTGAGATGCTAGGGAGTGGGAGACTGGAGGAAGAGGACCAAATTAATCACCTTTGAGAAAGTATTTAAGATGCGGGAGAGCAGGATATGTTTGTGAGTTTCATGTGTCATGCAGGAGGCTGGACTAGATACCTCTTGAGGTCCCTTGCAGCTCTATGTTTCATTCCAGAGGGGATTTAGTGGAGGGTAAGCTGTTACAGCTGATTTGTCAGTGATTTAACTGTGTGCCTTATAATTGTGTGTTGGTCTTCAACTTGTCCCTGGACATTCATTTTGTGTGTGTCCTTGCCGCTTTCTGATTGGGAAGAAATAAGCTGGGGTATAAATCTTTTCAATAAATAAAGAAATGGTAGTGTGCAGTGAGCTCGGTGCTCCTTACCGAGCGTTGACCTAAATGCTTAGTGTGAGCTAGTTCTGCCAATGCAATGAAAATAATTGGGAAATTGTAACCTTACTGGTACTTTTCGGGCTGGGAGGTGAACCAAATCACCTCCGTTGTATTGCTTCCCAGCAATAAAGAACATGTCAGGAGATGAGGTCATAGTTCACGCCAGAATTCGGCGTGTTAGATGTATTTGATCCAAAATAAGGCTGCAATGTCCCACAAGGGAACCAGGCAGACCATTGTGTGTGTGTGTGTTGTTCTTTAATCAACTTCCCATCCATGCTCCTGCTGCACCCTACGCCTGCCTTCCCCTTATGAAACTCCTTATGAAACTCTGCCCACCCGCAACGGCTGATTGACAGGTATTTGTGAGTGTTGGGAGTCTAATTGCCAGAAGCTCGAGGGCAGCTGTGTGATTTCACTGACATGTAATTTCCTGTACGTGTCAAGGCCTTGATGGCACCCAAGCTGTCTGTGAGTATTTGTCTAATTTCAACAGAACCAATCGTCTTCTGCAATATGCAAGATCCCTCATATACTGATTGAAAATCGGAGCTCTCTGCCTATTACGTTTCCTTGTTTTCTGGGGGAAATGTGGTCCTCTTAAAATTTGGACATCATTATTCAGTCTGCCAGCATCTATCTTTATTTGTGTCTCCATTTGTGTTTCCCTCAAAGTCTGTCAGCGTTTACCAATACTGAATCACCCAAAAATCCAGGCCTTGCTTCCATTTTCTTACCTTTGCTAAACCGCCTTTCAAATCTCAGGCTTTCCCCCACAATTTCCTATCGAGAGACATCGCTGGAATTGCTGCCTTGAAGTATTTCGGTTTCTCTGGTCTCGGCATAAACGGAGAAACTACAAAGGCTATGAAACCTAAAAACAAGAGGGGGGGGGACAGCTAATCGTAACCAAACTTTCTCAAATAGTAGAACATCAGATTTGTGTCCAGTTCAACTTTCAGGTGGAAGTTCATGCCGGGCTGCTTATTCCGTTTGACTGTAGCATTGCCCACCTCTGCTTAATACAGCAAGACTGTACGCCATCGCCCTAAGCAACCAGACAGAAATGAGATGGACGCTTGGCTGGAAAAGTACAAGAATTCGTTGTCCATTGCAGCATAACGACATGGCCAAGGTTTGGGTCCAGATCAAGATCCTTTCTCCAGTTCAGGAGTGATTATTCTTGAACATTCTTAATCAGAGCCATCTGCTGTGGGTTTCTCTTTAACAAAGTATTGCTGCAGACCATCAAAAACACCGATGCCGTCACAGGATAAGGCCCGCCACAGGCTGTCCCAGTGTGTCAGAAAATGGTGGACATGAAAGCAAATGCTGACATCATACCCCGCATCTAATGGGAGAGGGAGAATGTTGCAGTGGTTAAAGGGCTAAGGAGACATGGGTTCAAATTCCTTCACTGCCATGAAGCTCCTGGGGGCGGCTTTGGACCAGTCACTCTCTCACACTTAACCTTCTCTGGGTTTGTGAGGATAAAATGGAGAACAATGTATTATATGCCTTGACTTGGGTGGGCTAAATGTTACCAGACCAACCCATGGTGGGTTGGGGGAACCCAGTTTCTGAGAGACCAGCATCTCTACCCATCCTGCCAAAGTGGGGAGTCCATTCTCTGCACTGGCTTGTGTATCCACAAGAACCTAGTAAAATCTTGTTCTGGTTGAAATATTGTTCCTTGCTCCAGACTAAACTGGGATTTGTGCAAAGGTCTGCTGTTCACCACTAAAACCTGTATTTCAGGAGACTGTTGCCATATTGAATATTGTTTTCTCCTTCTCCATTTTTGCTGCTAAGCATTCTGGGAACATACTGGGCAAAAGACTTCATGGAACCTTGCCAGCTCTCTGTCTGAATAGACTGGGATGAATATTTGGCCTGTTCGCCACATGCAAGAGAATGAGGTCACAGAGCCGTGAGGATGCATAACAGGCTGTACCAGTTTAGACTGAAGGTAGAGGGGGGTCACATGACGTGTCAATGCTTCTCCCCCAATGGAAAAACTCACCGCAAACTGAAAATTAGCACATCAGGGACAGAAGTCCTAACCTATCCACCTGTGCATGGTGCTAGTTTTTTTTTATTGAGAGGGCTTGTTTCAGGAAGCTGGTGCACCATTGAGACAACCTAGTCAGCTGCCAGGGCGCCTCATTTTCCCACAATGCATTGTGAAAATCATCACTCTTAGACACTATGAGTTCTCCTGAAACAGGAGGTTAAGAGCTCATGTATCTAATCTGGAGGAACCGGGTTTGATGCCCAGCTCTGCTGCCTGAGCTGTGGAGGCTTATCTGGGGAATTCAGATTAGCCTATGCACTCCCACACATGCCAGCTGGGTGACCTTGGGCTAGTCACTAGCTTCTCGGAGCTCTCTCAGCCCCACCCACCTCACAGGGTGTTTGTTGTGAGGGGGGAAGGGCGATTGTAAGCCCCTTTGAGTCTCCTGCAGGAGAGAAAGGGGGGATATAAATCCAAAACTCTTCTTCTTCTTCTTATAATGCGGGACTCACGCCCGATAAATATTACAACACTCTTTATAACAATAAAATTATTGCCCCTCGTTGCCTTCATTTCACTTCAGCTCGCCTGGCCCCCTCGCAGCAGCTTCCCTTCTTATGCCATAGCTTGAACCCTTGAAGCAAACAATATGCGCCTGTCCGAACTGCGGAGAGAACAAAGGCCAGGCAAAGGGCATAAACTAATAATAATTAACTGAGCAGCCAAGCTGAAAAACACATTAGGCTTCAAATTAACGACAAGTAGCTCACGGTAACCACTTTGAATTGCATTTACTCAATATGTATTTAATTAGGGTTTAATAAAGCCACAGCCTGTTTTTTAAAGGCCAATTAGAAACACAACATGGCGAGGTTTTGAAAACTCTGTAATGGATGCCTCCAGGATCCAGATAGGCAACGATCGCATTGCTATTAATCCACAATAAAGGCTCTGATAATCAGTTTGGGCCTTTTAACGCCCGCAGCTGCTTTATTAAATCTTAATGAAATGCATATTCAGGGGCTTTTCTTCAAAGCCAGCTGCAAATGGCAGGGACGGGCTCAGGGGTGGATGTTCACCGCCACACACATGCCTGCTCGTTCCTGCTGGCAAGCAGTTCCAGCATGTGCAGAGGATTCTGCGCAACGCTGCTTGGCTGTGCGAGCCAGACATACACCTTGCTTCATTTCTGCTCTGTGTAGATAAATTCTGACAACTCTGCCCCAAGAACCACAATAATGTCAGCCAAAGAGCTGTTGGAACGGATTGAGTGCCAGGGTGGCGCCTTTGGGGGGGGGACACCATCTCACTGGGGCGTGCGCTGGTTGCCAGATGTTCTTACTGGTTTCGATGCCGTTGGCATTCGTCCGTCTGTGCAATGATTTCTGGGGTGCCCTTTTCTCGACTGGTATGGCAAAGCCCAGTGAAGTGTTCAGAAGAGTCAGGTTAGAGCAGGGAGGGGGGTGACCCTCTCGCACACATGCCAAAGAACAGCATGCCCAGACCTTCTTGCCCAGAACACCACATTTATTCCTCCAGCTCAAATGCAGGGGTCTAGTCAAATGACAACAGTCTCGGGCCGGAGGTAGGAAGGACAAGTGGACACAATCAGGATCCTGAGGAAGGATCCCTTCCGCAGACCAGCAATTGTTTAAGATTAGGATGTGAAGCGTGGTCATGTTGAGTTTTGGCAGCATGGTGTCGCTGGGTCTTGGAAGCTAAGCGGGTCGGTACTTGGAAAGGGAGGCCTCCAAAGGAGAGGAAGGTGTTGGCGAACCACCTCTGCTTCGCACCTGCCTTGAAATCCCCTGACTGGGGTCATCAGGAGGAGGCTGACCTTTGATGTCACTTACGTGCGCAATTCTGAATGAGAAAATAAACTCCCCCAGTTGTGCCCAGTTAGGACCCCTGTTCACAATGTACCTTTTAAGCTTAGGGGCGCTCAAAAAGCCATTGGATGGACTTCTGTCCTGATTATTGTCTTGCCAAACTGTTGCCTGTTCACTGAACGTTTCATGGCTGGCTTTGCCTCTATCGTAGGCCTCCCTAGCAGTGCAGTACAAGACAATCGTCTTCTCGCACACGTGCCTTGTTTCCCAACTGAGTTCTACTTCTCTCCTCCCTGTTTGCCGGGCCCTCCTGCTCTGCTCAGCAAGCGATTGTTTTAAGAGACAGTTAAATCAGTCATAAATAAATGCTGCGTTTTAAAGAAAATAATTAGGCGCTTGTTAGCTGTACATGGCAGCCGTAGGCCATATGACATTGTTCCTTCCTAGTCGTTGGGCAGTCCCCTTTCTCTCTCTGTTGCTTGACTCGTGGCATTTATCTCTCCATGCTCTCAAGAAGTGCTCCTGCTTGCAACACCAGGAGGAAATCGTAGTCTTTTCATCTTCTTAGAATAAGGTGACCAGATGGTCACCTTTGTGAACCGAGACGGGGGTAGGCGGCCACGTGTGCGCGCAGCCGCAGGAGCACACTGCCTTCTGGGGCGCTGCCGTTTCACGGCAGCACCTCAGAAGGCAGTGCGCTCCTGCGGCCGTGCGCGCATGTGCCCCAGAAGGCAGTGCAGCAGCCTCCCAAAAATCAGGACAATGGAAATAACCCGCGGGACGTGGGACAAATTGTGTGAAGGCAGGACTGTCCCGCCAAAAGCGGGACATCTGGTCAGCCTATCTTAGAAGCAACTTTTCATGGTCTTGCTGCATCTAATCCAGGGCATGCCTCACAGGAACTGTCAGTTTGTCTTGACACTGGTGTTTTTAATTGCATGTTGAAATTGTGAATACAGTCTCCTTTAAGAGGAAGAGCAATGTTGACGGTCTTGTAAACGTCATCACTCGGGGCTAAGAATAAGTCTCTAGAAACGCTGAGAGCACGTGCAGTTGTTGCTTTTGTGTTGTGCTGATGCAAACTTGTTTGGTGGATGTCTGAGTTTGGTGCTGACTCAAAAAACACAGTGACTGGCTTTTATCAGATTATCACAGTCCTGTAAGGTATGCCCCTCAGTTGAATATGTTTGATGAAGATTTTGCAGCACCCCTGTTCAGGGCCAGATATTATGCAGACTGTTGTTTATGTCCATTGCAGTCACATTTCCAGGAGCTCATGTATATTTTATCAATTCATCCTCACATGTTTTAGAACAACACTCTTCTCTTTTGCAAACATAACCTGAAGGTTCACTTTATCAAGGAGAGGAAACTGGGTAGGGAGAAACGGAAGCTATTTTCCAACTGGAAGAAGCCATCCATTAACTTCTTTCACTGGTACTAATTTCCCAAGCAGGAGTAAAAGCAGTTTTGGAGAAGATGCCAGGGTTAAGATTTCTCTCCTTGGGTGTTTTCCCACTTACCAGTAGCTGCGCGCTACTGTAGGCAAATAGTGCGGGGTCCCCCGGCACTCCCCACTACAGGGGCGGCGACAATGCAGCCGCCCTGACGCTGACGCTGTCGCGCCCCCGCAGCACGCGTCATTCCTGGCACTCTTCCAAACGGCGCCTTTTGATGACCCCAAGCAGACCGCGGGGTCTTGGGGAAGCCCGGGCGCGCGCCAGAAATGACGCGCACTGAAAGCAACGCGCGGCAAGTGGGGAAATGCCCCTTCTCTCTCTCCCTATTCACAGTTTTCTTCCTTGATAAGGCAATCCCTGAAGCTGCATTTGTGAAAATGGAAGAAGCCGTCAAGTGCTCCTTTGTCTATCAAAAGCTAAGCCGCCAGTATTTCATAGTGTCATTTCTAAAGCCAACCTCTTTTAATCCCTTAATAGCATGCAAAAATAGAGCAATTGCAATGAGTCTGGCCAAGTACAAAGCCTTCTCTTCCTTCCCACCCTTTTGCTTCCCAGCACACCAATAGTGCAGGGTTTTCACCCTTGGAAGAAGACTGCCTGACCCTGGGTTAGAACAAGGTGGCCTATCCCTCTCTCTAACCCCCCCCCCCCCAACAACTTAAAAGTAGAACTGGACAAGGTTAGTGAGTGGACAGGAGCAACAGCAGACCTTTGGTACTGAAAGAAGAGAGGTTGGTATACCAGGGGTCTGCAACCTGCGGCTCTCCAGATGTTCATGGACTACAATTCCCATCAGCCAATTGGCCATGCTGGTAGGGGCTGATGGGATTTGTAGTCCATGAATATCTGGAGAGCCACAGGTTGCAGACCCCTGGTATACAGCAGCATCAGTTAAAGCCTAAACCAGACAGTAGGGCGGGGGTGAAGGGTGGGCGGTCTTGCATGCATATGAAACCAGTCCCTGTCAAAGGATCACAAATTCTGCTCCTCGTGCCCCTGCTTGCTGAGGTGAGCAGAGTAGGTGGCCAACGGAGACAGGGCTTTTTTTCAGTGATAGCACCTCCCCTTGGAAAACCGGTAACTCATCAGGGCAGAGCACTTCCCTTGAAAGGGTTTCTTTGGATGCCAGAGAAGATCCTTCCAGAAGAACCACTGTCAGTTGAGGGCAGACAGTACTGAGGTGTGGAGACACTTCATTCAAGGGCCGCATCCGGTTTGCCTGCTGAAGGCCCTGGGTTCAGTCCTCCACCGTTGCCAGTTAGGTCTCAGCCAAAAGACGATCAGGGGAAGACCTGTGTCTGCTTCAGATGTTGCAGAGTCACTGCTGATCTCGATGGAGCCAGTGGTCTGAGGCCCCTTCCACACATGCAGAATAATGCGCTTTCAATCCACTTTCACAACTGTTTGCAAGTGGATTTTGCTATTCCGCACAGTAAACTCCAGTTTCAAGGTGCATCGAAAGTGGATTGAAAGTGCATTATTCTGCATGTGCGGAAGGGGCTTTATACAATGTGAAGTGGCTTCATTGTCCAGTGGACAATGTGGAGCCCAACAGAGACATGATGCTGGCAGGGGATGATGGAAACTGTAGTCCATAACATCTGGAGGGCCGCAAGTTTGACAACTATGCACTTTTTCCTCAAATGCCAATAGTTTCCTGTGTCTCCTGGAAAGGTAAGCTGGCTAGAGGAGTGCCTGCTACGGAACCTGACCTATTCCGTTCTCTTCCTTCTCACTTGCCGGAAGGGACCAAAAACAACCACTACCTGGGAGAGCAGACCTCCAGTTGCCTTTTATCCAGAGCTCCAAAGTCCCGTTGGCGGGCAGCCTCCTCTAGGGTGAGCCCAGCCAAGCAGGCGTTCCCGGAATCTTGGGGCTTAACTGGGTTAATTACAGCATCTAGCACTGTGGCTGTCTTTTCAAAAGGACAACATATTTGAGATGATGAATGAGCAATCAAGGATGTTTTTCTTTCCCTGCCTGGCTCTGCTTGCCAAGAGCCCAGCAGAACGCAGAGAGTCTTTAGACTACAGTTTGGTCTGCCAAGTACCCACTCTAGGTATTAATCCTGTCAAGCATGTGTTTGCCCTTGGGGAACCCTGTCTGTTCCCTGGTTGTGTTCCTGGTAAACAAATTGCTCTTAAAGGTATTCGCTTAGCTTTATTCCTTCCTGGAGCTGGAGCATGCTCACTTTTATTATACTTTTCTGATGCAGCTCCAAGCATGGCCTCCTTCCCCCTTCCTTGACTATTGTTCCTGGTGCAAGTCCTCCATGCCTCACTGTACTTCAGAGAGGCTGAAGATTGCTGCACTTTAAAAAGGTCCCTGTTTTGCATCAGCGTAGCCCCCAATCTGCATCGAAAGAGGGCGAAAATGAATTCTGTGACTTCCCCAAAGGACTGCAAGTGGAATAAAAATGGCCACCAGGGCCGTTGAACAAACACCGGGAGTGTCTGTGCAACAACACGTGCTGTGATTGGGTGGGTAGGTTCTCCAGCCTGTCTCTTCCATTTACCTGTGCTGCAGGTTGCGCAAGCAGAGCCGTGTTGCTGGGTTTAGTGTGGTCCTTCTCACTTAATGCTCTACAGCGAGACATTGCACTGCTTTCCCCATAAATAGAAGATGCCTTCCACAGGCATGTGGATCCATCTTCGTGTATGTCTTATGCAAAATGTAAAACAAATGTGCATCTATTTTTGCATAATTTATTCTTCCGCTGAGCAATGAAAGAGCTAGGCAGAGCATGGAGCCTTAGGGACAGTGAAAGGGGAATCTAGAAATGCTCTTGAATTTGGTATGGGAATAGCTCTTGAATGGTGTGCTCCTTGTTCAACTGTTTCTAGTATCAGTGCCTGCAGCAGGAAGTTGTCCACATTGCTAGACTACATGTGCTACACTAGGGGTCAGTTCACTTCCTGCTTCCTGCTGTGAGCTACCGTGTGATAAAACATTGGGTAAGTCACGCCTAAAACACTTCTATCAGTTTATCTTCTTGCAACAGTGACATGAGATCCACAATATAAATTTAAAGGAGTGTCTTTTCCTAACCCGCTTCACTGAAGGTACCTCACCTGTCAGGTAGACTCCAAATGACTGACAGGAGGTATCCTTCAGTGCCTAGATGCTCAGAAATAGTTTACTCCTTCCCATTCCAGGAAAGCAGCAAACCACAGGATATTTTAAACACGGTTGGCTAGTTTGGTCATCCAAACGTAAGCCATTTACTGTAGTCAGCTTAAATTCAACCAGGAGCCAAAAAGAATTTGAAGCTGGTTTATGAACCACAGTTAGTCTTAACCATTGATTCTAATTATTTCACAATTCAGGTATGCTGTCTTGTTCCTGATACGGCAAAACGTACACTGGGATACGAACCATGTATCCGCCGGGCAGGCAGAGCAAAGACGGAAGGTAAGGAAACCAACGTTTGCCTATGGAAATCAAGATTTGAGTGATCTGTCAGCCCACTGAATCCTGGCTGAGCCAGACTTAAGATAAAGCATGGTGTGTGATAGGGACAGTGTCGTGGTGCCCTGAGTACTGGGGGATGGGGCCTGTGTGAATATGCTGAGTGAGACTATTCTTCTGCTATTCCCTGGCTGCTTATCTCTCTTCTGCTCAGCTAGTGAAGGCCAAATAGTTGGCTGTGTAGAACAGGTGAGTGACTGTATGGGGGGGCGGGGGGAGGAAGGGGCTGGTTAGTTACTTTCAAATAGATACGTTCTGGCTGGGGCAAGCCAGAAGTGTCTTTGTACTGTTCTGAATTATTCTGACCTGCAATAAAGGAACCATTGTTCATCAACAACTGTTTCAGTCGACTGGTTTCAGGATGTTCTGACATTGAGACGCTTCTGGCTTGCCCCAGCCAGAACGTATCTATTTGAAAGTAACAGCCCAATAAGTCAAGGTGAAAGTACAGCAGAGCAGGAGGAGATACCGTTTTAACAGCTAAGGATGCCATCATATAAGAAGGGGGAGCAGCGCGGGGGAGACTGAAAACCTGATGGGGGTAAAGGCAGAGGGATGTGGGGGGATGGCTTGCATCAAGAGTCAGGGGAGACCAGCTGGTTTCTGTTAGCAGCTGTCAAGCCCCACGTTTCTGCAGATGGGCCAAACCCTCAGCATCTCGGGTGGTATTAATTAACATGTTTTCACAGAAAATGGAAGCTTGGTTTCGGAATATACGGGAGTTAATCGGTTGCACAAAATGGACCTAATAGTGATTCTTCTGAAAGGGGAAAGGAAAGGGTGAAGGAAAACGCAGTAATAGACTGTAGAGAATAACTCGTCAGAGTGTCCTTTGAACTCTCCGCTTTCCCCTCCGGGTGTGATGTGGATCAGTTCATTCCCATGAGCACTCACACCACTTTTAAAGAGAATCTGTTCACAATGGCGAGGTGTTACGGCTTGTGGGTGGAGAGTCAGTTTGGTATACAGAAGGACCTAGGTTCACTGGCAGCTCCAGGTAAAGAGACCATCAGGTACTATGTGGACTGAAAAACTTCCATCTAAGACCCTGAGGGGTAGACGATGGCCCTTTCCCCACTTACCTTAAGCCCCGCGCTACTCGAGGAGAGTAGTGCGGGGTCCCTCGGCACTCCCCACTGAGAGGGGCAGTGACAGTGCAGCCGCCCCAACGCTGCTGCTGTCGCGCCCCTCAGCGCGAGGCATTCCTGGCGCTCTTTCAAAGGGCGCCTTTTGATGATCCCGCGCAGAGCGCGGGGTCGTGGGGATGCCTGGGCGCGCGCCAGGGATGCCACGCGCTGGGAATTGCGCGCAGCAACCCTCGGAAAAGGGTAAGTGGGGAAAGGGCCAATACTAACTTTGACGGATGAATGATATGACTGAGCTTTGGGGAACTTCGGGCATTTGTATATGTACTGCTGCTGTTGACAGGGTAGAAAAAGTCCCTTCTTTTACTTTGAATCCATCCCAATTTAACGAACTCTGGGCAATCCTTTTCACATTTGGCTTACCACTTTCTTTTTTTAAAAAAAACCACACGTATGCATGTACTCATGGATAGTTTAAGGTGGCATGTGTGAGGTTTTTAACTAAATGCAAACAAAGCAGGTGCGAAGCCAGCCAATAAAGCTGGCGGTTTAGAGGAGACTGCTGCTCCATCTGTCGATGGGATGTCTCTTGTAAACCAGGATCTGGTTAGTTTGGGTTCATCAAACCAGTATCTGAAACCAGATACTAGAAGTTGCATAGTTTGGGTTCATCAAACCAGTATCTGAAACCAGATACTAGAAGTTGCATAGTTAACTATGGTTTTGCAACTATGTACGAACACCAAGATCTTGTCTTAATCGACTTTGTTCTCTGGTACTGCCCTTGCACGCGTACCGTTGAATAGAGGCCTGACAAACCAGCATTTGTGGAGGCAAACTAGGATTTCAGTGATCATTTACCAACCATCCAAAATATAGATAAAATAGACCATGGGTTTTCCATTATGTCTGAAACAACACTCAAGGTGAACAGCTCCAAACATGCCACTCTGTCTTCTTAGGTAATTTAAATTGGTCACTCGCTTCTCTGCAGCCATAATCTTCCATTTCTTTCATAGTTGTGGAACTTACATACTTAGATATGGCCAGGGCGCTGTCTACAAACCCCCAAAAGGGCATCCTTTTAAAGCATGGAGTTTCTCTCTCGCACACAGAACTTCTGAGGGCCTTTGCAAGAATTGTAGGCATCTTTGCCTTTTTCAAATCTGGTTGCTTCACCAGAGGCCAGGTTAAATTGCTGGATAGGATTTGCCCAGCCTGCAGGCC
Source organism: Sphaerodactylus townsendi (assembly GCF_021028975.2). Lineage (NCBI taxonomy): Eukaryota > Metazoa > Chordata > Lepidosauria > Squamata > Sphaerodactylidae > Sphaerodactylus > Sphaerodactylus townsendi. The sequence goes on from NC_059428.1 coordinate 153,749,852, forward strand.
AACGGTTGGCCACCCTTCCTTTCAACAATGGCAGGATTGTTGTGTCTGTTTTGAGTGGAATTCCCCTAAAGCAGTTCCACGACTTTTGGTTCTTTTGCAAATCCTTATGCCACTTGAGGAAACTGAAAATTCTTCCCAGTGGAGACAACAACTGTGGTATTGTTCGCAGTCAAGGAGGCCAACTGATGACCTCCGGGATGAAGGCAGCCTGCAAAGTAATTTTATCTGGATTTGGGTGACTCCACCGGATTTTAAGAAGGCGTGGTTTTTTTTAAAAAGGAAACCATCGCCCACAGCTGTTCCTTTTAACGGAAATAAATTTGTTCTCAAGAAACTGTGTGGGATAGATTCTGCTGCCTAAGTTTAAACCCAGGGGTAAGACTGAAACACCTTGGAATGACTCGTTTTTCATCAACTCTGGGGAAACAACACAGAGATCAGAATCTTTAAATACTGGCTATTATTTACTTCCTTCATTTACTGCATTTAATCCTTACCTTTCTCCTCCATAGAGAATACTCCACTCTCCTCATCTCCATTTTATCCTCATAATAACCCTGCGAGGTGGGTTAGGCTGAGAGTGTGTAAATGGCCTAAGGTCCCAGCACACTTCCACAGCAAAAGAAGGGGTTTGAACATGGTCTTCCAGACTGTACTCCTACTCTGCCCACTAAACCCCGCTGCCTCTCGCTTACCTAAGATATCTGAGAAATGCCAGGTCTATTTTGACTTTGCATTGCCCTATATAGAATGTTGTAGACCCGCTCTTTCTCAGCAAGACTAATCCTCTTTCATGTGATGGAGGAGCACCAAAGTATTTTTTCAGAGCAGCAAAATCAAGAATATTTATTGAGTTATATTTGTCATATTAAGAGCATTGAAAGAGATATGCAGGTTTTTAAAAATCACCTCTCTAAATAATGATCACAATGAAAAGGACCTCTCTAAATCCATGGAAGTGAGCGTTCCTAGAAGGGTTTTGTTTTGTTTAGGATTTCACAGAGCTGCCAGCCCCACGTGAATTCAAGATTTTCAAGACTTAGCGTCAGTACCCTCCTAAACAATGACAGCCCTTTCTGCACAAACCTTTTAAAATGTTTTCAGCCAGGAAATAAAATGTTTTCTCCATGGAGTCCTGCACTCCCCCCCCCCACACACACTTTGGCCGTTTCCGCACGGCCTCCATTCGCCCCCACGCCGCCAAGAGTTCTGGCGGCGTGGGGGCAGAAGCCCGTTCGCATGCAAGCATGCGAACGGGCCAAGCAGAGGCCGACAGACGGCAGGCGGCTCCGCACGGAGCCGCCTCTTCTCCCTTCTGCGCCCCACTCACGATGTCCTCGTCGTCGTCTGCTGGGCGTCAAAGCCCCGCCCACGCTGCCCTCCGACCCCTGGAGGTCGGAGGACAGTGTGGGCGGGGCTGCGACGCTTCCAACGCAGACGGAGGGACGACTAATTAATAAGGGCGCGGGATTGAAGCGTCTTCAGCGGCGTTCGCGCACCATCGCCCGGCTGAAAAGCGCTTTCCTCTAACAACAACCCTTTAAAGGGTTGTTGTTTAGGGCGGCCTGAGGCCGCCCTGGGGGGAGGGAAGCGGAGTCAGGTCGCTGCTGCTGCAGCCTGGGGGCGGCGTTTTTAGCACCCCCAGGCCGTCGTTAATGGGCCGTGCGGAAACGGCCTTTATGTTCCAAAAACGTTTAATTTCTACCCTGGAAACGTTTTATCTGAAAACCCTTTTACAACTATTCTTTTGTGTGAAATGTTTTCAAAATGCCTTCCCTTGCCCTGAAGGCAAATGTTTATGAAACTAGCAGGTCATTTTTTTTTTTGCTGCGCCTGCAATAATCTCTTTTGGGCTTTAGCCTCTCTCTCAGTCCATTGCAGGGTAAAAGGACTGAGAACTGGTTATCCTTCCTCACAACAGGGAACAGGAAGAAAGGGTGAGATGCTTCACTTGGAAAAATAGAGGAAAGCACTTACTGTGGGCACCTGCTCTCCACTGGACTTTGGACGTTACGTGCAGTTCTCATAGTGACAACAGACAACAGGATCTTCTGCAAAGAAAACACAGGATGGTTGTGGTGCTTTTTGGAAGTGAAGGATTGTACATGGGTCCTAGTCTCGAGTGAGCAGTAGAGCTTGCAGATCTAGACAGGGCAATTCCTGTCTCGCGTTCCCCTTTTCCTGATGCCTTCAACAGTATAGATTCTTGTGCCGCTGCCAAAGCAACATTTGAAAACTGCACAGCCAAGCAAATCTCGAAAAGTCAGAAGCCTTGCAGGGCAAAAGTCCTACCTGGCCCCAACCACTTCCTAAAAACACTTGGCAAGTACCCAAAAAGGTGCTGCTGGTTGCCATGGCACCCGCAGGTCACGGCATCCACAGGCGCCATGTTCAGGACACCTGGTTTATGCACTGCTTGAATGATGAAACACTCACTGATACCAGGAAAATGAATGAGGCAAGATGACAACCGCAGTAACAAAATCTTATAGATCTCACTGCCTTTATCTCAGTAATGATAATGCTTATTTAATAATTCAGCTGTTGTATAAATTCAGAAATATACATCCAGTCCCCCTTGGAAAGACTCTCAGAAAGAGTAATATTTGTGCTGACTTAGGTTTAGCCTTATTCCTATCTGCAAAACTCCCTTCGGTCTCCAACCCGATTAGAATGTTGTGGTCTCCTGAGTGGTAATTTTTGAATTCCCTCTTGGGCTTGGTTTCCGGTTCTCTTTACATGAAATTTCAGGGGACCTGGCGGAGTGTGGAAAGCGAGATAACATGAAACTGGCAAACAGCCTTGGAGAGACCCCTGCGGTTTGGGACAGGGAGGAAGGGAACGGAGACACAACACAGGCTAAATCCAAAGGTTTCGCTTTGGCATATGAATGCGATTGCTAAGCACAGACTTGCGTGTAAACCCTCCGTGGGATCAAGTGCTTTGCCTGACCTCCTCAGAAATCAAGTGTGATTTTAGAACACGGGAGTGCCACTGACAGGTGACTGGACAGATCGAATGCTGCGTTCAAGGGGGACGGATTAAAGGACGGGGAGGCATCTTGCAAAGGGCTGGATCAAGTGCTGCTTGCCCTTTTCATTAATAACTTCCACGAAGACAGAGACACCACGCTTTCATTAAACCCGCCATCACTTTTGTCTTTATGTATGTATTTTTGAAAAGATTTTTTTCTTGTTCTCTCTTGTCTCTGTTGAGGAATTAAAAAAAGAACAAATATATATCCCTTCTGGAGGTAGAACCTTTAACTCATAACTTGACCAACCCTTGTTTCTGAACATGTCCCTTTCAGTGGAGAGACATTATTTTCTCAAGTTATTATTTTTTTATCTCGACAACAGAAATAAACTTCTTGTTTGTTTTTAAATGAATGCTGGAGGTTCTTGTGAACCTGGCTTCTGATTGCAGCAGTGCATGTTTGGTGTGCTTTCTGCTGCGTTCCCACAGACCTGAATATATACAGCTCAGTCAGCAATCTTGATCTTGCCTAGAGAGAATAAAATGACTTGTTCCTCTATGGGAGACTAACTGGGGTGCTGTTGACCAGGTGATGTGTTTTACCTCCAGGCCATTATGCCACACACTAAGCCACTTTTACAGGTTTCTCTTCAGGTCTGCTGACAGCCTAACCCCATCCCGTGGATGTCTGTCCCAACTGAGGCCTAGTTCATGCAGGCAGGAGCGTGAAGCGGCAGAGACCCGAGGGTGGTAAAGGGAGAAAGGTGGAACTCACCACCACCTGTCTGAAATTTTTAAGTCTGCTCTGTCACCTCAGGATTGCACGGTCTCATTCTCTTGTACATGTGAGGCAGGTGAGCTGATTACTTTTTGGGGGGGCAAGATTATCATTAAGATCTGTGACATGGCAGCATGTGGTTCTTCCATCCCCCATTTTTACTTTGCAACCCCTCTGTGAAGGAAGCTAAGCTGAGAGAGAGTTCCTTTCCTAAGGATACCAAGTGGGCTTAAAAGTTCCTTTCCTTCCTCCATTTACATCTCCACAGGCTAAGATAAAAATGCCTGTCCAAAAACACCCCTTGAGCTTCATAGTTCTTTGCCTTCCTCCATTTTGCCCCCACAAGAACCCTAACGAGGGAGGTTTGGGCCAGAAGATGTCCGGTGAGCTTTATGGTTTTGCCCCTTGCTCCATTTTATTCTTACATCAATCCTGTGAGGTAGACTATGCCGCGGGAGAAACTGACAACAACAGTCAGTCAACCCAAGTAGCATGAGAGAGGGACTGGCCCAAGGTCACCCACTGTGATGGCTGAGTGGAGAGTTGAACCCATGTCTTCTCATTGTGGTCACCATATGCTGGCCACTACCGGTTAGTCCTACCTCTCTGTTTGGTAGGTCTTCCAGAGGTAAGGAAGCTCCACGCATATAGTGGGGGGCTGCAGGCATTTTAAAATCACTTTAAAATGGTGGTGGCCTCCAATGATCAAAGTTGTGGATGCCATCATATCTATTGAGGCTCTGGCATTTATACACAAACTGCATTCCCTTTCCGCCACATTGCTATGATGGTCATCAGCCGAAGATATCTTTTTAAAAGGAGTGGACAAAATGCATGGAACACAGTTCTGCCAGAGGTTTCCAGCGATGGTTTAAAGAAAAAACCCTCCATGTTCAGAGGCAGTATATCTGGTTACCTTAAGTTGGTAAGAGGGGATAACTATACCCACCATACTGTGCTTGTGAACTTCTAAACAGCTGTCTATTTGTTACGACTTAACGGGGCTTTTATCTTCAGATCCAGCAAGAAGAACCTTGAAAGTCTGATATGGAGAGACCGGTTCTGATGCCACCGAAGCTCTGCATGACCTCGGGCCAGCCAGTCACAATCTTTCAGCCTAACCTACCTCACAGGGTTGTTGTGAGTGTAAAATAGAGGCGAGGAGGAGGATGTAAGCTACTTTGGGTTCCACAGAGGAGAAAAGCTGGGTACAAAAGAATTTAATGAATGGAATGATTATGTTGCTCGTGTCATGATTGTTTTTCAGTTCAAGTGGAGTGTTGCTATTTCTCTCTCAGAACACAATTCTGCTGCTCCGTCAGACACCACCGCTATGTTTGAGTGGCAGCCGTCACTGGATACCTTGAATGTTGATGGATTTGAACAGGAACATCCCTCGGGGGGGGGGGCAGTCTGTCATAAATAGAGAAGCTTTGTGCATCAAGCGTAGCAGAAGGCCTTTGCAAGCGATTTTCAAACAAAGGTGCTGTTGAGAATGCACAGAATGACTATCCTGCCCCCCCTCTGTTGAGCCAATTTGGGCCCCTTCAACACATGCAGAATAATGCGCTTTCAATCCACTTTCAGTGCACTTTGCAGCTGGATTTTACTGTGCGGAATAGCAACATCCACTTGCAAACAATTGTGAAAGAGGATTGAAAGTGCGTCATTCTGCATGTGCAGAAGGGGCCAGAGGCAGCTTCTCTAGGATACAAGGCCAAAGGGCATGAGAAGGAAGCGAGCTTCAAATCAGTGCCTCAGACTTCAGAACGGTGAATCCCGTAAGGTTCCACCTGGCATTTCTAAGGTGAGGCAAGAGTTGGGGACTCAGGAACACGAGTGGGGACTTTCGCCTGGTTGCAATTTGCTTTTGATCAAACTGGGAGGAAGCGCCTTCTCTTCCAGCTCCACATGTTGACTGATCCTATCACAACGGTCTGCCGAGAACCTCCAGAGTTTCTTCTCTTGATTTCCCCCTTCAGTTTAATCTGCTTTCCATTTGGAAGGGATTACAACTGCACCTCGCTCCCAACCAATGGGCAGGGTGGGGGAAATTGCCAGATCCAATCAGACATGTTTGTCGAAGGCCTTCAGGAAATCGCTGGATTCAGACCAACTTTTTCATTTCTTGCATGCGTTTCCTCAGAGTCTCATATTCATAGTTTACTTAAAATAAATGAGTCCTTATGTTCCCGTCTTCCGTTTCCCAGGGGGATATGACAGTGGAGCTTGCCTCGATGTCTGGGTTGCCATCTTCCCCATTGGCTCCTTTGATTTCCATCCCCCCCAGCCCCTCCCGACTTCCATGTTTCATAAACATTTTTGACGGAACCCTACATTGTCCAGATGCAGCTGGCCTTTGAAAGACTGCTCCGATTTCGGAGGGGGATGTTTTACATTTTTAGCCAATATAGATGCAAAGGCCAGATTGGGGCTGATGAAGACAAACACTCCTCCCCCTCCCCACAACAAGTGTCTCACATCCTGAATATTTTACAGGCTCCCAACTATCACCGGTCAACAAATGGGTCAATTAAAGTAGGGGATTAGTCAGGAGACTCTTACAAGCGCTTGCTTGCACAGAGCCTGGGATCCAGCTCCACCTCAGACCCCCTACTCTAAAGTTCCTCACAGCTATGGGTCTGGCCCTCAGAAGAAGGGCAGAGAAACTGGCTCACAAGCCTTCTGGGTCCTTTACTGCTTTGTCATCTTTGCTTTGCATCTACAGGTTGTCACTTCCTCAGACCAGGGAGAGGCCAGAGATTGCAATCGTCCAATAGGCAAACAAATAAATATAAAAAGTAACTCCACGTCATGCCTGGCTCAAGCTCCAGTAGAGATCCACCCTTTCTTTTGGATATTGACCTGGATCAATAGGGCCACGAGCCATCTGTTCCTTTCCTGTAGACTGCCAACTATTTGGTCCCCCACCCCTTCCTTAGGGAAAATGCTCTGGAGTGCCACAGTGAGGGCTCTCACAGCAGTGGTGTTCTAGAGAGGCTTCCAGTTGACTGATGAAGAATGAAGTGTTGACACAGAAGCACAGAAAGGGCTTCTGGTGGCCATCTTTTCATAAACCCTTGGGTGGAGTATCCTGCCTGGGCTATTTTTGCTTATTCTGAAACCTGTAGCTGGATAATCCAGGTAGGGGAGTATTAGTTGCGTTAGGAATTTTAATTATTTATTAATTATTTATTGTGTACTATTGTTTTTAGTTGTTGTTCTATTGTGCACCGCCCAGAGCCCTTTGGGGGTGGGCAGTTTATCAAGTTCAGATGATGATTATGATGATGATGATGATGATGATGATGATGATGATGATGATGATGAGGGAACAGAAAGTACGAGTGAAAAGGGGAAGGATGCAGCCTGATTTTTAGTAGCCCATGAAGAAGGAGGAGGAGGGGGGGGTTGGATTTATATCCCCCCTTTCTCTCTTGTAAGGAAACTCAAATGGGTTGACAAACTCCTTTCCCTTCCCCCCCCTCACAACAAACACCCTGTGAGGTAGGTGGGGCTGAGAGAGAAGAACAGTGACTACTAGCCCAAGATCACCCAGCTGATGTGTATGGGAATGCACAGGCTAATCTGAATTCCCCAGATAAGCCTCCACAGCTCAAGCAGCAGAGCGGGGCATCAAACCCGGATCCTCCAGATTAGAGTACACCTGCTCTTAACCACTACCCCACTGCTGCTCCCTCTGCTGCTGAGGCAGTAGTAGCCTGAGTTTTGGAACAATGTATGGTGGGGAGTGGGGAGATGTTCCTTTGGGGAGATCTGTCCTGGAATCATCTTCCCCTTTGTGGTTGGAATGACAATGGGCGGAATCAAACATGTAACATACAATGTATGGTCGAAGGCTTTCACGGCTGGGTGGGTTTTCCGGCCTGTGTGGTCGTGGTCTGGTAGATCTTGTTCCTAACGTTTTGAAACAGGCTTCCCTCTGTGATACACCTCTGAAGATGCCAGCCACAGATGCAGGCGAAACGTTCAGAACAAGATCCGCCAGACCACGGCCACACAGCCTGGAAAACCCACCACATGTACATACAATTTGTCAAAAGCGTATTCTCTGGAAAAGCTGTCACAAGCAGCGGCTGATTGGATGTAACGATTATCGAGCCAGACGAAGATCTTGGAGACCATGGAGACTCTTGCCTGCCATGAAACTTCCTTGCTCTAACTTGAACCCCATATTTCACCCATGCCTTATCTTACAGCCAAAGGAGTCCCAGGAAGGGATTGGTACAGATGGCCTACTTGGAAAATCCTTTTCTGCCAAATGTTATCCAGTGACTGACGTGGCATCCCATAGACAGCAAGCAGGGACAGGTGCTCAGGTGGGCACGCCCTGGCAGCGGGGAAAGGAGAGACAACAATGCAGCGATTCATTGCGCTGGCAATTCCCATGCCACGCACTGATCTATTGGAACTGCTATTCGAAAAATTCATCAATGATAATTAAATTTCACTGTGACCTGCCCTGGCCTCCGAAGCAGGTGGCAGCCGGCCAAGGAAAAGATCTCGCTGGAACGAAAGCCTCGCCTTCGGAAGAAAGCCAGGCCCAGCTGCAGCCTTGAAGGGGCCGGGGCAAAGACTTTTAAAGCACAATGCTGTGCATGCTTACTCAAAAGTTCCACAGTGCTTCAGTAGGCTTACTCGGGGGTAAGTGCGCATGTAATGGAAGCCTCAGGAAACCTCTACATGTCATCCTTGTTTCTGGTGGGGGCGAGGATAGCTAGGAGCCAAACTTGGGCTCCTGGTCTCCAACAGTCACTCCAAAACTGTAATGTCAAACACATTAAGCTTCTGGTTGTGGTGGGTTTCCTGCGCTGTGAGGCCGTGATCTGGTGGATCTTGTTCCTAACGTTTCGCCTGCATCTGTGGCTGGCATCTTCATCTGACACAGCATATAACAGACTTCCCTGTGTCATACACCTCTGAAGATGCCAACCACAGATGCAGGTGAAATGTTAGGAACAAGATCCCACCAGACCACGGCCACACAGCCCGGAAAACCCACCACAAACAGTTGAATCCAGCCGTGAAAGCCTTTAGCAGTACACATTACACTTCAGTTTGCCTTGGATGCATGCAGAAAAAGGGGGGGGGGGCACCCTACCTAGCCAAGACTGACACTGCTTGGTTCTTTATGTCTTTATTTCAACCTATTTCCAGAAGGCGGGACAGTGATGTTTTGTATGTTTACCTGTAGCCACTACACCTTGACAGAGAAGGAAGACCAGCTTGAGAACAAGAGAGAGAACACAACTTCCTGCATATGTTGTATTGTGATTTTTATAGGTTTTGTAAGCTGCTTTGACTTTGAAGGAAAGTGGAATACACACACACACACACGGGCCAGATGTTTTGCTAAATGCTGCCTCTGCATGGAAGACACCTGTTAGCTAGAAGAGAGGACATGATTGCCTGTGAATCATGGAGATTGAGACTGTGATGTCAACACGTGGAGTGTTTTCTCAGATTCCGAAGAATTTTCAATTTACCCAAATTCCTGTCCCTTGGGAGTATCACATTACATTTAAAAACAGGAAAGCAATCTGTTGGAGCGGATCCTGGGCCCTATTTTATCATGTCTCTTAAACCTCAAAAATGTCATCAGAACCAGGATGTTCCCTATGGATCCTTTTGTCCTTTGTGCCACGTTACGTTCCCCTGCCCAGGGTTTTAAAATCGCAACAAGCTAGGTTCATCATCTGCCTTGTCAATTGGAAACGTCTCTCCGACCACTGATGAAATCAGAGTCCATCAGTCTCCCCATGTCCCTTTCCATCGAAAAGAAAACCAGTCCCTCCCTGTCGTGATGGTTTTTCAACCAGACCCTGACACCCATCGCTGTTCTTAGTCCCCTGCAAGATTGGCAGAGGGCTACATTAGAAGTCTTTGGGATTATTGCTCCCTTTGATTGAGCTGGGCTGGGGTGGTTAAGATGCACGCCTCTAGATGCTGTTGGGTATCCCTTCCCAGCTGCTAAGGGCCATCCCTGACAGGACAAGGTGAAGGCTGACATGAGAATCAGACATGAAACTGACACAGTTTGGCCAGACTTGGAAATGTACACATGGCTGATATGGGATACAAGAACCTGAGGGAAGGAGAAAGCAGCTGAGCTATGGGAGGAACCAAGCCAGCATGTGAATGGTCTCTTCTTCTCCCACCTACAAAAATGTCATCTCCCCCTTCCTAAATAATGTGGTATGAAAAGGGAAATAGATGCCTCCTCAACAGTGCTGGACTCTGGTGGCTCTTTCTGACATGCCCAAGGGAATGCCTATTTGTCACTCTGGGTGGAGGAAGGAATTTTCCTCCAGATCAGATTGGAAAAGATTAGACGGAGAATAGCAGCAAAATGGAACCTCTGTGTTCGAAGGCAGTGTACCACTGACTACCATTTGCAGAGTGGGAACAATGTAGAGAGGTTTGGGGCTTTATGCTCAGCCAATTGTGCCACTCAGGGACATTTCCCTGAGTGCTGTAGTAAAAATGATGCTTTCTGTTCCTTCTGGCAAACTGAAGTGATTCTTGGGTGTTGTAGGTTTTCCAGGCTGTGGGACCGTGGTCTGGTAGTTTTTGCTCTGAACGTTCCATCTGCGTCTGTGGCTGGCATCTGTAAAGGCATGTCATAGGTGCGGACAAAACACTAGGCACAATAACTACCAGACCAACAGCTACACAGCCTGGAAAACCCACAACAGCGAGATGCGCGCGCGCGCGCACACACACACACACACACACACACACACACACACACACACACACACACGGTGAGAGGATGCTATTTCACTCATACCAAGACTCAGGAAAGAAAACAGCTTTGTTTGCTGTTTTCTTTGGTCTGTTGGTCAAGCAAAAGCCGTTGAAGCAGAATTTGTGTCCTTGAGTCCTCTCCCAGTATGAGCCTGAGAATCAATTAAGGCTGAGCTAATACACAATCCCCCCCTCACATACACCCATATGGGTGTGGTCAATGATCATCAGAAAAAAAATGTGCGGCCTGTATTTCTGTCTAAACTTTGGAACTGTCTTACAAAGGAACTGAGAAAGGTTGCTTTCCTCTTGCAGGGAAAACAGTTTAATTTATACTATACTTTGGCTGGCAGTGGTTAAGATATCTGCAGGCTGGCTTCATTTAATTTTGTGTTGCCCTTTGGGCAGCTGTCATTTGGTTGTCATTTTGTGGCCGAAAAAGGTGGTACAGGCATTTGTTTGTTTAAGGTTCTTACACCCCACTCTTTTTCCCACAATGAGGAATCACAACACTTACAACACTGTTCTCTTTCCCCCTTCATTAACCGACCCTGTGAGGTAGGTTAGCTGACAGAAATAGTTAGCGGCTGGCACACGGTCATTCAGAAGCTTTTATGGCAGAGTGGTTCTACTAACCAGACTGCTCTTGAAGGAGGAGGAGGAGGAGGAGGAAAAGGAGGAGTTTGGATTTATATTCCCCTTTCTCTCCTGTGGGAGACTCAACTCCTTTCCCTTCCCACCCTCACAACAAACACCCTGTGAGGTAGGTGGGGCTGAGAGAGCTCCAAGGAACTGTGACTAGCTCAAGGTCACCCAGCTGGCGTGTGTTGGAGTGTACAAGCTAATTTGAATTTTCCAGATAAGCCTCCACAGCTCAAGTGGCAGAGGGGGGAATCAAACCTGGTTCCTCCAGATTAGAATGCTGCTCCTTCCAGATTAGAATGCTGCTCCTTCCATTAGTCATTATCCCCCTTCCCCTTGTATATTCCCTACTGTATTGCCAATTAAAACAGACAATATTGGGGGACAATATTGAATTATATCCCATGAAATACATTTCTGCATGAGAGAAGGAATCAATCTTACCTGTTCTGTATGGCAAAAAAAAAGATTCCAGTGGGTTTTGGTACCAAAAAAATAAATAAATGGGATATTTTAGGAAGTGTAAGAGCGCCCTCTGGTGTTTTTCTACAGAAATGGCAATTGCTCATATAGAGGTATGAAAAGTTAACAGCTTTTTCAGTGAGAATCATAGAATCATAAAGTTGGAAGAGACCAGAAGGGCCATCAAATCCAATGCCCTGCAATGCAGGAACACACAATCAAAGCACTCCCGACATATGCTGATCCAGCCTCTGTTTAAAAACCTCCAAAGAAGGAGACTCCACCACTCTCCGAGGCAGTGAATTCCACTATCGAACAGCCCTGACGGTCAGGAAGTTCTTCCTAATGTTTAGGTGGAATCTCTTTTCCTGCACCTTGAACCCATGATTCCATGTCCTAGTTTCTGAGGCAGCAGAAAACAAGCTTGCTCCCTCTTCGACATGACATCCCTTCAAATATTTAAACATGGTTATCATGTCACCCCTTAACCTACGCTTCACCAGACTAACAGGTACAGATTTTAACGAACATTCCTCAGGACACACTTGACATGAAATTAAATTATATCCTGTGAAATACATTCCTACACTGACAGTAATGTCTTGCTGATTTGAGAATAGGAACCTCTGCCACCCATTGTGAATTACTATAAAAACCCAGCACCCCATCTGGGATATTAGGAAGAGCACGGGTGCCCTCTGCTGTTTCTAGGGAAAGGCAATCGCTCTTAGAGGAATGAAGACTCCGTCGAGCTCACACCTTTTTTCAACGTGGAGAACAGATACAGATTTTTACTCAAACGCCTCAGCACAGGCTTAACCATGTCTACCCACTGCTTCAGAATTAGAAAAATAAAAGCAACCTTATTACAAATAGATAAAAAATACTTTATTTACAATGTAATCCCAGTGCAGACAATTCATTGTTTCATCATTTCTGTTTCTCTGTGATCCTGTAGGGCTTGTCATCTGACAATTAAGTTGTTTTAAATGTTTTTTTTTCTTCATTGATTTGACATTTTTAGTCTGTCTAGGATTTCCTGTGTCCTAGACAGACTAAAAATGTCAAATCTGTTCAATACGATCAATATAGCCCAGCGGTGGCGAACCTATGGCACGGGTGCCAGAGGTGGCACTCAGAGCCCTTTCTGTGGGCACGCGTGCACAGAGTTCATTATGTGTGTGGGAACCCTCAAACCCCTCCTTTCAAAGAACAACAGAGGTATCTCTCATTCAGGAACATTCCATAAACAGTGGTTTGACCATGATTGTGTATTAGCTAAGGAAAATCTTATAAAATTATTCCACAGCTTTCAAGCTGGTGTGATCCCACAATCTCAAGTACTTGAAGGGAAAAGATCATACAAATCCCTAATAAAACATAAGAAAGCTTGGACAGTCATGCCAAAATGGCAAGCCTTGACTGCGGTGGCTGCAAAACCAATGATTCCAGAACTTCTTTGGAGACTAATAGCATTGCAGAATAAATTCAATTTTACAACTTTACCATATAAAACACAATCCCAGCAGAAGTCTGGGAGAGTTATTTCTCTGGACTCTATAAGAAGATCAGCAGGCTCTAACGCGGGCATCACTCAATGTTCCTGTCTTGATATCCCACTATGGCCTCCAGTGACCACGGGATGAAATTAAAATCCATGTGATCTTGCAACTCGCAAGATGGCAAGGCCCTCGGAAAACCACTCTTCATACCACCAGGAATTGATCTTGAAAACTAATGTAGAGAGATGGTGGGCCCCAGTTCTGGCTGAGCTTCTTTACTCCATATCAATAGCAATCCGCCTGTGGTCTCCATCTGATTGGAGTGCTGCAACTATAGTCCCTATTTTTAAAAAAGGCTTATCCATCAAATCCAGCTCATTAATCACCAATTGAAAGGCTTACTTAGTGTTGCAAGCAAAACTATATACTCAAATATCTGAGTATAAAACTACTTGAATGGCTGAATAGAGAAAAACTATTGGAGGATGAACAGGTTGGTTTTCAGAAGGCTGCTCAACTATGGATCACTGCCTGATAATTTCAAACTACCTGGTAGAGAGAAATATGTTTGCTGTCAAAAGGATCACTATATCGCAGCTTTCGTTGATCTTTAAAGCTGCATTTACCGGACAATGTAACTCGTGAGTCGTAGTGGCTTTGGTCAAAAGTTAGCAGAAACTAATATCGATGAGACTTCTCTCCAATTATCAATTGTCAAGCTTACATGAGGAACACTCTACCATACAGGTAAGGTTCTCACCAACAAAGGTCATCTTTAACTACCTATCTCTACCTCGTAGTGCCAGGTATATAAGGGTGCCTTCTTTGAAGCACCCTATATTTGTTTAACTTTTATGTTAACACATTTAATAACAGGGTTTCGTGAAGAGATACCTATACACCTATCCTTACCGCTGGATAAGAGTATAGCCATTCTCATGTATGCCGCCCATCATGCTAAGTTGTATTATCATTGACAAAGAGTGGGAAGCTAAAAAGAGCTGAAGATATTTGCAGTGGCTCAGATATGCACATAGAGGAACAGCTAAAAAAGCATCAACTTCACACAAAGACCCGAAGATGAGTGCATTTTAATGCCAAATTTAAGAAACTGAAATGGCAGTTGTTAGGTCATCAGATGGTGAACAAATAAAAGTGTTTCAAATGTTTCCTAGGTGTGGTTTCCTTTCCAGTACAACGGAAACCCGTCATCCCATATACAAACAGCCATACACACAGCAATAAAGGACTCCTCACAGGCAATCCTAAGATATTTTCCGATCACAAGGGTGGATTTATTCCAGTGCCGGCAATTAAGATTATTTGAAGCTAAATCCCTCGGCACAATAACTGTCACGCTATGGAGCCCCATTACAGCAATAATTTCGGATTTCACTCTATTAGAGAGAGTCCTATCCACATTCCTCAGAGCTCTTTTTAACACTCCTAAATGTACAGCTAATGTAGTTTTACGACAAGAAGCAGGGTTGGTTAAAGTTGAGACAACCTTTTGGAGGCTTATTATCAAATACTGGCTTAAAGTCCTCTCCCATCCCATGGGTGTAGTAATGCACTGCTGACCCAGCAGCACCGTGGTAGAAACGCTAGACGCTTCAACGGACTCTGACGGCCTTGCTGGTCGACCAAGACTTCACCCTCATCCCCATGAGTCACGGGTCATGAACTGCCTGGCTCAATCACCGGGTACCGAGGGACAATGTACGTCTTGCCCCCCCAGGTGAGGAGAGTTAGGCTCTAGACTGCTTTACGCTTCCTCACGTACCGCGTCGTGAAATAGATGAGACTCATGCATCACATGATGATCTCCCCGACTCTCCAGCTCTCCGGAACTCCCCGGTCCTCCCTCCTACACGCCCCCAATAGAATAACAATAAAAGGTGCCAGGAACCGGCAGACGGGAGACTCGCTAGGAACCACGGACCTCCGGTCTCCCGCTGCTGGCGATCTCCACCAGATGTTATTCTCCAGCCTTCGTCTTCGCTCTTCACGCTGACGCGCGGTGCGACCCTACAAAGCTGGAGTGTCCAAACCCGGGAATCCCTCGAACCTCTCCACCTGCTCACCGCATACGCCTGGGGAAGGGCATGACATCAAAGTCCAGCTGGATCGGGCGCGATCCAGGGACCACCCGTTTGCTGCGTAGACGCTTCGTCCCCTGGATCGGCGCATCCAGAGACCGCAGCGCCCTAGGTGACACCTTTCTCTCGCCCGGACGGAACACCGGGTGAGTATGGGAGCTTTGCAAAAGCAGGGCTTATGACAAGCACGCTGGACTTAACTGAAAGCCGCGTTAGCTTAAATGCGGCAGGTCCCTCGTGAAAGAGAAGGCTGAGCCGCGCGCCGCGAAATTGGTTGAGGAGAGATTGAAGCTTTCTAGTGTCCATAGGTACCCAGGGGGGGACACATTGAATCTTTAAGGACTGGGGAAAACATGCGGGCGCACTCTCTTTCGCGACAGAGCCCTCCAGCTGGCGCCAACATACATGTACCGCTGCTACTGACGTGCGGAGACAATGTTTTGTCGCCATCAGCCTGGCAGACTCTATGGCTCTCCTTGTTGTAGGTCGCCCCTCGCTTTCGACCTTTCACCTTCACTTGCAACCCCCCGAATTTCCCTCTATCCACTAAATTGGGACGCTTCGTCCTCCTTCTACTGCCCCTCGCCCTCGCCTCCTTCACCCAATTCCAAACTCTCTCCTGCTCACGCGCCCCTCCCTTGCTCCGTTCTTCATTTTCTCCTGGCCATCAGTAACCTCCGTCAGCACACGGTAATGGCAAGCTGGTTTCAAAACTCTGCGCTGAGAACGATAGCCGTTAACACGATCTGCAGACAGAAAGAAACCCTGACGGAGAGACGATGCCGAGATTCTTTGGCATTGTGCGCCCGTCCACTCTTACAGATACTGAGGGGAAGGTGGCGCCATTCGCTGGTTGTCGTAAGCACCGCCTTTAAGCCATGGCAATATCCTCGACTGAGCTCCAGCAATGCCACGCGGTACGTAGGAGGCCACTAGCCCCTACGCAGAGAGGCATGCTGGAGGCCAACGCAAGGGAACCGTCCACCTAATGGTTCCAGACGCACTGGAAGACCACCTTTTCTCGCGATGTCTCCTGGAGCCCCTGAATAACTTGTGAGTCTGTGGAAAGTGAGTTCCATTTTCAGCAGTGCTGGTCAACAGAGCAGCCACTCTGGCGGCGCTTCTACACCGCCAAGCGCAAGCAGCTTATACGGGCTTCACGCTTTCTGCCAACCCCAACGCATCAGATTGTCACTTGCTCTGGAGCGCCAATTCTTACGGTGCGCCTTCTTGGAGTGTTTCCTATAAGGCATTTGTTAAGGTCCCTAACGTCCGCCAGCCAACCCAGAGTTTCTCCTCCATCCGCAGTAAAACCCCAAGAGCTCCTATGCCGAAGCTTCTGTGAACAGGCTCCAGGAAGCTCAAGAGGCAGGTAGCAGATAGCGAGGAGGCTCCAAAGCGCAGCTCCCTCATAAGGCGCCGCCAAAGAGAACGCTTCTCCACTGAGGTGCCCGCAGGGCTATATCACGGGCCTCGGGCAAAATCCTGAACTGGCCGACATGCTTAAGTGTCGCTTAATAGGACATCGGGTCCTCCGCCTATCCACTGCTAGCCTTCTCTCGCTCGGCCGCAGCACTTCCTCCACCTGGCGGGAGGCAGCCTCAGGACAACTGCTTTAACTGGGCGGCAGACTCCGGACACTTCCTCAAGGGAGTGTAGGGCAGGCCCGTGGGGGGCCTACAACCCCGGAGGAGGAGGGTCCTCCCCAGGAGGAGAAGGCCACCTAAGACCCTCGGGTGCCCACGCTGCTGCAGAAAGGCTTCCACTGGAGAAACACGTTCGCCGGGAAACTCCGCCTCGGGCGCCTCCCCAGCTCCAGGACCAAGGAGAGTACTAGAGCAGACCCAAACGCCAAGGCCCTCAAGCAAACCACCCCTTCGCGGCATCTCGGGCCGCATGCACCCAGCCTCCATTTCCTTTAAGTTCCCCACGAGGTTCTTCAACCCAGTATGACGCAGCCCATCCTCACCGGGACAATTGCCAGTGCTGCCAGGCCTCGGGTTTCGAACAGACTGTTCATCGCCCCGGAGTGATCGACTCCACGCATCTAAGCGACTCCATCCATCTCCAGGTCTGGACAAACATCCTGTAGTTGCTCTGTCGGAGCCGCTGGCGCCAGCTGATTCTTCTGGGTTCTAAGGCGCTGCCCGCCGCATCTAAAGGCTAGCGAGCCCAGCAGCCAATATGGCGTTATTTACACCACCGCTGCAGAAAGCGTGGAGACGCTTTCTATCGGGAGCTTCCCGCCATAGCCTGGAGTTTCGCCATAGAAGGATGTAAGTTCAAGGGTTTCAGGACACGTGATGTTACTTCGCTATCAGAGCAGCCGAAAGGGCTCCGGCTCAGGCTGACCGAGGCTTGCCCGCATTACCTGGGGGTGGGGAGACAAACCGCGACGTGAGTACTCCGCCGCCACGGTCAACAGCTCAGGGTTTGAAGCGGCAGCTGACAGTCCGCCGACAAGTGACATCCATGTCAATCTCTGGGAAGGATCCCCGTCCCGTCCCGCCCTAAAGGTTACGGCATTTCCGTAAGAAAAATCCGTTTCTCCCTCCTTTCTTTCTGTTTCATCAGTAGAGGCGGAGGGCCACTATTGACTGGCCCTCCCTGGATAGGAATTCAACGCCCTGGTACTGCTAGCACTGCTGCGGGACAGGCCCCAACTTAGGGGTTGCGCAAACACAGATCCACTCATGATTTGGTGGGTGGTATTTGCTGCGAGCGCAGGGCAGCTGTAAGGAATTCAGCTTGTGCCTGGCGCTGTCAGCCGCATTTAAGGAGCTGGGTTCGGCGGACGGGCAATTCCCCAAGATAATTCGCCGTATTCTAGCACCATCCAGCTTCTGCCTAGCCACTGCTGTCACGGTAAGTGCAACTCCCTTGCAAAGAACCCCCCCCTCTTTCCTTCTTTGTGCACGTAGAATCTGCCTCTAATCATTTTATTGCTTCTCCGGATGCCCATCCTCCCAAAAGGCTTCCAGCCCCCTTTGTGTTGCTGGATACATGCATACCCACAATCCCCCCCCAGGACCCGCCTGCTCCCTCCCTCGAGGTTCTTCGGACTCTTTGACGCACTCCTGATGACGCTCTGAAGCCACTCCTCACCAGGGTTTCTACCTCCCTGCCTCCCTGTCAAACAACAACTAAAGAAAGAGGAGTAGGCGCCCCCAGGAGGATTGCCAGACAGCAACCTTCACAGGCTGCAAACAAGCCTTCTTCTCCTTTCTATACCAAATTCTAAACACCAAACTCGGATCCCCGACTCATCCGCCTAAAACTGAGCCCTCTGGCGGGACCCGCCCCCCCCCCGTAACCTGGGAAAAGGTGTTTCAGTCCCTTCCTACATGGTCCCTGTATTCCTGATTCGGCCACATGACAGGGCCAACCCATGGAATGGCGCCAGGAGGAAACCAACCCCATCCCGAGATGGAACACATCTCTCTAGAGGATCCGCCCAGCGACCCTAACAGGAACGCTGGCCGCCAACGCCCCAAAGACTCCAATGACCTGGGGAGACGTCATACCTCACCAACCAAGCTCCTAGGAGTCGCTGGCGCCAGCAAGACCACCCCGACACCGAGAACCTCTTGAGGCCGCCTCTGCGCATCATTACCGCCAACTCGGCTACCACCATCCTTGCTCTGCTCTACTGCCTCCTGCCGATGGCGATCGCCACCCCTGACGAGCCACCAGACCAACATCTGGGAGCAGTTTGCTGCCGCTGCCAACGCCTCTCATCCTTCTGCCTGCACCTAGGAGTCGGGAGCCTGCAGCTCCTGCTCGCTCCTCGCTGCAAAGCGCTCGGAGACTTCCTTAGCGAGTTCGCTAAGCCCCATGAATGCCTCATCCATCAGGTACTCTTATGAGCCACTGGGGACCTGTCGCCCAAACCCTCCCGCCGGGCGCCTTCTCCCTTTGTCACCAAGACTGTCGCTAACCACGCATCTAACACCTGCGCCAAGATCATCAAGAGTTGCTGGAACCGAATTCGCCCATTCATCGGCTCGGCCATTGGAACTGCACACACAACGGAGGACATTCCCCATGTTCGAAACATCCTGCCCCCAGGGGCTGGTTCTGGACCTGCGGGAGAGAATGCCAATTATATTCCCGGCCTGACTTCTGCCGGGAACTTCAGTCGCCTCAATGTCTCTACCTCCCTCAGGCTCCACCTCTGGAGCCCGGACGCCGCCGCCAGCCCGCTGCCTTTTCGACTCTCCTGTCGGATGATGCCGTCGCCTTCTCCCAAGCAGAGTGCCCGCCCCATCCCTCCCTAGTGGGAGTCCCCGACCTCTTACACAATGCTGCTAAGACCATACGGCTGGCCTGTGCCCTTCGCGGTCCATCAACTCCAATCCACCGCTTCTGGGACGCCTGGCCTCCGGAAAGCAGCAGAACTTCGCCGCTGCTTGACCCTAGACAATCGCGGCCGCTTATTGATTACTTGTTGTTGTTACACCACCAAGGTTGTGAGAATGTACATATTATGTGTTGTTTTAATCTTTCTGATAATTCTAGTTGATTCATGAAAGCGGAGCTGCAAAAGAAGTTGTATCTAATCTGAAGTATGATGTTTTGCCCTATTGGTGGTCAGCCTCTGGAGCTGGCTGCCGGGAGGATGCTGGTTGGAGTGCTATTGTACAGCTCTTACTGGTTTTAATTGTGTGCCTCATTATCAGATCTTGCTTTCTTGCCTAATGCGTGTCTTAATATTGCCCTGTAACGCGTGTAAGAAGCTTCCCCTCGAATTTCCCTTTTACCCCGCAGAGGCCAAGTTCTTAATGTTACACAAGCAGCTTGGTCAGCTTGGACCAGACGCAAGCGGAGGGAGACAGTTCCCTTTAAACGCCTCGCTTCTACGCTGCTTCGCCCCCCCCTTTTCTAAAATGTAAAAGCGAGTGAGATGGTAGTATTTAATGCTGACCCCAGACCCAGCACCACTGCAGTAGAACGCTAGACGCCTTTAACGGACTCCACGTGCTTTGCTGGTCGCGACCGCACTCTCTACCCTCATCCCCTGCTGAGTCACGGGTCATGAAACCGCCTGGTTTCCAATCACCGGCGCGACAGGGACAATGTCTGCCTTTGCCCCTCAGGTGCAGGGATTAGGGCTCAGACGCTTTACGCCTCCAAGACGTGAGCCGTGCCAGATCGAGATCATGCATCACATGATGATCTCCCCACTTCCTCCCGGCTCTTCCGGAACTCCCCCCCGTCCTCCCCTCCTCCTACATCCTCTGCCCACAGAATAACAATAAAAGGTGCCAGGAACCGCAGGACGGGAGGACTCGGGCTAGGGAACACGGACCTCCCGTCTCCCCGGGCTGCTGGCGATGGTATCTCCACCAGATGTTAATCTCCGCTGCCTTCGTCTTCGTTTCTTACGCTTGACCGCGGTGGCTCGACTTACACATGGGTTTATTGCCTCTTGTTTCCTGGCAGCAACATCCATATCCAAGGTAAGCTGGCTAGGAAAAAAATAACACTCTAAACTTTACACAGTGCAGTTTGGATCCTGTACAATTATTGAACTGGACTTCATTGCAGAAAGCAACAGCCTTCCCGGTCTATCAACGTCGCTCCAATCGACTACTTGAAATGCAGTAAACATGATTTCTCCTTTTGTTACCGTGGGCAATGAGCTATATAAATCCATTAAAAAATCTTGGACAGGTATCCTCGGCTGCCCCTTTACTCTGTCCAAATAATAAGTAATATCATCTACTTAAAATGCCATTGGCCTTTTCAAGGCGTCTGCTTTGACGCCTTTCCATCAGCCAATCTTAATGGGCAGATTTCAAAAAAAAATCCTAACTTCCACATAGGAGTAACTAAGTGTGTTTGTAACTCAGGGAAGTGGACTTCTTGGTATTACATATATTTTATTGCATTGTGAACTCCATAAAGGGGAAAAGGGAGGCGCGAACTTCATCCATTGTTTTATCCAGTACACAGAAATTTAACCTAGAGTTAATTCCCGACTCAGTTCTTGTAGGAGGAATTCCTTTGCTGGAAGATCCGAAGTTTCTCTTATATCTCAGCAGGTAGAAGCTAAATTTTGTATGCGTTGGCATATAGTAAGCAGAAGAACCATGTTGGTGACCAAGAGCCAGACTCACATGAGGGTGGACCGTGAAGAATGCTACATAAGCTGATGAGGATATTTTTTGTGTGGATTTCTGTTTCCGTGGGATTTCAGTGCAAATTGGATTGTTCTTTTTGTTTGTTGTTCCTCCTTCTTGTTCTTCTCTTGCTCTTTTTTGCTGGGCCTAATGGCTGCATTAAATCTTATCTGTGTGGGGGGTGGTGGAAAATCACCCCCCACACACACACACTGTATGCCCCCAGGGCTGGCTCTTCCTGGGCACATGATCCTTTACCTGGAGAGTAAGATCGGTTGTTGTTGGCAATGGGGCTTGCTTTCCTGAGTAAACTCCTCCTAGGGTCAGCTTTGATTCCACCCATTCAAGTGTAGCACAGTTGCCGTTCCACCCGTTGCTTTACTCCCAGCAACATGCTACTCGAGCCAACTATGTTTTTTCCTAAACTAAAACTCCTCAGTATTCAGGTTAAATTGCTGCGTGTTGGCACTTCTGTTACGATAAATAAGTGAGTTCTTTGGGTTGCAATTTGGGCACTCAGTCTCGAAAAGGTTTGCCATCACTGATATAGCCCATCAAAACTAAATTGTTTTTATTTTTTATTTTATTTGTTATGTTTTAATTGTCTTAAATGTTAATAGTGTTTAAATATGAGATAATCGGTTAAAAATGACACTATAACGAACTTTATTTACTCTTTTAGTATGCTGAGGTAATGTCAAGAGAAAGATACATTCCAAAAACATATCATTATAAGCAAAAAATAAACCTAACATTTTAAACAGCATCATGATTGATATAAGGTCTTAAGATACTTTGCATTGGGGAAGAAGCTTCGAAGTTTTGGTGCCACATGAGAACATAAAAAACGACAGAGAAGGCCTTGAACAGGTCTTAGATGGCAAAGGCAAAAGAAGCAGGGCCTTGGAAAAGGAGAAGAAAAAGAGATTGGATTTATATCCCCCCTTTCTCTCCTGTAGGAGACAAAAAGAGGCTTACAATCTCCTTACCCTTGCCCCCTCACAACACACACCCTGTGAGGTAGGTGGGGCTGAGAGAGCTCCATAGAGCTGTGCCTAGCCCAAGTCACCCAGCTGCAAACAGAGCAGATTGCAGTAATCTAGCCTAGATGTTACCATGGCATGCACCATAGTAGCAAGATCTTTTTTTTCTGCCCAGAAGAGGCTGCAGCTAGCTCACAAGCCAA
Organism: Sphaerodactylus townsendi; assembly: GCF_021028975.2. Taxonomy (NCBI): domain Eukaryota; kingdom Metazoa; phylum Chordata; class Lepidosauria; order Squamata; family Sphaerodactylidae; genus Sphaerodactylus; species Sphaerodactylus townsendi. The sequence continues at coordinate 153,772,387 of NC_059428.1, forward strand.
AGCTGGTGAAAAGCACCACTGGCCACGGCTGCTACCTGTCTGTCCAACAGGCCCAGGTATTACAGTTGCAAGTACAATTTGTAGATAGTTCTCTGAAGCATTTTGTTCTAGGGGTGGAGGGCACAGGACCCAGCAACCTAACTGCAGCTGAGCAGGTCAGTGTCCAGGCAGAAGTCCTGAATTCCGCAGTGGCAGGAGGGACAGGCAAATTGAAGCTCCCTCCCCCAGCACACACAGCTCCTCTCGCTCTTTAGCAAGGCAGCCGATGCTCAGCTTCCTAAACCTGTGTGCAGCTCCCCTACATTTCTGGACGCTTAAAAAATGTCTGGCAGCGTGGTACCCTAATGCATACAGCACAACTGGGTTGGGAGCTGACCCATGCACGACCCCAAGCTTCAGGCCCATAGTCCAGGGGCTCGTAAACACTTTGAAACAGTCCTGTAAAGGATTGGGGCAACTAATCCACTCTACAGCGGAGCCTTCTTGCATGTAAACCAGATAGCCAGGAAGCGGGGACTTGTTTGGGGTGGCCAGTCTCTAACACCTATTCCTGCATGTTCTTTCCTGCAAATAGGAGCATTTTTCATCATGTGAAAACTGCAGTGACTGAGAGCCTTCAGGAGGCTTCCACTTTGTTAGCTGCAGTGGGTCACTGCATATGCTCCAACAGTGAGGAATCCCCTTGCTAATTCTCTCTGGCCGCGAGCCTTCTACACTGGACTCACCTGGAGACAAAGCTACAGGGCTGTGCAGCTCTGGGGTTGGGGAAGCACTCTGGAGGTTGGCTTGGGAGGGGAACCTGAGGAGGGGGGTGGGTTTGGGGAGGGGGGGACTTCAGTGGAGATCAGTTGTAATCCTAGGAGATCACCAGGCTGGTAGGAGATCAGCAGTTGTAATCCTAAGAGAGCACCAGACTCCACTGGTAGCCCCAGACAGTGATGGTTTCTCAGGTTGCTCACTGCCCTGAAAACTTGGCAAAACAAAAGTCAAGGAACTTGCTGCAGGCTACACCTTCACTGTGCGTGTTCTCTAGATATATTATACAAATGAATTCTGTGGGCATATATAAATTTTTAACCGAGAAGGCTTTCATTCAAAAAAACACTTTTCCTCCTAAAGGCTTGTGTTTGTGAAGTGCGGGCAAGCTCCAGCTGACTTATGGCAACCCCATCTCCAAGGGAAAGAAACGGGCTCTGGAAAACTCTTTGAGAGCAGGCGCATAAGGATCGAGAGAGGCTAATGCACTACCTCAGTGTGTCGGGGAACATCCTCGATGTTCTCCAGGATAGCCATTTAACATACAAATCCCATCAGTCCCTCTCCCAACATGAGCATTGGGACTATACTGGCAAGTGCGCTGGATGTGGAATTGGTAGTTCATGAACATCTCGAGGGCCAATGAAGCTCTACCACTCTGTGACCTAAAGTATGAGGTAAATGACTTGTGTGGGAAGGACCAGACATTCAGGGTCAGTTTGCCACTGAAAGAGAGAAAGGGGGGATATAAATCCAAACCCCTCTTCCCTGTTGTGGGAGGGAAGGAGAAACCAGTTCTCTTGCAAAATCCCTATAACGCAGACTGAGACAGATGTTCCCATTTTGGGCTATTGCTCTGCTTTCTGCATCGCCACAGCCCTGGACATTCTCGGGGGCCTCCCATCTAAATACTAGCCAGGACTGGTTCTGCTTATCTTCTAAAATCTGCTGAGTTCAATGGGCCATCCAGGTGGGACCCAAGAAGCTTCAGGCAGCAAATATGATTCTTCCTCTCCCTCCTACTTCTGCCCTCATGACTCTGCAAGGTAGTCCAGGGTGAGAGGTGGCGACTGTCCCGAGATCATTCTTCCTGGCAGCAAGGAAGAACTGAGCCACAATATTCCCAGCTTTGGTTTAACACGCAAACCTACTTTTTTTTTTTCTTTCGTGGGGCAAAAAAAGAAAAGCACTGCAGGGGCACAGTTTCTAAATTTGAGGACATCATGATGGAAAAGGGTTTTCCATTGTGGCTTTCTAGCATTTTCCTCTGGACATGTTCTCATTTTAGTTTTGCCGCCTCTCGACAAAGCTGCACGGAGCTGGAGCTAATTCATCCAAAGATCTTGCTACTTAATTCCCATGCACTTTCAAGGTCTCTCATAAGGGCGCTGGCCTTTTGAAGACAGGAAAGCTAAAATCTGTTTTAGGGGTTCAAATTCTTCCCACTTGAATACTTTTTTTAATGGATTTTTCAGCCTTGAATACCCAAATATGGCTACTTAAATAACTTTTTAAGTTTTTAAGTTAAATAACTTTATGGGCCGAGTTTATATGTGAATTTATCTGAAAGGCACATCTGAGTCAAGAATTTTTCTTTCTTAGTACTTCAGAAGCATTCTTTGCTGTGAATTATGAAATGGGAAGCGTGACAACAGGATGATCATGACCCCTTGCCTTTTGTATCGCAAACAATGTGCCTGATTGACAATGTTTTGCCATCAGGGAATGACAGTGATCTGCCTCGTTCCTTATATCAGTCGTGGTGAACCTATGGCACAGGTGCCAGAGGTGACACTCCAGAGCTCCATCGCCTGTAAGGCACACGAAAGCACAGAGTGCGCGGTGGGGAAGCTTTGCTTAAATCCATTGGGAAGAACTCCAGTTGATCCTCTTTACCTGGGAGGTAAGCCTCGCTTGCTTTCAAGTATTGGCAATGGGGCTTTGCTCCTAGGGTCGTGGATCCACCCGCTTGAAGAGTTTATCTGCTTGCTTCAAAAGCAGTCACCTACTACCACCAAGCTTTTACTCCTGAGTAATGCTGCTACTCTAGAGCCAACCGCTTTTTTCTAAACTAAAACCTTCAGTATCTTGCAGGTTAAATTGCTGTGCTACAGGCACTCTAAGCGATAAATAAGTGGGTTTTGTTGCAATTTGGGCACTCTTGTCTCCAAAAAGGTTCACCATCACTGCCTTTAGATGATCCCGCTATCCCTTTAAGGAGGAGCGTCCTTATTAAATCACCTTCAAAAGAAAGGGACCACCTTGAAGGTCCCTTTTGACAATTACACCACCCTTTGTAAGCAGCTTTGGCTTCAACGGCTGAGAAGAAAATCAGGGGCTTCTCCACAACCACAGAAATATCCTTTACCCATTTCTAAGCCCGAAATGTCAATGTCGTATCTATTTTTTTCCTCTCAAAAATGTAAAAATTGGATGAGACCAGGGTTTGTTTGTTTTTAATGCACTTGCAGAACCTCTCCTAAACAGGGCATAATTTCCTTGTGCTACCCTGACCTCCCCACTTTATTTATTTTTTTACTTTCTTTGTATCTCACCTTTTTCTCCCAGCGGGGAGACCCAAAGCTGCTCACACTGCCATTCTCTCTATTTTATGCTCGTGCCCATGAGGAAAGGCAGGGTATCAACATTATAAATAAATAAGGGAAAATTTTGGGACATATATATAAGTATATGGTTGATGACAAAGACTTTATGATAAGAACATTGAATCAAAAATGGGAGAAGGAAGGTTTTCTAGACACTGGGAAAACTGAAAATTTAATAGACAGTTGGAAAAATATAAAGATTGAGAAATATATGGAGTTGGAAAGAAAAGTGATATTGAAATGGTCTAGAACACCAAAACAACTACCATATATGATTAAAGGACTTAGTCTAAATCACAGGTGTCAAACTCTGGCCTCCTCCAGATGTTCATGAACTACAATTCCCATCAGCCCTTGCCAGTATGGCCAATGCTCATGTTGGGAGGGACTGAGGGGAATTGTAGGCCATGAACATCTGGAGGGCCAGAGTTTGACACCTCTGGTCTAAATGCTGGCACTGCGGAGACCAGGAGGCATATTATAGCCATATGTGGACGGAATGTATAGAAGTGAAAATTTTTTGGACAACCGTAATGTTATATATCGAGAAACTGGTGAAGATTAATATTGGGATAAATAATGATTTAATGTTCATGGGTGTAATGGAGGATAGAAGGGTAGATTAAAAATATAGCATGTATAAAAAAATGATCAAAGCAGCACATGCAACAATAGCTTTAGGCTGGAAAGAAAAGAAAAAATGGACAATCCAGAAATGGTTGGAATATATCTGGGAACAAGTGACACTGGGCATTTTCGAAATAATAACAAAAAAATAAACTGTGGCAAGATAAACAGAGCGAAATTTTGAAGATATGGACAATATATGCGGACTGGATGAAAGAAGCTGGAGTCAATGAGGAGATATGGGAGAAGAGATTACAAAGAATGAACTTACTGCTGTTTGATAAAACTATGAAGAAAATACAGGGGAAAGGGGAAAAGGGGAAAATGTATTGTTTGAAGACGAATGAAGAAGAGTATTAATATAAAATGGAATATTCAAATGATACAATAAAAATTATTTTTAAAAAAGCATTATAAATAAATAGCAACCATCCCACGAGGTCGCTGAATTTAAGAGAGCGGCGCAGGCCCAAGGACATCCGATAAGCTTTCATGGCAGAGCAGGGATTCAAACCGGGGCCTCCCAGATCCTTGTCTGACACTCTGCCCACTACACCACCCCCTGTGTGCTCAGTCACAGCACCAGTGGAAGTTGCCAATTTGAGGTTGGGAACTATCTGGAGATTTGGGGGCTGGAGCCCGAGGGGAGTGGTGTTTGGGGAGGGGAGTGACATCAGTGGGGGGTCTAATGCCCCCACCTTCCGAAGCAGATTTTTTCTCCAGGAGAACTAATGTGTCATCTGGAGATGAACTGCAATCCCAGGAGATCTCCAGTCACTACCTGGAGGTTGGCAACCTGAAGTGGAAGGCAAGCAGGGACTTGCTTGTTAGACAGCTTTGCTAGCACTGATGGAGCTGAAAGGGACGTGGGGCTATTTAACTGCAGCCCGCTCCCTCTGATGGGGAGAGGAAGGCGCCAAGAAGGGGAGTATACATGCATGCCCTGTGTATGTAGATCCAATGCACACCTGTGGACATCCCTTGGTTATCCAGTACTTCATGTTCCTTGGCCTACCTGTGGATCCTCATGTATGTCTGCTTTACAACGTCCGTTTTCAAAATGGTTCTTTGAATGAGTACAGTTTTGAGTGATTGGATGGGGAGCGTTTTAGGGGCAGAGGCAGCAATCCCGCAAAGGCAGAACGTGACTCCGTCAGGTGGGAGTGAGGATTTACTGCTAATAAGTCAGCCACAAAGGCCTCGAAAGAGAAGGGGATGACCCAGCACTATACGGGGAGGGAAGGAGATAAATGTGCCACATGTTGCCCATCGGCAACTTTATTAGGTGCAGCTAAGCAAGAGGGAAGATGGCACGAAGAGCAGTCCGACATTTTCAGAGCAAACTTTTTCCAAGAGAACCAGCCCCTGCAGGCAGGGGCCATGCAGGATACCCTGCTTGTGTGTTGTGTGGTTTCAGTTCACGTTGTCTGCTTCACGCTTACTTAGCAGTTATGTGGGGCAAGGGTCCCCAACCTGCAGACACCAGGTATCCACCAACATCTTTTCTGGTGCTTCCCAAATGCTTTTCAAAAGTGGGCAAGGCCAGGTGGGGCTTTTGCCCAGCACTGCTTTTGATTGGTCATACAGAACTGCCAAAACGTTGCTTTGGTAGCTGCTGTCACCACAGCACACTGTGTGACGGAAGGTAAGGTGGAGAAACCATTTTGCAGCTGCCTCCACTTCCTGCAGCAACCATTTTAGGGCAGACAGTGCGTGTTCCGGTCATGTGGTGGCAGAATTCCGAAAGTGCCCACCTGACCAAGAAAGCTTGGAAACCCCTGGTATGGGAGGGATAGAGATGATTCAGCTCATAGTTCAGAATCATGCCCTCCAGATGTTCACATGCATCATCGGAGAGCTGCAGGTTGCAGACCCATGAACTAGATGATTGCGGGAAGGGGGGAAATCCAAATTCAAATCTCCAGCTGTCCAAAAAGCTCACTGAATAGAATAAGTTATTTACGGTCAATGACCAAATATTGAAAAAGCTCACTGGGATACCTTGGGCTGGCCTCTGTCTCTATCTGACCCTAACCTGTCTTGCAGGGTTATAACAATAAAATGGAGAAGAGGGGAACTGTGTAAAGTACCTTGAGTTTGCTTGAAGAAGGGTGAATCGTGTGATCAACCGGCAGCATTAGTTGCTCTTTCCTATGTCTGATTTCTCTCAGTGCTTGTACATTTCAAGGCTGAAATTTACAGTAGAGAAAAAGTTCAAAATATACCAGCACTTAAGAATACATAATTTAGAAACAAAACTCCACTTTGAAGCAAAATGGTATTTTGTTTGAAAATAACATGTCCCATCCCCCCCCAATCGATTGTTTGGTTTTTCTGAAGAAATGCTATTCTTAGGAATTTTTTTTTCAATAGTTAGAGTTTTGTTTTGTTTCAGTCTGGAATGAAAATCGGATTTTGGACCGTTGGTGTTTCCTGTCGAATGCAAAGCCCAGTGCCTCAGCCCCTCCTCGACCCCCTCCCCTACACCTTCTCCCCATACCACTGGTGAGGGGTGGGGCATCACCCGCACTCCCTTGTTGTTCTTGGCTGGTCTTCAACACGGCTGCTTCCAGCAAGTGTGGTATGAATAATTGCCCAATTAACCGAAGGGACTTCCAGATGTGAGCTTGCTTTCATTCTAATCCAGACCTCTACTCCGTGTACCTAATGTCCCAGAAAGCCTTGGGGATGGCAAGGTGGGGAAAAAAGGAATGAAACAGAACAGGCCTCTCTGGGCCAAGGAGGCTGCAGACATGGGGAATGCCCCCCTCCTTCCCTTTCGAGGGGGAAATGGCTCGTTTTAACGACCCAAGGGAGAATGAATTTCGCCCGCTGTGCCAGCTGAAGGTGACGTGTGCCAAAAAACCTGAGCAAACTGAGAGGAAAGTCAATCCTGTGTTTTGATTTTTATCAGGTGTACGTACAGTGACCTCTCCTAAATCAAGGCGCTTTTTTTACTCCACGCTCAGTTCGTTCCAAGATTTCCCTTGTGGTTTAGAAACCAAAGCCATGCTCTTAATGGATCCGGGTCTCTGCAGGCATTTGGTTCTGCCAACTGGACCGTAGACACTAAAATACTTTGGCGCTCAAGTGGCAGGTGATTTCAGGCAAGAGAGAAATCTGGCTCGCTCCCGGAGCTGAGATGCAGCTATCGAGACTGGATTTATTTATTTATCCTACAGACATTCTTGAGGTATGCCCCCTGTGCTGAGTTATGTTCTAGAGCAGCGGCCATTCATTCACAGGTGGGCCATAAAGCCCTTATAGATGTGGTTTTGCGGGGAGTGTCTGCTGCTTTTCTGGAGGGACCTGGTGCTAATGAACATGCATAACGAACACGGGCACACCACACCACACGCCTCTTTTGGCCTGCATAAGAGCAGCTACAAGACAGATAGAAGAAGCAAGCCTTTATTGGCATAGACAACAATGCAACAGTAATAAAAAAACCCAGATTAAAACAGATTAAAAAGCATGTACAATACAGGTCGAAGGAAATCTACTGGCGTTTAGTAATTTCCAGGAGAAAGTCTGCCACTATCGTACAGAGAGAAGGATCAGGGTTGTCCAACAAGTAGTGTAATCTAATTAAACCAGGGAGATGGGGTAAATGTAAAGGAGTAAGATTCACATACTTGGATCTGATTTCCTTGAATCTGAGACAGTGTAGTAATTGGTGGGCCAGAGATTCAACTGAGCCATCGTTACATGGGCACAATCTTTTAGCCTTTTCTTGCTTATTAAATCTGCCATGTAACAAGGCAGAAGGCATTACATTAAACCTGGCGAGCATTATGGCTCTCCTTTGAACAGGGTTTATTAAGCAATACAGGTAGTGTGCCAAGTGGCCCCGTTCAAATGGGAGAGAAAAATACAGGGGGGGGGGGGCACGTTTTCTTGGCTGCGGTGATTAGGGTAGAGAATACAAGACAGATAGGCAAGGTCACCCATCAACAGTTAGGATTCTTCTGTGGCTCAGACCCCTGGTGTGTGCCTTGCTATGGTATGACTCCTGGGGCTTAGCTGATGTCTACTACCCCGCAGCCCTGGCAGGGATATGGGTGAGGTTGTAATGCTGGCTTGCATCCTCCTGCCATGTGATTGTGTTGTCACATCCTTGCAGCTCAGTGTGTCCTCGGCTGTCACCTGGAGGTTGAAGATGGATTCTGTCTCTGGAATGGTTGAAGACTACTGTTGTAGAAGGACATATCTTGGTGACCTAGGGACAACATTCACCCCTCTTCATATATTCCCCCAGGCACACAATGACGTCAATTTCTCCAATCCTTCAGAGGGCGATGTCCATGTCAGCGGGGGGGGGGGGGGGGATGTATGCAATATGCTCATCGTTCCTGTGACTCCTTATAACATTTAAAAAACTAATTCTAGATGTCCCACACTATTATCTATGCATTTTAATATCTCCTTATCTCTACAGAGCTCAGGGCAATCTGTGTAATTCTCCACCCACTATTTTTGTCCTCACAACAGCCCTAGAAAGTAGGACAGACTTAAAGAGAATTGGCAGCACAGCTGGGTTTTGAACCTGGATTGCCAGGTTTCAACACCAGCCCTCACTTACCCAGGTGAATTCAGCCCTGGTTGCCACAAAGTATCTTCCTATGCAGCCAAGCCTCCATCCAAACAAGCTCCTGTCGGGACACGAAATATGTGATCAGACCTCAGGAGGAAGAGCTCTTCAGCCATGGAGAACAGGCATTTTTAGGAAAGGCGTCAACGGGAGGAAGCAGTGGGCATTAGCTGATTTTTTGCAAATCAAAGTCTCCAAATCTTTCCAGCTCCCCTGGCATGGAATCCAGAAACTTCTGTATATCTAAAGAGGAGCTTTCAGCCTTTGGGGAAATTGCTTTTTAATGCTAATCTTTGCTAATTTCTAATCCTTGGCAAAGCGTCTGCCAACATATATGTTTTCCTTCCATGGATAAAGTTTTTTCCTCCATCATAAGCCAGCCTGCTTTGTTGCAGGGTTACAGAGATCCACTTTCCTGGTTCCCTCTCAAAGCCAGCAGATTCCAGCCTCCAAGCACCAGGCGTGCAAGACTGTGTGCTCATGTTACCGTTGTGTACACAAAGGCTGTAAGGATCACAATGTGTGCAAAGTAACATAAGAATGCCCACAGGAGCGTGTATTGTTATGGCTGTGCAAAGTTAGGAAACGACACTTACTTTTTAGGCTTTCGTACGACTAAGAGCTTAAAAGTGTTCCTTTGAAGCCCGCTTTCTGGCAAGCCAGGAGAACTTAACCCCCAAGTGATGCTGCATGCACATGGCACCTTGTTTTAATTGAGGCCTCGGCTACCCCATATGTGGTGCTTGATTCCCACAGAGCCATAGCCAGGACAGCACTGCTGTAACTAAGATTGCCTGTAAACCAGCCAAGTGTAATCACAATGTGGGTACCCGCAGCCTCCAGCAGGTAAGTTCTTTTCTTGCACCAGTGCTGTGTTTAAATTAGTGCTGAACCCCCATGCTGGCTTACAGGAAGGTAGACTGCCCTTGATAGCAGATCGATACTGGTCACACTCCATTTGTTTAAGTGGGCTAATTGGCCACCTGACTGCATTTAAAGGAAGAGCCACTGTGGTTTAACAGAGTGCTGGACTAAGGGCTGGGAGATCCGGGTTCGAATCACCAGCCTACCTTAGAAACTCAATGGGAGGTGTTTCTCCAGTCCAGTCGCTGTCTCTCAGCCTTAACCTCCCTCACCAGGCAGGTGTTGTGAGGACAAAATAGGGAAGGGGAGATTGACATTGCAAGCCACTCTGGGGGTCCCGATTGGGGAGGAAAGCAGGGAACAAACATCTAAATAAAAGGGGCAATTGTCCTCCTCCCTGTAGTGTTCTAAGAACCTTGGCGCATATTTACCTGCCCACCTTTTGAATTCTCAGCAGCTTCCTATCCATCCAGATGGTGACCCATTTCTAAACCTAAGTCTTGGGCCTTCCCCTGTGTGCTCACACCTGAGCTTGTGAGTGAATTGCCATTCTGTGCCAAGAGCACCCCCACCCCCTCCTCTGATGTGCCCTTATTTTCATTAATGGGTGTTCTCGGGTTCAAAACCCATCTTGATTTCAGCTGAGTAAACATTTTCCATCGGCACATAAAACCCACACTGGTGCTAATAAGCATCCAGCCCTCCCCCTTGCTGCCACCTCTGTGCAGTTAGCGGGACAGCCCCCTAAGAAAAAGGGGCCTTATTACCTGCCTTACGGTTGGCGGGGGACTGCAATTTATGGGGTATGTTTGGGAAAGAGCCATAGTACAAAACATTTATAGCCCACTTAAAACCCGGCAGGGCGTGTGGAGGAGGGAGTGGACGATGAAGCAACACTTTTGGAGACAAAAGCCATTTTTGCGAGAGATGGCAAATGCTTCAGGCTTCGTCTGGAGTCTAAAGACGATGGATGGTATTCCATTTGTGAAGCAAAACAGGTTTAGAAATGGGTCACCATCTGGATGGATAGGAAGCTGCTGAGAATTCAAAAGGTGGGCAGCTCTCAAAGGTTGGGGCACTCACCCTGCTCTCATTGACTTCGCACCTTTGAGAGCTGCAGTTGTGGGTGCTGCTTTACCCTAAACCAGATCAGTCCTCGGACTTAGTTCTTCCGTTGCTTTGTAACTACAGGTCATCAACAGCAGCCTCCATAGCTCAGACTAGCTCGAGCTTGTGAGAGCTTGGAAGCTAAGCAGAGTTGGCCAGAGGTAGTATTTGGATGGGAGACCACCAAGGAAGGCCTGGGCTGCTATGCAGAGGAAGGCAACGGCAAACTGCCTGTGCTCATCTCTAGCCTCGGAAACATGCTGTGGGGCTAAATTGGTTGCAACTTGATGGCGTTTTATTGTTATAAGTCATCACAATATTTCTTACTGCTAAATGAAGGGGTGTAAATAAATAAGGGCTGGTGTGGTATAGGTCTGGTGTTTACGTGCTTATAATTCCAAAGGTGCCCACAGGCTGAAAAAGGTCAGGGACCCCTGATATTACTGGGTTTGCAAAATGATTTAGAATCATCATCTCCTGGGAATCAACATAACCAGTGTGCACTGCAAACGGTTAAAAGGTTTCCAGTTGGTATGTTATAATGAACGACTGTAACGCATTATAGTATAAACATGTTTACTTAAAAATCAATTTATATAACTCTACATGTGCAGCTACAGGCTCGGCCATAAATATCCTACCATCCACATACAGCAAGCTTTGACTGTTTGCTCAGCGATTTAATGAGCTTTTCCAGATGTTTTCTTTTTAGCATTTCCTTGCTTGTGTTACAGGTGTAAAAACAGAAGCTATATTTGAACAGACAAAGTCTCACATAGCATTTCTAATATTTAATTGAGGTGTGCAGCAAACTGCACTGTACTTGAGGCGTTTTTTTGGCATTTGTCCATCATACTACGTTCAAGAGCAGTGCAACACTTAAAAAAACACACACACAGACTGCCATTAATTCATTCCCCACTACCAGAAAATATTTATAGGTATAGTTTTCTAGAAGCTGTATAATAAATACGGGGGAAATATTCTTACCTTTCCAACGTGATAAGTGTAATCTGACTTGAATAGTTGGTCTGTGCTTTCACTTGTTTCCATAAAAGGGTGGCTATAGAGGGGAGATTCAGCATGATGTCGTGGTTGTAATGTCAGACTAGGCTCTGAGAAACCCAGGTTCGAATCACCCCTTTGCTCTGGATGCTCGCTGGGTGATCTTGGTCCAGTCACGTACTCTCAGTCTGACCTGATAAAACAGAGAAAGGGCAAATGTTGTAAGTCACTTGGGGTTCCCGTTGGGGAAAAGAAATAAGGGGTACAATGAACTAATTCAGTAATATATACAGTGGAACCTCGGTTTTCATTGCCTTCGGTTTTCATTGGTTTCGATTTTCATCAATTTTTCAGTGAAAAATTTGTCTCGGTTTTCATTGATTTGCAGTAAGGTGCAAGGGTTTGTGGAGAAAAATCACCTGGACAAAGCTGTTGCAGGCCGTGTCTGCAACTTGTTTAATGACAATGTCTTGCCCCATTTCAGACAAATCTTAAAGAGACAACAGAAACAGACCTCTTTGGACAGCTTTCTGGTGCGACATTGGTCCACTGGCTCTGAAGCTGGTCCTAGTGTTATTGTTTGTTACTGTTTTCAGCATTAAACACCATGTTTATTCACCAAAAAATGTGTTTTTGGTATATTTTTTTGGAGTGCCTAGAACGGATTAATAGGATTTACATGGATTCCTATGGAAAGGTTTGCCTCGGTTTTAATCCGTTTTGGTTTTCATCAATTCTTTTCAGACGGATTACCAACGAAAACCGGGGTTCTACTGTATAAGGTTTTAAATACTCAGAGATACAGAGGTCACAATAAATGCTTATTGTAAGGCTGTCAAAAGCCAGATGACGGCTGGACACCTCCTACTATTGCAACTAATCTCCAGGTGATAGAGCCCAGGAGAAAATGCCCACTGCAGAAGGTGGACTCTATGGCAGTGGTTCTCAACCTTCCTAATGCCATGACCCTTTAATACAGTTCCTCATGTTGTGGTGACCCCCAACCCTAACATTTATCCATTTTACAGATGGATAAAAATGATGCAGAGAGTCTTAGGCGACCCCTGTGAAAGGGTCGTTCGATCCCCAAGGGGGTCCCGACCCCCAGGTTGAGAACCACTGCTCTATGGCATTATACCTTATTGAAGCCCTTCTCAAATTCTGCCTGCTTTAAGTTCCCCCCTGCATAAAATATCCAGGTATTTTCCAAAGTGGAGCTGACAATCCTAGCTTGTTTGCTTCTCTTCAGCAAGTGTTAACGTATTAACAGTGATGGTGTGCGGACAAACCAAAAACACCTTTGCTGTGCACAAATATGAACTAACCACGATTAAGGTCTATAGCCAGCAGGGCATGGGAGCAGAGGTTTGACATATAGAAAGTTTCTTTATCCTATTTGATAATATTTTTAGCAAATATTTTATCATCTTGATTTAATAGACTTATTGGTCTGTATGACTCGACTTGGTCTGGTTGTCTCCCAGGTTTTAATATTGTTATAATTTCTGTACATGATTTGCACTCTGACCCCCCTGGGGACACGTTCGGACGGCAACAGGTCCCACGGTAATGACACCAGGAAGATAGGTGCCGTCGCTGCGAGCATTGTGGCCCGATCGACTTACCGTCCCTGCGACCGTCCGGCACGTCGCTGAGGCCAGGGGACACGCCCCCCTGCCCTGCACGCCCGCTCCGGAGTTGCAGGGCAGGAGGGGGCGTGTCCCCAGGCCTTGGCGACACGGCGGACGGTCGCAGGGACGGTAAGTCGATTGGGCAAGGGGGGAGGGATGGTGCCTGCCGTTCACACGGCAGCGGCTGGAAGCCGCCATTTTCAAAAAACCTCGCTCGGGGAGTGAGGTGGGAAAATGGTGGCTTTGCGCCGCTGGGGAGGAGTGAAGGTGGCGCAGCTGCTTTGCAGCTGCGCCCCCCATGTGAACAGCTCCCTTGGGATGGTGTTTTTGCCGTCCCCAGGGCACTGTAAAAGGCCCGTGTGGAAAGGGCCTAAGTGTGCAGCAGCAGGTTCATCCGTTCTTCTCTCCCATCTGTCCTCATTAATTCTGGCTTCTCTTCTCCACTCTATGAATTCAGTCCAAATCTTCATTATGTCCATTTGTTTCTCATGCCATTATTTTGAAAATTTCTAATTGTATTTGTTCGCATACATATTCTGATGGCAGAAGTATTAATTCCTGAACTGCAAATATTAGTTAATAATATATTACAGGGACAGAAAATTCCAGACACCTAGAGAAGAACGGAAATTATAACAATATTAAAACCAGGGAGACATATTAACAGATGATTGCGAACCTCCTCATGAACCAGAGAAGAGCCGTAATGTGACGTATAAACCTGTGGGCAAATAAGCAACCAAATTTAATGTTTAAAAGTATAGCCCAGTGGGTCCCAACCTTTTCCCACTCGAGTACCCCTTGGCAACCCATCTCCCCATATTATTGTTGATTTATTGCTATGGTATGAATTTAGTATGGATAGGTATTGATATGTTTTGTTAGTACTGCTGTTATTGGTTTAGCACATTGTTAGGCTTGATATGTTTAAGTCGCCATCAGTAATGTGATCTTTATCATTAGTTTTATGTATTTTATCAGTATTATTCTGTTATAATGTATCCTGTTTTGGGATGTTGTTAGCCACCCTGAGCCCAGCGGGGATAGGGCGGGGCATAAATTGAAGTACATATACAAATATTCTGTGGCACCTAAAACTGTTCAACGTCCAAGGATATCTTAAAAGAATGACAAACATACTGTGCACAAAAACTGTATGGGATTATGCCGCATGTGTGGGCACAGAGCTCGCTTGCAAAGGGGCAGTTCTGTCTGTCGTAGCAAAAGAGGGCCTTGCTAGATTTTTGTTTTTTAACACGGATTTTAAATCGGAATCAGAATTGTGCACGGGTAGGAGACATCTTGAGCATTCAGACACGCACCTGACCTGCTTCATTCTTTCATTCCCCTTTCGCTTCTCGCCGCGTTTGAAAAAGGAGCGGGGGAGGGGGGGGGCGTGCGAGGGAAAGAGAGCGCACGCGCGCCGCCCGGCTGGCGGCGCGAGATCAGCGCGCGTGCGCAGTCTGCCCGCTCATGTGGAGACCTGAAGCCGGGCCTGGGGGTAAGAAGGACGGGCGGGAGCTGGGCGAGAGGGGGCGGGAGCGCGTACCGGCGGGAGGGGCGGGGCTCGCGAGCAACGGTCGGTTTTGGGGTGAGGGGCTGGGGGGCAACGGTCAGGAGCCCAGTCTGCTTCGTCGTAAGGGAATTATTTATATGGGTTGACTTCATCTGTACCCCGCCTTTCCCCCCAGAACGGCGTGCAATATTCTACTCGCCTCCAGTTGGACACTCACAACACCCCTGTGAGGAGGGTCGGGCTGGGAAGGAGTGGCCTGGGTCACGGTCGATAAGCTTCCATAGCAGCGGGGGGGGGGGGGGGGTGAAAGTCTCTGAGCTATGGCCCTCCAGGTGTTCGTGGACTACAATTCCCATCAGCCCCTGCCAGCATGGTACATTGGCAGAGCTGATGGGAATCGCAGCCCATGAACGTCTGGAAAGCCATAGGTTGGAGATCCCTTAGTTCTCCTGCAGACCAGTCCAATACTTTGGGGGCTTCTCCACAGTGGTTCTCTATATTGTATTGTCGAAGGCTCTCACGGCCGGATTCAACTGATTCTGGTGGGTTTTCCGGGCTGCGTTGCCGTGGTCTGGTGGATCTTGTTCGTAATGTTTCGCCTGCATCTGTGGCTAGCATCTTCAGAGGTGTATCACAGAGAGAAGACACTGGGCACAGTGTGTAACAGACTTCCTTCTGTGATACACCTCTGAAGATGCCAGCCACAGTTGCAGGCGAAACGTTAGGAACAAGATCCACCAGACCACGGCAACACAGCCCGGAAAACCCACCAGAACCAGTTCTCTATATTGTTTCCCCCCTTTTTAGTTAGTGACTTTTTATAACAATTAGCCCTTTTAGGGCCCTGGCCCAGGCTAGGCCGATTCTGCCAGCTGCAGCAGGGTTGACTGTGGCTTGTACTTGGATGGGAGTCCATCAAGGAATACCAGGATGGCTATACACAGAAAGGCAATGGCAAACTATCTCCATTCGTTTCTAATCTGGAGAACCGGGTTTGATTCCCCCCCTCCTCCACCTGAGTGGCAGAGGAGCCAGATGCGTTTCAGCACTCCTACATTCCTGCTGGGTGACCTTGGGCTAGTCACAGTTCTTGGGAACTCTTTCAGCCCCACCTACCTCACAAGGTGTCTGTTGTGGGGAGAGGAAGGGAAAGGAGCTTGTAAACCACTTTGAGTCTCCTTACAGGAGAGAAAGGTGGGGTATAAATCCAAACTCCTCTTCTTCTCCTCCTCTTGAAGGTTGCCATCACTCTGTGACTCGATGCCACTTTACATACTCTTCGTCAGATACTGCTAAAATCTTGCTGGACTCTTAAAGATATTTACTGGGCTCAAATCTACTGCAGACCAATATGGCTACTCTTTGAAACAAAGGTTAAAACACCAATCCTATGCTTTTTTTGAGGGGGGGAATAGCCTCCCCCTCATAAAGAACTGTCATTCAAAAATATACTATAGAATGAACTGTTAACTTAAGAGAGATATTAATGTTTGGGGATGCATGCATTTTTAAAAACTGCTTATTGCAAGCATGGTTGTGTTTGGGGAAGCTATCTTTTGGATCTCACATAAAATCTCAAGTGAAGGAGTTATTGGCATTTCTTATCAGTGAAAGCTGATGTTGGCACTCCAAGCAAAACGAATTGTTCGCAGTTACCGAGCGGTTGTTGCAAAAACACAACTGATAAGCATGCTTTTCGATCCTCAAGCGTGTGCTTATATTTTGTCGCTTGAGTGGGGAGTCCTGATGGGCTAGTCTGAAATCCCCAGTAGCCGGGGCTCTGAGTATTTCCCCTGCCCCTTTCGGTGCTGCTGTTTTGACATACTGTGAAGCGGTCCAAAAATAGTCATTGTGCTCACCGTGAGCTTTCTCCAAAACAACCATGAGTTTGTAATTAAAACCTAATTCAAAGCATGAGTTAGCAATGAAGGCATGATTTCGCCAGATGGGAAACCTTGCCCAACGCTGGACTGTGGGTAGGAGAAGGAAGAGTCCAGAGATTGAGGGCTCCCAGGAATTGAATAGACGAGGCATGTATTATGAAGGAAAAGGTTTGGATGCTGAAATGCCTGTCAAGCTAGCTGAACTGTAGTTATTTATCCAGTGCTGGAAGGCATTCCTGGCTCTTAGGAGTCACCAAGAAATTTCTAGGTCAGCCAGACTAGGAAACATCCCAGAGTCATTTGTGGCGTTAGTGCTGTCTGCTTTTCCTTGGACTGGACTCCTCAAACGAGATGAGTGGTAACTACTGTTGTTTTCATATACATGTTATAGCCATTCCCCTTTTAATCTCTTTCTGTCTCTCCTCCTTTCCTTTCAGAACTGATAAGCATGCTTTTCGATCAGAGTGTGGCGTCAGCAGATAAAGAAAGATGGGCGCGTGCAGTGTTTGTGATAACAGAACTTTGTATTGAATAGAATGTTTCGTGGGATCATAAGTAATCAGTTCTGGAATTGTTTGTATTGTCATTACAGCATTTGGTACATTCGGGACTTTTGTGGCTCCTTGGTTAAAGTTTACAGAGAGGAACCTTTGAACTGACAGAAGTTTTCAGTGGTCTTCGAGAATGAGCAAATGTTTAAAAATGTCAGCACGCCTTTAAAGTCAAACTTCCAAGCAAAACAGGCAGTTTCTGTGTTGATAGGGTTAGGTTAGCTTGTGTTCATTATGCTCTTGTGGGTCTTAAGAGTCCCCAGTGATCACCAAGCTGCTGTCTTTAAAAAGAGAAAACAAATCAAAGTGGATGTGTGTTACCTAAATATCTGAAACTTTTGTGGTGTTTTGCGTGCATGTGGAATACTGGTTTAAATAAAATATGATGTTGGCCTTTAAGCTTGCAAATGTATGGGGTACAAGGTCAGTGTTCCTGGGTCCACTTGAGAGTCCAGTGTTCATGGACTTCCACTTGAGCTGTGGAAGCTTATCTGGGGAACTAGATTAGCCTGTGCACTCCAACACATGCCAGCTAGGTGACCTTGGGCTAGTCACAGATCTTTGGAGCTCTCTCAGCCTCACCTACCTTACAGGGTGTTTGTTGTGAGAGGGGAAGGGAAAGGAGTTTGTAAGCCCCTTTCAGTCTCTGTACAGGAGAGAAAGGGGGGATATAAATCCAACTCTTCTTCTTCCCTGCCTCCCGATGAAGTCAGCTGTTTTTCTTGGTTATGACGAGGGAAAATAACTGAATACATGCCTGGGTTTCCTGACTCTATGGTAACCAGCAGGTAATTAGGGTATTGCAAGAGTACTCTTGCTAAGAGTAGCAAGAGCCTCATTGGATTTTGATTTGTCTCTGGCTGTCTCAGAGCGCACTGGTTCTAACCTGTCCTAAGCCACTTCGAGCTTGACATGTTATTCCCGTGTACACTTTGGTGAGCGTTTTAAGGAGCTACACACCAGGTGCCCCCTTTTTTTCCCAGAAGACAGACTAGTTACAATCATGGCAAGAGTCATTTCTGTAGCGTCGCCCTACTTACGAAGCTCATGCAGTGGAAATACATGTGACTAACATTATTATCCCGAGGATACCTATTCACGTCAGTGCGCTTAAACTGGAGTGACCGTTCCTAGGATTGCACAGTAAAGTTACTTTTCAGAATGTGTTTTAATTGTTTTCTCATTTTGTTTTCTCTCACGACTGAGTTGTTGGAGGAATAACTCGGGAGGAGGGGAGATCTGGTTTTTTGGCCTGCCCTTGATACCTGATTTGACTTGTGCTAAAACATTTTTGGGCCAAATATTTTGTAATACTTTTATTTGCCAGTTGAATAGGCTTCAGATATTTTAACTGCATAATCAGTCCCTCCCCCAGAAAAAGTGGCATAGGATTGCCCCTGTAATCTAACAAAATTATCTGTAATAGAAATATTTTACTATATCTGGCCAAACTACAGAAATAGGTGTTTCAACAGAACAATCCACAGGCAAGACTCTGCTACGTCATCCTAAATCTGCTCTTTGCCTTCTGCCTTGCTGATGTTGAGAAGGTTGGTTCCCAACTTCCACTGGCAGACCATTTCAAGCAGACTGGCAAACAGGTTTCTTAAAATGCTGTACCTACCTTTAGGCTTGGATTGACAGGAAGTTGTCCCAGGAAAATCACTGGCACAGGGCTTCCTGTAGGCAAATGTGAGCCATTAGTTGTGAGGGTTGCAGGCCATGAAGAGCTTCAAAGGTAAAAACCAGCGTCTTAAAATGCATCATTAAGTCGTTTCTCGTGGCTTGGATGAGGAAACAATTTAACACGATATTTTCTGTCCAGAAATCCTGCTGATACTTGAAATGTTTTGGCCTAAGATTGGATTAGCATTTTTAGCTTGTCAGTGTTACTGAATCAGTATCGAACAGTGTGTGTTTTTTTTCCCCTCGAGTAGTGTGTTTTATTAACCCGACCTCTTCTTCCATTGCCCTATTTATCTGACTGAATCTCTGGAGACTATAACAATCCAGGCCGGCCAGCCTTTAATTAAATGCTTCCTGCGCTTGCTGCCGTGGATAGTGAAAGCATACAGTGTTCTATGAATGCTGTCTTTCGAAGGCTCTTCGTTCAAAATCTTGCGAGCGGCCTGTGCTGTGGGCTGCTGTTTTTCTTAACCTTGCCATTGCAAGATGGATCAACTCACAAACTGTTTTTCCATCTCGTTGGCAGGGAGAGGCATTTCTTGCCCATCCCACCTCGTTCAGGCTGGTAGGGTGTGGTCTAGTTTTGCTCAGTTGACTTTCAACTCAGTTGATCTAGTTTTGCTCAATTGACTTTCAGCTCAGTTGACTTTCAACTTGGGAGGCAGCATGGTGTAGTGGGGTTAAGAGCAGGTGGATTCTAATCTGGAGAACCGGATTTGATTCCCCACTCCTCCACCTGAGTGGCAGAGGCTTATCTGGTGAACCAGATGTGTTTCTGCACTCCTTCATTCCTGCTGGGTGACCTTGGGCTAGTCATAGTTCTTCGGAGCTCTCTCAGCCCCACCTACCTCACAGGGTGTTAGTTGTGGGGAGAGGAAGGGAAAGGAGTATGTAAGCCTCCTTGAGTCTCCTTGCAGGAGAAAAAGGTGGAGTACAAATCCAAACTCTTCTTCATGGGCCTGGCTCTCTTCCCAGAGGCAACTGAATACTCTTCCATTATTCATTTGTTTTATAAAATTTATATCCCTCCCTCCCTGACCAAAGTTGGGCTCAGGGTGGCCTACAAGCATACTTCAAAACAATGTTTCTAATGCATAAAATCACTAGATTTACCTATACTCGACTTACCTGTCATTAAAAGTCAATATGGCAACAAATTCCAACCTACGAGGACCACCCAGCCCCGCTCGGTATACATACTCATTAAA
Organism: Sphaerodactylus townsendi; assembly: GCF_021028975.2. Lineage (NCBI taxonomy): Eukaryota > Metazoa > Chordata > Lepidosauria > Squamata > Sphaerodactylidae > Sphaerodactylus > Sphaerodactylus townsendi. Next base: position 153,792,418 of record NC_059428.1, read on the forward strand.
AACTGTCCCAGCGTGGGCAAGGTCAGGAGAGGGCGACGCAGAGTGATGACACGTTGGTATTATAGGGAGAATGGGTAGAATTCTGTCAGTCCACTGTCAGCTATGTGAGTATGAGTTCACTAAGTGATTGTTCTCCAGTTCTCATTCCTGCCAAGGAAAGTGATTATTTTAAATTGAGGAGGTGACAGGAGCTATTATTGTGCCAGTATTTTTATCCCTCATTATATCGTTAACAGGGATTTTGATCCAGGTGTACAATCCAGGGCTTATATCTACAATGGTGTAGACCTTTGCGAAGTTTCCAAGCGTTTGTATGTTCATGTGGCTTGTTTTGCAGTCTTGTCCTTGCAGTACCATAGTGAGGAGTAGCTACTAGATTTAAAAAAATACAATTGTACCCAAAGGAAGTTGGAAAGTGGAGCAATTGTCACTCGGTCTGTTTTATTGATTATCATCAGGGTATTATTGGGATTTGCATTCCAACAGCTGAGCCCCGGGGGCCGAGCGTAGCATGTGGTTCTGGTGTAAACGGAGCCGAGGGCAATTCATTGAGCTGCATTTAACCTCATTAAGGGGATCCATTGAACTGTCCACTGGCACAGGAAGAATTAGACTGCAGAAACACCAGCAGCGTTTTGTTAAATGTCATTGATCGACAGGACTAGATCAGTCCTGAGGTTGGGAAACAGCCTCTGTCAGCGTGCCTGTTCCTTTTAATGTGCTGCAGTGATGCCTGATGAATGCGTGGTTCGTCTTGCTTGTGAAGATTTCTGTGTCTTGGTGGGAAGGAGGCCAGGGACTTGCAAACCATTTATGCTGTAGAAGCATGAAGTTGGAAACAAACATCTTCCTTTCCATTAAAATCTGACTCTCACCAGTAGGACTTCACGTAGGATAGCACAAGCGTCCTGGTGTTAGAGCAAGGCTGTTCACAGAGGGAAAGGCAAATCTGGGCCTTCCATTGGGCAGTTGTACTATCTTCTGGGCAAGCTGAAGAAGAGAAGAAGAGTTTTGGATTTATACCCCACCTTTCTCTCCTGTAATGAGGCTCAAGGTGGCTCACAAACTCTCTTCCCCTCTCAACTGAACCAATATGTGCTGTTATGTATTTCTTCAGTATCAGTAAAACTCAAATAACAGTTCGTGCTTTCTGTTCTTTTCCCAGGGCCCAAAACAGTGTGAGCGTGTGCATGCCACCTTGCGAAGACCCTCAGCAGCCATGGGTGAATATAGCCGTTTCATAGATTGGGACAAGATGGACGCTTCTATCCAAGACCAGGACTCTAAAGAACTGACCAGCACAGAATTCCAAGAGCTGAAGCAACTGGCTCGCCAGGGTTATTGGGCCAAGAACCACTCTTTGAGGGCCAAAGTGTATCACAAACTAATTGGCAACATCCCTTGCCGCACAGTGACACCAGATGCCAACGTCTACCGGGACATTGTCGTGAAGATTGCAGGCAAACGTAACATCAGCGCCCTCCCGCTGCCTGAATTCGTGGACGACAGCTTAGTTCCCACTTACTGCCTGAATGCAGAGGGGGTGGGCGCAGTGAGGAAGATAATCTCATGCATTGCGAGCCAGTTCCCGGACATATCGTTCTGCCCGGCGTTACCCTCTGTCGTGGCACTCCTCCTCCATTACAGCCGGGACGAGGCAGAGTGCTTTGAAAAAGCTTGCCGCCTCCTCGCCTGCAACGATCCCTCCAAGCATTTCGTCGACCAGACTTTCCTGGCTTTTGAGTCGTCTTGCATGACCTTTGGCGATCTGGTGAACAAGTACTGTCAGGCAGCTCACAAGCTAATGGTGGCCGTATCCGAGGATGTTCTGGAAGTGTACTCTGACTGGCAGCGGTGGCTCTTTGGAGAGCTGCCCCTGACGTACATTGCGCGAGTCTTCGACGTGTTCTTGGTGGAGGGCTACAAGGTGCTTTACCGCGTCGCCCTGGCCCTCCTGAAATTTTTCCACAAGGGGAGGGTCGGGCAGACGATGGAGTCACAAAACGTGCAGCAGGACATCCGGGCTTTTGTCAGGGACATCGCAAAGTCCGTGTCCCCCGAGAAACTGCTAGAGAAAGCTTTTGCCATCCGGCTCTTTTCGCGGAAGGAGATCCACCTCCTTCAGATGGCGAACGAGAAGGCTCTTCAGCAGAAAGGCATAACGGTCAAGCAGAAGAGGTAATGGGGATCCGTAGGTGTCCCGAAAGAATCAGGCTTTAATTCTGATGCTTCGTTTGTCTGGGCTGGCGGTTCCAGAATCCGGGCAGGCTTGAATGTGGAATGGGCAGGTAAAATAATAAGTGTCACAGGACCTGTGCTGTGGAAATGTAGGAGTTGAAAAAGAAATGGAACAGGCAGTTTTGTGTAATGGTAAGGAAGACGCTGAGAACTGGAGAATGTTTGACTGTCTGTTTACTGTCTAATTTGTTGATCTGGTTCAAATCTCTCTGCATAGGCTTCTTCCGTGTGCTCTGGGAGTGTAAGAAATTGCTGATCTTTTCCTGACTTCTTCTTTTTTTTTGTCTCACTGCGTGCCACCTTCTTCTGTCCCTTCTGTATCTGCTGCACCCTCCTCCCTTGCAGCACTTCATCTCCCAACAGGTAGGTTCTACGTGTTTGAATCCTCCACGCTGGGTTCCCGCTCTCATTTGCTTGGCTTGGATGCCTCGTGGCTGCTTGTTGCTTGTGCTAGGTGGCGGCTGCCCTTCGTGATGATGGTGGCGGGGAAATCAAGAACATCTCTGCAAACCTTTTACCAGTACAGCAAAAGGGACCTAATCTAGCTTGCCTTCTCTGCAGTGCTGTAAAGCTTGTGAATTTTATGCCTGATGCAGTGAAGACTAATAATGCTGGCAGATCGTAATCCAGGGATTCCAAACAGTGAGCGACATGTTAGCATATGTGAGGCTGTTCTGTGTGGGCAGGTAAAAAGAGGTTTAATAGCTACTTACCGTTTTCCAGTCACGGTCTGCTGTCTGCAGAAGGTACTATTTTGGCATCTGCTGCCTTGTATCAGAAGGCGTGTGATTGTTCAGGCCAAGTTAGGGGAAGAGAAGCCCTTACCAGCGGTTTAGTGCACTTGTCCCTTTGCGTGCTTAACTGTGCTTCAAGGGACCTTTTCTAGGGATGTTTTGAGATCCAGGTTCATGCTCAGTTCTCCTCCCTAAGGCCCTGTCTCAGGTAAAGAGCTTGCCATGATGCCTGTGGGGTGCTGTGTGGTTTCCGGGCTGTGTGGCCGTGTTCTAGCAGCATTCTCTCCTGACGTTTCACCTGCATTGTGGCTGGCATCTTAAGAGGATCCGATAGTAGGAAAGGAAAGTAGGAAAGGAAAGTAGGAAAGGAAACCTGTAGTGGGGAGAGGAAGGGAGAAGGAGCTTGTAAGCCACCTTGAGTCTCTTTACAGGAGAGAAAGGTGGAGTATAAATCCAAACTCCTTCTCCTCCTCCTCCTCTTCTTCATCTCCTCCTCTCCTCCTCCTCCTCCTCTTATTTGGTTTTGAGGACACTCTTCCCCATATAGGCTCAGGGCAGCATACAACATCAGTCAAACTTCAATAAATCAGTGAAGCACTCTTACCTGTATCCTGGCACCATTCATTCCAATAAGGGATAACAGCTAACATCCAGCTACACCCCTTAAAATCAGCATTCATACATTTCAGAAAAAGGAGGAAGTGGGGAAAGAAGGGACCAGATAGAACTGATACCGTTGCTGCACCTCTCTCTTACAGGGCCTGCAGGGCTGTGGTGTGTGCGTGTCGGCAGCAACTCACCAACCGTCTGTCTCCGATCCATTGCCAACCGTGCATTCAAATTGTAGGGGGGGGGGGGTCCCATGCACTGGTTGACTCCTGCCCTTTCCTGCCTAAAGCCATATCTGCGCTTATTGCAGAGTTCCTGCCTCAAAGTACAAAAGCCAAAACAGCAGCTCTTCACCCTACAGAACAAACGCTGCTTCCTTAGGCAAGTGATGTGGAAAGGGGAAACCGCAGTACCCTCTATGTCTGCTGCAGAGTTACTGCAATCACATCTGCCTGCAGGCAGGCATAGGAGAAAGAAACAGGGCCATTTGCTGGGTTTGAGCAGGGCGTGAGTACATTCATTGCAGATGTACCTATTGTAAAGCGCTGGGGAGACTGTATTATCCACCCCTTCCCCCTGGCCTCTCACACTAGAAAAGGAGAGTCAGGTCTTCAATTGAGAGCTCAAGAACTGATCGTGTACCAGATCTGAATTTTTAAGGGGCAGTATTATGACAGTGGTTTAGGATGGAGGACTGAAGTTTCAGATTAACTGCTCCTCTGTGATTCACCTTGGGTAACCTTGGACCCCCTTCTACCTTTCTCTTTGACATAAATTGGCACCTGCCTCACCTCCATCAGAGGATGGTTATGAGGCTGGAGAGTGTGTGCGCCAGTCTTAACTTGTGGGAGGAATGGCTGATGAAAACAGGGCAGATGCTGAGTTTCAGGGAAGCTGGTTTTCTTTGGTGCCACTTTCCTTTTACCCGTGCCTCAGTCTTAACTGTAGAAGAAGAAGGGTTTGGATTTATATCCCCCCCCCTTTTCTCCTGAAGGAGACTCAAAGGGGCTTACAATCTCCTTCCTTCCCCCCCACAACAAACACCTTGTGAGGTGGGTGGGGCTGAGAGAACTCCAAAGAATTGTGACTTGCCCAAGGTCACCCAGCTGGCATGTGTTGGAGTGCACAAGATAATCTGGTTCACCAGATAAGCCTCCACAGCTCAAGTGGCAGAGCGGGGAATCAAACCCGGTTCTCCAGATTAGAGTGCACCGGCTCTTAACCACTACACCATTCTGACTCTCAACGTTGGTAGAATTTTTGCCTATATCTGAACTGTGCTGGCTCTTTCCCATTTTCCCCTCCATTCCTGTTTCTGCCCTCTTTGAGGCAAACCGCAACTGTAGCACCTCTAGAACTGTATTTTGCTTTTTACCATTTTAGTATTGCAAATAGTCCTATAGCAGCATGTGGTAATGGGATTTTCAGGATCGTAGTTACTACATTTTAAACAGAATCAAATTAGGTTAGGGTTCTAATCCACATTTTGGGCTCTCTCTGTCCCTCCCCCTGAACTGATCTCTCCGCTTCCTTGATTCTCTAGCCAAGGACTTCACCAGAGAAGAAACTGTCCTCTTCCCCCTTAGTGGTGTTTTTAATTGCTGTGGCATTAGCATTATGCACTTTAGCATTGTGCATTATACACTTGATACACCATTGGTGTGCTGAGCATGGAGCATATAATTGTGGTCTGGCAAAGAACTTGCCTGGTGGTTCTACAGTGTAGGGATGGTGCCAGAACCCCCCAGGCTGACTTGGTCAGGCTGAAAGAAAATTGCCCGACCCACATGGAACACACAATAGTGAGCTTCTCAAATCTATATCTCCTTAAAGATGACCGTTATTTAAACCCGTGTGCTGTTTCCAAAGAGGGGTAAAGTATTACATTGGAAGCCAGATGAAGGGCTTGTACGTACTTCTGCATTTCACCCTTTTCGCCTAGCATGCAGAACAGCGGCTTCAAGGCTTGGCTGGCTCCATGGCATGGCTCTTGCATACATATCATACCATCCTAAAAACCAGCATTAGACTTGGCTGTCAAAGGAAATGGCTTCTGTACCGCCTTATGCCTTGCTTATGCTTCTGGCCCCCAGTCATTTGGGTGCTCAATTGGCTTTGCGCATCATAGGCCCAGCTGAGACATCTGTGGGTTCCTTATTTCTACAGGTATGAAGATGGCCCATTGGTAGGAGGGTTCATTTGTGTGTGTGCTGTCAAGGGTTTTAAGGCAAGAGGTGGTTTGCCTTTGCCTGCCACTGTGTGAGCTGAGAGTTCTGAGAGGGGTGCAAGGTCACCCAACAGGCTGCATGTGCAGGAGAGAGGAATCTGGTTCTTCAGAGTAGACTCCCACAACTCTTATCCACCACACCACACTGGCTTCTTACAGTGGAGTAGATCATGATCAAGTTTGCACTTAAACTGTGGCAGCAGTTAAGTTTTTGAGTGGTGCTGTCCATAAATATCTTAACGCTATCAATAAAGTCTCTTTTTGTAACACCCTCTATCCGCTGCTCATTATTTGCCCCAGAATTCATTGCAGTTTAGCTGTTGCTTGGTATATGGGGTATTTCCCCCATTGGGTGAGTGCCTTGTAAATCTGCCTACGTGCAAGTCCACAAAAATAGTAGGAAAATAACTTAAAGGACTTGTCAGTTTTTAAAACATTTGCAGATCATGTTCCAACTGGCTGCATGCTAAATAGTCCAGTCCAGTCCCAGGAAAGTTAAGATACAGAAATAGAATTCCGTTGGTCATAATAATTGAAATAGCAAATTACATGGAATCCTTTTTAAAAATATTGTTAGGATTATTGAGTATTAGAAAGCCACTTGTGCAATAAACAAGCATCAGTGTATTATAGACTCCCCTCCTATTTTCTGTTTATGGGCTACTGAAAACTGAAGATTCATCTTCACAATACTTATACTCTCAGTGTCAACAATAGTGTTTGCCACTGGTTGCTGCTGTCTTTCTGTTTTTTTTTAAAAAGGCTACAAATTCTTCAAGCAACCTCTAAATTTTGTTAGGTTGGAGGTTCCTTACATATCACTATGCCAGTGGCATACAGTGCATAATTTTAAAAGAAGCTCTCCTCTGCCCACCAGGCCCTTGGAAGGCAAGCCTTGAACTGAATGGTGGCTGCTTCAGTCCGTTGGCCTTGCGGCTTTCCTCAGCTGTTATTTTCCGTTGCCCTGCAGGCAGAATGTCCACTTGGCCGTCCACGCTGAAAATTTCAAGTCTGAAATCGTGGATGTAAAGAAGATGAGAGACATCTGGTCATGGATTCCGGAACGCTTTGCACTTTGCCAGCCTCTGCTAGTTTACACCACCTTGGAGCACGGCTGCAGCTTGAGCAGGTGAATTGCCTTAAGTAAACCCAGACAGGAATCTGTGGCCTAGAAGGCCATAAGAAGATTGTAGGTGGCTAATCGGCCTTTTCTCAGCTGCCTGGTGGCATGAGTGCTATATTGTCAGCAGCGCATTGATCTAAGAGCCGAAGTATGGGTGACATGAGTCGGGAAACAGGTGCCCAACCCAACTCGCTGTTCATACGTAACAACTTGTATGACAGAGGAGTTTCCGGCGTTCCTTTGTCGCATAAAACTGCCTCAGCGCCCCTGCCCCCACAGCATTTGGAAGCTCGGCAGAACGCATTTAAGGGGAGTAAGTCCACTTTTGGTAAGTTGTTACACGTGACAGCAAACCAGACCAGGCACCTGTATCCTGACTCATTTCATTGACCTTTAATGGCATAAGTAAAATTTTACATCAAGAGCTCAGTTAAAACACAGCAGGCAAAATTGAAACAAGGAATCCAGCAACATCGTTGGTCCATCTTTGACTAGTATCATTTAGAAGCAGTCAAATTCCTGAATCTGATGTAGGTGGGAGGCTATTAATATGGGGTTCTATATATTGTCTTCTCTGGGCTTTATGTTTAGTGCAGTGCAGTAGGATGTGTTGGGTAGTTTCAGTTTGAATCCGAGAGTAGTTACATAGGCATTCCTGGGAAGGAATGCGAAGGTATCTTCCTCAGTGTCGGTATCCTGACTCCTGTCACACGTTTGTCTCTAGCACAGCCGGTCTTGGCTGTATATGCAGAGTGTTTGGGATCTGGACATGTCAATGCACCAGCAATCTTTGTCGTGCTCACTGTTATCCAATGTGACTTTGTCTGTAGACTCTGCAGAGCAAGCCGAGTTACATAAGTGACTGTGGAGGAGAGAAAAGCAGGCCTGATGTAAGAAGGGACAAAAAGTCAGAGTTTTTCTGTGGGGAAGGGACAGGGGAGCATGTTTTCCCCATTAATCAAGGAAAGCAAGCAATTATTAGGAAAACAAACTGTTATGCGCAATCATGACGTTACAAGTATACAGGATCAAAATAGCAAGGATGCTACTATTCAGAGGAGAAGGACTTTGTTTAACTTGCAGGGTAACCAGTGGTGTGCCATCTCTCAATTCTGAGTATTTTGTTTTGAAAATTTCCTTTCATTGGAAGTGTTCATAATTCATTCCTACCACAGTTTTGGTGCTAGTCATCGTTCCTTGAGATACACACATGGAACTGTTCTTTCCAGGAATGGGCTGAGAACTGCTGGAGTGTGGATGGGAAAATCCCTTGCGCAAAGATGTGAATGGGAAAATCTCTTGCACAAACCCTCCCTGGGTGACCTTAAAGCAAGCCCTGCCATTAGCAACCACCCTGTTGGGGCTGTTGATGATATTTGCTTGGGGTGGTAGAAGCATTCTAGATGGCTAGCCTGCCTACCTGTGCAGGTGTTGTTTTCTAAAAGTCCTAAATGGCACGTGAAAACTTTACAGGGAGGCAGTCGGTACTGGTCACAGCTGGGTTCTTAAACATTCTAGCTTTCTCTCATCTCAGAGTTGCCGAGCTCCTCCCAGTTCAGGGGATAAAAATAATTTAACAGCTCCTTGGAATGAAAATCCTTCCCTTCTCCCCTCCGTTTCCCCGTGGGAGTTGCACAGCAGATGGTGAAATGAATCGTCAAACAGAGCAACAGTAGTGCGGGGGGGAAATCATGGCTGTTGTATGTTAGGAAAGCTGGAGCTTGAATGTCCCAGAGGATATGCTTTACAGCTGTAGTAGGATCTGAACCCAGGACTTCCAGTTCCAGTGATTCCCCTTTGTACGCTGCTCTTCTGCCAAGCAACTCAGAAGGGCACATGTGAATAAATGAGTCTGGGTGGGGATCCACTCGGGGAAACTCCCTGTCTGCCATCTTGAGCTCCATGGAACAAAAGCCAGGTTTTTCTGGGTTACTGCATCCCCAGTATTCGGTCGACCGAGAAACCAAACATAAGGTGTGGCTCAGAAGAGTATGTTGTGGAGCGTTTCAATCTTTAAAGGGAATGTTACAGGAGTTAGGTAAGCACTGGAATGTTTTCACTAAAGAGGCCTGTTCTCCTGTGTCAGGTTTTATTCGCACTGCGAGGGACACGAGCCAACTCTCCTCCTGATTAAGACGACTGCCCAAGAGGTGAGTCAGTGGGAAGACTATCAGCTGTGATTAAGCGGCAATATGTAATTTCACAGCCATATCCATTACGGCTGCCGCTTTGGTTGGCGTGTCTGCCTTATGCAGGAGAGAAAGAGATATCTTAGAAATCTCTGCTACAGGGACTTCCGGTGGAATGGCGTATCATACTGGGTGTGCCTCTGAGTGCTCCCGGATTACGCAGAGGGGCTGTTTTGCCAGCTATAGGGCAAATTTTCCTTAGCTCTCACCTCCCCAGATATTGGGGACCTTAAATCTGACAGGTGGACTGGAAAGGTCTAGATTTTGGACCCACTAGTTCAAGGGGGGGGGGGGATCCAATATTAGCAGTGGGCATGAGCTGTTGAAAACAACCCCCCCCTTTTCTTAGTCTACTTATTTATTTTTAACTTTCTTTTCTTTTCCTGTAATTCTTTGTTGATAAAATAAAAATTATTTGCAACCCCCCTACCCCACAGCCTCCGTCAGTTTTTAGACTAGTGAATCTGTACGATTACTCCCCCCCCCTTGCATTTATACTGAGCAATGCAGCTTGGAGAGTCGCTTTTGGTCTTCGTGTTCAGCCTTGGAATGTTTGAACGCCTCTTTTCCCCAGAGCGTTAACTGTTCACTGCCATCCTCCCTAGGTCTGCGGTGCTTTTTTATCAACGGACTGGAATGAACGCAAGCGAGGAGGAGGAAAGCTGAGCTTCTTTGGGACAGGGGAATGCTTTGTATTCAGGGTAAGAAACGGGGAGTCCTCCTTCCTCTTGTCTCGTGTGGGCAGGTTCCGCCATTTTCTGCCTGTTAGCTGCAAGGTCAGCCTTCCTAAATTGGCACTGATGCAGCCCTAGTGCTTTGGCCCCAAATTAAGTCATCTTGTTGTGTAGCAGGATCACCGGGTGGGGTGGGGTTTGGTTCGTGGACCTTGAAAGCACGGCGTTAATGCCATGCGGTGCAAAGGTAGGATCTCCCTTGAGGAGGCAGCAAGCCCCGCCCCAGTTTATTTGGTAACCCTTCCATGGCTTGGCAGTGCTAGGGCAAATCAGATCTCATGGCTCTATACTGGGCTGCATCCCTGTCAGCTTTTCAACTGGTAAAAGAGGGAGGAGGGGACCACTGAAGAGGCCCTTGGAAACTGTGCTGGGGTGGGATGGAGGTGGGGGTGTTGAAGGTTTCAATGCGGAGAGGGATGGAAGAAACCGGCACTCCATCTCAAAGCAAGCGTCTGTAGGACAAGGTCAGTTCTTTGGGCCGCTCTGTGCTTCTAGACAGCCCAAGGGTGAAACTTGTAACAGTTCTACTGACTGGTTTATCTCAGAATGGTTTATCTCATTGGGGGAGCACTGCGCACAGTTGGTCAGAACCCCAGGAGAAGCAGACAATTAACGCTAACCCCCATCTCCTTTCTCTAGCTGGTGCCCGAAGTGGAGCGCTATGAGTGGGTGATAATCAAGCACCCGGAACTAGCCATGACTGGTCCTGAACAAGGAGCTGGTACCCCCCAGGCGTCGGAGCCTCTGCCCTCTTCCAGCGTCCCCCCCGATCCTTCAGATCGCCTCTCCCCCTTCCTTTCTGCCCGGCACTTCAACCTGCCTTCCAAAGCAGCGTCCATGTTCATGGCTGGCGACAGAGAATGCATCATCATAGGTGCGTGCGTGCATTTCTGCTGTTATTTCTTATGCGGCCTTCTGTACGGTTTGGCCTAGAACAGGGGTAGGGACCTTTAACACTCAAAGAGCCATTTGGACCCGTTTTCCACAGGAAAAGAAAACACTTGGAGCCGCAAATAATTTTTGACATTTAAAATAAAGATAACACTGTATATATTGGGTTTTTTTACCTTTTACTCCGCTCATTCTGAGAAGCGCATGGATGCGTCCGCCCTGCTGACTGCAGGGCGGGCAAGGATGGGGCCAGCGGCTAAGCCTCGCTGCTCCAATGGGGCAGGCGAGAGGGGAAGCCGGGCAGTTGGTGTGCCTGCCCTGCTGCCTGCAGGGCAGGCAAGGATGAAGCCGGCGGCTTGGCCTTGCCGGCCGCCGGGAAAGCACCCGCCCAGCTCGAACAGGGCGGGCGAGAGGGGAAGCCCGCGGCGCGGCCCAGCTGGCCACGGGCAGTTGGTGCAAGGATGGGGCCGGCGGCTCGGCTCGTGGAGCCGCAGTGCAAGGGCAGAAGAGCCCATGTGGCTCTTGAGCCGCAGGTTCCCTACCCCTGGCCTAGAATGTTTCAAGTCTGTCTGAAACCTGCTTCAGCTTCCTCAGTGGCGCAAGGGCATAAGTGCTTTTGAAGTGGCACACCGTGATACCTCTCTTCTAACAAATCAGATGTAAGAATATTGAGACAGGCCAGAGCGAAAGTGCTGTGTTTGCAAATCAATGAAATTAGCTCAATTGACGACACCAATTTCTTGGTAGTATTTGGCAGCAGAGGGAGTATCTTGTGCACCTATTCATGTTCTGCCTCAGATCTCAGGCAGTTGCTGCAAACATTCTCCCAGTGTAGTGCTGTGGTATAGTGATTAAACTAAGCAAGGTGCAGTGGTTATAATCAGCAGACTCTAGTCTGGAGAAATGGGTTTGATTCCCCACCCCTTGAGCAATGGACTCTAATCTGGTGAACCGGGCTTGTTTTCCCCCTCCTGCACATGAGGCCTGCTGGGTGACCTTGGGCTAGTCACAGTTCTCTCCAAACTCTCTTAGCCCCACCTGCCTCACAAGGTGTCTGTTATGGGGAGAGGAAGGGAAGGAGTTTGTAAACTGCTTTGAGACTCTTTAAAGGCAAAGAGAAAGCAGAGTATAAAAGCCAACTCTTCTTGATCACAGGTCGGACTGAAACCTGTACACCCTATCACCTGTCTGACATGAGGCATGCTTTTGACCTTGGAGCAGTTTTGAAAGCAACTCAAAACAGTTGCATTTTTCCATAACGACCAGGCATATTCAGGCACAACCTTCACGTCCCCAGGATGGTCAAAGTAACACAGCTTCACACAAAGCAAGGTCTTCTGTTGAGCCACATTTCTTTTTTCTAACAGTCAGCATCTGGTCTCCTCCTTGTAGGCGGCGGTGACGGCCAGGCGCTCTACTTCGATGCCGATCTGAACCACGGAAGAACCAGCCACTGCAACACTTTCAACAACCAGCCGTTGTGCTCGGAGACCTTCCAGATTGCAGTCCTGGAGGTGTGGGGCTTCATTGATACCATGAGTAGCTGAGGCAGCTTCCGCCCTACAGGATTCCTCCTCTCGGAGAATCTCGTGATTGTGAGCACAATTCCAGTTGCAAGAGTCAAGCTAATGCCTGAACACCACATTAGCAAGGTTCCTTGTAATTCAGAGATCAGGAAGGGGTTTTTTTTTGAGGCGTACCCTTAAATGCCAGGTCTAGTTCTTGCTGTTGATGTCTTCATATGCAATTTCTGTTGGACTCAGCGGGATCGTCCAGTGCATTAACCTTTTTTTGTGTCTAAATCTTGATTTGTATCATGATATTTACAGAGGGGAGGCCATGAGCTACCCTCAAGCTGGTGCATAGTCATGTCAGAGCTGTCTGCAAAAACACAGCTTCACCTCCCGAGAGGCTGGGTGTTCTTCTGGTTCTGGCAAGTCTTTGTAGGCAGCCAGAGTATAAACTGTGTGTCTTGTGGACAGATTTAGATTCATACCAGCATTGGCTTGGATCCTGAGGGACCTGTATGAGGCATATTTATTTTTCCCCCCACTGTGCTGCATAACTATCCAGCCCAGAGAGGATCCCCTAACACTCAGGAGTAGCTTTTCTGGGGCTGAAATGGGAAGGACCAGGAATGCACGCGCATCCTGTTCAGGGTACGCGGAAAAACTCTGCACATGCTGCTTAGGATCAAAGCCACCGTCTTCGGGATTCTGTTCTCTGAAAAGAGATTCCTTTAAGCAGTTTTGTGTGCTCGCGTGTCACATATGAATGCGCTCGGTAGCTGAAGATTGTCTTTTTTGTCTGACATTCCATCACGGCTAAAATAAGCTTGGGATTATTCAGGTGCGCTCGCTTCCCGCAGGTGTCCAGTCCTGCCAGTCTGCTGACGGCTTCTGATATGGCACATAACTCTCCCTAAAGATTTTAGCTGTTAGATTGGGGCTGCTGTAGGTGCGCGAAGGAGGAACGCTCCCTTCCGCTTCTGCATTGCACTGGAAAGAAGATAGGTAGAACCTGAGAAAAGATGTGAAAGGCCGACCTAGGTTTTCAGCACAATCTTCAGAGTCAAAACCACTCCTGTTGGCTACAAAGATGTTTAAAACTTACCAGCCTTTGTCTCACCTGCAGAGAGGACTACTTTCTCCCAGAGACTCTAGGGGGTGCTGTTTTACTGGTTGGCTATCTTGGTCTCCAGAAGCCTGAACTTCTTCCTTCACTTTCAATGCAGGTCATCATCAGATAAAGCAAAAAATCTGCTTCTGGGAGTTGTATCTTGTCATTTTGCTCCTTCACTCCCTGCTTCTCAATTACCTACCTCAGCGAATGAAAGAGGGACATTTTTCAGTCTCCCCAATGTCTTGGCAGCTGTGGTGAAGTGGAGAGCTTAGAGGCTTTGCGTTCTCTTTGACAAATAGGCCAATAATTAATTGTGTAACCCATATGCTGTATGGAGTATAGACAGACGTTGTTTACGGACAGAAATGGGGATCAGACCTGGCAGCTCCAGGTACATTTCAACGGGAGCGAGAAGCTATTTTGTGTTCTCTAGTTCCAATGCTGCCACCTAATTCCTTAGTTAGGGGTTCCGTGGGTAAAGAAGATTTGTTGCACGGTATCCTACTTCTAATGCCAAGTCATATGTGAAAGGCGATGAAGGTTTATCTGTGGTAGTCCTGCGATTCTGAACGATTCACTGTAATTTCAAATACTCTCTTCCCCCCGCGCCCCCCCCCTCCCGATTCACAGAACTAGATTTAAGAAGTAGAAATTCCAGCAAATCATGCTTAGCAACACTTGGCCTTGGCGCCTGATTACCAGGTTCATCCAGAATACGATGGCCCGTTTTTCGCAGGTATTGTGAAAAACAAATTCACCCACCTTTAGGGGAAATAGGATTAAGAAAATCATGGCTGGGATACCACGTGCCTGCTTGGAGGCTGGCTGGTGAGGCCACTTCACAGTTTGGGTCAAAATAGAACAGCGCTTGATGAGTCCTGGCCCTGTTCCTGAAAATCATGAGTTAAATGGGTAGCCCTCATTGAATCTTGGAGAGCTCTTAAATTACTTCGTATCGAGCACATGGACGTCTTCATTCGATTTGTGTCTGGGATATTAAGGTTCTGATGATTGGGATGGAGTTTGCCCTAGAAAACGATCTATCTGTAACCTTTGCCCTCTCTGATTAGTTCTGGAGAGCAACATTGACAATGCTGAGTAAGGGAAGGGATCCTGGAGGGATCCAGGAAAATGACACCTGCTTTTGCAAAGGTGGATTTAGTTGACTGGATATGAACACCTAGGATCTTGGGGAGGTTGTTGTTCTCTTGGGGTATTTCAGTAATGCTTCAGCAACCTTGCCCCATTGACAGAGGGCGCTACTCACGCTCCCGTTGAGGAGACCTTTGATGAACTTCTGCTAGCTACCTTATCCTCACAAACCGAGAGTGACAGATCAGTCTCTTTAACAGGGAGTGCTTTCAGTTTTAACAGGTAAAAGTTGGCATATCATTAACCTTGGCATTAGTGTGCAAGAATAAATGCATAGCTCCTGCTGGTTCTTTTTTTTTTCCTGGGGTAACAGATTCTCCCTGCAGCCCTTCAGCACATCCCAGCTTGGACTATGCCTTTTTAAAAACCCTCGTAGTCACCATGGCCACGTGTGATGCTGTGAGCGAGGGCAACCCTCTAACCGAGTCAAAGGCACACTGGTGGTGCCGACCTGGCAGTCTTTGGAAGCACAGTCCCAGCTTTCCGGCTCATGTCTCTCTGTATTGATTGTGTGTGTCAATTTCTTCAAGATGAAAACTGTACCTGGCTGTATCAGTACCTGTGAATGTGCCGATTCCCCTCCCCGGAGCGTTTCTGATGTTTGACGTGTGTTCCCTCCCTCCGCTGGAGGCTGTGTATCACTCCTTTACCATGTCAGATCATGTGGATTCTCTAGTTTGATGTCATTGATGGCAGCAGTGTGTGTGATTCTTTGGTGAATGCACAAATTTATTTTTTACCGTCAATAAAATAAACGTAATCTTTTGGTGCAGCCACGTGGCTGTCGATTCTGGCTGTCTGGTGGTTCTTTAAACAGGTTTGCATCCGAGGCTGGCATTTGACTGGATGGTCCTGTGTTGGGAGCCTAGGGTCTGGGTTGGGGCCATCTGCAACCCCCCCTCCCCACCACCACCACCATTGCCCCATAGGACCTTCTAAGTATGAGAGATGCAACACCTGCAGCAGGCCAAGGAGCAATCTGGGTGCCCCTGCTATAGTCACAAGCTCCTCCCATAAGGATTGTTCTGGAGTTGTGAATGCCTGATGTGAAAACTGTGCAGCTGACATGAAGGTGCTTGCTTGCAGGCATTCATTATCTGGCCGAGCCCGACAGCCGCCTTGCTGCAGTTAAGCAAATGTTATACCTGCCTCTCTGAACAAGCGGCCGATCAACACATTGGAGTTCCAGTGGCTCAACTTGAGGTCCAACATATGAATTGCTCAGTTGAAATAACTCCCCGGCAGTTCATGCAAAACTTTATTCCAAACTTTAAAAGTGGGCTGCTTCTTTTAGTGGGCCTTGAGTAGCCATGTGAAATTTTTGGATCTTTTGGATCCATGGAAGAAAGCTGGTATTTCCACCTGCCCCCCCCCCTTTTTTTTTTTTGATGTGTGTGTGGGGTGGGGGGGGGGAAATTTGGGGGGAAATGAAACATGTACGACTTAGTGTCCTATCGAACCTACACTAATTCTACTGCTTTAACGTAACATGCATCATCAGCATAACGTAAAATTGTAACTCAGCATAGGAAATTGCGCTATTTGATTGGTCTGTAGAATTTAAGAGTCTCAACACTGCAAATATACCCAATTCTTGAGAGAAAAGCGCAAGTCGAAGCACCCTGTGCTTAGCACGTGCACTGTAATTTTTGCTAGACAGCCGAAAAGATAAAGAGTTAAACAGGAAACAAAAGCTCATGATACATAACTAAACAGGTTATTCGGTCACAAAAAAAGTCACAGAAATGGTCAGTAATAATGCCTACACAGGTAGATGCTGTCTTCTTCCTTCTGTGGCTACTTAGAGATAGCTGAGTTCCCAATGAACCTTCCCCACCTCTGACAAGGAAGGACAATGGGTCATTTGTTACCCAGTCTGTGGGAATAGGTGTCACAGTGGTTTGAGGAAGAGGTGACCAGGCCAATCAGAAGGGAAACATCACGTCAGAAGGATGCTAGAAGTCATGGAATGGAATAAAAGCCCTGCATTCTCTTTTCATGAACATTAGGTATCCTTCTCTGTCTTTTTATTCAGGCACCCGGCCAATCAGCCGAGGCTCTAAAACACAGGTGCTTTCACTACCTCTTTCTGGCCTCCCGTTCAGCTGACCTTAGAGGCCGAAGCTGTACAGAAACAAAAAAGAAGTCATCTTGGCTAGATGGACCAGACACTTGTAGTGGATGGGGCAGGTGTAGAAAACAGTTGATCAAAAGAGCTCTGTGTGACTGCTGAGCTACATTCAAGCAGGGTGTCATGAGTTGGACGAAAGGCCACCTACGCATCCCTTTACTGTTGTCTTAGCAATGGCAGCAAACCAGATCTTGAAAGGGCTTCACACCAAGCGCGTCCCTGCTGGTCATCACGCCCTGCAGCGGCTGGAGCAATTGCAGAATGTCACCATTTATTTTTTTGCTGTCTTGTCACAGCTGGCTTGTGGTGGCCCCATAGGATTTCCAAGGCAAGAGACTTTCAGAGTGGGTTTGCCATTGCCCGCCTCTGCGTAGCAACGCTGGCATTCCTTGAAGGTCTCTCATATAGGCACTAACCAGGACCAACCCTGCTTAGCTTCTGAGATCTGCTAAGATCATGCTAACCTGGGGCTATCCAGGTCAGGGCCATAAAATAATATGATACCCCAAGCCCGAAAGGGGAGGGGCAGGATATCAACCCAAATAAATAATAACAATTTTTGGGGGGTGGAGAGAGAATGAAGGAACAGTTTTTTCTTCTCTCTAGGTAATCTGGACATCCCTTTATGTAGCCATGCTCCATTGAGCATTGGCAAATTTTAAAGCAGTCCCGTCAGTATATGCCCATGGCGCATTGCATGGAGAAGAGAAGAAGAGTTTGGATTTATATCCCACCCTTCTCAATCATAAGGAGTAACAAGGCAACTTAAAAACTCCTTTCCCTTCCTCTCCCCACAACAGACCCCTTGTGAGGCAGGTGGGGCTGAGCGCGTTCTGAATAAACAATGATTACCCCAAGGTCACCCTGCAGACTTCATGTGTAGGAGCAGGGAAACAAATCCAGTTCACTAGGTCAGAGTCCACCACTAATGTGGAGCAATGGGGAATCAAACCTGGTTCTCCAGATTAGAGTCTTCCTGCTCTTAACCACTACACCCAGCTGGCTCTGGAAGCAACACCCAGCTCTGCCTAGAGTCTCTTCTGCCAGAAGCGTAGAAGAGGCCTCGAGATGACCGTCGCTGCGAGATGGCTGCGATTTCTACCCTCTGGAGAAGGATGCCCATGTCAGCAAAGAGGAAGGGCTGGATCTTGTCTCACGTTGGCGTGCTGCAGCTCTGCGGCCTGGAAAAGAGGAACCATGGTGAAGGAACCCTGATGGCTGCTGGGAAGGTGAGCACATGATTTTGCCCAAGAACTCAAACGGAGCTCGAATCTCGGGGGTACGAATGTGCGGAAGACCACGTTCCTAGCTCCATTTGCCTGGAGTGGGAGAGTCCTTGTAAAGCATTGTCCAAAAAGTTCTGTAGTCGGTCTAGCTTCCTGAGTTTTCAGGAAGCACCTGCTAGGGTGAGTAGGCGCAGGAGGAAGGTCCCCGCATCCTTCTCGTGGAGAAGGGCAGATGCTTGCCGCTTTAGTATCTCTTCTTCTCCCTACCCCCCCCCTCCACTTCTGCAGCGACAGAAGGATCTTGAGAAAGCTGTCGCCTCCTCCAGCACATGCTGTTATGGGAACCCAGGAGGGGGGATGGTTTTCTCTCTCGCGCAAGGATTATGTGTGAAACCGAAAGAAGCGCCTGTGTGAGGTAACGTGGAGGCCTGCCATCCTGTTCAAGCTGAAGGTGGCTTGAAACCAAGACTGCTGTTCATAATGTGAGCGCTCATTCCTCATCTGAATTAAAAAGGGTTGGGGGTTTTTTTAATGCATTGATTCAAACCCAGGGTGACATCTTCAGTGGGGACTTTGACAATATTGTAAAGGTTAATATATTGTCGAAGGCTTTCACGGCCAGATTCAACTGGTTGTGGTGGGTTTTCCGGGCTGTGTGGCCATGGTCGGGTGGATCTTGTTCCTAATGTTTCGCCTGCATCATCTGTGTAACAGACTTAACCTCTGTGATACGCCTCTGAAGATGCCGGCCACAGATGCCGCTAAAGCGCTAGGGAACAAGATCCACCTGACCAATACACAGCCCGAAAACTTCCACCTCAGAACTCCAGTCAGTGAAAGGAATTAGTTTCTAATGTGTTGGAAGCGGCGATTAGGGAAACATCGAGCATTAGGGGAAGGCGTTATTTCACGAACTGGACAATTGGTCCTTTTCTCACCATGTGGTCTGTTTTCACCAATTGCAGCTCTCCAAGACTACACCTTTGCTTGTTTCCTGAGAGCCTCAATCCGAAATCCCAGGGATGATGGTTCTGTCCATGGGCCTTTAGGCCCTCTGGTTTGTCCAGAGAAGCAGCCAGAGTGATCTTCCCGGTATCCTCAGGCGAGGGTGTGGGTGGTGGAGGAGGAATCCGCCTCTCAAACTGATCCTGTCGCTTTGAGAGAGGTCACCTTGGTGGGAAGTGTGACCGCTGCTGCCCAGCACAGATGAGAGAGTCTAACCCCAAAGTTACACTTTAGTTTTCTTTGAACAGAACAGTTTTGTGGACATGAGAGATTGAGTCTCTGGTGGTGTTTGTGGCCTGATTTGTGTGGGGGGGGGAGGGGGGGAGGGAATCACGGACTCTTTATACAGTGAGAGCATGATAAGGCAACAGATAACAGTAGGTAACAAAATCACACACAGATAAATAAAAGTCCCCTTTCAATTCTCGGTCATTTCAGTGGGTTGCTGAACCACAGGCTTGGCTTCCCTTCGTAGAAATAGCAGATGGTGTGACTCATCTCAAGTCTGGTTTTTTCACATGAAAGGGGATGGGGGGGAATTTCTGATTTCTGCAGGCAACCTTTGCAGAGGAGTGTTGAGTTCCTCCCTGGGACCCATGCGCCCTGTGTGCCAGCCTAGCAGGTTTCTTCCATTCGGCTGGCTTGCTCCCGTGGCACTCTAGCTGGGGGCAGAGCATCCCTGCTTCTTGACACTCAGCTGTGCCAGCCTCAGCTTCCTGGTTGCTCTCTTTCCCTAATGCCCTTGTTAGCAGGGAGCCATTTCTGCCTTTGCCCTTGCTCACTCCTGTGTTTGCCACAGCCTACAAGAAGCAGTGAGCATTATGCCCTCAGGGTGGCATAAGGGGCAGAGAAAGGTGGGGAGAGATGGCCTCGGTGATGGGACAGGAGACCAAGATTCACAGTGTGAATCTTCGCCCTGGGCACTGCAGCATGTGCCAAATGAACGTGTTTCAGAGCCAGCGTGGTGTAGTGATTACAGGTGCACTCTAATCTGGAGAACCGGGTTTGATTCCCCGCTCTGCCACTTGAGCTGTGGAGGCTTATCTGGTGAACCAGATTAGCTTGTGCACTCCAACACATGCCAGCTGGGTGACCTTGGGCTAGTCACAGTTCTTTGGAGCTCTCTCAGCCCCACCTATCTCACAGGGTGTTTGTTGTGGGGAGGGAAGGGAAAGGAGATTGTAAGCCCCTTTGAGTCTCCTTACAGGAGAGAAAGGGGAGATATAAATCCAAACTAGTACTCCTCCTCCTCCTCCTCCTCCTCCTCCTCCTCCTCTTCTTCTAGATGGTGATACATAAGAGAAACGAGAAGGCAGATGTAAGTGTGAGAAGGCCTAAATCTTGTTTCTTATATTTCTATCTGAAGCAAACCGTGGAAACCTGGCTGCACTCCAGGTTGGTGAGGGGAAGAGGTGGGAAAACTCCTTCCTATTCCAGGCAGGGCTTTGGCCCGATCACGAGGTGCCCCTTCAGTCAACAGAACCACCTTCCTCTTGAACATGGTCCGTTCTTGCACCCTGAGACGCAACCAACCCTTCTTGGAAAACATCCTGACTCGTGCCCATATTAAGGCGCATTCTTTTAAAAACAATGCAGAAGTGAAAAACACAAGGGGGGGGGGAATGTTTTATGGAAAGCATTAATGCTAGTAGGACATGGAAGGCATGAGCCACTCTGCAAGGGTCGGGGGGAGGATTCAGTGGGGTGGACTGGTTATGGGAAGACATGGAAGCCACACTCGCAGACCAGGGAGAAACTTCTCAGTTTGTTGTCACTCACTGTCACCTGGACAGTGTGAAGAATTAGTAGTGCAAGCTTCCACCAGATAGCCATTCCTGTGTCTTTTTGCTCTGGTCAGCATGGAGTTGGATTCAGAGGTGTTTGTTCTCGAGTGCATAGGCTGTGGGAGGAGAGAACTGACTGGTTTTTGCCAGTTCTCTTCACCCACTGCAGACCACCAGTTCCCGCACTCCCCGTGCTGTTTATAGCGGTCCCCGTGGCTCAAGGAGCACAGTCTCATTTGTCTCGGCCAGTTGCCACAGAAGAGAGGCCGCGCTTCACTGCCTGGGTGCAGGATCCAACCCAGCGTTTTTATTGATACTTTCGTAATATATGCATTCAGCATCTCATGAGATTTTGTTTAAAACCCTCCAGGACAGCAAGCATGAACTTGGAGCGCTACATCTGACTATAGGCTTGCTTTTGCGGATGAAATAGTTGCACATTGTGAGAGTTGACATGTTTGTTCCTCACAGTGGTAAGTATTTGTCCTCCATGACTGCCAGAGACACTGGTGCCGGGATGTTCCTTCACTTCTCTTCCTCCTGTTTATTTTCTAACTGTGAAGGAAAAAGGAGACCGGATTTATTTGGTGACACCCTTTATAATTTAACACGCCTCGTTTTTTCTCCCAACCTGAGATTCAAAGCGGCTTACAAAAATACAACAACGTAAATCAGCAATGTATCACAGGAAAGATTGTAGGCCCGTTTCTCAGATACGGCCCATTATGACGAAGCTGACGCGCTGGTGCAAAACACGCCCCTGGGCGCGTCTACAAGCGCCCGCTGCTGCAATGCAGCAGAAGGCGCATCTGACATTGCGCTAAGCACCCCAGAAGTCAGGCGCGCCAGGTTGCTTTAAACAACAACCACTTTAAAGGGTTGTTGTTGGGGAGGAAACATCTTCCGGCGGCGGTCGCGAGCAGCGTGCGGGCGGAAACTGCTGTCTCCGTCCAGCGATCCTCCACGGTGTCGGAAGATTTAAATGCAGGGTTAAGCCTGCTGGAAATGCGCTTCATAGCCCGCCCACTGTCCTCCGACCAGTCGGAGGCAGGGGTCGGAGGGGCAGCGTCCAGGCAGGCGAAGATGTCTGCGTGAAGGGCGCAGCAACATTACAATCAATGGCGAGGCGGCTCCATCGCGGGCAGCCTGCAGATCTGCCGACCTCTGCTTCATGCCCGTTCATCTTGAGCGGGCTTAGCGCTCCCCACGCCCGGCCCAGAACTCTTGGCGGCGTGGGGGCGCATCCTGGCCGTGCGGAAACGGCCGTAGAGTAATCCCAATATCCTGGGTAGGTCCCTGATATACTGGCCTGGCACACTTTGGAGGTCAAAGAGGTGTGAGCTAAGAGAACATTTCTGACCTTACATACCTGTCACAAAGGAAGGAAGACCAGCTCAACCCAGGTTGACTGGCAGAGAAGATCTTAACCCACCCCTCCACCCCCCGCTTCCCACAAATGACTTGGAGATCTCATGACTTTTATGTAGCGTATTGATTTGTGACATCACTGTGGTTTCGCCAAACCTTATTGAACTGCACTTGGCAGGTGGGGGAGGCGCTTTTTCGTGGATTTGATCAGATCTTTTTGTTTTCAACAGGCTCCTCCCATGGAATTTTCTTCCTTATCTTAGTCTAACCATCCAGATTTTTTTAAAAAAAATTCTCGACTGTAGCCAGTTGGTTTGTATGCTTGCTTTTTGTGACGTACATTGACTGCTGAATTTTCTTAGCTGGGTGGGTTTTATTGCTGGTTTTATTGTTTTACTGTTCGTTCCACATGCGACGTCATTTTTTTTAATGTTGTTGCTTTTAGTAACAAGACAGGTGGATACAGGCCTGTTTTTTAATGCCTTTTTAACTCCCTGTCACAGAAAGTTAACTGAGAGCCTAGCTCCTGAGGAGGTGATTACCAAGTTTGAATCCCTTGTAAAACATATTTTTCTAAGTCTGTATGACTGGCAAAAAATGTCAAGGAAACCTAACGTTAGACCTAAAAGCTGGTTCGATAAAGAGTGCATAACAATAAATAAGCAGATTCGTTCCCTGTATAATTATCACTCTACACAAAATGCCCTCCTCCTCATAGCAATCGGTGAATCCAAGTGCCAATTCAAACTCCTCATGACCCAAAAACATAAGTCCCGTATTGTAGCCGATTGGGATCTGCTGATAGAGGCAGCCCAAACAAATGACACAAGGAAATTCTGGTCAATAGTAAACAGGATAAATTATTCCCCTGGACCATCCAGGACAGACATTACCTTAGAGAGATGGGCCGAACACTTTTGAAAGTGTTTGCTGAAACAAACTTCACCCAAGCTAAGGATGATAACCAACTCCCAGTGGGTCCAAATTGGGATCCGGTTACTTGCCAAGAGATCATCCCCATGTTACAAAATCTAAAGTCAAACAAGGCTCCAGGCAGTGATGCCATTATCCCCGAAATATTGAAATCAAACCCACTATGGTGGGCAAACTTGCTTGCTGATCTTTTTACAGAGATCAATGATAAGGGGATAATGCCAAAGGCATGGACCTCCTCTGTGCTCGTCCCAATATTTTTAAAAGGTGACCAAAATGATCCAGCAAATTATCGTCCCATCAGTCTGCTTTCTATTATAGGGAAGATATATGCTAAACTTCTCTTGTTTAGACTAGAGGCATGGGCAAAGCAAAGTAGCATTATTGGGCCCAAACAAGTGGGACTCTCCAAGGGGCAGTCAATACTAGATCATCCTCATGTTTTGGCCCACCTAGCCAGCAAATACTCAAAGAACAGTTCTATTAAACTAAGTGTGGCCTTTCTGAATCTAAAGGGGGCATTTGATTCTGTGAACAGAGAAAAGCTATGGGAAAAACGTGCAGCCCTAAATATCGATCCAAGACTTCTTTTCCTGATAAAAAAACTACACTCAAAATTCATGCCAGGTAAAAGATCACAAGGGATTTTTGTCAAACCCAGTCCAGATAAAAAAGGGAGTCAAACAAGGCTGTGTACTAGTCCCTTTATTATTTAACATCTTTTTGCATGACCCCCCTAAAGCCCTGGCCCAGGTGGATGGACACAGCCCTAAGATTGGCCCAAAGCATGTCCCCCTTTTGTTATTCGCGGACGATGTAGTCCTACTGTCCCTTTCTCGTGTGGGTTTAATAAGACTGATGCATACATTTGTCGATTTTTGTGAGATAAATGATCTGCAGCTGAATTACGACAAAACTAAGATACTGGTTTTTGGTAAAAGTGAGAAAAAACAAGTCTGGAAGGTCAAAGGACACTAATATTGAACAAGTTAAAAATTTTAAATATCTAGGAATTTGGTTTAGTAATAACTTGTCATGGTGCACCCACCAAAAACATATATTGGCTCGGATCCAAGCATACGCAAATGCCACTAGGAGGTTTCATCACTGTAGGGGTAACCAATACATCCACCCAGCTCTACAAGTGTTTAAAGCAAGGGTGAGAGCACAACTGCTCTATGGAGCCCCTATTTGGTTAACCCCAAATGATAATGCCATCAGATCATTTCATTCTAAATTTATGCATAAGTTATTTGGAGTGCCAAACTGCATTCCGAATGCAGTTCTATGTTTAGAATCTGACCATTATTCAATAGAGGCCACTATTTGGCTAAACATTATAAAATACTGGCTGCACATCCATTATAAATGCCTTGAAAATTCACTGATCCAACTCATGCAGAGCGAACTCCATCATTCCAAATGGAGTATAGCAGTATTCGCAAAGATCAATGAATTGGGCTATGATAGTGACTCCTTTGACATGTTAACTTTTAGGGAGTCATTTGCCCTCATTAAGGAGCGACTACTAGCAATGGACTACCAAAAATTACAGAGATTGGCAAACAAATCCTGCTCGCCAATGAATGTGGAAATTCCATTTGTACAGGGAAAACCAGCCTACTGCTTGGCAGCACTTACCAATCCCATTCATAGGCGAGCCTATATGCTGGCTCGATTCAATAATATGCCATCCCCACTCCATAGAGGAAGACTCAAGGGTTTACCGAGCGATAAGAGGCTATGTTCCTGCAATCCGGGGCAGCTGGAGTCTATTTTGCATATCCTTCTACACTGCCCATTATTTTTTTTAATTTATCATTTAGATTTTTATACCGCCCTATCCCCAAGGGGCTCCGGGCGGTGTACAACAAAACTAATACAAAACAAGTTCGGGCGCAAACTATACAATTAAAACAACAGCAACCCATAGAAGCTCCATCGTTAAAATATACTAAATTTCATTAAAAACAGCGGTAATACCATAATAGAAGGCGCCCAGTAAACCCTTTTCCTTAAAACCCTCCCCTAGGGAGCGGCCGGACAGAAATTAAGATCCAGTTTGTTAACCCGGGTCATCGATCCTATCGAGGCCCTCCCAGAGTCAGATAAAGTAATTCTTCTCTTAAACTGTAGTGATTTTAATGGTTGTCTCACAGTGGCAAAGTTCCTGGCTGAGGTCTGTAAATTGAACTCTTGATCAATGTGAAGATATCTTTACTATTTTAACTGTATTTTAAATTAGCCTGTTTTATATGCCAATAAAGGTTTTTGAATTGAGAAAAAAAACCATCACAGCCTTTATCCTGCCTTGAGAGGACTTCCAGGCAGCATGCAATGTTCTCTTCCACCCTCCGTTTTACCTTTACAACAACCCTGCGAGGGGAGATTAGGCTGAGACAGAATGACTGGCTCAGGGTCACCTAGGGACTGTCCTTGGGGATTTGATCCCGGGTGTTGTGCAACACTCAAGCCACTCTGAGCATAGCTTGGAGCACCTCCCTTTTTAACAGTGCCTCGGACCGGGAACCAATTAGTATCCTAGCCAGAACAATGGGCTACAATGAGCCACTTCTGTCCAGACCAACCTCTGTGCAACCAGAATCCACCTGCATCGGCTGGGTCCTTGGTTTCCCTGTACACAAAGCCAGAGAAACCCAAAACAAGACCAACTCCCATCCTTCAGTATGATTTCCTCCAGGAGCTACATATTGTATTGGTTTCCTGGTCGCTGGCAGGCTCAGAACTGCTTGGGCAAGGCAGTCCACGAAACATTACCTAAGTGGGCCTGGTTTTCCAGAGTTGCTAAGTTATATTAAGTTTGTCTTTCGAGTAGGCAGATTTATATTATATGCCAGCATGAACACGGCCCATGGGACGGTGGTTATCTGGCCACGAGCATTGGATCTGCTTAGCTATCCCAGTGTGGTTTGCAGGCAGGAATTGCCTGCTGTGGGCTTAACTTGAGCACCGGGTATTCCCAGTCTGATCTCCTGTCCAAGTACAAACCGGGCCCAACCCTGCTTAGCTTGCAAGATCAGACACGATCAGGCCCGTTGAGGGTGATGTGGCCTGTCTTTTGGCTTAACTGCTGTGATGTGAACCAGGTCAATCTTGTGACAAGCAGCTCGGATGCTCAGGAAAAGCGAAGAGACAGTAGAACGGAGATCACATTAACTTTCGTTGTTGTTATTGTTGAAATGCACAGAATTAAATGTGACTGGTAGTATTCTGGATCAAACCACGTGGATATTCATTGGCCGAGGTATTTTGAATCCTGAAAGCTAGAGGCCCTGGCTTGGCGAGAGAACACCTGCTTGGTGTGTAAAAGGTTTCACAGTCAGCCCCTGACATCTCTAGCTAACAGGATCCGGGTGGTAGCAGCCCCTGACTCTCTGGAAAGAGTAGGCAATATTGTCCCTGAGACACTTTGGTCTGATTCAGTGTAAGGCACAGTGTCAAACTCGCAGCCCTCCAGATATTATGGACTACAGCTCCCATCATCCCCTGCCAGCATGATGCTGGCAGGGGATGATGGGAACTGTAGTCCATAACATCTGGAGGGCTGCGAGTTTGACACCTATGGTGTAAGGCATCTTCACGTGACTTGTATGTGTTTGCTCACGGCAGGGGAGACGCTTGCTGTTTATCTTTGACTGTATGTGGATAGGGACTCTGGCAAGGACTTATTATTGCATTCATGTTGTGTTCATCTTTCTGTTCTCCTCCATGACCCATAGGGGCTTATCACATTGCTTTTCCCTCCTCTGCTGTGCTCCACGGCAGCAGTCCAGCGAGGTAGCTGAGGCCCCTTCTGCACATGCAGAATACTGCACGTTCGATGGTTTCAAACAATCGTTTGCAAGTGGATTTTGCTATTCCGCACAGTGAAATCCAGCTTCAAAGTGCACTGGAAGCGGATTGAAAGTGCATTATTCTGCATGTGTGGATGGGCCTGAGAATATCTGGCAGGCGGACAGGTGAGCTTCCAGGGCAGAGCAGGGATTCGCGCCTGGTTGTCCCAGGTTGTCATCCAATATGCTAACCTGTACACCAGCCCATCTCCTGAGGCCTCCTCCTCCTCCATTCCTCTCTTTCCTTCTACTGCCTTCTCCAGTAGAAGTTACTGCTTGGGCCCCCTGAGCAATTATGAATCATTCCCTTTCCTCACCTCCCTCTCTTCTTCAAATACTATTAACGGAAGATGAGCCACTTCCAGCGGCTGAGGGCTCTCCCTCATGTGATCTGGACAGTCAGCCCAGCTGGGGAAAGGCAGATGGAAGAACTGTGTGTGCACCCCTCCGTGGCCGCTGACGAATCTTTCCTTGCGCCAAGCTCTTCCCTTATTTACAGCTGCTTCTGGTTCGTCTGAACTAACTTTGCTGGTTGCTCCCAAGTTCTGCTAGAACTTTTGTGTCCCACCTCCCAAAGAACTGGGGTGTCTCCTGTGGTTAGACGTTGTGGGAATGATGCTGATTGGAGGCTTGGGCTGGTAGCAGCCAAATGTCTGCAGATTGTCCACCTTGGGCATGTATCCAACTGGGAAGGAAAAGTGTAGGCCAGCGTGGTGTAGTGGTTAAGAGCAGGTGCACTCTGATCTGGAGGAACCGGATTTGATTCCCCGCTCTGCCACTTGAGCTGTGGAGACTTATCCCCTATGTTTGCCACAGCCTACAAGAAGCAGTGAGCATTATGCCCTTGGGGTGGCACAAGGGGCAGAGAAGGGTGGGGAGAGATGGCCTCAGTGATGGGACAGGAGACCAAGATTCACAGCGTGAATCTTCGCCCTGGGCACTGCAGCATGTGCCAAATGGATATGTTTCAGAGCCAGCAGTGGCGTAGTGGTTAAGAACAGGTGCACTCTAATCTGGAGGATCCGGGTTTGATTCCCCACTCTGCCACTTGAGCTGTGGTGGCTTATCCAGATTAGCTTGTGCACTCCAACACATGCCAGCTGGGTGACCTTGGGCTAGTCACAGTTCTTCAAAACTCTCTCAGCCCCACCTACCTCACAAGTTGTCTGTTGTGGGGAGGAAAAGGAGCTTGTAAACCACCTTACAGGAGAGAAAGGTGGGCTGTAAATCCGAACTCGTCTTCTTAGATCTATGAGTCTCACTCCAAAGTAATGGGGTAGCAGGACTGCGGTTTTAGCAGTGACGGGTTTAAATGCAATCTGTTTAAGAGGATCTTGCAGGCCTTGTGTGTACTCAAAAGCACATTTCATTGATTCTCAGTGGGGCTGACTCCTCAGTAATTGCATTAGGATGGCTGGATTGTTCTTACCAGCTTGTTGCTCAGGGAATGCGATTAGCAATGTAAAGGGCGGAAATTGCCTGTCGTCGAACACCCTTAACTCAACGCTGACTTTTTGGGGTGAAAAAAAATGTGACTGGAGACCTCTTGCGTCGGAATCTCAGCCTTTCTCACACTGAAGTGTTTCGTCGAGGCTGACTCTGGAGTTCTGTTTCTCTTTTGACCAGGAGACATGAACGTGCAGCTTGCACAATTAAATAAATTCCCCTGACTTCTGTTTTTGCTTTTCATAGTTCCTTTCCAGCACTTGCCTGGGGCAGAAGGTTCTTCTGCTCCATGGCTGTGGGAGAAGCTGCATTGCAAAGCAGAACTGTTTGCTGGGGCTCAGCTAATCGCTCCCCATGGTGCTGCATATGAGGGCCTGGAATTTTTGTCTGGTCGCTCACATTGCCAGTACTTTTCCTCCATTCAGACTCCCCAGGCTACTGATGCAGGAGAGGCGCAAAGATGCCCTTGGAGGACTAAAAGTCTCAGGGTCGTCAAAAGTTCTGGAACGGTTTCTAAAAGAAGAAGAAGAAGAGTTTGGATTTATATCCCCCCTTTCTCTCCTGCAGGAGTCTCAAAGGTGCTTACAATCTCCTTTCCCTTCCCCCCTCACAACAAACACCCTGTGAGGTGGGTGGGGCTGAGAGAGCTCCGAGAAGCCGTGACTAGCCCAAGGTCACCCAGCTGGCATGCGTGGGAGTGCACAGGCTGATCTGAATTCCCCAGATAAGCCTCCACAACTCAAGCGGCAGAGCAGGGAATCAAACCCAGTTCCTCCAGATTAGATACACGAGCTCTTAACCTCCTACGCCACTGCTGGGGTTGGGACCCTGTGGGGCTGAAGGGTGGTTGGTATCCCAACAGAATCCTTAGTCTGACTTGGATCTGCAGCACCAGGTAAATACACTCAAAACTCTGTTTGCAGGAGCCCCTGAGGGGAATAGTGGTCCCTACAGACTTCCCTACCCCGGCCTTCGAGTTAGTGCTGATGGAGTCCCAGTAATGCTGTTAGGCAAGATTATAAGAGATCGTTTCCTCCTTCATTCAATCAGGTTTCAGTGATGCATGCCAGGTCCGCTGATTCCTCCAAATTTTTCTTTAATGGGGGGTGGGTACAGAAGAGCCCTGCTGGATCAGACCGATGGTTGATGAATCCAGCATCCTCTGCCAGCCTGTTCTGTACTTCAATAACCGTGGTTTTATCTGTGACTGCTGGTTGATAGGAGCACTTTGAGGTCAATCGAACAGTGAAGTTCAGGATCCGAACAGAATACATTTCTTGCAGGTCTAAATCTCATTTTCTTGAGCTACCCAACTGCCCTATCTTTTCCAGCTCATTCTCATGAGAATAATGGCGTTTCCCCACTCCCAGTTCCATGGAGATAGCAAATACCGTTTTCCTCCTGCTCTTCCAACTGTGGCAACCCTCTTTCCTGTAACCCGCCGAGCCATCTGTGCCTTCTTGTCACCCGTGAGGGACAAATCCAGAGGGACAGTGCTCTCTGGTATTTTTTTCTTTCAGGGGTGATCCACTAGTCAGCAATTGGTTGTTCTTTGCTCTCAACTGTGTTGCATTCGGGGAACATATTGCCCAACTGAAGCAGTTTGACAATTGTTCCAATTTTACAAACGTTTGAGCCAGGCCCATGTGTCACAAGTGAAGGGTTCCCCATTGCCAGGAAAAGCTTCTCCCTGTTCCTTTTCTGCTTGACAGGTTGCTATTAGAAGCACCAGCACGTGGCCAGCTCTGGACACTAGACCCAGCTGCCTGTATCTCCGCGGCTTCTTTGGATTTCCCTGTATAGTGACTGGGATGATTTGATGTCGTGCATACAGTTCCAGGAATCAACGGTGTCGTGTTGTATCGTGCATCTGACAGGTGTTCTTGGCACAACAGCCACTCAAGGAGTGAGAACAGAGCCCACTTAGCAAGTAACTATGGCAACAGAAGACAGTTTGTGGAATACAGGACCGTTCTGAGGCCATCTGCACACACACAAAAAGACAGCAAAATGTTCAGAAATCAGTTCCTGTAGAAGCCGGGTCCGCTCCCATACTTAACACGCAGGGCCTTCTTCTCAAGCCCCAACCCAGATGCAAAAACTGTAGGCCCATCATTCCTTAGCGAGGCATATGGCAGGTTGATGAAGCAGGAGAACTGGTGGATGCCTCACCAGTGAGATCTAAGCGCTGGATCAGTTCTGTCTGGTGCCGGTCTCCTACCTGTCGGCTGACATTGATGCATAATCTCTTGGTGGCTTCCAGAATGAGATACCCATTGGAGAGGGCAGGAGCAGATAAGCATGGGAAAGAGGGGAGGGGGGAAATGAATGGAGACTTAAACGAGAGGTGAGAGGCTGTGAAGAAGAAGAGGAGGAGGAGGAGGAGCAGTTTGGATTTATACCCCACTTTTCTCTCCTGCAAGGAGACTCAAGGCAGCTTACAAACTCCTTTCCCTTCCTCTCCCCACAACAGACACCTTGTGAGGTAGGTGGAGCTGAGAGAGTTCTGAGAGAACTGTGCCTAGCCCAAGGTCACCCAGCAGGGATGCAGGAGTGCAGAAACACATCTAGTTCACCAGGTAAGCCTCTGCCACTCAGGTGGAGGAGTGGGGAATCAACCCCGGTTCTCCAGATTAGAATCCACCTGTTCTTAACCACTGCACCATGCTGGCTGTGGAATGTTTTCTGTTGACAAGATGCAAAAAGTGCGTTCCTTGTGCTTGATAAACTTCATTCTTTGAGTGAGTTGGGAACCCTCGTGTTTCCAAACCAAACGTTTTTGATCTTGCGCTAGGAATTTAAAGTGTGTCACTGCCTCTTTTGATAAAGCCATTGGCTTAGTCATAGCTACTTCTGGACACTAGTTAGGGGGCCTGGCAGAATTTGACTCTCTTTTCCGCTGTCTCCTTTCGTTACCTTCCCTTCCTTGGCAATTCCTTCAGCCTGAGAATTGGGCATGCCTTACGACGGATGCTGGCTGCTGCTGCTCCTTCACCTGGTTTGTCAACTAGCAAAATGGGCGTGGGGGCAGCCCTTGCTTACATTGTCAACATTTTGAGTCCCTACAGAGGAATTGTTCGAATAGACGGAGCAGCCTGTGCCGATGACCTCCAGGCGAGAACAAGATGCCTTTGTCCCACCCAGGGCGATGCTGGTGGAATGTGCCGACCCATGTTTTGACTGTAAATCTCAGTCCTTCCCCTCTAGCACACAGAGATCACAGCACATTGTTGGCCCAGCAGAAAATGTATCTGGTCAGCTCCCAGAGAAACCCAAAACATGGCTCAGAAGAAGCAGGTGAAGGTTCTGGAGTTTCTCTTCCTGCATTGTGGGTTTGGAACGGAATAAAGGAAATAGCAAAGCCCTGCAGAACCCTATGCAGCTGTCTCAAGGACTGACTTTACTGACATGAACCTTCCAGCGTGGTGTAATGGCTAAGAGCAGGTGCACTCTAATCTGGAGAACCGGGTTTGATTCCTCACTCTGCCACTTGAGCTGTGGAGGCTTATCGGGAACCAGATTAGCTTGTGCACTCCCAGCACATGCAATTTGGAAGTCAGTTTTTATCTGCTGGCTGATCTGTATTCCTGGGTTTTTTAAACAACAACAACAAAGTTTTAGGCTCTGTCATTTTAGAGGATGTTTTTAATGGTGCCATGAGTTGCCCCGGGCATGTGCCTGAACAGCTAGTATGGTATAAAAGTGTATCAGAAACACCTGTCCCAGTCAGGCGATACAGAGAAGCTGCCCCAAAGGAGAGCATGCAGTGGCAAAATGCTTGAGATAATACTGTTACGGTTATCAGTTAGTGAGGCCAACTTTTTCTCTAGGATTTTTGGTTTTTAGTTAGCTATAGAGGCATTTCTTCCACTGAACGATAGAAGCTGAGCATGGTTGGAAGAAGGCAGCAATATCTGTTGAATGTTGAATACCTGAGGGAAATGTAAGGAGAAATTTAAGAACTACACCAAGATATATTACAAAACAGATTAGCTATAGACTATTTACTGGCTGCAAACGGAGGACTTTGTCAAATTTTGAAAGGAAGGCCCAGTAAAATTACTTATCATAGTTTAAATAAAGCAATTGAGGGACAATTACAAGATTTATTGATTCTGGAGACTCATAAGAAAAGAAGAAGGCTTTCACGGCTGGAACACAAACCAATACCTGTTGACTACTTTATGTTATGGATGTAATGTCATGTGTACCTTGAATGCAGAAGGTCTGAGGTCCCTTCCGCACATGCAGAATAATGCACTTTCAATCCACTTTCACTCCACCAGACCATGGCCACACAGCCCGGAAAACCCACCAGAACCAGTTGAATCCGCCCATGAAAGCCTTCAACAATACACTTTCACAATTGCTTGCAAGTGGATTTTGTTATTCCGCAGAGTAAAATCCAGCTGCAAAGGGCATTGAAAGTAGTTTGAAAATGTATAATTCTGCATGTGCAGAAGGGGCCTGAGAGCTACAGGTGAGCTAAACCCTGAACTAAAATATACCCAGAATCATAAAAACAACAATTAAAGTGTTGTGTGTTGCGTTAACTGATTTTTGTGTTGTCAGATGAAGAAGCTTACTAAGATATCATGAATGCTCTACGGTCTGTGGAAATACTGGTCCGCAAACACCCTTGGTTTTATTGCTTTCATGGTGAGTACAAGGTGCCTTTGCTTAGCAAGCACTCAAGAACAGGGTAGTATATACAACTAGTAAAACCCCATAGTAAAAAACAAACAGCTTGAGCAACATTGAGAAAATCCTCAAAAGGATGAAGGCAAAAGTTCATTTATTCAGTGGACGTTTCGTCAAGGGCCGTCTGACGCATCAGGGGGTAGCGACTGAAAGAGGCCAAAAAGCAGACTTTATGGTTGGCTGCTCTCTTTCCCCTCCTTCAGCCTGGTGTAGTGGTTAAGAGCAGGGGCACTCTAATCTGGGGGACCGGGTTTGACTCCCCGCTCTGCCACTTGAGCTGTGGAGACTTATCTGGTGAATCAGATTAGCTTGTGCCACACGTGCCAGTCACAGTTCTTCAGAACTCTCTCAGCCCTACCCACCTCACAGGGTGTTTGTTGTGAGGGGGGAAGGGAAAGGAGATTGTCAGCCCCTTTGAGTCTTACAGGAGAGAAAAGGGGGATATAAATCCAAGCTCTTCTTCTTCCTGTGTCCAAATAGTGGATCTGGGAGGGGCATTGCAGGATTAGGAAAGCAAAATTAGACCTCCCTTCACTGTGTTGTCACCCCTATCTAAATCCCTGCCATGGCTATTTGCCAATGAAAACCACTGGAAAGATCTGTTGACAAATCTCCCAGTTCTTGTCTAGTTTGGTCCCTAGATATTGCTA
Source organism: Sphaerodactylus townsendi (assembly GCF_021028975.2). Lineage (NCBI taxonomy): Eukaryota > Metazoa > Chordata > Lepidosauria > Squamata > Sphaerodactylidae > Sphaerodactylus > Sphaerodactylus townsendi. The sequence continues at coordinate 153,826,035 of NC_059428.1, forward strand.
TCCCGCCCCTCTTTCCCTGACATCTACAGCTTTAAGAAGCTTCCTGTGGTATGACACGTTTCAGCACGGGGAGTGGAAGACAGTAGAGTTTATGAAATCCTGCTCTCTCGAGGCATTAAAGGGAGGAGGGGAAGAGATTTCCCTGTTGAGCAATTGCTCATGATGAACAGTCATGTGATTTCAGTAAATGATATCTTTGAGCACGAGAATGAGGAAGCAGCCGAGGAAACAAGCCGCTACAGTGTGTTTGCTGAGAGGGGTGGGATGGGAGGTTTAAACTCAGATGATTTGGCACAAGATCGCCTCCTCGATACGCTGTATTAAAGAAGACAGGATCGCTATCACAGCCAAAGACCTTTGACCCTCGATACCTGTTTGTGTTACTGGAGAGCCGATTCTTCTGCGACCCGCAGGAAGTTGAATTATAACCCTGGTTGTGCACAACATTTAATATAACCTCAGATTTGTCTAAACTATTAGCACATTAGTGCAAATTAGAAGCTTAACTTCTTTTTGTTATAGGTGCACGTTCCTGGCATCCGCCTCTAGTTCTCTCCCCCTCCCCCCAGTTTAACACTGGTTCAAATATGTGAACGGGGAACATTGTTTCCCAGGTGTATCTTAATGTGTTTTGAGTGCAACTGTTGCTATGAACCAGGTGTGATGTCTTCCTTTCTCGGGAGAATAGGTGAAAAAAAAATCCATTTTCAGGGATGTGATCCATCCGTCTTGTGCTGAATTCCAAATGCTGCAGAAGTACTTGTGGGTTTTAAAGTACATTTTTATCCTGCCTTCCCTCCAAGGAGTTCAGAATGGTGTGCGTCATTTTACCCCTCCTCCATGTTATTTTCACAGAACCTGGTAGGTTAGGCTGACTGGCCCAAGGTCACCCACTATGTTTCATGGAAGTTGGGAGGTTTAAATCTGGGTTATCCAGGTCCAAATCCAGCACTCTAACCTGTCTGCCACACTGTCAAATAAATAGCACATCATCAACCAATCAATCAAGCCTTTATTGGCATAGTAAGCAATACAGTAAGTACAGTAAGAGAAAACTGATTAAAAACATGGACATTAAATAGCACATTATTAACAACGTGACTTTTAATTAAATTGAAACACCTTTGTACAAAATCAATGGTTTATGTATAGATCTTTTCACGAGGGGGATATTGATGGGAGTGTGATCTAACTTACAATTAATAGAAGTTACAGTGTATTGTCAAAGGCTTTCACGGCTGGATTCAACTGGTTGTGGTGGGTTTTCTGGGCTGTGTGGCCGTGGTCTGGTGGTCCTCCACACAGCCCGGAAAACCCACCACAAACAATAGAAGTTACAGTTTGTGTGAAGTAAAGATAATCTCAAATATTGTTGCCAACTTTTTCTCTGCGCACTAGCATTGAAATGTCTTAAACTACAAAAAGTAGCACATTTGTATAATGAAAGAGGAGATTTTATAACGTTTCCACATCTTATGGAGAAAGGAGGTACAGAGAACTGGTTAGTACTAAGAGGAATTTGGGAAAAGATAAAAGCCTCTAGGATAGAAGGAGATTGTATAATGAAAAATTGTGTAAAAATATATGATGAAAGGAAAGGAAAAATGTTAGGAGTTTTATATAAATACATGATAGAAGATCAAGAATTTATGGTAAGAGCTGTAATGGAAAAATGGCAACAAGATGGAGTAAAAGACACAGATTCTATACAACAAATAATAGATAAGATAAATAAGATAAAAATAGAGAAATATCTTCGCGAGATTGGAGAAGAAATTAATATTAAAAAATGGTATAGAATCCTTACGAAACAGTTGGCATATATATGATAAAGGAGGGGCTCAGCTCGAAATGTTGGTGCACTTCGTGGGGGATAAAAATGCAATTTACACCCATATGTGGTTAGAATGTCCAGAGGTAAAACACCTGTGGGAAAATGTTATAATGTATATGGAAAAATATGTGAATGTAAAAATAAAGATAAATATAGATCTATTATTTTTAGGCATACTGGATTATACAATAATAGAACAAAGAAAGAGAAAGCTATTTAAACTTATGATCAGAGCGGCCCATGCAGTAATAGCATTAGGGTGGAAGGACAAAAGAATCTGGACAATACAGAAATGGTTGGAATATATATGGGAACAAATACAATTGGAAATTTCTGACATAATGTCAAGAAACCAAATATGGCAAAAAAATCCCAAAAAGATATGAAGTGGATTTGGACTGAATTCAAAGACTGGTTAAATGAAATTGGAATCACAGAAGAAAACTGGAAAAGAAGATTAGAAAAAATGGACCTGTTCCTGCACATTTAAAGAAGAAAAGAAGGGGGGAAAGGGGGAAATGGATATGGATATGGAGGATGAAATATAAAGATGTATAATATAAAACTAACAATCCAAAATATCAATTAATTTTTTTTTTAAATGAAAAGTCTTAAACGATAAGCAAGGGCCATTCTCCATTGCACTGATTAAAATGTGCCTGCATCAATTTAAATGTATCCTTCCCGATTAATCAATTAAGACACTGATCTCCGGATTAGGTCAGGTAGCCCTAATCTTGATAGTTTTGATAACCCTCTGTGGGGCCAATGAATCCCAAACATCAAAGAAAGCTCTGCGCTCCTTTTAAAAACGCGGAATGAAAGGCAAACACCTTCATTTCAGCCACAGGATGCATGGTCTTGGAGTTCCTGAAAGTCACTGTATCTGATCTCCTTTGCTTTGGAGGATTGGTGCACGTTTAAGACAGTTTTGGCGCTGGAAATATTTAGGCAGATGAGACTGAAGAACCTATGACAGGGAATCATAATAACAAAGCTTATGTTGGCAAGGTCCACAGCTGTGATTTCTGCCACATGAAATAGCATACACGCTGAAGGCAAACTGCAGAAAGAGAAAAATCTAATGTTACCGTGCAACTGTGCCAAAAAGGCAAGCTTCCAAAAAATCCGCTTCCTCTAATTTTTTTTTCAAGTCAAACATGCCAAATGCCCTTTGCTTAGCCTCTGTGACTCTGAACAAGCCTGAACATTAAAATACAGTCCCTTCCTCTCCTGGTAAACCTTCTGATTTAAAGAAAAATTGAGTCCATTTCCCAACTTCAAGGAATGTATTTCATTAATTGAATCTCCCAGTTGTGAGGAATCATGTGTTTGTTTCATCGGCGGCGGAGGCAGCAGGGCGGGGTTATTTAAAAAGTCCCCGGAGGACAGCGAGTGTCCTGAAAGCCAAAGTTGTGCAGGAAATCCTTATTTTCATTCACATCCTTTAGGTTTCCTGTGCAGTCAGGTGGCACAAAATAACCCTTAAATGCCCCCTGATCACGCTTGCTAGGAAAGCAGCCTTCGTGGAGTCAAAGATCATGTGTAAAAACTCTCAAAATATTCACGGTTGGCTGGTCAAAAGGAAGAGGTTTAGATTTTGCTCTCTCTGTGTGTGTGTTTCAAGGGCTCTGTCATTCTGACTCGGAAACCCCACTGCAATAATCCCCGCCGGCCTGTTTGTTTACCGAGGGACTGTCCTACCAGCTGATCTCGTCATTCATTAAAAAATAAAATCCAAAATGCCCTCGCTTCCCTCTGCCTGTGTTTCATCCAGCTCTTTTGCCAGACGGAGGGCACAGATATTCCCCTCCCTAGCTGCAGATCAAGCTGTGTCAAGGTCTGAATGAGCGTAAATCCATCTCAGCAGCAGCAGCAGGCCGGCGGCTTTTAATATGTAGAGGATGGGCTATTAAGATACTGTAATCTCTGAGGCTCATTCTGCTATATTTTGAACAAGGGGGAAGGGGGGGTGTCGCTCACTGGAAGATGTGAGCCAGCTCTTCTCTCTCTGTGCTAATACAGTCTAAAATTAAAAGCCCAGAAGCTGGCAGGAATTGTGAATTGATGATCCCGCTGTGACTATGGCTCTCCCTGGCGACTGGCAGCGGGTGATGGAGGCCGGGTGGCCAGACCCAGATTTGGAAACAGGTGGGACCTTAGGGATGAGGGGGCCCCCAGTGGGTGGAATACCATAGAGCCCACCTTCCAAAGCCTCCATTTTCTATAAAGACAACGCTTTGTCACTAATTTAAAACAAAATTGAACATGTCCCTATTGTGGCACGGTGCAGTGGTTAAAAGCAGGTGGATTCTAATCTGGAGAACTGGGTTTGATTCCCCACTTCTCCACTTGAGTGGCGGAGGCTTATCTGGTGAACCAGATGTGTTTCCGCATTCCCTACAATCCTGCTGGGAGACCTGGGGCTAGTCACAGTTCTTCGGAGCTCTCTCAGCCCCACCTACCTTACAAGGTGTCTGTTGTGGGGAGAGGATGGGAAATGATTGGTTGTAAGCCACCTTGAGTCTCCTTACAGGAGAGAAAGTTGGGATATAAATCCAAACTCTTCTTCTTCTTTACCAAGGACAATCTCTGTTTTTCTAATGCCTGTCCTTGGCAAATGGCTGTTCCTATTTTGTCCACCCCCTTTTCTCCCCTCCTATTGATGGTTCATCTCTCTCTGCAGGACCTCAGGAAGTCAAATCTCTTGCTGGAGGCAAGAGCTACAGACGTGGTCCTCACGAAGCATCCTGCCCAGGCACTGAACAAACTTGGATCTACTTAGCTTAGGCGAGGTTGCTGCATCATGGACTTCCAGGGCATACCAAAGCTTAGTTTTCCATCTCGGGCTAAAACAAGGTTTGTTTCCAGTTCTGTAAGTGTGTATAAAGTGCCGTCGAGTTTCAGCAGCCCTTGCAGCAACTCAATAGGGCTTTCAAGGCAAAAGGCCAAACAGAGGAGTTTGCCCGTCACCTCCCTCTTCATAGCAAATCTGGTATTCCTTGGTGGTCTCCCCTCCAAATACTAGCCATGGCTGACCCTGCTTGGCTTCTGGGATCTGATGAGATCAGGCTAGTCTGGGCCATCTAGGTCAGGCCTCCAGTTCTACAAGGAACCCATAAACATCTTCAGTATATTAATTAAGACTGAGGCTTTTAGAGGATCTTCCAAGCAGTTTACATTAATCGCTTTTATAGTTTGTATTATCTGTCATTAACATAAGAACATAAGAACAAGCCAGCTGGATCAGACCAGAGTCCATCTAGTCCAGCACTCTGCTACTTGCAGTGGCCCACCAGGTGCCTTTGGGAGCTCACATGCAGGATGTGAAAGCAATGGCCTTCTGCGGCTGGTGCTCCCAAGCACCTGGTCTGCTAAGGCATTTGCAATCTCAGATCAAAGAGGATCAAGATTGATAGCCATAAATCGACTTCTCCATAAATCTGTCCAAGCCCCTTTTAAAGCTATCCAGGTTAGTGGCCATCACCACCTCCTGTGGCAGCATATTCCAAACACCAATCACACGTATCTAAAATGATAAGAGTGAATCATTCTAATCTGGTTACCACTGGCGTACCTGCCTAGGGACAGGGGGTACCCTATGTCCCCGGGCGCCCCCCATTTGACATGGAGGCAGGCAATGGCGACCCACGTATAAACATCTCCTGCGCTGAAAACCTTACTGGGTTGCCGTATGTCAGCTGCCACTTGATGGCAAAGAAAACTATTTGTTTTACGCCCTGTCATCCTGCTGTTACTACACTGTTGTCTAGTTTTGTAATTCCTTGTTCTGCGTTGTTGAACATCTCACATCTGACAACTTTCCCCTGGTCTGTGCTTTGAGTCTCACTGAGAAAGGTGGATTACAGTCAATAAAATAAAAACTTATCTCCAGCAGTCGTGTGTGTAAGTATGTCTGCATGAACATTAAGGCGCCATATAAGTCCTTAACCTGCTGCATCACCCGTCAGTGAAAGTCATTTTGAAGTGTTGATAATAATCAGGTTGTAGGGAAAGTGTGTGTGTGTGTATCTCACACATTTAGCATATCTTTAATCTTAAAAATGAACACCTCCTTGTCTTGTAAAAACAATGCTGGGGATGCTAGTAGCTGTCGAAAGGAATGCAGCGTCAAACAGAGATTTCAGCCCGTTGCAGTGAGTGGGGAAAGGGGAAAGGGAAGGAATCTCTGGTATGATTCAGGGCGTGACGGGCATGCTCCTATTGCAGTCCGTGAAATGTTGGAACCTAAAATCAAATGGTTTACAGTAGGAAAAAAGGCAAGAAGGATTGACACATTGCAGGAAAAACAAGCAGGGGTCTTGGTGGCACCTTCAAGACCAATATATTCTAGCATACCGTTTTATGGAGACCACTTCATCTGATGGAGGAGGAAAAGAAATATAAAGTCCTGTCAATTTTATTTTTCAAGTTGAACCAGAGATAGGCCCAGTTGTAGAGTATTTTAAACCTGGACCTGTTAGCCCAGTGAGAATCTGCAGTGCAAGAGAGGCAGCTGTGAACCAGAACATAGTTAATTCCTGGCATTTCAGCTTAGAGAAGTTAAAATGGCCCTTTCACAAAATTGCAAAAAAAAAAAAAGATCACAAGGGAGAAAAGATGGACCTCTGCTGGCCAGGTGGATCTCTGCACTTTGCCTCAGGTGAGGCCTCTCCTGAGAGAGTCTTCACATCTGGTTTTGTAACTAGTTGTGAGGGGGCAGACTGCCAGGATGGTCAAATGGACTGGACCGATTCAGACTGCAGTGGAAGGGGAGACAGTTTTTTCTGTGATGTTCATAATTTCCTGTAAGTGGGAAGTAAACACGGCATGTGAAGGCCGGGGCTAGAACCTGTCCCTGAGATGGTTGATTTTTGTTATATAGATCATGTTTACATGGGGGAAGTGTGATTCCACCCAGTGGGTTGAGACATTCTTGGAGATTTGGGGATATTGTGAGGGCAGGGTTTTTGGGGACAGGAAAGACCTCAGTGGGTTATAATGTCATCCGACACAGCCATTTTCCTGAGGGGAGTGATCACTGTTGTCTGGAGGCGAGTCATAATTCCAGGCAATTTTCGGGGCCCGGTGTGAAACTGGCATCCTTAGGACATCGTGCAACATAAATAGCTGACTTAAGGCAGCTGCTTTCTAGGCCTAGCTGCTTTCTAGGCTTTCTAGGCCTTACCGTTTCTGACTGCACATGAGGATTAATTTTGAACGCCTCTGCGGAGTCACACACTCCCTACATGTGGTGAACTAGCACCTCAGTAAAGCCCATTTAGTGTAGTTCTCTCCCTGGAATTGTGGTTTTCTACAAGCAGGGAGTTCTTCCTGTGGTGTGTGTGTGGTGGTGGTGGTGGGGAGTTAGGTTACTCTGGCATGACCTCCGTAGCTGCAATCTGAAATCCAAGGACGGTGATTATGCTCTTAATGTTTGTGGTTGAAACATTCTCCTGGTGCCTGGGAGAATCCCTGGTTCTGGATGGGATTGTCGCCCTCCTCCCGCAAGGCTCAAAACCAGCACAGATTTCCGCTGATAACTTAGCAGGGCCACAGTGTGCAAGCGGCTTCATTGTTGCTGCAGCTAAGCAAAACGAATCACAATGTGGACTCTGGGGTGATTATGAAACACATTGAGCAACCGCTGTCTCCTCCAAAGCAGCCTTCTTGTATCTCTCTCTCCACACTCCCATCAGCTGACCGGTAGGAAGTTTGGTAGGGTATTGCGCTACTGTTGCCCTCTGGCAAATGGCTTGCAAGCGGTTTGGCTTGTCCCCAAACGGAAGTCCAGTTGCAGTGGTTCCCAACCTTTTTGGTATGTAACCTGCAAGCCCATATTTATTTGCCATGATGACCCACTGTGAAACAACAACAGAGCATGCACAAATCCATCAGACTTCACACTCTTTGCAAGCTGCAGGCTGGGAAACTTTGCTGTTGCGCAAGAGTAGCACAGTATTCAACCAGCTCCCAACTCTCTGGAGAATGAACGATTCGAAAGCGAAAACCATCTCAAGTCTTTTGTTACATGGGACAGGACAGACGTCCTTAACATCTTTTAAAAGAGAATTTCAACCTGTGAATCAGGGATGGTTTAATTCTTGCAGTTTTACCTGCAACAACCACTCTTCTCTATGCTGCTTTTAATGATAGAATTTGTATTTATTTACTTCATTTACTCCAATGGGGACTGAAAGGGCCTTTCATCCTTCTCATCTCCTCCATTTTGAGGGAAGGGGACATTCGAGTGGTAAGATATTTAACCAAGCTCATGGATGTGCAGATGTATGCAAAAGCCAGTGTGGAGTAGTGCCTAAGAGTGCTGAACTAGTATCTAGGGGTCTGAACCCCCTCATGCCATGGAAGCTCAGTGGGTGACTTTGAGCCTAACCTACCTCACAAGGTTGGTGTGATGATAAAATGGAGATGAGGATGATTATGTAAGCTACTTCGGGCCCCCATTGGGGAAAAAGGTGGGGTACAAATTAAATAAACAAACGGAGGAAGTGAGCTCTGACATGCAAAAGCTAATGCTAAACCAAATCATCTCTAAGGTGCTGCCTGACTCCAGTCATAACTGTCACATGGGAGGTTTTCTCACAAACACCCCCCACAGTGTCGATCAGCATTTTTAAAACACTGAAGGATTATCTCATGAAATCTCCCAACACCTTTGTTCAACCTTAGCAAACACTTGCAAAACCATGAAATGAGGGATTTCTTAGTAAAACAATGTCATTGCAGCCAATAAAATGGTTCAGTTTACAGTAGAAATAGGTACACAGATTAAGAAAAAAAAAGTGATGTACTAATTAACCAGGTATAGCCAGCCTAGGCAAGGGTTTGACTGTGGCAGAAAACATGAGGGACGCGCAGAAATAGGTACGGGTGAAGGTTATGTGTGTGCCCTATTTCACAACAAAATTAATACGCAAATTGTTTGTAGACAGAGCACACATTTATTTGTTCTTTTTACTCAATTGCCACTGTCCCCAGCAGGTCACAAGTGTGAAATGCAAATGGATTCCTTTCTTGTATTTAAATAAAGAAACTGATTTGAGTAAGTCAGAGATGTGGGTGGAGAGATGAGGTTGAAAAGCAGAATTTTAAAAGCAAAGTCGGAAATGAAAGCCCCAGAAATAAAATGGAGGTCATAGAAAATAATTAAGGTTCTTTTGAATATGTAAGAGTAAACAAGCCACTGAGAGCTGTTGTATAAATGGGTGTCTTTACTTGCCCTTCTTGCAGGGAAAAATGCTTGTCTCTTTACCAGATGTTATTTACCAGATGTTATCATGGTCCCATGCTATGAAAAGCATCCCATTTCCACACATTAAGCCTAGTTTAAAGTGACATTTTTCTCCAGATCTCTTGGCTGCCTTCACCACAAATTTAGGATTGGTGTTGGGTAAAAGGCAGGGGCAAAAGCTGATGATTCTTAACCAGATGAAAAGTCAGTTGACAACTGCATGGTATGGGATCTTTTGCAAATAATAACATTACGGCATTTAACTGGTGAAATCAAGGAGTTGCACACTCAACTATCACTGAACCATATTTATTATTGCCATGATTTACATCATCCCATTATGTGGAGCACTGGGGTAGGTCTGAACTGAACCTACTGCCCATTGACTATATTATTGGTGGCCCCATATTTTTCTTTGCTAGTATTTCCTGATGATTTGGGGGGGAAACGATGATACTTTGGAGGGCAAAAATCATAATTGGTGGGGTCCCATCTCCATCTGCTACCTAGGCCCATCCTAGGCCTTAGAGTACCAAAGTAGGCGGGGTTACAGTGGCCCCGCCCCGTCATCGCTCACCTGAGGAGCGCAGGAAACCGAGACGCTCCCAGCCGACCGAACCACAGTAGCGTGCGCGGAGGGGGGAGTTAAAAAAAAAGACTAGCGACGTTTCGCGTCCAAGCCAAAACATCCGAAAAAGCCATATTCTGAACGAAACGACATCCCCCCCGCCGTGTGTACATACATACGTATAAGCTTCGTTTTAATATAAAAGAAGGGTAAATCCCTCCCCCTTTTTCACCAACTTGGCACGTCCCGGGTCGAGGGGGGAAAAAATGGGGGACCGAGAGAGGAGAAGGAGGAGCCCGCCGCGGGTCACGTGACCCCCGGGCCGGCCGCCATTTTGTCCTGCGGCGGCTGGGTATTTAGAGCGAGCCGCGGGGGCAGAGGCGGAGGGACGCAGCGGGAGGCCGGCGCGGCTGCTTTGCAGGGAACAAAAACACAGACCCCAAGATATTGCAACC